>NC_133656.1:39876236-40495026 GCF_009905375.1 Apium graveolens | reverse complement strand
ATGTGTTCCCATCCCGAATACTATCACATTATTATTTATATTTTTTTCACTGTTTTTCTTTCCCAAAGTTTGATCAATCAATAGAAAGGAATTTATTGAGAGATCACTATGACATTAAACACTTGTTATATTGCATAGTTAGTACAGCATGGCCAGCCTTTAGTACTTGACAAGCAATTAAACAATAGATGGTATCCTACTAGGCTTCTATCACACAGATAGATAGTCATTCGGCAATACCTCCCCTTCTGGAAGGGTTGTTCTTCTCAGTTTACATGAAATGAAAAGAAAGAACGAACAGAAGAGAATTGTATATACGAAAAAAATTTATTGCCATAAAATATCTGGCTTGGAATCTACCTCTGAACTATAGAGGTTTGTCATAGGAGAACAAAACATATATGTATTTATATCAACATCAAGTATTATAACATCGTATTTCACATGCCTAATTATTTGCTATTCCGTCCATCATTCTATGGACCCATGCACTTCCTCGAGCTTATACACAATTACCTTTGAAACTCCCTCGATATCGAAAATCGAACCTGGGATCTCATTCTAGACATCATCGTTACTAGAATTCTATGCTTGCACCGCAACCTTCCTCGTATAATAATACGGCTCTCTATTGATAAGAAAAATAAATATTCAATAGGTAGATACTCTACTTAATTAGTCTATCAATGATAACTTATACACTACCACGACCCGATTAGTGGTACTCAATCTCAACATCCATTCCAATACAACTCTCACGGTTGTAAACAGCTCATTACTCGCAGAATCATTGCTGCATTACTATGGTCCACACTGACCTACTGTAGTCATTCATTTTCCATGAAGACTTAATAGCTAACCATACGGAGTCCATACATCTCGTATCTAATTCTTCTAAGGAGGTAACATAATCACCATTCATGATTCATGAAGAACACTCCTGATCCTGACATACATACATGACATGAAGCAGATAAAATTGCAGAAGAGTTTCAATCAAGGCAACGATAGCAGGTTAATACCATTCTTAATCATATGCCTTCAATAGAAGACTTAACTCAAAGGTTCGTTTAGTCCTTTTTGAAATGGTCCTGGATTATTCTCAAGATAGGATCTTCTGAGATAGATAGCCCGCTCATGGCGATTACACGAATTAAACCTTTACCAACTACTATTACGGTTGGTATTGCACAGTCATCAGAAGGAATGTCAATCTTCCAAACCATAATACAACCTTCACAGCTTTAACCATCATCACTGTATTCCTCTCGCACGAGCGCCTATAATTATCCTCTTACATTTAAAGTCGGCCACCTCTTTGGCCTTTCCTGATAGTAAAATTTCCTTACAGTCAATGTCATTTTAACCACTTTCACTAATTTTCTACCTATTTCCGATCACTGCTTGAGTGAAGATGTTTTCCTTAAAATCAGATGAGTAAAAATCACCATTTTTCCATAAGTTATTGCCTCAGTCTTTAGAGGTAATCACTGTCAAGACTGATTCAATCATACTTAGAACATCTTTTATCCTGGGCCCTAATTGCCCTGAACAATTTCGACCTTTACTGGTTCGATTCATACTTTCTCGTGGTTCAACACGTGCCCCACTTGGCATCATTATAATTACGTCATATTTCCTTTATCCACATTTCTATTCTTGAGAATTTTGAATATTACCTTTTTCCTTATAAAACCTCTAAGGTTATCCTTCAATCGTTCCTCCTGTATTCCCTAGATACAGGGCATATCACAATACCATTTACTAATACTAGAACCATTGTCTATATACTTCTGAAAAATTTCTCCACTGATTCTTAAAGGTTGTTGTTACCTTAACCCTTTCCCAATCATACTGTCAAAACTCATACTGTCCCTATTAAGGGTGACATGCCAACCTTTATGCAGTCCCCTAGGATTCATTTTAAGTTACCAATGTTCTATCCTTAATTCCACCTTTAAAAGGTACCTGCATCCTTCCATGGATAAATCAAGTCATATATCCTTGATAGATTATCTTATTCATCATTCCCACCTCGATAGTCTATACCTAACTTCATAATAGCATCCTTATTCAAATTGAGGTCAATCCATATGGCCTCCAAAAGATAACAATGGTCATCCGCTTTTCTTTCCTGATTTGGTAATGATAACATGGATGTTCTGGAAGATATTGGTCATGTTCAACGTGAACTTCTTCTTAATAATTCCTTATTTACTTTTGTTGTTTATCTCAACAGTCACCTCAATGTTGGGATATCTCTCATACCTGGCGTCTCCCTTTCTGAGTATCGAGCCACCGGTCTTACATTTCACATTATTGAAGGTCACTTCCTTCATCCAATTTTCCTACTTTCTTACTTTCTTGTCTCCTTAGTCTATCCGCGTCTTATTATTTATCCTTCGAACTATCTAAAGGTTTCCTTGAATCCTCCCAACTTAAAGGGGATAAAATGTACATAACTCGTATGCCTTCAACCATCAACTTTAACTCATGGTGAATCACCCTCATACCAATGATTACATACTTTCCTATTTCTATTGCTACGAGTCTTTAGGGTTTCCTCATACCCGACTCCCTTATCATACCTCAAACTCTATTGCCTTTATATCCCTTTCCACTTCAGTTCCTTTTTATTTCCCTTTCTCTTATCATTATTTCATGAACCAACACAACATAAGCATTGATTTCAAACATCCCGTCATTCTGGATTCGTGTCCTTAGAACGAATCTTGACAACTTTTACAACTTAGATTCATAATTCATCATACTCGTCTGCCTTTGTTCTGGCTCTAAAGCTTTTACTCTATCTCTATAACCTTGGGAAGTACTTTCCTGAAAACAATTGACTGAACTTAAATCAGTTTATTATAATCTCTTGCTCCGTGCCTTCCTTGGTCTTTCACCAGCGGGTGTCTCTCTCTTAGGAGGGTAAGTGATAAAAACAGTCTTTTGTGATTCGTCAATCATTTAGAATCTCAAATGATTCCTATATTTCCTTTAGCCAGGCTCTTGCCTCGACTGGGTCAGCTTGTTCCTTGGAACTCTGAGAGCTTAGCGACTTAGAGGTCCTGAAAGAATTTCACACCACATTGTTTCCTCAAGGTGGTGGTTGGGAATAAAATATAAGTTCTGTTTAGACAGGTTCATGAATTTCCGTATAGGAGTACCGTCTCGGGTCTCCTTATCTCGCTCGACTTCTGCTGTCTTAGTCTAAATATTTCTTCCTACTCCCCATAATTGGGGTCATCTTTTAATTTAAAATCTTCATTTTCCACTTTATTATATTCCGGATTCTTTATATCTTAATTGCGACCTCCCTGATTATCACATTCAAGGTTTGCCCCTAATCTTATTCCTTGTGGGGGCATATTACTTGGAAAATTTTGAGAATCTCCGGATATTTGTCTTACTTACTTTGCTTAAGTCTTCCCCTCGTTTAGTCCTTGCACGATTGCAAATTATGAATTCTCAAGTTCGATAAACTTCATGACACTCTCTTAAGTGTTAATAGAGCAATTAACAATGTGATTTTATCACAAACAAACTGATCTGAACTGAAATTAACGAATATATACATAACCATTTGTTCGAGGGTACAACAACTGAACATATTAAAGAGGATTACATCATATGAACTTATCGCTCCTATCCCAAAAGTACTACCATAGATAGTCATCTCGTCATTAAAACTAATCATTCATAACTTAGGCTAATCCTCCAAAAGCGGTGCTACATGAAACCCTTGTTTGATTGCTCTGGCTCTGCACACTACCATGGATTAAGAGATGCGAGCACGCACGACATCCCTAACCTGCTCCATCACAGAGGTGATGAGGTCTAAGATAGTCGCAAGTAGAGCTGGATCAACCTGACCCTCAAGATGGCCTCTAGCTGTAACACGGGTGGTAGCCTCAATCCTTTCCATGCTATACGCTAATCCTGCCGGAAGTATCCCACCCTCAATCCTTGGTGCAGTAAGTCGATCCAACAGATCACTCCTAACATTCCGGGCCTCTGACAGGCCACCCAAAGTCATATGATAATCAGCGATAAGAGAAGCCTGAGTGGTAGCATCTAGCAGTCCATGGGGTGCAGGTGGTGCAGACCCAGGAGATCCAAATGGATAACCAAGCACGGTATCAGGTGACAATGGTGCAGGGGATAAAGGTGGCATTTCCTCAGTATGTGCTGGGCTCTGTACAGGGGAGGGAACAGGAATTGGTGGAACCTCATGGATGTCTACAGGAGCCTCTGGAAGAGGGTCTGATACTGGTATAATTGGGGTCGTGGAAGGCCCCACTCCTTCTGCCCTCATTAACCTTTGTGCCCTTGGTAACTCTTCATCCTCTAGTGCCACCCTCGCGGCCATTCTTGCTCTGGTAGTCGCCCTGACTACGGTCATCTGTTCCTCAGCGGTCCTCTCTTCATTCTCAGGATCCTCCATGAGATCCTCCTCAGCCACAATCCTTTCCGGAATAACATCCTCAACCGCAACATTCTCTATCTGAACCTCATCCGGTCCCTCATTAGGGTACTCCATCGGATTCACAATTTGATCTCCAACTTGTAATAAAACATCCTCATGCTGATGCTCCTGAACCTCAAGGTTCGGTGCCCCGCTGCCCTATACGAGAACGAACTATGTTACTATCACGATACTTATAAGGGTTCCCGTAAGGGTTTTAACTGTCAGTGCTACGTTAGGTAGCCCGACTATGAACTTGGCAAGAGTTCTTATTATCTTAGTGAACTTATTATCTTAACGTCACATCATCTCTGAGGTTTATAACGCTTAGCTCTGATACCACTTCTGTAACACCCCCAAATCCGGGGTCGGGGATCCGGGTTGTCACGAGTTCCATTTCCCTTAATAACACCCAATCTTAATACACAATCAACTACTCTGTACTGTGACCCCACAATAAACACAACACCACAAGTTATAGTCTCAGAGATGAATATCCAAAATAATCACAAGTCATTTTATTCCACAATTATATGTCAATACACCTTAAAAGGTTTTCTGATAAATTTACATTTCTTTGCCATTATTACAATTCATAATATACATAAGTCTGGTACATTATTAGTTGAAAACTTAGCCTATTGGTAATTTCTACCTCAGCTACAGCTCCTCAACGCTTCCAGAAAGCTGCGGAACGTTTCCTATCCCTTGCGAATTGGGAGCTTGGTCCTGTTCATCTTATCTATCTGATGTTGTGTGATGAAAGAAGAAAGCAAGGGTGAGCAGCAAGCCCACCAAAATAATATGTATAATGATTAACAATATATGAGCCTACTCATAATACTCATGAAAGTCTTGGTCAAAAGAAATGAACCAAGTTTGATATCTTAATGCGATGAAGTCGCAAAATATTCAGTATATATACATATATACTTTTCAAAATATTGGAAGTCCTCTTCCATGCATAATACACACAGTTCCAGTGTATAACTGTATAAAAATATCGTTGCAAGGTGATCTCATATATCTAACCTTGTCTCAACGTTTTTCTGAAAATCTTTGTCATTCATAAGACAATTATTAACTAGATATAAGTTTAAAAGATGAAGTTACCAAATACTTCACTACACTTATATCATTTATAAAGCTACTTGAACTACCATTGTTCAAAGTATAATGAGCTTTCAACAGTTCATCACATAGATGAGACTACAAGACAAGATTTGAATAGATTAAATCTTTAAAATATTATTAAAGGAAATGAAGTTATGACATACTTCATAAGTTCTGATATATATATATATATCCACATATACATCTTCCTTTATACATTTCCTGAAAACCTCTGTCATGTAAAGTATGAACAGAATTGCAATATCCAATAAATTTGGAAAGGAAAAGAATTTTGGCATAAACCAGATATCTTGCTGATCAGGCAAAGATACCCATAAGTAACCTTTTCTACTAGTAGATGGACGAATTCCCCACTGGTCATCACCCTGGTCGTAATAGGACCTTATGCTGGACTGCCACTCAGCCACTTATGCATTTGATGGACTCCCACTGAGCCACTTACACTATCATGGACGCCCACTGAGCCCATGTTGCTTATGCCGACTCAATAGATGGACTTACTTCCCGAACGTTGGGTAAGTAATCAATTCATTTACCAAAACTGCAACCGTGTTGCGAATATAAAATACACCACAGAGCCGGATCCCTCAGGTTTTGAGCGAGTATTTAAATCCCCTTAAAAAGGAAGATCTTAAATATAAAAATGAGTTTTGGGATCCGCTCTAACTTTTAAAAATCATTTTGAAGACTCGAAAACACTTTAAAGAGTGTTTGGAGTAAAGCTGATTTAATGAAGTAAATCAGTCCCCAGATATTTAGAAAATGTCTGAATATTTATTTAAATAATATTCCCATAAAGAATAATCTTTATAAAAATAATTGAAGTAGAAGTATTAAAACTTATACTTGAAATGGATAAATAACCAAAGATATACTTATACGAAAGTACTATCTTTATTTGAATAATCGAAAATAAGTTTGATTATTGACACCTTATTCTTTAATAAAATAAGAATATATCTCAGCAAATAATCGGAGTCATAGATCCTCAAATGAATATTCAAAAATATTCATTAAATAATATAAACTGAGTCATAAGCCCTCGAATGAATATTCAAATAATATTCAATAATAATATAAAAGAGTCATAAGCCCTCGAATGAATATTCAAATAATATTCAATAAATAATAAAAGAGTCATAAGCCCTCGAATGAATATTCAAATAATATTCAATAAATAATATAAAGAGTCATAAGCCCTCGAATGAATATTCAAAATATTCATTTAATAAAGGAGTCATAAGCCTTCGAATAATATTCAAAATAATATTCAATAATAAAACAAAGTTAAAGTTATCGAATAAACCTTATTCATTAATAGTTTTGAAAACTATGACCATATATATATAAATATATATATATATTTATCCATATATACAAAATCTACTCGGGATCCTCGACTCCCGGTTTTAGAAAATGTTTTCACCTTTGGGTCCCTATACTAAGGGTATATGCAAATTACCGCTATCCTCTAGCATAGGTATTATCAACTGAATCAACAATTATGGAAAGAATACGAAACAGGCATGCATATATATATACCATAGCAGCATGCTTCAATATATTGCAACATTTGCTAATTAACCATATGCATCTATCGCAAGATAATGCATATACATATTTACATCACAACAACAGTTATAACGGTAGAAAACTTGCCTGAGCGACTGGGGGTTACGAATGGCTCGGGACGAGTCTGGTAACCTATAAGCAACAAGTAAGTTGGAATTAAACCAAAGTCACTTGTAAATCTATACTCTAACCAACTCAGACTCTAACGCTCGTTTTGCGCTCGCTGGTTCTCTTAAGTCACTCGAGTACCCTCGGCTCCACCATTTTTAATAATTTAACCTTTACGAGTTCTAAGGCGATTCCTTCGCGAGTGTCTTACCAACTACCTAACACACTTACCATAAATGTTTCATACATTAATTAACCCTTTTTGGTCTTTAACCTATGTTTCAAAGTAAGGCGAGGGGAAAAGTTTCGTTCGCGAAACGCCGTTACTTGAAACAGTCGTTTCTCCTAAACCGTGCATCGGAATCGAACGAACTACATATCAAAACGAAGCTCGTAACATGAGCTATCTAAAATGGCAATGGTAAATCTAGCAGGGGTTCTAGGGTCCTAATGTTATGCATAAAAACAGTCTACAGAAAATCGGACGTTACGATGGCTATATTTACGCGATTTCCAAATTTTAAACCATTCAAAACAACCCAATTCAACCTCAATCCAACATACAACCAACATCCATCCTTATCACATCATACCCCCAACCAATTCAATTTTAACATTCATACTTATGCCTAAGCTTGAATTTAACTATACTACATTCTCTTAACCAAAACAACAACATTTACCATTCCATTTCCATACCATTTCAACCCAAACTCTAAACCACAAACATTAAGCTACAATATCACCATACTAATCAAAATCATCTTATAATACATAGGAATCTAGGGTTTGGAGATGATATACCTTCCTTGAAGTGGTGGGAGGAGCTAGGAAGCCTTAAGAAGCTTTGAGAAGTCTTAGGAATGCTTGGATCTTCAAGGAAATCAAGAAAAATTTCAAGTTAAAAACTTGAAAACACTATTCATTGTCTTCTTCTTTGATTAAATGAAGAAGATTGAGAAGGAATTGATGGCTTAAACTCATGATATAGCCCTAACTAAGCATAAGGATGATTAGGGAATTATCTTACCAATTTAGGAGGCTTGGATCTTGAGTTTTGAAATTCCTTGCCTTTGGAATAGTAAAAAGCCGAGAGCATGAAGAACAATGCCTTGGTTTCTTTTTGATTTTGATGAAAATGATTTGCTTGGCTTGGTTGTTTGATTTTTGTGTTTGTTTTAGTTAATTACCTAGTTGCCCTTGATTTTGTGTGGTTAAAAAGCCACCACCTCCTTCCTTCCCATGTCATGCCTAGGTCATGTTGATGTCATCCTTCCCTCTTGTCCTCTCTCATTGGTTGGGTGACATCACTCTCTCTAATCCCTTTGATTAACTTCCTAATTGTTTGCCTAATGACCGCTGATCTGTTATACGGTTCGCTTAACTTTCGTTCTCGTTTATCGTTTGAAGGATCATACCCGGGATCTTATTACTTAGGTTCCCTTAACCTTTCTCAATACATTATATTCCTTTTTATGATCCTCTATTATAATCCTTTAATTTAAATCCTTTTTATCCTGTTACCTTATACTCAATTCTCTCCGTATCTAGTGTATTTCCAGGAAAATCAAAGTGTTCGGATTTGGATTCTGACGATCTTTACATACACTTATATCCCATATAAAGTACTAATAAAATCTCAGAATATCCATATCAGAACCCCTACATAGTGTGGCATGAAAAGTTTTCTCATTCAGCAAAAACACTATTCATAAGGGTTTCAAAATTTCCCAAAAATTGGGGTTATTACAGTATTAGACTTGATAGTTTTTGTTTTATTATCTTGTCTTATTGCTTTGTAATCTTGGTGATATATAAACCAAGAAGCAGCAAATAGAATAGTAACTAATGAACTAAGCAACCAAGAGAGAAACATTTGTAAGCTGCACTCTTAGCATTTCTCTCATTTCTTAGTTGTAATTATTTTGTAAGCAGTTGTGAGCTTTTTGCACACAGAGTTCTCTCGATATATTATATATCTCTGGTGGAATCATTCAAATCCACCAGAAAGTTTTTAAAGACTCTTATTTTTAATTACTTGTGTTTTGATTCATTTCAAGTAACTATTCCGCATTCTGCTAATCAATTCACACTTATATATATATTTGAGTTAGAACATTTTTTCAAGAAAAAGTTTCGAGAATTCCATTCAACCCCCTTCTGTAATTCTTGTTACATTGTTAAGGGACTAACAGCTTCATTTGTTGTAGATTTTTCTACATTATCCTTAGATATTATTTCTTGATCACTTTCATCACAAATCATCTCAACATTGTCAAATTTAGGGCTATCATGAAAACCTTCATCTTGTAGTCCTTCAATCTTCTTATCATCAAACACAACATGTACAGATTCCATAACAATGTTGGTTCTAAGATTGTGGACTTTGTATGCTTTTCCATCGGCATACCCAATAAAAACCCTCATCTGCTTTGGCATCAAACTTCCATGCTACTCAGTTTGATTTTATAGAATATAGCATTTGCATCCAAATACATGAAGATATTTTAATGTTGGATTCATATTCTTGAACAATTGATAGGGAGTCATGCATTTTGCTTGATTGACCAAAGAAATTTTTTGAGTATAGCATGCAGTATTTACAGCTTCTACCCAAAAATATGTAGGTAACTTTGATTCTTCAAGCATTGTCCTTGCAGCTTCAATAATAGATCTATTCTTTCTTTCCACCACTCCAATTTGTTGTGAAGTTCTTGCTGCTGAAAACTCATGCATGATCCCACTGTCTTCATAAAACAATCTCATCACATAATTCTTGAATTCAGTTCCATTGTACTCCTGATCCTTCTAATTTTGAGATCAGGATGATTATTGACTTTCCTTTTATGATTGATGATGATTTCACTAGCTTCAACTTTAGATTTTAGAAAATATGTCCAAGAGAACTTTGAGAAATCATCCACAATTACTAGGAAATATCTTTTCTTTGAGATGGACAACATATTGACTGGTCCAAATAAGTCCATGTGCAATAATTGTAAAGGTTCTTCAATTGTTAATTCAAGCTTCTTTTTGAATGATGACTTGATTTGCTTTCCTTTATGGCAGGCATCACACAATCCATCCTTTGAGAATTCCACTTAAGTAATGCCTCTTATCAAATATTTCCTGACTAGTTCATTCATAGTCTTGAAGTTAAGATGGGACAACTTTTTTGTGCCATAGCCAACTTTGATCTTGACTTGCCTTGCCAAAAAGAAAAATGACAGATTCTGCATTTGATGATTTGAAGTCAGCTAGATACACATTTTATTTTCTCACTCCAGTGAGAACCACTTTGTTGCTTTTCTTGTTTGTCAAAACACAGACTTTAGAGCTGAATGTTACTGAGTTGCCCTTATCACAAAGCTGGCTGATACTCAACAAATTATGCTTGAGGTCTATCCACTAGGGCAACTTCCTCAATGATGATATGTCCTTTAGAAATCAAGCCATATCTCACAGTAGAACCCTTGTTGTCATCTCTAAAAGTGATACTTAGGCCAGCTCTCCTTAAACTCAGTGAGCAGGGTAGAATCTCTAGTCATGTGCCTTGAGCAACCACTATCCAAATACAAAAGATTCTTTTTATATCCATAGCACACATCAAAATCAAATCAGTTGATTTGGTACCCAAGTTTCCTTAGGTCCTGCTTTGTTAGCCTTTTCTTAGGTTTCTTAGGCTTGTCCTAATTTGACTTAGGTATCCGAGATTCATCCTTAGTCATTTAAGTGGAACCTTTAACACCATTCATCATTGTAATATTATCATGCACAGATTGGTTAACATGGCATGGCATACTATGTGCAAACATGTTATTCCAGATTGGCATGCTAAATGGCATTTGTGGAATACTAATGCAGCATAATAAGGATTTGGTGTAAATGGCATATTAGCATATTATGCAGATAAATTTTTGTGCATGTATAACATGAAATTGTGATGTAGACATATTGGGAATGAGGGAGGTGTAGACATAGATGTAGGCATAGCAGATTGGCAATTAGCTGACAAATGATTAACACTACCACACTTAACACAGATTTTTCTAGGAGCATATTTGTCAGGTGTAGTTGTTATATTTGTTAATGCCTACTTTTCCATTTCTTTTATTTTTCCTTTTGGAGTATGCTTTAACCTCAATTTTCTCCAATCGATCATTCAGTTTCTTGATTGACAGATGCCCTACATTAGCTCTTTTGTTTCCTTGACTTGACTTGTTTCTCCTATATCAGAGTTCTTGGAAACTGATCCATATTTCTCATTAAGTTTGAACAGTTTAGCTTTGCTAATAGTTTTCTTTCACTCGACGATGTGGTTCTTTATCTTTTGATATATAATCCTTTTTATCATTCGACGAATAATCTTCATTATCCATCGAATCCAAATCCATTGAAATTCCTTCTTCCTAACTAGGATCTATTTTCTCTTTACTCTTTTTCCAGGCTTCCTTACAGAAAGACTCTATACCTTGAACTTGGTAATTTGAGTATGGACATCTCTAGAGTGATTTCCAAGCCTTAGTTACCTCATGTTCTCGTTCAAGTTACTTTCTTACAATCTCCTCCTTCTTTAAGGATCCAGTCAGTTCATCTTTTGCAATCTTGCACTTTATTTTCAGTTTCTAAACTCAACAAATTGAGTTTCTAAAACATTGTTTCTTTCACTCAAAAACAATTGTTCTCTTTAATCTTAGTGTTTCTTTAGTTAGTGATTTAGTGTAACACACAGATGGTATAATTATGTTTACATGTCACTTATAACATCATTATACTCGCTTTAGATAAATGTGCTAGATTAGTGGTGATTACCTGATTACCAGATAAACTGACCTCTGCTTCATCTGATTTGACCATAAGTGTTAGATTGACATAGCTTGTATCCTCATCTAATCCATCAGCAGCCTAGTCATTTTCCTGAGTTAGAAAAGCCCTTTCCTTCTATTTGAGCAACTCATAATATTTTCTTCTTGTAATCCATGGGCTCAAACTTCTTTCTATCAGAATCATGCTTTCTTTATTCAACTTGCAAAATGACCACTCAAGCCACACTTAAAATATTTGAATTTTGACTTGTCAACCATGTTTCTGTTTGTCTTGGATGCTCTAAAATTCTTCATAAATTTGAGCTTGGCAAAGCTTCTGGATAGAAAAGCCAGATGTTCATCTATGTCATCTATATCATCTTAACTAAGATGGTCTTCTTGTTCAGCTACTAGCCTTTTTCCTTTGCCTTCACAAACCCTAGGGTTTGGTGCAAATTCCACAGCTTCTACCTTCATCTCTTTCTCTCTCTCTTGCTCAACAACCAATGTAATGGATCATCCTTTCTTCCTTCCATTTTCCAGCTGCTCATCCAGTTCTATATCAAACTCATAGGTCTTTAGAAATGCCATACATTCTATCCAAAGTGAATTCCTTTTAATCTTTGGAATTTCTAGGAGAGACTATGATAGGCTTCCATTCCTTTGGTAGAGATCTAAGGAATTTGAGATTTGTTAAGAGCAATTCATGATATCAAACAGAAACTATCAGAAACATCAACGGATGATGATTACAAGCATCAAACGGATGATGAGTAGAAGCATCAACGGATGTTGATATCGACAGATGTTGATATTCGACGGATGATGATGTATTTGACACATCTGTTGATCTCTGAAGATAAAAGGAAACATGAATTTCAAGGAGGTGGATGACTTTATCTCAGAAGCAATTGTATAGGTTTCTTGTTGTTAATAGTGTTAGATATATTTTATAATGTCATGTGTAATATAATTTGTGTTTAGTTTTCAGATCTTACCTAACAGGATAATCAGTACTTAACTGAAATCTGCACTTATACTGAAGACAAAACTTAAGTTATCAGAACTTAAGTTAATCAGAAGATATTTATCAGGAGATAATATCAGGACTTAAGATTACTTTTAGATAAGGCAGGTGCTGATTGAAAGGAAGAAGATCGAGACTAAGACAGAAAGAAATATGCATGAAGAAAGAATTCTATGAAGAATAGAATACTTGGAAGGAAAGATAACTAGTTGATATATTTTAGGAAGCAGAATTATATTCCATATCAATTAGAATTTATCTTGTAACTGTGTAGTATATAAACACATGCATAGGGTTTACACTATAAGTGTTATCATTATCGAAGTTATTATTTTTGTAACCCTAGCAGCTCTCGTGAATAATTTGTTCATCACTGAGAGAGGACAGTTCCATATTGTAACAGAGTTTATTGTGTTGAATAAATTCTGTTTTCTGTTACTTGAGTTCTTATATTCGATTTGATGTGCTAAACTCTGTATTTAACCCCCTTCTACAGTGTGTGACCTAACCTAGTGGTATCAGAGCAGATCTGTTAACACACATACAATTTAAGATCCAAAAATAATCATGTCTGAAGAAGAAACTCCACCAAGCCCACCAAAACTGAAGAACCTCCAAACACCATAACCCATAATTGATATGAGACTATAAGAGTTCCCATGTTTGAAACATTCTGAGTATTCCATTGGAAAGTAAGATGGCTATGTTTCTGGAAGCTACATATCCAGAATATCTCGACAGGATTAATGAAGGACCACATATGCCAACCAAACTCTCTGTGGAAGTTACAGGCAACCAACAAGTCTGTACCAAAGGAGAAAAGTGATTACACTGCTGAAGATATCTCATCGATTGCAAGGATGCAAAGGTAAGACACTTGTTGCATAGTGCCATTGATAATGTCATGTCAAACAGGGTAATTCAATGCAAGACTGCAAGAGAGATATGGGATGCTTTGGAAACAAGGTGTCAGGGAACTGATTCAATCAAGAAGAACAGGAAGACTATACTCACTCAAGAGGTATGAGCACTTTGACTCAAAGCCTGATGAGTCATTAACTGATTTATATGATAAATTTGTCAAACTCTTGAATGATTTGTCACTAGTTGACAAAGAGTATGATATTGAAGATTCAAATCTTAAATTCCTGTTAGTACTTCCTGAAAGATGGAATTTGAAGGCCACAATAATAAGAGACAACTATAATCTTGATGAAACAACTCTTGATGAAATTTATGGGATGCTCAAGACTCATGAACTTGAGATGGAATAAACAAGCAAGAGGAATGTAAGAAAGTCAAGGACAGTTGCTTTTGTGACTGAGGAGGAAAGTCCCAAAGATGCTGCCTCAAAGAAAGGCAAGGGAAAAGCTCTCATCACAAAATCTGATACTGAGTCATCAAGTTCTGATAGTGATGATGACTCAGAAACTGAAAGTACACCTGAGATAGACCCTGATGAAGAGATGATGAAGCTGTGTGCTTTATGGTGAAAGGAATCACAAAGATTGCATACAGGAAATTCAGGAGAGGAAAAAAGTTTTCCAGGAAAGGTGCAAGTTCTGATAAGAAAGTTTTCAGAAAATCTGAAGGCAAAGGAGGAAAGTCTGACAGAGGAGATTACTCAAATGTTAAATGCTACAACTGTGGTGAGAAAGGCCACATATCTCCAGATTGCAGAAAAGGGAAGAGTGATAAAGGAAAGGCTCTTGTCACAAAGAAGAAAAGCTGGTCAGATGCTTCAGATTCTGAGGATGAGGAAAACTATGCCTTGATGGCAAATGCTGATAGCAGTTCTGATACTGCTAACTTAAAGGTACTCAAACTACTTATGCCTTTCATACTGATGATATTAATGAGTTGAGAAGATATCTTAAAACCATGTTCATTAGTTATAGAGATTAAACTTTAACTTGTGAAAGATTAACTTATGAAAATCTTGCTTGTAAAAAGAGGAATGATTATTTAGAAAAAGAGTTAGTCATGTTCCATCAAACTCAGAAAGATAGAGATGATGCCTTTTATGTTAGGGATGAAGTGCTAAAAATGAATGAATCTCTAAAAACTGAGTTTGAAAAGGAAAGAGAGATTATCAGGACTTGGACTAACTCTGGTAAAGCAACTCAGGATATTCTTAGTAGTGGAAACTGGAAAGAGGTCTTAGGTTATGGAGATGATAAGAAACAGTAAGGAAACTGTAGAAACTGAGCCTATAGTTGTTAAACAAAAACCAAAGGTAAATCCTGTTAAGTTTGTAACTGCAAAGTCTGATATTGAGAAATCAGAAGTTAAGGAGAAAGTAACTTCTGACAAACCTAAACAGGATAAGCCAACTGATGTTAATATAGGCTTAATGACTAAGAAGCAGCTTAAGTATAAGCTGAAAGATGTTAAGAATGTAAATAAGGTAAAACCACCTAGGAAAAATAGGAATGGAAAGGAAGGTGTGAACAAAAGTAAAAATTATAAGCCTGTTCCTAATGCTCCTAGAAAAAACATGTCATAACTGTGAAAACTCTAACCATCTGGCTTTTTTTGCAGGAAGAATAAGAACATTAATTCCTTACCTTCAAAGTCAGAAGTTAAGAGTCAGTCTGTTAGATATAAGCCACAAAATCCTTGTTTTCATTGTGGTAGTTTATGGCATTCCATTTATACTTGTAAGGATTATCATAGTTTGTACTATGATTATTATCAAATAAAACCTTCTGTAAAGAAAGTTAGCATTATTCCTTCTAGTGTAAGTTCTGATGCAAAGTCTGATAAGAAAAATGTTAACATAAACTCTGATTCTAAATCCGCTGCAAATGTTAACAAACTTAAAAATGCCAAAGGATCCAAGCAAGTCTGGGTCCTTAAAACTAATCATTAGTGGTCTTTGTGATTGCAGGGCAACAGGAAAACATCCTAGTTCTGGACAGTGGATGTTCAGGACATATGACTGGAAATAAAGCCTTACTATCAGACTTTGTGGAGAAAGCTGGCCCAGGTGTTTCTTATGGAGATGGCAATATTGGAAAAACTCTGGGATATGGAAATATCAATCTTGGGAATGTCATCATTGTACAAGTAGCCCTGGTCTCAGGACTTAAACACAATCTGCTGAGTGTGAGTTAAATCTGTGACAGAGGTTATCATGTGGATTTCTTTGAAGAACACTGTGAAGTTGTAAGCAAATCTACAGGCAAAGTTGTTCTGAAAGGATACAGGCATGGTAACATTTATGAAGCCAAGCTTTCAATAAGTACAGATGGTTCTGCAATCTGTCTGTTGAGTAGAGCATCAATTGAAGAAAGCTGGGATTGGCACAAGAAACTCTCTCATTTAAATTTTAACAATATAAATGAACTAGTCAAGAAAGATCTTGTGAGAGGACTGCCAAAATCAGTATTTGCTCCTGATGGCCTTGTGATTCATGTCAGAAGGCAAAACAAAGAAAATCTTCATTCAAGAGCAAGACTGAATCATCAATTCTTGAGCCTTATCACCTACTACATGTTAATCTATTTGGTCCAGTGAATGTCATGTCTATTGTAAAGAAGAAATATGCTATGGTCATAGTGGATGAGTTCAACAGATACACATGGGTGTATTTCTTGCACACAATAAGTGAAACTGCATCTATCTTGATTGATCATGTCAAGCAACTGGATAAATTGGTCAAAGATTCTATGAAGATCATAAGAAGTGATAATGGCACTGAGTTCAAGAACTTGATCATGGAAGAGTTCTGCAAAAACCATGGAATAAAGCAGGAATTTTCAGCTCCTGGAACTCCACAGCAAAATGGAGTTGTTGAAATAAGAATAGAACTCTTATTGAAGCTGCACAAACTATGCTTGATGAAGCAAAGTTGCCAACCTACTTTTGGACTGAAGCTGTACAGACTGCTTGTTTTACTCAGAATTTAACACTTATCAACAAGCATGGAAAAACACCATATGAGATGGTGAAGAAAAAGAAGCCAAATCTGAAGTATTTTCATGTATTTGGATGCAAGTGTTTTGTTCTTAAGACTCATCCCGAACATCTATCCAAATTTGATCTAAAACCGATGAAGGAATTTTTGTTGGCTATCCACTTTCCACAAAAGCCTTCAGAGTCTACAATTTAATGTAACACCCCCAAATCTGGGGTCGGGGATCCGGGTTGTCACGAGTTCCATTTCCCTTAATAACACCCAATCTTAATTAACAATCAACTACTCCGTACTGTGACCCCACAATAAACACACACACCACAAGTTATAGTCTCAGAGATGAATATCCATAAATAACACGAGTCATTTTATTCCACAATTATATGCCATTACACCTTAAAAGGGTTTCTGAATAAATTTACATTTTCTTTGCCATTATTATAATTCATAATATACATAAGTCTGGTTCATCAAAAGTTGAAAGCCTAGCCTACTGGTAGCTCCTACCTCAGCTACAACGGCATCAACGCTTTCAGAAGACTGCATAACGTTTTCTAACCGCTTGCGAATCGGGAGCTTGGTCCTGTTCATCTTTTCTATCTGTTGTTGTGTGATGAAAGAAGAAAGCAAGGGTGAGCAGCAAGCCCACCAAAATAATATGTATAATGACTAACATATATGAGCCTTCTCATAGTACTCATGAAAGTCTTGGTCAAAAGAAATGAACCAAGTTTGATATCTTAATGCGATGAAGTCGTAAAATATTCAGTATATATACATATATACTTTTCAAAATCTTGGAAGTCCTCTTCCATGCATAATATACACAGAGTTCCAGTTTATAACTATATAAAAATATCGTTGAAAGTTGATCTCATATATCTACTCTTGTCTCAACGTTTTTCTGAAAATCTTGATATGCATAAGATAATCATTAACTAGATATAAGTTGAAAATATGAAGTTACAAGATACCCCAATATACTTATATCTTTTCCAAATATTACTTGAACTACCACCGTTCAAGTTATAAATCATTCAAAAGTTCATCACATAGATGAGACTACAAGACAAGATTTGAATAGATTCAATCTTTGAATATCATTATAAATAATGAAGTTACGAGATACTTCATTAAATCCCGATATATATATACACCTATATATATACATTTCATACACTCCTTGAAAACCTCTGTTATGAAAATTATAAACAGAGTTACAATATCCAATGAATTTGGAAAGGAGAAAACCTTGGCATAAACCTGATATCTTGCTGATCAGGCAAAGATACCAATAAGTAACCTTTTCTACTAGTAGATGGACGAATTCCCACTGGTCATCACCCTGGTCGCAATAGGACCTTATGCTGGACTGCCACTCAGCCACTTATGCATTTGATGGACTCCCACTGAGCCACTTACACTATCATGGACGCCCACTGAGCCCATGTTGCTTATGCCGACTCAATAGATGGACTTACTTCCCGAACGTTGGGTAAGTAATCAATTCATTTACCAAAACTGCAACCTTGTTGCGAATATAAAATACACCATAGAGCCGGATCCCTCAGGTTTTGAGCGAGTATTTAAATCTCCTTTTTAAAAGGAAGATCTTAAATATAAAAAAATGAGTTTTGGGATCCGCTCTAACTTTTAAAAATCATTTTGAAGACTCGAAAACACTTTAAAGAGTGTTTGGAGTAATGCTGATTTAATGAAGTAAATCAGTCCCAATATATTTAGAAAATGTCTGAATATCATTATTTAAATAATATTCTCATAAAGATAATCCTTATAAAAATAATCGAAGTAGAAGTATTAAAACTTATACTTGAAATGGATATTAAATAACCAAAGATATACTTATATGAAAGTACTATCTTTATTTGAATAATCGAAAATAAGTTTGATTATTGACACCTTATTCTTTAATAAAATAAAGAATATATTTCAGTAATAATCGGAGTCATAGATCCTCAAATAAATATTCAAATAATATTCATTAAATAATATAAACTGAGTCATAAGCCCTCGAACGAATATTCAAATAATATTCAATAAATAATATAAAGGAGTCATAAGCACTCGAATGAATATTCAAATAATATTCAAATAATAAAATAAAGGAGTCATAAGTCCTCGAATGAATATTCAAAATAATATTCATTTAATAAAATAAAAGAAGTCATAAGCCCTCGAATGAATATTCGTAATAATATTCATTAAATAAAATAAAGGAGTTATAAGCCCTCGAATGAATATTCGTAATAATATTCATTAAATAAAATAAAGGAGTCATAAGCCCTCGAATGAATATTCGTAATAATATTCATTAAATAAAATAAAGTTATCGAATAAACCTTAATCGATTAATAGTTTTAAAAACTATATCATATATATATATATATAAAATATATATTATACTCGGGAGTCTCGCCTCCCGGTTTTAGAAAAAGTTCACATTTTGATCCCCTATACTAAGGGTATACGCAAATACCCGCTTATCTCTAGCATAGGTATTATGCAACGAATAAGCATTTGAACCAACAGATATATAAATCAAGAATACGAAACAGGCATGCATATCTACCATATCACATGCTACAATATATCGCAAGAATTTGCTAATAACAAATATGCATTTATCACAAGATCATGCATATACACATATACATCACAACAACAGTATAACGGGTAGAAAACTTGCCTGAGCGACTGGGGGTGATAAAAGGCTCGGGACGAGTCTGGTAACCTATAAATAACAAGTAAGTTGGAATTAAACCAAAGTCACTTGTAAATCGATACTCTAACTACCTTAGACTCTAACGCTCGCTTTGCGCTTACTGATTCTCTTAAGTCACTCGAGTACCCTCGGCTCCACCATTTTTTATAATTTAACCATTACAAGTTTTAAGGCGATTCCTTCGCGAGTGTCTTACCAACTGCCTAACACTCTTACCATAATTGTTTCATACACTAATTAACCCTTTTTGGTCTTTAACCTATGTTTCAAAGTAAGGCGAGGGGAAAAGTTTCGTTCGCGAAACGCTGTTACTTAAAACGGACGTTTCTCCTAAACCGTACATCGGATTCAAGCGAACCACATATCAAAACGAAGCTTAACATAATCTAACTAAACATGGCAAATTCAAAGACTCAAGAGTTAGCTCTCTGTCCCGAACACTAAGAACAAGCAGTTGTATGAAATTAGTCATTACGACGACTATGTTTACGCGATTACCAAGTTTTAAACCACTCCAAACAACCACCGTTCAACTCACAACCAACAATACAACCAACCCTCATCCAAACCTTACTACATCAGTCCCCAAACCTCAAGATTTTCTAATTTATACAACCCCACACATGAACTACTAGCTATACTTAAGTTTCATTAACTATAAACATGATTTCAACATCCAAATCACTACAAATCCAATCCAAACTCTAAACACACAAGCGTCATGCTTCTCATTTACTATAACCATCAAAACCATCATAATACTCAAAGTAAAATTAGGGTGTGGAGGTGTTATACCTTCCTTAGAGTGATTAGAGTAGCTAGGAAGTCTTAGGGAGCCTCCTACAAGCTTGATCTTTCCAAAGAAATCAAGAACACAAAGTTAGGTTTTGAAGTTTCTAAAAGTCAGATTTAAAGAACTGTCAAAACGAGGGTCTTACCATGCTTATTTGGACGAGACTTGTGAACAAGAGTTGTAGGCCATCTCAATACCTTTCCAAAGAGCTATAGAACATATTATTTGAGTGAGTATTAAGGAGATATGGTAGTTTTAAGTTGCTGCTCTGGTTTTGGCCGAGAGCTTTTATTCTTGGAAAGCAAAAGTCAACTTCTAATTTGTGTTTTGTGATTTGTTTTGCCTTGGCTTGGTTGTTTTGCTTTTGTTTTGATTAATTACCTTTTAACCATGGTGAAATTTGTGTGGTTTATAATCAACCAACACTTCCTTCCCTTTTGGTCATGCTTATGTCATCCTCCCATGTCATCTTCCCACACTTGTCCTCTTCTTGTTGGTGTGATGACATCATCATCCACTAACTCTTTGATTAACTCCTAATTACTTGGCTAATGACCACTGATCTGTTATACGGTTCTCTTAACTTTCATTCTCGTTTATCGTTTGAGGGATCATACCCGGGATCTTATTACTTGGGTTCCCTTAAACTTTCTCAATACATTATATTCCTTTTATGATCCTCTCTTATGATCCTTGAATTTAAATCCTTTTAATCATGTTACCTTATACTCAATTCTTTCGGTATCTGGTGGATTTTCGGGAAAAATCAAAGGGTTCGAATTTGGATTCTGACGATCTTTACATACACTTATTTACTTTATGGAATACTAATACGATCTTAGAATTTCCATAACAGTACTCCTATATAGCGTGGTCTGATAATTTTCCTTAATCAGCATCATCAGCAAAAGTTACTATTCATCCGTGTTTCAAAAATTCCAAAAATTGGGGTTATTACAGTCTCCCCTCCTTAAAAGGATTCCGTCCCGAAATCGGATAGAAAATGAATAGGGATGCTCTCTTAGCATTGCACTTTCTAACTCTGAAGTAAATTTTCCCACATTGTGGTTCTGCCACAACACCCTGACTAGCACGATAACCTTTCTCCTAAGCACTTGTTCCTTTTCAATCTATAATCCTTCCTTGTTGCTCCATACAGGTTACGTCTGGTTGCATGTCTATGTGCTCATATGCCCCTATTTGTCTGGCATCCGAATTACACTTCTTTAACATTGATACGTGGAACACGTTATGAATTTGCTACATGTTTGGGGGTAGGGCTAGCTCATATTCTAACTTCCCAATACGTCTTAATATATCCAAGGGTCCAACAATTCGTGGACTTAGCTTCCCTTTCTTTCCGAACCTCATCCTTCCTTTCCAAGGGAATACCTATAACAACACTAGGTCCCCCACTTCCTATTCCTTGTCCTTTCGTGTCAAATCAACATACTTCGTGTTCCCATCTTGGGCTACTACCAGCCGTCCTCTGATTAAAATCTATTATATCCTTGATCCTTTGGACTACTGCGGGTCCGAGCATCTTGCGCTCTACAACTTCATCCTAACATAAGGGAGATCGACATTGTCTTCCCTCAAGGATCTCATAAGGCGATATCTCAATACTGACATATGATCTATTATCGTAAGAAAACTCAATCCGTGTTAAGTGATCATTCCAAATTCTTTCAAGTCTATTGCACAGACTCTCATTATAGCTTTTAACATTAGAGCTTTTGCTTCTCAATACCCATTCTTTTCCAGTTCGTAATCGCTACTACCTTCCGTTCCTAATATTATACTGGTTATACTTTTGCTCGTTAGCGTTCTATAACCTTTTAATAACCATGCCAACCTTAGTATCACGAATATGTTTCCATTCCGAATACTACCACAACTTTATTACTCCTTTTTCAGCTGTTTCTATTTTCGAAAGCCTTAATCCTTCATATAGAAGTAAAAGAATTTATTGAGAGATCACTATGATCATGAACACTTGTTATATCGCATAGTTAGTACAGAAGGTGGCCAGCCTTTAGTACTTGACAAGCAATTAAACAATAGATGGTATCCTACTAGGCTTCTATCACACAGATAGATAGTCATTCGGCAATACCTCCCCTTTCTGGAAGGGTTGTTCTTCTCAGCTTACATGAAATGAAAAGAAGAGAAAAGAACGAATTGAAGAGAATTGTATATATGAAAAAATATACTGCCACAAAATATCTGGCTTGGAACCTACCTCTGAACTATAGAGGTTTGTCATAGGAGAACAAAACATATATGTATTTATATCAACATCAAGTATTATAGCATCGCATTTCACATGCCTAAATATTTTGCACCATTCCGTCCATCATTCTATGGACCCATGCTCTTCCTCGAGCTTATACACAATCACCTTTGAAACTCCCTCGACATCGAAAATCGAATCTGGGATCTCATTCTAGACATCATCGTTACTAGAATTCTATGCTTGCACCACAACCTTCCTCATATAGTAATATGACTCTCTTTTCATAAGAAGGAATAAATATTCAATAGGTAGATACTCTACTTAATTAGTCTATCAATGATAACTTATACATTACCATGACCCGATTAGTGGTACTCAATCTCAACATCCATTCCAATACAACTCTCATGGTTGTAATCAGCTTGTTACTCGCAGAATCATTGCTACATTACTATGGTCCACCACTGACCTACTGTCAGTCATTCACTTTCCATGAAATCTTAATATCTAACCATACGGAGTCCATACATATCGTATCAAATCATTCTAAGGAGGTAACATAATCACCATTCATGATTCATGAAGAACACTCCTTATCCTGCCATACATACATAACATGAAGCAGATAAAATTGCAGAAGAGTTTCAATCAAAGCAACGATAGCTAGGTTAATACCATTCTTAATCATATGCCTTCGATAGAAGACTTAACTCAAAGGTTCGTCTAGTC
Organism: Apium graveolens; assembly: GCF_009905375.1. NCBI lineage: Eukaryota > Viridiplantae > Streptophyta > Magnoliopsida > Apiales > Apiaceae > Apium > Apium graveolens. The sequence continues at coordinate 40,471,492 of NC_133656.1, read as the reverse complement.
CTTTTTGAAATATTGTCCTGGATTATTCTCAAGATAGTACCTTCTGAGATAGATAGCCCGCTCATGGCGATTACACGAATTAAACCTTTACCAACTACTATTACGGTTGGGTATTGCACAGTCATCAGAAGGAATGTCAATCTTCCAAACCATAATACAACCTGCATAGCTTTAACCATCATCACTGTATTCCTTTGGCACAAGCGCCTATAATTATCCTCTTACCTTTAAAGTGTCGGCCACCTCTTTGGCCTTTCCTGATAGTAAAATTTCCTTACAATCGATGTCATTTTAACCACCTCCAAATAAATTTTCTACCTTATTTCAATCACAGCTTATGTGAAGATGTTTTCCTTAAAATCTGATGAGTAAAAAAAATATTACCATTTTTCCATAAGTTATTGCCTCAGTCTTTAGAGGTTAATCACTGTCACGACTGACTCTCAATCATAATTAGAACATCTTTTTATCTTAAGTCCTAATTGCCCTGAACAACTTCGACCATTACTGGTTCGATCCATACCTTCTCGTGGTTTAACACGTGCCCCACTTGGCATCATTATAATTACGTCATATTTCCTTTATCAACATTTCTATTTTTGAGAATTTTGAATATTACCTTTCTCCTTGTAAAACCTCTAAGGTTATCCTTGAATCGTTCCTCCTGTATTCCTAGATACAGGGCATATCAAGATACCATTTATTAATACCAGAATCATTGTCTATATACTTCTGAAAAATTTCTCCACTGATTCTTAAAGGTTGTTATTACCTTAATCCTTTCCAATTCATACTGTCAAAACTCACACTATCCCTATTAAGGGTGAAATTCCAACCTTTATGCATTCCCCGAGGATTTATTTTAAGTTACCGATGTTCTATCCTTAATTCCACCTTTAAAAGGTACATGCATCCTTCCATGGATAAATCAAGTCATATATCCCTGATAAGGGTATCTTATTCAATCATTCCCACCTCGATAGTATATGCCTAATTTCACAATAACATCTGTATTCAAAATGAGGTCAATCAATATGGCCTCCAAAAGATAAGAACGGTTATCCGCTTTTCTTTCCTGATTCAGTAATGATAACAGGGATGTTCTAGAAGATGTTTGTCGTGTTCAACGTGAACCTTTTAGTTCTAACTACTCATTTACCTCTTTTATTTATCTCAACAGTCATCTCAATGTTGGGATATCTTTCATACCTGGCGTCTCCCTTTCTGGGTATCATGCCCCCGGTCTTACACTTTACATTCTTGAAGGTCACTTCCTTCATCCAATTTTCCTAATTTCTTACTTTCTTGTCTCCTCAGTCCATCCGTGTTTCCTTATTAATCAATCAATCTATCTTAAATTTTCATCGAATACTGTCAACTTCAAGGGAATTAACTTTACATATTGCTTACGCCTTCAAACCTTGAATTTATCTCATGATCAGTCACCATCGCGCTGATGATGACACACTTCTCTATATTTATTGCAAGGGTTTCTTAGGGTTTCCCATACCTAACTCCCTTATCACTTCTCAACTCTATTTCCTTTATAACCCTTTATACTCCTTCCCTTTTCAGTCTTTTATTTTCGTTTCCATTACAACCATTACATGAACCAACACAACATAAACATTGATTTCAAACATCCCGTCATTCTGGATTCGTGTCCTCAGAACGAATCTTGACAACTTTTATAACTTAGATTCATAATTCATCATACTTGTCCGCTTTTGTTCTGGCTCTAAAGCTTTTACACTACCTCCATAACCTTGGGAAGTACTTTCCCGAAAACAATTGTCTGAACTTTAATCAGTTTATTATAACCTCTGGCTCCGTGCCTTTCTTGGCCTTTCACCAACGAGTGGCCTCTCTTACGGGGGTAAGTGACAAAAACAGTCTTTTGTGCTTCGTCAATCATTTAGAATCTCAAATAATTCCTATATTTCCTTTAGCCAGGCTGTTGCCTCGACTGGGTCAAACTGTTCCTTGGAACTCTGAGAGCTTAGCGACTTAAAGGTCATGAAAGGATTTCCTACCGCATTGTTTCCTTAAGGTGGTGGTTGGGAATAAAAGTATAAGTTCTGTTTAGACAGGTCCATTAATTTCCATATAGGAGTACCGTCTCGGGTCTCCTTATCTTGCTCGACTTCTATTTTCTCAGTATGAAATGTTTCATCCTTCTCCCATACTTGGGGTTATCTTATACGTTAAAATCCTCATTTTCCACTTCATTATGTTATGGGTTCCTTCTATCTTGATGGCGTCCTCCCTGACTATCACATTCAGGGTTTGCCCTAAATCTTATTCCTTGAACTATGACTTTCATCTAGGATCTCATCTTTAAGCTCTTAAACATTTGGAACCCAAATTCTATAGGAATACCTCATTATTCCCTTATCATCTTGCTTGGTATTAATCTCTTCTCCATTTGTTGGCTCTCTGCCTTCATTCATCACTTTTTCTTGGCACAATATGATCTTCTCCAATAATTCGGGCTGTATTGCAATCTCAAACAGCTTTTCGGTACCGGCTCCGGTTACCTTCACTTCTATTTCCATTTTCTCAAAATCTCTTATCAACTCTCCCAAAGACAGTTTCATCTTGAATCTCTCTTTTATACTAAGGGCATTAGCCACCATTTTGGCTTTCCCCAGATGATAAAGAATCTCATAATTGTTATCCTCGATTAGCTCTATCCACCTCCTCTGGCGCATGTTGAGCTCTTTCTGCGTAAAAATGCACTAGAGCACTTATGGCTTGTGTAAATCTCGCACTTCTCTCCATACAAGTAGTGCCTCAAATCTTTAGGGCAAAACTATTACCATGAGCCCAAGCTCATGGGTGGGGATATCGAATTTTATATTCCCTTAATTGTCTTGACGCGTACGCGATTACCTTGTTGTGCTGTATAAGAAGCACCCTAATTCTTTATGCGAAGCGTCATTACACATCACAAAATCTAATTTTCCATCCGGTAATGCCAACATAGTAGCCGTCACCAACCTTTGCTTTAGTTCTTAAAATCTGTTCTCGCATTTCTCTGTTCATTCGAACTTCTGAGTCTTACAAGTAAGCCGTGTTAAAGGGGCTACTATCTTTACAAACTTGAACGAACCTCCGGTAGTGACCGGCCAATCCTACCTCTGGTAGTCGCCCAGACCATGGTCATCAATTCCTCAGTGGTCCTTTATTCATTCTTGTCAGGATCCTCCACGGAATCCTTCTCAGCAATAATCCCTTCTAGGACAACATCTTTAACCGCTACATCCTCAATATGAACATCATCCGGTCCCGTGGTAGGACGCTCTATCGAATCCACATTCTGATCTCCTAATAAGTAATAAAACATCATCGCGTTGTTGCTCCTCAACCTCAGGGTTCGGAGTCCCGCTACCATATACGATAATGAACTACGCTTTTATCATGATATTTATAAGGGTTCCCGTAAGGGTTTTAACTGTCAGTACTACGTTAGGTAGTCCGACTATGAACTTGGCAAGAGTTCTTATTTATCATAGTGAACTTATTATTTTAACGTCACTTCATCTCTGAGGTTTATAACGCTTAGCTCTGATACCATTTCTGTAACACCCCCAAATCTGGGGTCGGGGATCCGGGTTGTCACGAGTTCCATTTCCCTTAATAACACCCAATCTTAATTAACAATCAACTACTCCGTACTGTGACCCCATAATAAACACACACACCACAAGTTATAGTCTCAGAGATGAATATCCAAAAATAACACGAGTCATTTTATTCCACAATTATATGCCATTACACCTTAAAAGGGTTTCTGAATAAATTTACATTTTCTTTGCCATTATTACAATTCATAATATACATAAGTCTGGTTCATCAAAAGTTGAAAGCCTAGCCTACTGGTAGCTCCTACCTCAGCTACAACGGCATCAACGCTTTCAGAAGACTGCATAACGTTTTCTAACCGCTTGCGAATCGGGAGCTTGGTCCTGTTCATCTTTTCTGTCTGTTGTTGTGTGATGAAAGAAGAAAGCAAGGGTGAGCAGCAAGCCCACCAAAATAATATGTATAATGATTAACAATATATGAGCCTTCTCATAGTACTCATGAAAGTCTTGGTCAAAAGAAATGAACCAAGTTTGATATCTTAATGCGATGAAGTCGCAAAATATTCAGTATATATACATATATACTTTTCAAAATCTTGGAAGTCCTCTTCCATGCATAATATACACAGAGTTCCAGTTTATAACTGTATAAAAATATCGTTGAAAGGTGATCTCATATATCTACCCTTGTCTCAACGTTTTTCTGAAAATCTTTGATATGCATAAGATAATCATTAACTAGATATAAGTTGAAAATATGAAGTTACAAGATACCCCAATATACTTATATCTTTTCCAAATATTACTTGAACTACCACCGTTCAAGTTATAATCAGTTCAAAAGTTCATCACATAGATGAGACTACAAGACAAGATTTGAATAGATTCAATCTTTGAATATCATTATAAATAATGAAGTTACGAGATACTTCATTAAATCCCGATATATATATACACCTATATATATACATTTCATACACTCCTTGAAAACCTCTGTTATGAAAATTATAAACAGAGTTGCTATATCCAATGAATTTGGAAAGGAGAAAACCTTGGCATAAACCTGATATCTTGCTGATCAGGCAAAGATACCAATAAGTAACCTTTTCTACTAGTAGATGGACGAATTCCCCACTGGTCATCACCCTGGTCGCAATAGGACCTTATGCTGGACTGCCACTCAGCCACTTATGCATTTGATGGACTCCCACTGAGCCACTTACACTATCATGGCGCCCACTGAGCCCATGTTGCTTATGCCGACTCAATAGATGGACTTACTTCCCGAACGTTGGGTAAGTAATCAATTCATTTACCAAAACTGCAACCTTGTTGCGAATATAAAATACACCATAGAGCCGGATCCCTCAGGTTTTGAGCGAGTATTTAAATCCCCTTTTTAAAAGGAAGATCTTAAATATAAAAAAAATGAGTTTTGGGATCCGCTCTAACTTTTAAAAATCATTTTGAAGACTCGAAAACACTTTAAAGAGTGTTTGGAGTAATGCTGATTTAATGAAGTAAATCAGTCCCAATATATTTAGAAAATGTCTGAATATCATTATTTAAATAATATTCTCATAAAGATAATCCTTATAAAAATAATCGAAGTAGAAGTATTAAAACTTATACTTGAAATGGATATTAAATAACCAAAGATATACTTATATGAAAGTACTATCTTTATTTGAATAATCGAAAATAAGTTTGATTATTGACACCTTATTCTTTAATAAAATAAAGAATATATTTCAGTAATAATCGGAGTCATAGATCCTCAAATAAATATTCAAATAATATTCATTAAATAATATAAACTGAGTCATAAGCCCTCGAACGAATATTCAAATAATATTCAATAAATAATATAAAGGAGTCATAAGCACTCGAATGAATATTCAAATAATATTCAAATAATAAAATAAAAGGAGTCATAAGTCCTCGAATGAATATTCAAAATAATATTCATTTAATAAAATAAAGAAGTCATAAGCCCTCGAATGAATATTCGTAATAATATTCATTAAATAAAATAAAGGAGTCATAAGCCCTCGAATGAATATTCGTAATAATATTCATTAAATAAAATAAAGGAGTCATAAGCCCTCGAATGAATATTCGTAATAATATTCATTAAATAAAATAAAGTTATCGAATAAACCTTAATCGATTAATAGTTTTAAAAACTATATCAATATATATATATATATAAATATATATTATACTCGGGAGTCTCGCCTCCCGGTTTTAGAAAAAGTTCACATTTTGATCCCCTATACTAAGGGTATACGCAAATACCGCTTATCTCTAGCATAGGTATTATGCAACGAATAAGCATTTGAACCAACAGATATATAAATCAAGAATACGAAACAGGCATGCATATATACCATATCACATGCTACAATATATCGCAAGAATTTGCTAATAACAAATATGCATTTATCACAAGATCATGCATATACACATATACATCACAACAACAGTATAACGGGTAGAAAACTTGCCTGAGCGACTGGGGGTGATAAAAGGCTCGGGACGAGTCTGGTAACCTATAAACAACAAGTAAGTTGGAATTAAACCAAAGTCACTTGTAAATCGATACTCTAACTACCTTAGACTCTAACGCTCGCTTTGCGCTTACTGATTCTCTTAAGTCACTCGAGTACCCTCGGCTCCACCATTTTTTATAATTTAACCATTACAAGTTTTAAGGCGATTCCTTCGCGAGTGTCTTACCAACTGCCTAACACTCTTACCATAATTGTTTCATACACTAATTAACCCTTTTTGGTCTTTAACCTATGTTTCAAAGTAAGGCGAGGGGAAAAGTTTCGTTCACGAAACGCCGTTACTTAAAACGGACGTTTCTCCTAAACCGTACATCGGATTCAAGCGAACCACATATCAAAATGAAGCTTATGACATAATCTAACTAAACATGGCAAATTCAAAGACTCAACAGTTAGCTCTCTGTCCCGAACACTAAGAAGAAGCAGTTGTATGAAATTGGGCATTACGACGACTATGTTTACGCGATTACCAAGTTTTAAACCACTCCAAACAACCACCGTTCAACTCACAACCAACAATACAACCAACCCTCATCCAAACCTTACTACATCTGTCCCCAAACCTCAAGATTTTCCAATTTATACAACCCCACACATGAACTACTAGCTATACTTAAGTTTCATTAACTATAAACATGATTTCAACATCCAAATCACTACAAATCCAATCCAAACTCTAAACACACAAGCGTCATGCTTCTCATTTACTATAACCATCAAAACCATCATAATACTCAAAGTAAAATTAGGGTGTGGAGGTTTTATACCTTCCTTGGAGTGATTAGAGTAGCTAGGAAGTCTTAGGGAGCCTCCTACAAGCTTGATCTTTCCAAAGAAATCAAGAACACAAAGTTAGGTTTTGAAGTTTTTAAAAGTAAGATTTAAAGAACTGTCAAAACGAGGGTCTTACCATGCTTATTTGGACGAGACTTGTGAACAAGAGTTGTAGGCCATCTCAATACCTTTCCAAAGAGCTATAGAACATATATTTGAGTGAGTATTGAAGGAGATATGGTAGTTTTAAGTTGCTGCTCTGGTTTTGGCCGAGAGCTTTTATTCTTGGAAAGCAAAAGTCAACTTCTAATTTGTGTTTTGTGATTTGTTTTGCCTTGGCTTGGTTGTTTTGCTTTTGTTTTGATTAATTACCTTTTAACCATGGTGAAATTTGTGTGGTTTATAATCAACCAACACTTCCTTCCCTTTTGGTCATGCTTATGTCATCCTCCCATGTCATCTTCCCACACTTGTCCTCTTCTTGTTGGTGTGATGACATCATCATCCACTAACTCTTTGATTAACTCCTAATTACTTGGCTAATGACCACTGATCTGTTATACGGTTCTCTTAACTTTCATTCTCGTTTATCGTTTGAGGGATCATACCCGGGATCTTATTACTTGGGTTCCCTTAAACTTTCTCAATACATTATATTCCTTTTATGATCCTCTCTTATAATCCTTGAATTTAAATCCTTTTAATCATGTTACCTTATACTCAATTCTTTCGGTATCTGGTGGATTTTCGGGAAAAATCAAAGGGTTCGAATTTGGATTCTGACGATCTTTACATACACTTATTTACTTTATGGAATACTAATACGATCTTAGAATTTCCATAACAGTACTCCTATATAGCGTGGTCTGATAATTTTCCTTAATCAGCATCATCAGCAAAAGTTACTATTCATCCGTGTTTCAAAAATTCCAAAAATTGGGGTTATTACAGCCTTTGTAGATCATCCGTCAGGAGTCTTTCTGTCACTTTATTATATTTCACTTATACAGAATTACAAGACATCTTATATTTACAATTAGCCAACCTATTCTGCATATCAGTCTAGTAGTCAACATGACTTAAAGAATCCTACAACATCTACTAATACATTGTTGTTTGTAGGCATGTGTCACAATACTTATTATTACATAAGCTACACTCTCGATGGATGTTCAGTTGTCATCTGTCGGGACTATAAAGTTCATCTGTCGGGACTATTGTAGAACATCCATCGAGAGCTACAAAAACACTAAGTAAAATCTACTAGGGTGTTTTGTTCAACTTATCATCAAGTTCACAACATATTCCTAACAATCTCCCCTAATTTATGTCTACTGAAATTGTAGCCATAAATTAAGAGAAACTTGATGATAATAAAACACCCTAAAGTACAGATTGAATTATGGTAGTTAAAACTTGTAAGTGCTACAATTTTTTTGAAAATTGAACAAAGTAAAGTGTACAAAGAGTTCTCACAGTCATTTTCAAGGTGCTTCTCTAGTCTGAGCAAATGTGATCTATTTCCTTGATTGTCTTGATTTCTTCCCAAGCTTCCTGTTGTTCTCTTCTATTTGATTTTGAAGTTGTCTGTGAAATTCATGTTCTTCAGCGTTTGATAAATCTAGCTTTTCTTGTATTTCCAATAGAGTCTCATTGCTTGAGATGCTCAATTGGTCATCCAGCCTAAAAAATCTCCTAAAAACCTTTTCATCCATGAATTCCATCAGCCAGTAAGGCCTCAGGTGCACTCTATTTCCTATGAAGGGAATTGATAGAGTCCTTGGGAGTGCATTTGAGGCTTTGTTGCTCCTTAGTTCTTCTATCTTCTTTATAATCATTCTTTTGGCAGTCAAATTGAATCCAAATTTTTTCTTGAATGATGAGAAGATCTTTATCAAAACAGAACAGCTTTCTTGAAGAATCCTGTGAAGGGGCCACATGATCTCTTTCTTACCCTTGTATTTGAACACCAGTCTTTCAGGGAGATTCCTGTGAGCATCAATTGCTCTCATTTCTTCTAGTTCATCCATGTAGAGATTTATATCTGAAAACTCCTTGATGTCACAAATATATAGAAGATCTCTCTTGTTGACAGTTGGTTGAGTTGTGGTTAAGGTTTTGGTTTTAAGTTTCACATGATTGACCTTCTTGATTGCTCTTGACTTTGTCTTCTTTAATTTGTTGAATATTGGTAAATTAAGCTCAGGAAGAGGCAAACTATCCCAGTCTATAGGCTCATCCTTGGAAACTATTGGCTCACCATGAAATTTCTTTGTAGGATCCACCTTAAATTCATCTTGCACCACTAAGGGCTTGGATGTTTGAGTTGTAGATGTAGAGTGGTTGGGAATGTAATCTTCCATCTTATCATCATTGAATTTCATTCTTCTTTTGGGAAGGATTTTGTATCTGAACTTCCTTTTCTGTTGAAGTTCCTTGTGCATTTTCTAATCATGATCTTCAGCTATCACAGGTTGTTTCTCAGAAATCTCAGTTGCAGTTTTCACACCTTGAAGCTTGGCTACTATAGCAGCTTGCTTTTTCTTCTATTTGCGGCTCTTAGCATCTAAAGCAGCTTGCTTCTTTTCTTACTTGATTCTCTCCTTTTCTTCCTTCTTGGCTTTTGCAAACTGAGGGTGTTTAGCCACCACACAGATTTCTTTCCCATTCCTTTAGATCTTAGCAATTCTTTTCTTTAGCACAGAGTTAGTTGGATCTTTGAAGAATGCAATGGACCTTGCCAACAACTTCTTTTCATCTAGTCTTCGAGTCTTAAACATAAGGTCCAAGGGATTCTTGTCAGATGACTTTGGATAATTTCTTTTGGGCTTCAAAACCAAGTTGGCTTTTGGAGACTTTATACATGAAGGTTGGCCCTTTTCCAAATTACCCAGACTCATTTCATTTACAGAAATTTGTCTCAATTGAGAGAAGTGAGAAAAGACCTTGTCTTTCTTCTCAATTGGACCAACTTTTTTACTATCTCTTCATCAATTTTCTTCCATTTGTCATCTAGTTCCTTCTCAACTGCTACAACATCAAGCTTCTTGAATTTTTCATTTGATTCCACCTTAGCAGCTGCTATATGGATCAGATCAATAATGTCCAAGACTGGTGGCTTAGGAAAAGTAATTTCTGGCACAATTACTTGATAGACTTGTATGTTTAGCACATTCTCCCCTCACTTGTTGGCTCCTCTTGGCTAACTGGAATAATTGAGTCTTTCTCCCCCTTTTTGTTAGCATCAAGTTTAGTGGAGGTAGAAGTTTGTGCAACCACTAGCTTTTAAAGAAACTGAGTTTGTTGAGCTTGATGTAAATGGATTGCAGTAATGGAAGCTTCCAAGGTTTTGAGTCTTGTATCCAAGGAGTCCACTTTGCTAGCTAGATTAGAGTTTTTACTTAGTTGTCTATTGATGTCAAGCATGGTAGTGTTGGGAAATTTAGCATCCAGTCTCTTAGAAACATCCTTCTTGACTTGATCAATTTTTTGTTTTAATTGTAGTGACATCCAGATTGTGTTGAAGAGATTGAATCTGGTGCAGTTGAAGAGAATTGAGATGTGCTTGAAGAAGCTTCTTGTTGTTGGCATTGGTTGTAGCTTGAAGAGCTGTCTGAGTTTGTTGAATGATATGAAAGAGAGTAGACTTGAAGTGTTGCTCAGCACATTCTTTACAAAACACCCAAGATGGAATGTTTGACTTAGAGTTAGGGCCTTATTCTCCCCCTATGTTCATAAACTCTTCTTCATCATCATCTTCATCCCCAAATATGTCTTCAGAACCACCAGTTCCATAATCAACATCATCACTAGCTGTGGGTGGCATGGATGAGATGACATCTTTGGCTCTTTGTATGGAGGCTATTGTATACACCAAATTTAGCATTCTTTCAGCAGCCATATTGTCCTGTTCAGCTAGAACTTGATAAGCTGAAATAGGGTTTGTAAATGCCTCAGCTTCATAAGAAACATAATCTAAGACATCTTGATATTCTTGCTAAATTAGTTATTTCTTTTCATCCTCATTGACATCCATTATTTCACTTACAATGGGCTCTTCCCAAATTTCAGTACCTGCATTTCTCTCATTTTCTCTATATTCTTAAATCAAGGGCTCCCCTTGGCTCACCACCCTCACACCCTCACCTGCACCTACTAAGGTGGAACTCCCCTCACTTACTTTTTCCAGGCTGGAAGAAATAGCCTGCATATTTTCTCTTTTTCCCTCTCCTTTTTCCTGAGAGCAACTCAGCCTCTCACTCTGTTCACTCCCTTCCCTCAATCCTAGGAGTGATTGCACAACCACTAGCTCATCTACACTTGTAATAATTGTTGAAAATTCAGCTTGTATAGAGAGTACCGACGAATGAGGAACATCCATCAGGGTAGTAGTTAGGATAGCCGACGGATGACTGCTGTTAGGCACATCCGCCGGGATACAATCACTAGCCGACGTATGAACAATATCCATCGGAATAGAAAAAATGATCGAGTATAGAGTAGAAACTATTATGGACTATGTGTAGATTGATGATAATTTAGGCACATAAGTCTCAATAGTTCCTGAAAGAATGGCAATTGAGCCAACAAATCATCTAGAAGATGATGCTCACTTGTACTGAGTTTTGGCTTCTCCAACAGAGTTAAGGAAAGAGAATCAGGGACTGATGTGTGAATCATATCCACATCCAGAGAATTGGTGGGAGATTTTTGTGTGTTTGGTGCTTTTATTGTTAAAGATTTTGTCTGTGACTCCACATTTATTGGAGTCACATCAAACTGAGTTTGAGAAGGTGCATTGTCTAAGTCTTTAGCTGCAGTTTGCACTGTGTGTGATACCCGTGCATCTCCAAATTTTCTAGATTTCTTCTTTCTTGTATAAGTTTGGGGTGAGTCTGTATCCCTAGTCCTTTTGACATGTGCTCCTGGTTGGGAGCTTGTTTCAATAGTAGCATCCTTTTGAGAGGATGGAACTAGAGATGTGCTAATTTCCTTATTAAGCACCACAGTTTGTTGGGAAACTGTGGCGTGTCTAGGTTTGGGTACACTCAACTCACCATCCTTATTCTTAGGGTTTCTTTTATGTTAACCCTGTCCCTCACCAATCTTACCCACCTTCACATTCCCCTCTTTGCTTTTGGTAGATTTTGAAACTGACATCTTTTGAGAGATACCAGAGTGTGGTTTCTTTGATTTAGATTTTGAAGGTTTGGATTTTGTGGCTTGGGTAGGCATTTGTTGGGTCATTAACACAGATGCCATAGCCACAGTCAATGGCAAAGAAACTTGAGAGGTAGAAAGAGTAGGGACAGAATCATTTACCTAACTTACCTGAGGGCCCTCCATGATAGGCAAATAAACAAGGGGCACATCCTTGTGGTGATCAGCTCTATTTAAATCTGCAATTATTCTCCTCTCTTGAACCCAATAATCCAGTTTGTTGGTTGGGTTCTCAATTACAAGGTCCTCACAGATATGGTTAGCAATAATCATAAATAATCTAGTATAATAAACATTTTTAGATCTCTTTTTGATCTCCCCTAACTTGTAACCTAACTCAAACATGATAGCATCACTAAAATTATAGTAATTATCAGTAAGTAGCATGTAGAGCATGTTAAGCATGGTAGTAGTGATAGAATCAAAGTTGCTTATTTTACCAAAAAACACCTTGGTAACTATATCACACAGATAACTCCACTCTTTCCTAAGACCTAGACTCCTAATCTCACTTAACTTAGTGATGAGAAGTGCATAGCCAATAGAATTAAGTTAACTAAATTAACATTTGGGTGTGGTTTAGTAGTAATGTTTTTAGAAATTTTAAAGCATGCTCGAATAGTATCACTGTTAATGTAAAATTCCTTACCTTTAATGTAGAGAGTTATTATTTTGTCAGTTTCCTGATACACAGCAGTAGTCCACATCTCCTCCATAACTTCACAATAAATTGTGGGTGATTCCAGCATGGCATAGTTAAGCTTGCATCCCTTCACAAAATCCATCATTTTATGATAATCTTCAGAGGTAGGAATTTCTTTGTGCACAAGAGCCACAAAGTTGTTCTTTTCATAAATAAATCCTGTCTGAGACATGATCTTGACTACTGGTGCCATTGTTAAGCAAGAAAGGTTGCAGAAAGAAAGGGGGTTTGCTTTGAGGAATAAGAGAGCAGTTAATTGCAGTAGAGAAAGATAAAAGCTAAAATGAACTTGGAATGAGGCTTTTAAGTATTCTCAGATAAAATGGGATAAAAATTAAAGGTAAAAAGTAAATACCCATGAAAATTTCCCAAAATAGCCATTTTAAAGGTAAAAATAAACTGTCAAAATTCTGTCAATTATCCGTCGTGATATACTTACAGACTGTAAGTAAATCCGATGGATAATATTCAGAACTTTAACGACTAAGATGTTGACAATTCGACGGATGGGAATAAAGCAGTTATCCATCGGGTTAAAAATAATCCAGAAAAGTAATTGGTTATTACCAGTCTATTCTATCTCAACAGATGATCAAACTTGATGGATAATAAACATCCGCCGAGATGTAGATTTTGACTTAGCCAAAATTTCATTCAAAACAGAAAAATCAATCAAATTTCTGGCTGCATCTCAACTTGCAAAATATTCAAAAATGATTTAAGAATAATTAAACATACCTAACTCACTTACCAACCTAGAGAAGGTGGATTCATCAAGTGGCTTGGTAAAGATATCTGCAAGTTGCTTCTCACTTGGAACAAAATAAAGTTCCACAGTACCACTCATTACATGTGCCCTAATGAAGTGATACTTGATGTCTATGTGCTTTGTTCTTGAATGCTGTAATGGATTTTCAGTAATAGAAATTGCACTTGTGCTATCACAGAAAATAGGAATTTTGTCCACTTGCAGACCATAGTCCAACAATTGGTTTTTCATCCATAGAATTTATGCACAACAACCGCCAGCAGTAATATATTCAGCCTCAGCTGTAGAAATAGAGACTGAATTTTATTTTTTACTGAACCAGGATACTAGCTTGTTTCCTAGAAATTGACAGGTTCATGTAGTACTTTTTCTATCAATTTTGTACCCTGCATAATCTGCATCTGAATAACCAGTTAGATCAAAACCAGAATCTGTAGGGTACCAAATGCCAAGTTTTGGTGTTCCCTTGAGATATCTGAAAATTCTCTTTATAGCTATTAAATGAAATTCTCTAGGAGCAGCCTGAAATCTTACACAAAGACAAGTAGCAAACATTATATCTGGCCTACTAACTGTTAAGTACAAGAGTGAGCCAACCATGCCTCTATAACTTGAAATATCCATAGACTTTTCAGTAGTGTTTAATTCAAGTTTAGTTGCAGTGGCCATGGGAGTTTTTGCAGATGTGCAATCCATTAGATCAAACTTCTTTAAAAGTTCATAAATATATTTGGTTTGACTAATGAATATTCCATCACTAACTTGCTTAACTTGTAAACCAAGCAAGTAAGTTAGTTCTCCCATCATGCTCATTTCATACTTACTTTGCATCAATTTGGCAAACTTTTTGCAAAGTTTTTCATCTGTAGAGCCAAATATAATATCATCTACATAAATTTGAACAAGTATACTAGAGCCATTAACATTTCTAAAGAATAAAGTTTTGTCAAAAGTACCTTTTGTGAAGTGATTTTCTAAGAGAAACTTTGACAAAGTATCATACCAGGCTCTAGGTGCTTGCTTTAATCCATAAAGTGCTTTCAAAAGATAGTAGACATATTCTGGAAAATTTGGATCTTCAAAACCAGGAGGTTGACTAACATAGACTTCCTCCTCCAAATCTTCATTCCAAAAGGCACTTTTGATATCCATTTGATAGACTTTGAAATTGGCATGGGCTGCATAGGCTAAGAAAATTCTAATGGCTTCAAGTCTTACAACAAGAGCAAAAGTTTCATCAAAATCTATTCCTTCTTGTTAACAGTAGCCCTTAGCAACCAATCTAGCTTTATTCCTGACAACTATGTCATTTTCATCCATCTTGTTTCTGAATACCCACATAGGGTCAATAGGATTCTTTCCTTTAGGCTTGGGTACCAGATTCCATACTTTATTCCTCTCAAATTGGTTTAGCTCCTCTTACATAGCTAAAACCCAATCAGGATCCAACAGAGCTTCTTCTACCTTCTTTGGTTCTTCCTTTGAGAGAAGGCTGCTATACATAAATTCTTCTTGAGCTGCTTTTCTTATTTGAACTCTAGAAGATACATCACCAATAATGAGCTCAAAAGGGTTATCTCTGGTCCATTTTCTCTGTTGTGGTAGATTAGCTCTAGATGAAGAGGCCTCACTGTTATCTTGATGTATGACTGAGTTTTGATTAGAAGAAACTCCCCCTGAGTTTGTGGATCTTTGATTTGAAGAAGGAGTTCTTTCTATAAGTGATCTATTTTGACTCCCAGCTTCTCTCATTGTTCCGATCGATGATGCACTTTGTATCCCGACGAATGAAGCTGATTGTCTACTGACGGATGATGTATTTTGTACCTCGACTGATGCTGAATTTTGTGCATTATTGAAGATAGTCTTTTCTGCATTATCCTTAGCCACTATTTCTTGATCACTATCATCATCACTGTCATCACAAATCATCTCAACATTGTCAAATTTGAGGCTATCATGGAAACCTTCATCTTTTAGTCCTTCAATCTTCTTATCTTCAAATAAAACATGTACAGATTCCATAACAATGTTTGTTCTTAGATTGTAGACTCTATATGCTTTTCCAACAACATATCCAACAAAAATTCCTTCAACTGCTTTAGCATCAAACTTTCCATGCTATTCAGTTTGATTCCTTAGAATGTAATATTTGCATCTAAAGACGTGAAGAAAATTTAGGGTTGGCTTCCTATTCTTGAATATCTGATATGGAGTCATGCCTTTTGCTTGATTGATCAAGGAGATATTATGAGTATAACATACTGTATTTACAGCTTCTGCCCAAAAGTAAGTTGGCAGCTTTGATTCTTCAAGCATAGTTCTTGCAACTTCAATGAGTGATCTATTCTTTCTTTCTACTACACCATTTTTTTGTGGAGTTCTTGCTACAGAAAACTCATGCATGATTCCATACTCTTAACAAAACACTCTGATCACAGAATTCTGGAACTCAGTTCCATTGTCACTCATGATTCTTCTAACCTTGAAGTCAGGATGATTGTTAACTTGCCTTATGTGATTAGTGATGATTCACTAGCCTCGTCTTTGGACTTTAGAAAATATGTCCAAAAGAACTTTGAAAAATCATCCAAAATTACTAGGCAATATCTCTTCTTTGAGATAGACAACACATTTACTGGTCCAAACAAGTCCATGTGAAGTAACTGTAAAGGTTCTTCAATAGATGATTCAAGCCTCTTTTTGAATGATGTTTTAATCTACTTTCCTTTCTGGCAGACATCACACAATCCATCCTTTGAAAACTCCACTTGAGAAATACCTCTAACCAATTCTTTCTTGACTAGCTCATTCATGGTTTTGAAGTTTAGATGGGACAGCTTCTTGTGCCATAGCCAACTTTCATCTTGACTTGCTTTACTGAGAAGACAAGTTACAGATTCTGCATTTGTTGAGTTGAAGTCAGCTAGATACACATTGCCTTTTCTCACTCCAGTGAGAACCACTTTGTTGCTCTTCTTGTTAGTCACAACATAGGCTTCTGCATTAAAGGTAACTGAGTTGCTGTAAAACCCCAAATTTTTGACATTGGTAAAAGACCTTTATAAATAGTAGTCTTGCGGGAAAATAAAATTTTTTGCGACCACACCATATACGAGTTTTTAATTTAAGTTTCCGAGTTCATATTGTGGTTATACATACTAAATGAGTGTATACAAAAGTCATGAGTTTTCGAAGAAAACCAATAGTCCAAATGATATTATTTTACGAGCCATCGAGGAATAAGAGAATTATCCTAAGACC
The DNA here is from genome assembly GCF_009905375.1 of Apium graveolens. Taxonomy (NCBI): domain Eukaryota; kingdom Viridiplantae; phylum Streptophyta; class Magnoliopsida; order Apiales; family Apiaceae; genus Apium; species Apium graveolens. Next base: position 40,454,602 of record NC_133656.1, on the reverse strand, counting down.
AAGAAAATCTTGAGAATTATAATTTTATAACCCATAACCAAGTACGAGCACTAGAATTGGTAATGATTTACGATAAGCGGAATTATTCGACGTAGCATTTACGGGAATTGATTTAACGTACGTGAATGAATGCAAGATAATGTATGATGGAAAGTAATCAAGTGATAACCTAGGAAAATTAAGTATTTATAAATTTATCCAACAAGTAATAAATTAGGAAGCTAGTTACAAAATAAATAAATAACAAAGTTCAATAAACATTAATTCAAGGAGCTTATCATGCAAGCTTTGACAAATGAGACACCTAGCTAAGCCTAGCCTTTGAAAATAGGATGCATCTTATCCTACACATTTTCTATATTCACAAGAAGCCTATTTCCACCACATTTCTAAGAAGGAAGCAAGGCAATTCTCTCTCTCTCCAAAAACTCAATGCTGATTTTCAAGAACACCATGAAAAGAAAAATTCATATCTCATGATCTACTCATTCAAATATCACCAAATTTTAACCAAATATTCCTTATATCATTTACAAGGTACATTCAAAATTTCATGGCCATTGGATTAGTATAGCATAATCAAATCCTTGCTCAAAATTGGTGGTGAATAGTAACTCCGAAAATCTCGTGTTGTTTTCTTGATTTTCATGGCATAATTTAGGATCCTTAAGCATAACCAATCCCTCCCAAGGTTCAACCATAAAGAAGAGTACCTCTAAAGATACCAAGAAAGGTATAAACCTTCATCCAAACTTTGTTTAAGTTTTAAGTTTCAAGAAAAGTAAGGATCTTGGATACAAGTATGGTTTTGATGATTGATTTGATATTATCTTGATGTTTAGTTAATTAGTTTTAAGGTTGATCATATTTGCCTCAATAACATGATGTTATCAAGAGGAGTTAGTATTGAGATGATGATTTGATGATTTTTGATGGTGGTATAATGATTTAAGACAAAAAAGAAACTCGGATCGTAATCGTAACCTCGTTAAAATGAACAAAACTTAACTTAAGTTTCTGCAGAAGTTCCCGAATGTATAAACTTTAGTTCTTAAGAAGTGAGACTTTATTATTATAGACAATGTTATGAGGATCTTTTAGCCACTTGAATCGCTTGATTTCAATTTACGGATCAAAAGTTATGACCATTTTTGTAAAAGGGATTTATACGACAAAACTGCTACAAATTACGAAGTTTGTAAATATAAATGATCGACTTCAAAATATTTAAAAATTATGAAATTTTTACAGAGATTAGAAAATAGAGTTTATTAACTTCCATAAAATTTTTCAGTAAAAATGTTGATTTTTCCATTTTCTAAAAATGTCGGAGTCGAGGTCATGTGGAGTACGAACATCAAAAACAACCCTTGTTAGGAAACTGCCACTTTGGGATTTTCACCCCTGTTACCAGAAAACCACTTTCAAATTATGTGTTCTAAATTTTGTCTAGATATCTAATGCGAAAACGGTGCTTCAATTGAGTTAACAGTTTGAGAGATATCAATGTTTTAGTGAAAGCGGTTTGAATAGTAAAACTTCGTAATTGACCGAATTTTTGAAATGCTTTTCACCTAATTAAATTCATTTTATCAAAATGAAAATTTTATGATAAATATTAAAAGCACTAAAGAAGCTCCTCGAGGTAGTTTTGTATTAAAATTTTAAATTTACGATTTATAAAAAATGTTAGAGTGCGAGTCGCGTAATAGTAACATTTGGTAAAGTCAACTCTAGAAGACCACTTTGACCGTCTGTTTCGACCAAGGATCGATGCTTATTTCAAGTCGGTTGTTAGGCACAAAACACGCGCTAATAATTCATGCAAGTATACACGTTCTCAAGTAATATAGAATGATTTCTAGTTCATTCCCACAGAGACTCAGACTAATTATATTTAATTAACACTCAGTTACCAATTTATACTTCTCAATGTCAAGATAATAACACTTAAGATTGATTAAGTAATTATTAACTACAAGAATAGAACACTTAAATAACACTTGAATTAATAATATTAAACACACATGAGATCATAACTTCATTACTACTTCATTCAATAGTTATTGTTGTTATCCTTAGCATGCAACAGTGATGATATTAATCGAACAACACGAAACTGATAAAAGCCAACTTTCGTTGTACAAGTACCATTCTACCAAGCATCCACAATTAAGATAGAAGTTGCATAGTCGTCAATTATGTTGAGACCCTATATGTCTACAGAATTTGACAACATAACGATTTAAGCACAAGTTATTCATTATGATTACACAGGGCAAGTAAAACGGTTAGAGTTATCCACTAATCATGCATACAATACATGAACCTATGCTAGCAGGGCAAGTTCTAAATCTCAAGATTCACTATCGCTTCACAAGAGATTAATAGGCTATCTTATGTGTTCGCGACACACATAAGACGAATAAGCACAACCTATACTAGATATCCTACAACCATCACATACCAAGGTATTAAACAATTAACTAAGGAAATCCATAGTAAATCCGCTACGACCCCATGATCACGATTAGCCCATGATAGAAGTCATCGTCACCATGGGTTCATATGAAAACATGATAATAACATGATAATATAAACTAACTAACTATTTATTAAAACCAGAGTACTTCACAAGAGTATTCAGGTTCAAAGTAAAGAAAACTAGCATCCACTGTTACAACGAATAAGAGAATCACAAATTAACGTATGCTTCTTCTTCTTCATTGCGGTGTGCTAAAACGGTCTTTTTTTCTTCTCTCCTTGCTTCTTGCTTGATGAATACTTGTTCTTGTTTTTATGAACGTCTCTTAATATTACTGGAATAGAGTCCCACATGAATCAGCCGTCTCAGAAGTCCAAATGAAACACAACTTAATAAAAATCAGAATTAAATTTCCTGACTCCGGGCGGCCGCCCCAGCTTCCCAGGCGGGCGCCCCAGATCCCAGGCGAGCGCCTGGCAGGTTTCTAGAAAAAATATTTTCCTGCTCCTGATTTTGCTAAATTCTTCGCACATTCCCCCGAGACTGATCCGAAGTACTTCCCTAGGCTTATTTTGATGAAATCTCCCTGCATACGCAAGTTACACCCTAAAATGCAAAAACACTCGAAAGCGCATCAAATACACAAAATACTTGATTTCAAAACATCAATTCAAGCCATTATAAGACGTTCTAAGTGGTATAAAATTCCACTTATCACACCCCCAGACTTAAATCGATGCTTGTCCTCAAGCGTCACAGACTCAAAAACAAAATAAAAACATGCATGAATGCAAACTACATGAAATGCAGCGATCCACCTCGCGATGACTAAACCAACCAACACGTGACATCTCAACAAATGCAATTAGGCGACTAAAGGTCAACCAAATCATGCAAGCTAACATACAACTAGAAACATGGTATGTGCGGATGCTTAACAGATATGCTTCGAAACTAGATCAATTATCATAACTCAATTATCCTCAAGGTAATCACATGATTATACGAAGAATAAATTCTAGACACAAAATAACTTATAACACTTCAAGATTATTGGGGTTTATTACAGAATCATGCTTTTATTCAACACATAAAACAAATGCTTATTTGATCTTGCAATGAGTGAGGTCCACAAAAGACTTATGCAATGGTATCCATTTAGCGAGTGTTAGGTTAGCGGATCCCAGACTATAAAAGCCTTAGGTCACTAGGCACAAAGTCCCCTAAGAACTTAATAACTCGAATACCAAAGAGCTCACTCATGATCAATTGTGCATTAAACCATATTTTTTCTTTTTTTTTCTTTTTCTGAATTTTTTTCAAATTTTTGAGCAAGTGCGTTTCGCTCCATCTTGCTCAACCCTAGACTACTCGCATACAATACGAGCCGGCTACTAGCCATTTGACGCCTAACCACGACTAGCAATGAATTCCAATTTTCACTCCAATTTTTATTTTTTCATGCCTTTTATCATTAAGAGCCTATCATCCATTCTAAGCATAAGCAATAGATTAACCTCGAAAACCATCAAACCATGACATCAATCTAGCCCTTCAGCATACTCTAAGACTTAGTGAAATTACAAGTGTTTCTAGCATGCATGTCAACCTAACCAGCTTCAACATCACTTTAACGCTATCACTACACTCACATCAATATCACATATCAATCGGTAAAGCAACACAAAAGGGGTCATGGTATATGCATGAACTAAACGACATGATACACATAACTATAAAATAAAAAAAAACTATATGGCAAAAATATGCAACTATATGAACTAAACTATTACGAATATGCAACTACATGACACACACACAAATATGCTCCTTAACTACCACCCTCAAACTTAAAATCTTCACTGTCCCCAGTGAAGGTAGTAGAAAGGAACACAGGGTATACCTACTCAGAGAAATCATCATCATCACCCTCATATGGTGGAGTGTCAGGAGGCGGATAAGCAGAGTACTCACCAAAAATGGGCCACTGGATGTCAGCTCCAAGGCCTCTGAAAGCAGTCCCAAGTGCTAGGGTGAGCTCCTGAGCACACCTACTCTGCGACTCGTACATCGCGTCCATCCTCTTGGATAGCCTCCTATACTGGGCATCAGCCATCCCTGAACCAGCACCTCCCTGGGCTCTAGAAGAACCTGCCTCGTCATGAGCTTGACTGGGCCTAACCATCGTAGCACCAGCTGTTGGACGTCCTCCTGGAAGACAATATCCCAAACCATGCTCCTCGGGCTCTCCACCCGTCCATTCCTGCATTGCATTCAGCATCGATGAATCAATAGGAGCGGTCGGCATCTACAGCTGCTCATAAGAAGGCCAGTAGACTCCAACTGCCCTGCATAGCTTCGTAACAGTAGAGGCATAAGGGATTTTATTTTACGTCCTCCCCCTCAAAAACTTCAAAATCCCTTGGTAGATGAACTCCCCAAGGTCCACATAAAACTCCTCATTCAGAATCCCCCATAACAACCTGACTCTCTAAACTGTAACCTCATGTGCATGTGAAGAAGGCAAAATATTAGCACAAATAAAGGCATTCCATGTACGGGCATACCTATTCATCACAATAGCTGGAAAAGAACGATACTCGTTAGATCCCGTCTTAAACTTCCACACCGTGCCCGGCTGACAGAGAGTAGCAACAATCAAATCCAAATCCAAATCATCGGGGGTCTTCTCATTCCAATTCTTCTCCTCGGGCTTCCTTTGTCGCTGTCCAATAACACGGTGAATCGCCTCGGGTTGGTAATCAACCGTAAGCCCCCCTAACAATAGTATACCCATTCTTGTCAGCCTTTGCGTTCACATAAAACTCATGAACCACACTCATCGAGACCGCCTCCGGTGACTCACAAAAAGAAATTCACCCTTTCTCAGCAATCATCGACAATAACTCACCATCCCTCTCCGATGGCAAAAATCCCCTCTCCTTCAGAATCGGCTTAGTCAGAAGCCTAGTATACTCCTCCTTAGCAGCCCTATCCACCAATCGGGGCCTCGCAGCAGTACCCCTCGAAGAATCAACAGTAGCAATGGTGCTACTACTATCAACAGTTTGAGATCTCTTTGGGGCCATTGAAACTGAGAAGAAGAGTGTGAGAGTTGTGTTTTGTGTGTAGGAGAGAGTCTGTAAGTTGAAAGTATATGAGAGTGTATACGAGAGGTTGCGTGTATATATATGGTAGGATTTAGGTTTAGAATTAGAACAGGAGTGGGGTTGTGGATTGTTTGTAGGAGGAAAAACGTGGGTAGTGGGGTTATGGCTGGTGATATTCTTGTTTTTTTGTTTTTTGTTTTTTTATAAGGCCGAAATTTTTTTCCAGCAGAAGGGCTCCAAGAGGCCGCCCGGGCTTTCCAAGCGGGCGCCCCAGCCTCCAGGCGGCCGCCCCAGCTGTAACACCCTCCAGACCCGGGGTATAATTCTGGGGGTTACTAGCTAATCACCAAACCTGTACAATCTGATTAATAAATAATAAAGAAATGAAACTAAACCCCTTTAATACTAACCAGGATCTTTTTAGGTTAAAGTATAAAAACAAGAACCACTAACTACTTTATTACAAACTAAATTTAATATCTCACAAACTCTCTTTATTACAAACCATTGTCTAATTCATTTTAAACTAAGTTCAGCTTTTATTCAAACACACACACTATCTATCAAAACTCTACCTGCTCAGGCAACTCAAAGCTTTCTTCCTGGATTGGGATCAATACCTTGGGTACGAGAGGATCCCGAGGCTTGATCCGCTTCTTTACCACTCGAGTCCTGATGGGTTTCATATTCCTTCTTAACTGAAAACAATACGGCGAATAACAACAAAAAGGGTGAGCCAAAAATTGCTCAACAAGTCCACAAAATATAAACAGTAATAAACCAATATAGATGAATCCGTAACTCGGGTATATCTGCAAAGATATAACCCCGCGAGAATAGAAAGAAGGCCATTTTTGGCGAATACAAATGAACTAAACTGGAATCAAGTTCACAGCTATACCCTGTTGATCAGCCAGGATACAATGCAGATCTATATCTCACTATATAGATCCCGTCGGGCACCCAGGCACTACGGCCCATCTCAAGGATCCGGTTATGTCCCGGTCCTTAGGATTAAGTAAACTTAATCCCCAAAGTATTATTATCCAGTCCCTGGAATAGCAACCGGAACAATCGGTATATTTTGATATATTCTAATCACCAGAATATATCGATAATTGTGAATAACAATTGAAATATGAACAATGAATTTAAATGAAAAGAATAAATCAAAAGTTAAAATGAAATATAAATAAGGGAATCAAAAGAGTGCAAACGTGATAAGAATATCACTATTCTGAAAATAGAATAGGGGAGAAACTTGCCTTCTTCGTGACTCACTGCAATTAAATCACTTTCGTCTATCACCTACTCGACCTGCCCTGCTGGCTTAGCTTCTGTTAGCAAAATAGACAGGTTAAGTCATTTTGTACTTCAATTGCATCTTGAATCGACTTCATTTCATTCCTATTATCTACCCATACGCTTATGACTGACTTATATATTATATATAAGCAAGTAAGACTCGATTAACCACATAATACACATAAGCACATAAGCACATAATCATTTTTATAGTTAAAATAATTTTTAGAAACAAAATCGACTCGCTGATCGCTCCACTGATCGCCATCTGCTTCATTTCCCATTTTTCCGGAATTTTTCAAACTCGTCTCGGCACACATTTCGACTGATAATCAAGCAATTAATAAAGTCAACTAATTTCTAGAAGAAATTAGGTCTTAATGTTATTTTTAATGAAAAGGATTAATTTTTCTGAGTCAAATGGCTTTCGTTTCGCTTAAATCGGACTGACGGTCTAATTAATATCAATTAAACACTGGTAATTCAATTTATTATTCAATATAAATAATTATTGCAAATTTTTAAATCCTAAAATCATTTTTAAATAATTATTGAAGAAAAATCAAAGTTAAAAATAATTTTTTTATAATTTTTGGAGTTAAGATGAATATGTTATGATTTATTGAAAGTTACTTGATTAATTATCGAAATAATTAATCATTTTTAAATAATTAATAAATAAATAACTAATAAATAATCAATAAGTAATTATTTAATAATCTCAAATAATTAATCCTTAATTATTAGGATTAATCACAATTTATTACAAATATTTACAACTTATCATTATTTATTCGATTAGATCGATTATTTATAAGTAAATAATCGATATCATTAATTGATACGTTAATTATTGAATAAATAAGTTATTATACGAATCATATTTCAACTCAACGATCCACTACTCGTATTTATACGAGTTATTCGCATTTCTCGCATAATTATCGAAACATTACGGTTTTTATTACAATTTATATGATTTAAATCAAATATCTGTATTTAATTATTCATTACGAATAATTATTACGTAATCTAAACGAAATTAAATATATAATTCGATACTCATACTCCGAATTCCTAAAATTCGAAATGTTACTCGAATAATTCTGAGTCACTCGCTTTAATCGATTAATTATCGAAATAATAATCGAATTAATCGATTTATTTATATAATTTCATTTATTAAAGAATTAACTAAATAAAAAATAATAAATAATTACCTAAATAAATAATTAAATAATTAAATAAATAATTATAATTTCAAATTTCTAACTTAATAAAATAATTTAGAATTTATTTACAAAATATTTCAGATTTTTAATCTGATTTACATTTGATTTTTATAATTTACAAAATTAAATTCTGTTTTATCAAAATAAAAGTAAATAAATTTAATTCCGGAAACATAATTCAGATAAACGAATTGGGGGATTTTTGATCGAAACCGGGTCAACCAACCAGGTTAACACCGGGTCTTCAAGAACACGAACCGGGTTGGTTCGCCGGTGACGGAAACTGGGGAAATGACCGGAACCGGCCGTCGCCCGACATGAACTCCGGTTGCCTCGCATGAGTGCCATATCAACGTTGTGACCCTCGATTTTGGCTGGAATCGATCCGTGACGCTCCCAGGAACTCATCTGCACCGTCAATTACCCCTCTCCATCCCTCCTTCGATTTCTCCGAGCACCACCCGAAGCTTCTCCGGTGGCTTCACCGGAAAATCGTATCTCCCCCTAAACACAACCAAACCTATCGATTAATACATGAAATCGAAGCTACAGAGTTCCCTAATCGATTCCAATAGGCCACAACAATCACAGACATCCATAAATCAACAAAAACGAAATCAAAATTTTCTAAAACACAAGAACTCGGGAACCACTTCCAGGGGTTATATAATCAAAATAAATATATGAAATCATTCCTAAACTCGAGATAAAGCTATCTGGATCAACCAAAACATCAAACAATTCACGAATCAAAAACGCCTAATTCGACTATAAATCCTAAAAATACGAATTGAAAATCAAAGCAACAAAACACAAAATTGATGACATAAATAGAAAGTAGAGATCAAGAGCTTTCGATTGACTACTCACATGTCTGATTTGGAGGTCGGAATCACGATCAAATCTCCGGTTGAAATCAAGAACACCAAACCCTAATTTCTGGAAAATTGGGGAAATTGCAGAATTTCTGATTTTTAATTAATTAAATTAATAATAATTAGGGTATTTATAGCTGCAAAAATTAATACTCCTAAATAAAATTAAGGGGTTAATTATACATTTAATAAAAATATTTGGCCCTAATTTTTATAATTTTTGGGTATTAAAATTTAATTTATAAATATTTTATATATATAATATATATGCCAAAATTTCCCAGAAATTGTGAATAATGCAAAAATAGAAAGAAATGGTATAAATAAAAGTCCTATAATTTTATAAAAATAAAAATGTGATTTTCGTGGGGTTTTTAAAACCCAATGGGGCCCGGAAAAGTCATTTTTCGCAAAACGAGAAAATTTATAATATCTAGATGTTCAGAATAATGCGATGGTAAAAGCCGTTTGATGAAAAATAAGGCCCATTATTTTATTTGAAATACTGGCTTTAAAATCGTGGTTTGGGTCCTAAAACGTTTGAAATGAAACCGATGAATGCGAAAAAAACATCTGGAAAATACCTTAAAAATACAAAAATTACACGGAATGCACGTAACATGTAACAATTAGGGTTTAACAGATAATCACACACAATTGACATATTAATACACATAATTTATTATAAATATGATATAATACAACGTAAATTTCTCAGTCGTTACATCCTTCCCCCCTTAGTAGGATTCTGTCCTCAGAATTTTCTATGAAAACAAATGAGGGTATTTCTCTAACATTTCACTTTCAAGTTCCCAGGTTGATTCTTCAACCATTGGATTTCTCCACAACACTCGCACTAAATATACAGATTTATTTCTCAACACTTTCTCTCGCCGATCTAAAATTCTTACCGGCTGTTCTACAAAAGACAAATCAGGTTGGATATCTATTGGTTCATACTCTATTACATGCTTAGAATCAGGATTATATAGCTTAATCATCGACACGTGAAACACATTGTGACTATGTTGCATATGAGGCGGTAAAGCTAATTCGTACGCAACTTTTCCCACTTTCTTCAAAATTTCAAACGGTCCGACGTATCGTGGTTTCAATTTACCCTTATTTCCAAATCTGGTCAATCCTTTCCATGGTGATATTTTGAGTAATACGTTTTCTCCTTCCTGATAGTCCATATCCTTCCTTGCTTGGTCTGCATATTTGCGTTGTCTGTTTTGTGCTGCATCGAGTCATTTCCGAATGAGTTCAATCTTTTCTTTAGTTTGTTGAATTAATTCTGGACCCAAAATCTTGCGTTCTCCAACTTCATCCCAATGTATTGGTGATCTGCATTTTCTTCCGTATAATGCTTCATACGGTGGCATTCCAATGCTTGCGTGATAGCTGTTATTATAAGAAAATTCCACCAAAGGTAAATGCTCATCCCAACTGCCTTCGAAATCGATCGCACAAACTCGTAGCATGTCTTCGATTGTTTGGATAGTTCTTTCACTTTGCCCATCGGTTTGCGGATGATAAGTGGTACTCATGTTTAATTTAGTTCCAAGACATTTTTGAAATTGTCTCCAAAATCTTGAGTTGAAACGAGGATCTCGATCAGACACGATAGATATTGGAACTCCATGTCGCATCACAATTTCCTTGAGATACAAGTGCACTAGCTTGTCATGCGAAAATCTTTCGTTAATCGGTAGAAAATGTGCCGACTTCGTGAGTCTATCAATGATTACCCATATCGCATCATGATTTACCCTAGTCCTCGGTAGTCCTACTACAAAATCCATCGCTAGATGTTCCCATTTCCATTCTGGAATGTCTAACGGTTGTAATAATCCGCTCGGACGTTGATGTTCCACTTTAACTCTTTGGAATGTGTAGCATTTACTCACCCATTCTGCTATTTCCTTCTTCATATTCGACCACCAAAAGTTTTCCTATATTTTTGTACTTCCTGGATGAATGGAATATTTCGAACTGTGCGTATCTCGTAATATCTCTTCTTTTAGTTCGACCACGTTAGGGATCCAGATTCTCGATGCAAAGCATAAAATTCCTTCATTATCCTTCTGAGTTGTGATCTCTTCTCCCGTTAAGTCGTCATCTTGACCCATCACTTCTTCTTGACAGCGGCGAATCTTTTCTAGCAACTCCGATTGGAAAGTCATAGCGTAGATAGCTCCTACAGATTCATTGGGAATACGAATCTCGATTTCCAATTTGTCGAATTCCTTGGCTAATTCTTCGCATGAAGTTAACCGATTCAATCTTTATTTCCTGCTTAGCGCATCTGCTACAACATTTGCTTTTCCTGGATGATAACTGATTGTGATATCGTAATATTTAATCAATTCCAGCCATCGACGTTGACGCATGTTCAGTTCCTTTTGCGTAAAGATATACTTCAGACTTTTATGATCTGTATAGATTTCGCACTTTTCACCGTAGAGATAATGTCTCCAAAGCTTCAACGCAAATATGATCGCTGCCAATTCCAGGTCATGCGTAGGATACTTCTGCTCATGAGGTTTAAGTTGTCTCGAAGTATATGCGATGACGTTAACGTGCTGCATCAGTACACATCCTAGTCCGCGATATGAAGCATCGCTGTAAATGACGAAATTTCCATGCTCGTCTGGCAATACTAGTACCGGTGCGGTTACTAACCGATTCTTTAACTCTTAGAAACTTTCTTCACATTTATCATTCCATACGAACTTTTCACTTTTTCGAGTTAATTTGGTCAACGACATTGCTATTTTCGCAAAATCCTTGGCAAATCTTCGATAATACCCTGCCAATCCCAAGAAACTTCGAACTTCTGTCGGTGTCTTTGGTCTTTCCCAATTTAACACGGCTTCAATCTTTGCTGGATCGACTTGGATGCCTTCTCTACTGATGATATGCCCTAGATATTGTAATTCCTTTAACCAGAATTCACATTTTGAGAATTTAGCGTATAGTTGCTCTTTCCTCAGAATTTCCAAAGCTATCCTCAAGTGCTCAGCATGCTCTTCTTCCATCCTTGAGTAAATCAAGATGTCATCAATAAATACAGTCACGAATTTGTCCAAATATTTCTTGAATACCCGATTCATCAGATCCATGAATGCTGCTGGCGCGTTTGTCAAACTAAATTCCATTACCAAAAACTCGTAATGCCCATATCTCGTACGAAATACAGTCTTTGGAATACCCCTCTCCATCCCTCCTTCGATTTCTCGGAGCACCACCCGAAGCTTCTCCGGTGGCTTCACCGGAAAATCGTATCTCCCCCTAAACACAACCAAACCTATCGATTAATACATGAAATCGAAGCTACAGAGTTCCCTAATCGATTCGAATAGGCCACAACAATCACAGACATCCAGAAATCAACAAAAACGAAATCAAAATTTTCTAAAACACAAGAACTCGGGAACCACTTCTAGGGGTTATATAATCAAAATAAATATATGAAATCATTCCTAAATTCGAGATAAAGCTATCTGGATCAACCAAAACATCAAACAATTCATGAATCAAAAACGCCTAATTCGACTATAAACCCTAAAAATACGAATTGAAAATCAAAGCAACAAAACACAAAATTGATGACAGAAATAGAAAGTAGAGATCAAGAGCTTTCGATTGACTACTCACATGTCTGATTTGGAGGTCAGAATCACGATCAAATCTCCGGTTCAAATCAAGAACACCAAACCCCAATTTCTGGAAAATTAGGGAAATTGCAGAATTTTTGATTTTTAAATAATTAAATTAATAATAATTAGGGTATTTATAGCTGCAAAAATTAATACTCCTAAATAAAATTAAGGGGCTAATTATACATTTAATAAAAATATTTGGCCCTAATTTTCATAATTTTTGGGTATTAAAATTTAATATATAAATATTATATATATATAATATATATGCCGAAATTTCCCAAAAATTGTGAATAATGCAAAAATACAAAGAAATGGTATAAATAAAAGTCCTATAATTTTATAAAAATAAAAATGTGATTTTTGTGGGGTTTTTAACACCCAATGGGGCCCGGAAAAGTCATTTTTCGCAAAACGAGAAAAATTATAAAATATCTAGATATTCAGAATAATGCGATGGTAAAAGTCGTTTGATGAAAAGTAAGGCCCATTATTTTATTTAAAATACTGGCTTTGAAATCGTGGTTTGGGTCATAAAACGTTTGAAATGAAACCTATGAATGCGAAATAAAACATCTGGAAAATACCTTAAAAATACAGAAATGACACAGAATGCACGTAACATGTAACAATTAGGGTTTAACAGATAATCACACATAATTGACATATTAATACACATAATTTATTATAAATATGATATAATATAACGTAAATTTCCCAATCGTTACACCAGCTTCCAGGCGGGAGCCCGGGAGGTCTTTGGAAAAAAATATTCTGCCCATTTTTTTTCTGATTTTTTTTGGGTTTTTGGATAGATTACTAACTTCTAAGGGTTCCTATAGTCTCAAATCTTGGGTTGCCTCCCAAGAAGCGCTTCTTTTACGTCATTAGCTTGACATAGAGTAGCTCGATCAAGTTGACAATAAAACGGCACTAACCACTTCCCGGTTTGCCGTGTCCCCATAATAATGCTTCAATCTCTGACCATTAACCTTGAATGCTTGGCCCAGATCGTTCTCAAAAATCTCCACCGCTCCATGTGGAAACACAGTTTTGACGATAAATGGTCCAGACCACCTTGATTTTAACTTTCCAGGAAAAAGTCAGAGACGAGAGTTGAATAAAAGAACTTGTTGCCCTGACACAAATGACTTAGGAGATAACTTCCTGTCGTGCCACCTTTTCACTTTTTCCTTGTACATTTTGTTGTTCTCGTACGCTTGCAGACGAAATTCATCAAGTTCATTTAACTGAAGCATTCGCTTCTTCCCAGCTGCATCTATATCAAGGTTTAACTTCTTTAAGGCCCAATAAGCCTTATGCTCAAGCTCCACACGTAAATGACATCCCTTACCATAGACAATTTGGAACGGGGACATCCCAAGTGGAGTCTTGTATGTTGTTCTATAAGCCCAAACAGCTTCATCGAGCTTCAAAGACCAATCTTTCCTTGACGGACAAACAACTTTCTCTAGAATGCGCTTGATCTCTCTATTAGACACTTCAGCTTGACCATTAGTTTGCGGATGATAGGCAATAGCAATACGATGATTCACATTATAGCGCTGCATCATAGAAGTGAACTTGTGGTTGCAGAAATACGACCCCTTATCACTTATGATCACTCGTGGCATTCCAAACCTTGTGAATATCTGCTTATGGAGAAAATTCAACACTACCATTGCATGATTTATCGGCAGAGCCTTGACTTCTACCCATTTCGAGACATAATCGACTGCCAACAAGATGTACTGATTATTGCAGGACGAGATAAATGGTCCCATGAAATCGATTCCCCAAACATCAAAGACCTCAACTTCAAGCATCACATTTAAAGACATCTCATCCTTTCTAGTAAGTTTTCCAACTCTTTGGCAACGATCACACCTTAAAACGAACTGATGTGCATCCTTAAACAACGTAGGCCAGAAAAAACCCGCTTGCAGAATACGAGCTGCTGTCTTTTCACCACTATAATGTCCACCATAAATTGTGGAATGGTAGTCTCGTAATATCCCCTCCGTCTCACCGAATGGGATATATCTCCTGATGATCTGGTCAGCTCCTTCTCTAAACAAATATGGTTCATCCCACATATACCACTTCACCTCATACAGAAACTTCTTCTTTTGAGCTGTATTCATATGAGGAGGCATTATATTGCTGACAAGATAGTTCACAATGTCTGCGAGCCATGCTCTTCCTCCTGAACTGCGAACAACTGTTCATCCGGAAAAGATTCGTTTATCAGTGTATTATCATATGAAGTAGAATCAGGATTCTCCAGTCTAGAGAGATGGTCAGATACTTGATTCTCAGTACCTTTTCGATCCTTGATCTCTAACTCAAATTCCTGTAGCAATAGCACCCAACGAATAAGTCTAGGCTTTGAATCCTTCTTTGAGACCAGATAGTGAATGGCAGCGTGATCAGTGAATACTGTCACCTTTATTCCAAGTAGATTAGATTGAAATTTTTTGAAACCAGAAATTATAGCCAAGAGCTCCTCCTCAGTAGTGGTGTAGTTCAATTGAACTCCATTAAGCGTCTTACTAGCATAGTGGACCACATGAAAGATATTATTCTTGCGCTGCCCAAGAACTGCTCCTACTGCATAATCACTTGCATCGCACATCATCTCAAAAGGTTCTGTCCAATCAGGTGCCGTTATAACTGGTGCAGTTATTAAACTCTTCTTGAGAGTCTCGAATGCTGCCAAACATTCATCATCAAATTTGAAAGGCACATCTTTCTCGAGCAAGTTGCACAATGGCTTAAATATCTTAGAGAAGTCCTTGATGAAACGCCGATAAAAACCCGCATGACCAAGGAAACTAAGGATTCCTTTCACAGAAATAGGTATCGGAAGATTTTCAATGACCCCCACCTTGGCCTTATCAACCTCAAGGCCCTTGCTAGAGACTTTATGCCCAAGAATGATGCCTTCCTGCACCATGAAGTGACATTTTTCCCAATTGAAAACCAGATTAGTCTTAATGCACCTTTTCAGCACAAAACAGAGATTCTGCAAGCATTCATCGTGCGAATGTCCAAAGACGGAGAAGTCGTCCATGAACACTTCAACATTATTTCCAATCATCTCAGAGAATATCGCCATCATGCATATCTGAAAAGTGGCAGGTGCACCACATAAGCCAAAAGAAACTCTGCGAAAAGCAAATGTGCCAAATGGACAAGTGAAAGTAGTCTTTTCTTGATCTTCTGGTGCAATGTAAACATGATTGTAACCCGAATAGCCATCCAGAAGACAATAATACTCATGTCCAGCTAACCTATCAAGCATCTGATCAATAAATGGAAGTGGGAAGTGATCCCTCCTCGTGGCTTTGTTCAACTTTCTGTAGTCCATGCATACCCTCCATCCTGTGATTGTTCGAGTGGGGATGAGCTCATTTTTCTCATTTGCTACCATAATAATACCTCCTTTCTTAGGTACACATTGCACGGGGCTCACCCAAGAACTATCATAAATAGGATATATAATTCCTGTATCCAGCCACTTTAGAATTTCTTTCTTCACCACTTCTTTCATGATAGGATTAAGTCTTCGCTGTTGCTCAACAATCGGCTTCCTACCTTCCTCTAGCAGAATTTTATGCATACAATACGAAGGGCTGATCCCCTTTATATCTGCTATAGTCCATCCGATAGCCAATTTGAATTCTCTCAAGATCCTCAAAAGCTTTTCCTCCTCACTACCTGAAAGGTCAGATGCAATAATAATAGGCAAAGTAGATGCACCACCCAGAAAAGCATACCTCAAGTGTTCAGGAAATGGTTTAAGCTTCAAAGTAGGCACTTCCTCAATAGATGGTTTGAGTTTTCCATCAGCATTCTTGAGATCAGTATTACCAAGAGATTCAAATGGCATGTCTAGCTTTCGCTTCCAAGGAGAAGCATTTAGATATTGTAATTGCTCATTACCTTCCTCATCTTCACTGTCAAATTCCCCCACTAAGGTTTTTTTTAAGGCATCAGACATTAGCACATGATCAAGTTTTGAAGTAACTGCAGAATTAATCAAATCCACCTTGAAGTACTCCTCGTTTTCTGTAGGGAATTTTATAGCCTTGAATATATTGAATGTCACATCATGATCCTGCACCCTCATAGTAAGTTCACCTTTTTGCACATCTATCAAGGTACGGCCTGTAGCCAAGAAAGGTCTTCCCAAGATTATGAGAATCTTCTTATCTTCCTCGAAATCCAGAATGACAAAGTCTGCAGAGAAGAAGAGCTTATCCACCTTTACTAACACGTCTTCCACGATGCCTCGTGGGTATGTAATAGAACGACCAGCCAACTGTAGAGACATGTAGGTGGGCTTTGGATTAGGCAAATTCAACTTTTTGAAGATAAAAAACGGCATCAGATTGATGCTTGCTACCAAATCGCAAAGGCACTTGTCGAATGACAACTTGCCAATGGTGCAAGGAATGGTGAAACTACCTGGATCCTTAAGCTTTGGAGATAATATTTATTGCAGCACAGCACAACACTCTTCCGTTAGAGCAACGGTATCAAGATCATCTAGTTTCACCTTCCTTGAAAGAATACTCTTCATGAATTTTGCATAACTAGGCATTTGCTCCAGAGCCTCAGCGAAAGGTATGTTGATGTGAAGTTTCTTGAACACCTCCAGAAACTTACCAAATTGCTTATCCAGCTTTTATTTTTGCAATCTCTTAGGAAAAGGTGGTGGAGGATAGAGCTGTTTCTCCCCTGTATTACCCTCAGGCAGAGTGTGTTCAACAGTAGTCTTCCTTCATTTCACCTCTTTTTCCTTTTGCTTCACTTCTTCATCTACAACTTCAGCTTCTCCATCTTTTGCTTTTTCAGCATCAGCAACTTTCCAGACCTTAAGGTAATAGCCTTGACTTGCTCTTTGGCTTCCTTCCTGCCTGGCACTTCAGTATTACCGGGAAGTGTGCCAGGTTGACGATTGAGCAAGGCATTGGCTATTTGACCTATTTGATTCTCCAAGGTCTTGATAGAAATAGCCTGACTTTTGCACAACAACTTAAGCTCCTTGAGATCAGCATTAGAAGGTGGAGCAGCACCTCCTTGTTGAGGATAAGATTGCTTTTGAGCATATTGCTGAGGTTGATGGAATCCAGGTGGATTAAACTGTTTACTTACGCCTTGCTGATATGGTTGCTGCACATTATTCTGAGTATTGCTCCAGCTGAAATTGGGATGATTTCTGTTATTAGGATGATAAGTAGCTGGTACAGGCTGCTGCGGTCGCTGATAATTGTTCACATACTGAACAGATTCATCAACGAGAGAACACTGATCCGTAGCATGAGAGCCTGGACAAAGTTCACAGACCATAGCTATTTAATTGACTCCATAGTTGGCTAAAGAATCGAACTTCATAGACAGCGCTTGGAGCTGCGCTGCAATAACTATAGCTGCATCAACTTCCAGAATACCTGCTACTTTCCTCGGCATCATCCTTTGAGTCGGGTTTTGATGCTCGTTTGCAACCATCGTTTCAATAAGATTATAGGCTTCAGAATAGCTTTTGGCCCACAGGGCGCCTAGTCTTTGGTTTCGAAAAATTTTGATCTTATCTGCTTGGGACAAAGGTGACAGTATTCACTAATCATGCTGCCATTCACTATTTGGTCTCAAAGAAGGATTTGAAGCCTAGACTTATTCGTTGGGTGCTCTTGCTACATGAATTTGAGGATCAAGGATCGAAAAGGTACTGAGAATCAAGTAGCTGACCATCTCTCTAGATTGGAGAATCCCGGTTCGACTTTACGTGATAAGATATTGATCAACGAATCTTTTCCTGATGAGCAGTTGTTCGTAATTCAGGAGGAAGAGCCATGGTTTGTAGACATTGTGAACTATCTTGTTAGCAGTATAATGCCTCCTAATATGAATGCGACTCAAAAGAAGAAGTTTCTGCATGAGGTAAAGTGGTACATGTGGGATGAACCATATTTGTTTAAACAGGGAGCTGACCAAATCATCAGGAGATGTATCCTATTCTGTGAGACGGGGGGGATATTACAAGACTGCCATTCCACATTTTATGGTGGACATTATGGTGGTGAAAAGATGGCAGCTCGTATTTTGTAATCAGGTTTTTTCTGGCCTACATTGTTTAAGGATGCACATCAGTTCATTTTAAGGTATGATCGTTGCCAAAAAGTGGGGAATCTTACTAGAAAGGATGAGATGCCTTTAAATGTAATGCTTGAAGTCGAGGTCTTTGATGTTTGGGGAATCGATTTCATGGGACCATTTATCTCGTGCTGCAATAATCAGTACATCTTGCTGGCAGTAGATTATGTCTCAAAATTGGTAGAAGTCAAGGCTCTACTGACGAATGATGCAAAGGTAGTGTTGAGTTTTCTCCATAAGCAGATATTCACAAGGTTTGGAACGCCACGGTTAATCATAAGTGATGAGGGGTCGCATTTCTGCAATCGTAAGTTCACTTCTATGATGCATCGCTACAATGCGAATCATCGTGTTGCTACTGCCTATCATCTGTAAATGAATGGTCAAGCTGAAGTGTCTAATAGAGAGATCAAGCGCATTCTGGAGAAAGTTGTTTGTCCGTCAAGGAAGGATTGGTCTTTAAAGCTCGATGAAGCTGTTTAGGCTTATAGAACAGCATACAAGACTCCACTTGGTATCTCCCCATTTCAACTTGTTTATGGTAAGGGATGTCATTTACCTGCGGAGCTTGAGTATAAGGCTTATTGGGCGTTGAAGAAGTTGAACCTTGATCTAGATACAGTTGAGAAGAAGCGAATGCTTCAGTTAAATGAACGTGATGAATTTCGACTTCAAGCGTACGAGAACAATAAAATGTACAAGGAAAAAGTAAAAAGGTAGCACGACAGGAAGCTATCTCCTAAGTCATTCGTGCCGGGGCAACAAGTTCTTTTATTCAACTCTCGTCTCCGACTTTTTCCTGGAAAGTTGAAATCAAGGTGGTCTGGACCTTTTATCGTCAAAATTGTGTTTCCACATGGAGCGGTGGAGATTTTTGAGAACGATCCAGACCAAGCATTCAAGGTTAATGGTCAGCGATTGAAGCATTACTATGGGGACACGGTAAACCGGGAAGTGGTTAGTGCCGTTTTATTATCAACTTGATCGGAGTACTCTACGTCAAGCTAATGACGTAAAAGAAGCACTTCTTGGGAGGAAACCCATGACTTTAACCTTTAGGAACCTTTAGAAGTTAGTACCATATCCAAAAAACCCAAAAAAAAATCAAAAAAATCGGGCTGGAAAAAAAAAGTTTTTTCCAGAAACCCCTTGGGCGCCCACTCAGGAATCTTGGGCGTCTGCTCGGAGTCTGGGGCGCCCACTTGGAAGTCCTGGGCGGCCGCTCAGGACCCTTCTGCCAGAATGTTTTTGCCTTATACAAAACCATAAAAAAATCAGAAAAACCTAAAAAACATAAAAACCCACGATTTCTCTCCCACAATTCCACATTTTCTCTCCCACAAACCCCACTCTTACTCTAATTTTAACCATAATTCCTACCCTATATATACACACAACTCCTCCATATACACTCCCATATACTTTCAACTTTAAAACTCTCTCCTACACTCAAAACACAACTCTTAAACACTCTTTCTCAGTTTGAATGGCACCTAAGAGATCCCGAACTATTGATAGCAGCAGCACCGTTCCTACTGCTGATTCTTCGTGGAGAACTGCTGCGAGACCTCGTTTGATGGATAGGGCTGCTGAGGAGGAGTATACTAGGCTTCTGACTAAGCCAATTTTGAAGGAGAGGGGATTTTTACCATCGGGGAGGGATGGTGAGTTGTTACCGATGATTGCGGAGAAATGGTGGATTTTTTTTTATGAGTCGTCGGAGGCGGTTCTAATGAGTGTGGTTCGTGAGTTTTATGCGAATGCCAAGGCTGAAAAGAATGGGTTTACTATTGTTCGTGGGCTTATTGTGGATTATCAGCCGAAGGTGATTCGCCGTGTTATTGGGCAGCGACAACAGAAGCCCACGGAGTAGAATTGGAATGAGAAGACCCCCGAGGATTTTGATTTGGATTTGATTGTGGCTACCCTCTATCAGCCATGCACGGTGTGGAAGTTCAAGATGGGATCTAACGAGTATCGTTCTTTTCCGGCGGTTGCGATGAATAGGTATGCCCGTGCATGGAATGCCTTTATTTGTGCTAATATTTTGCCTACTTCGCATGCACATGAGGTTACAGTCGAGAGAGCAAGGTTGTTATGGGGGATCTTGAATGAGGAGTATTATGTGGACCTTGGTGAGTTCATCTACAAAGGGATTTTGAAGTTTTTGAGGGGGGCGAAACACAACAACATCCCTTATGCATCTACAGTCACGAAGCTGTGCATAGCAGTGGGAGTTCATTGGCCTTCTCACGAGCAGCTGCAGATGCCGGCCGCTCCTATTAACTCAGCAACTCTGAATGCGATGCAGGAGTGGACGGGTGGAGTGCCCGAGGAGCATGGTTTGGGATATCGTCTTCCAGGAGGACGTCCAGCAGCTGGTGCTACCATGGCTAGGCCCAGTCAGGTTTGTGATGAGGCAGGCTCTTCTAGAGCCCAGGAAGGTGCTGGGATGGCTGATGCCCAGTATAGGAGGCTGTCGAGGAGGATGAATACGATGTATGAGTCGCAGAGTAGGTTCGCTCAGGAGCTCACCCTGGCACTTGGGACTGCTTTCAGAGGCCTTGGAGCTGACATCCAGTAGCCCGTTTTTGGTGAGGACTCTGCTTATCCGCCTCCTGACACTCCACCCTCTGAGGGTGATGATGATGATTTCTCCGAGTAGGTATACCCTGTGTTCCTTTCTACTACCTTCACTGGGGATAGTGAAGATTTTAAGTTTGGGGGTGGTAGTTAAGAAATATTTTTGTGTGTGTGTCATGTAGTTGCATATTCATGATATTTTAGTTCATATAATTGCATATTTTTGCCATATATAGTTTTTTTTTATTTTATAGATTTATTTATCATGTCATTTAGCTCATGCATATACCATGATCCCTTATGCGTTGCTTTATCGATTGATTTGTGATATTGATGCAAGTGTAGTGATAGCGTTAGAGTGATGATTGAGTCTTCTAGGTTGACATGCATGCTAGAAACACTTGTAATCTCACTAAGTCTTAGAGTATGCTTAAGGACTAGATTGTTGTCATGGTTTGATGGTTTTTGAGGTTAATCTATTGATTATGCTTAGAATTTCTGATAGGCTCTTAATGATAAAAGGCATGAAAAGAAAAAAATTGGAGTAAAAATTGGAATTCATTGCTAATTGTGGCTAGGCGTCAATTGGCTAGTAGCCGGCTCGTATTTTATACGAGTAGTCTAGGGTTGAGCAAGATGGAGCGAAACACACTTGCTCAGAAATTTGAAAAAATAGAAAAATAAAAGAAAAAAAGAAAAAAAAGGAAAGAAAAAAATAATAATAAGTTAATGCATAATTGATCACGAGTGGGCTCTTTGGTATTCGAGTTATTAAGTTCTTAGGGGACTTTGTGCCTAGTGACCTAAGGCTTTTATAATCTGGGATCCGCTAACCTAACGCTCGCTAAATGGATGCCATTGCATAAGTCTTTTGTGGACCTCACTCATTGCACGGTCAAATAAGCATTTGTTGTTGTGTTGAATAAAAGCATGATTCCGTAGTAAGCTCCAGTGAACTTAAAGTGTTATAAGTC
Organism: Apium graveolens; assembly: GCF_009905375.1. Lineage (NCBI taxonomy): Eukaryota > Viridiplantae > Streptophyta > Magnoliopsida > Apiales > Apiaceae > Apium > Apium graveolens. The sequence continues at coordinate 40,432,214 of NC_133656.1, read as the reverse complement.
ATTTTGTGCCTAGAATTATTTTTCTCGTATAATCATGTGATTGCCTTGAGGATAATCGAGTTATGATAATTGATCTAGTTTTGAAGCATATCTGTTAAGCATCCGCACACACCACGTTTCTGGTTGTATGTTAGTTTGCATGATTTGATTGATCTTTATTCGCCTAATTGCATTTATTTTAGCACATCACAACGAAGAAGAGGAAGCATATGTTTTCTTGTGATTCTTTTATTTTTTGTATCAGTGGATGCTAGTTTTCTTTACTTTGAACCTTATTACCCTTGTGACGTACTCTGGTTTTAATAAGTATTTTTATTAGTTTATATTGTGTGTATTATCATGTTTTCATTTGAACCCATGGTGACGATGAGTTCTGTTAGTCCCTTAACAATTCAACAAGAATTACAGAAGGGGGTTGAATGGAATTCTTGAAACTTTTTCTTAAATAAAATTGTTCTAACTTAAATATATATATATATATATATATCAGTGTGAATTGATTTGCAGAGTGCGGAATAATAACTTCAAAAGAATCAAAACACAAGTAATTAAAAACACAAGTCTTTAAAAACTTTCTAGTGGATTTGAATGTATCCACCGGAGATATATAATATATATCTGGAGAACTCTGTGTAGCAAAATGCTCATAGCTGCTTACAAATGTAGAACAACTAAGAATGCAGAGAAATGCTAAGAATACAGTTACAAATGTTTCTCTCTTGGTTGCTTAGTTAGTTATTCTATTTGCTACTTCTTGGTTTATATATCACCAAGATTACAAAGTAATAAGACAGGATAATAAAACAAAAACTATCAAGCCTAATATTATGCTACTTCATTACTCTATTCCAGCATCTTTGAATATCTTCATAATAGCACGGAAATGGCAATGCTTTTTTGTTCTCTAAAACCCAGTTGAATAGGCTTCCACATTCTATTTACATACACTCGACGCATGTGACTGTGTTGTCACTGTCAACAGATGTTTGAATTCTTTATCCTTCGGGTTCATGATCATCCGTCGAGTTATCTAGTTGATCATCCATCGAATGACATTGTTATTTATCCATCGGGTAGCAATCTGACACTTGACTTCATTTCATTTATGCAGGATTACGAGACATCATCTATGTACAATTAATCAACCTATTCTGCATATCTAGATAAAGTCAACATGACTTGAGTACTACTTACAGAATCTAAATAATGGTGTATGCAGAAATGTGCTATAAACTTATTGTTACATAAGCTACTCACTCAACGGATAATAAATCATCATCCGTCGAGATTATATAGAGTCATCCATTGAGACTATAATCCTTATCCGTCGAGTGCTCCAAATTTTTACTAAGTAAAATCTACCAAGGTGTTTTGTTAATGAAATCATCAAGTTCACAACATATACACAACAATCTCCCCCAATTTATGTCTACTGGAATTGTAGCCATAAATTAAGAGAAACTTGATGATAACAAAACACCCTAAAAATACAACTTTGAAAGTAGATAGATAAAACTGTAAAGTGCTTCAATAATCAAAATGTACAAAGTTTAGCTCACCATCATTTTCAAGGTGCTCATCTAGCCTGAAAAGATTTATCTAGTTCCTTGAAGGTCTGGATCTATTTCCATGCTTTCTGTTGTTTTCTTCTATCTGATTTTGGAGCTGCCTGTGGAATTCCAATTCATCAGATTCTGAGAGATTTAGCTTTTCTTGCATTTCCAAGAGAGTCTCGTTGCTAGAGATGCTCAATTGGTCTTCTAGTCTGAAAAATCTTCTCACTCCTTTGTCATCCATGAACTCCATCAGCCAGTAGGGCCTTAGATGCACTCTTCTCCCTGTGTAAGGGATAACTAGAGTCTTTGGGAGGGCATCTTTAGCTCCAAAACTCCTCAGTTCTTCAATCTTCTTTAGAACCAATCTTCTTACAGTTACATTGAACCCAAAATTCTTGTTGAAAGATGAATAAACTTTAATCAGTACAACTTGGCTTTCTTGAAGGATCCTGTGAAGTGGCCATTGAATCTCCTTTCCTCCCTTGTACTTGAAAACTAGCCTTTCAGGTAGGTTTCTGTATGCATCAATTCCTCTTACTTCTTCTAGTTCATCTAGATAGAGATTTAGATCAGAGAATTCCTTGATGTCACACAAGTACATGTAATCTCCCTTATTGACTTTAGATTGAGCTTTGACTAGAGATTTGGATTTGAGAGGTGACAGCTTCACTTTCTTGAATGCTCTTTACTTTGTTCTCTTTGGCTTGCTAAGGATTGGCAAATTGAAGTCAGGAATTGGCAGGCTTTCCCAATATATTGGTTCATCCTTAGGCACAATAGGTTCACCATGAATATTTCTTCAAATACCACAGTGGGTTTTGATGCTTGAGTTGTAGTTGAAGTGGATTCCTTAGAAAGCTGATCCTTCAATTCCTTATCAACAAAGTCCAGTTTCTTTTTGGTTCTTTTGGCCAATTCCTTGTGTCTTGGAGATTTCTTCTGTTCTGATTGAACTTGCTTCTGTGGATCTTGAGATTCAGTGATTCCAGATGGCTGAGAAGGAATCTGTTGTGTTGGTTTCATATCTTGTAGCTTGGCCAAGATAGCAGCTTGCTCTTTCTTTTGCTTAGCCTTTTTGGCATCTAGAATAGCTTGCTTCTTTTCCTGCTTCAATCTTGCCTTTTCTTCTCTCTTTGCTTGAGCAAATTTAGGATGTCCAGCCACCACACATATTTCTTTCCCATTCCTGAAAACTTTGGAAATTCTTCTCTTTAAAGATGAATCAACCGGATCCTTGTAGAAGGAAATTGACCTTGACAGAAGCTTCTTGTTATCAGGTTTAGGTGTCTCATACACTGTATCCAAAGGGTTCTTTAATGATGATTTTGGATAGTTCACCCTTGGCTTCAGAATAATTTCAGCTTTTGGAGATTTGATGCAGGATGGTTGTCCTCTTTCCAGATAGTTCATGCTCATTTCATTCACAGAGATCTGTTTGACTTCAGAGTGTTGAATGGCTGACTTTACTGGCTCCTTTACTAGCCCAAACTTCCTTTGTATGTCCTCATCAATTTTCTCCCAGTTGATTGGCTTCAACTACTCCTTTTCAGCTTCTCTAAAATTAATTGCTGCTGCATTGATCAGATCTATACTATTTGTTACTGGTGGCTTGGTGAAAGTAATTGTGGGCACAAGTACTTTACTGATTTGAATTTGAAGCTTCTCCCCCTCACTTGGTCCTTTCTCCCCCTTTTTGTTATCATCAAGTTGAGTAGAGGAGGAGGTTTGTGCAGCCACCAGTTTCTGAAGTAAATCTGTCTGTTGGGCTTGATGAAGATGAATGGCTGTTAGAGATGCTTCCATAGCTGACATTCTTGTATCCAAAGCATCTATCTTTAGTGCAATATCAGAATTTTTCCTTAGTTGCCTCTTGATGTCAAACATTGTGGCTTCTGGAAGCTTAGAATCTATTTTGTCTGAAATGGCCTTCTTCTTCTCATCAATATCACCCTTGATGGTGTTAACATCTCTAGCATGTTGGAAGCCTTAAATCTGTTGCAGTTGCAGAGAAGCAAGATATGCTTGAAGGAGCTTCTTGGTGTTGGCATTTGTAGAGGTTTGAAGAGCAGTATTTGTCTGATTGATTAGTTGAATTAGGGTTGTCTTGAAGTAGTTCTCATCACAGTTCTTTGAAAATGCCCATGATGGCATTCCTGATCTTGAACTTGAACCAACTTCTCCCCTTATGTCCAATGCCTCTTCTTCACTGTCTCCACCTTCATCACCAAAGAAATCTGCTGAACCACCAGTCTCATAATCCACATCACCAGTCTCGCAACCAAATCACTTTTCTCAAAATCTAAAACATTTATAAATGACACCGAAAATAATTTAATTCCCCCATTCATTTGGGCAGGAATACTCGCAACCAAATCACTTTTCTCAAAATCCAAAACATTTATAAATCCAGTAATTTGGTAAGTAAAATCACTTAGCTACTCTGAATATAAAATAACATGAGAGTACTTGCATAAACAGAACCATTTATTTCAGCGATATGTAAAACATTTATCTATTCAGAACTGAGAATAGGGAAAGCAATACTTGCATGATAAGATTCAAAATAAATATCACTTGAACAATAAGTGATGATAGGGATACTTGCCTTTGGGTTTTTAGTAGTTCGTCACACTAGCAAACACGCATCTATTCAGAAATTCTGTCTCAAGACATCACCGTCTTTATTCTACTAATTTTTTGGCCTGCTGCTCATGCAGTGCTGCAACCCAATATTCCATACTATTCAACTCTAATCTTCATCCATTTCATCTGGTCCTGGTCGTCTTGAAAGACTCGTATCTATAATTAAAAGATCACATTTTAATCATCTAATCGATAATAACTCGACGAACTGCGCGTCAAAACCCTATTGTCTACCCATACGATAGCCCACACATAAATATAACAAAAAAACATAGGACTTTTGACCCACATATGCACATAATTCACATAGAATGTAAACACGTAATTCACGTATCACATAATTCAAATCACATATGACTCGGTTCGTCAAAAGGTTCGACCCGGTACAGTTAAAACTGAAATCGTGTCAAAAATACGACTTTTGGATAAATAAGCGACTCAGAACTGACTTGAAAAACAAGCGACCTTTCAAAATAAAAGATTTTGGGTCTCGAAAGTATTTGAAATGAAAGCAGAATATTTTTCTGAGTCTATAAGCGTTCGTTTCGTATTAAACGGATGAACGGTTCATTTATTATGAATAAAAGAAGAATAAATCAATTAATAATAATATTAATTGATTTTTAAAATACCTATATATATTTTTAAAAGCTCAAAATAATTTTTAAATCAATATTTAAGAAAAGAAAATTTTAAAAATGATTTTTCCATAATTTTTGGAATTAAAATAAAATTAATACAAATTATCTAAATAAATTGATTAATTATCAAAATAATTAATCAATTTAAATGAATCGAATTTTCGGATTTTTGAAAATAATAAAAGAAAATAATTTTAGGAATTTAAAAATAATTAAGTAAATAATTTTTAGAATTTAAAAATAATAAATAAGTGATTTTTAAAATAAAAAGAAATGATTTTGAAAATTGAAATTGAATTTTGAATTAAGAATAAAAAGAATTTGGCAGATCAGAATTGGGAATGGGAGTTAGGGTTTGGCAGATCAAACCCAGGTTATTTTACAACCGAACGGGTCAGGCAACCGGGTCGATCGGGTTGTTAAGAACCGCCGGCCGGAACCCAGAATCCGGCGGCCGGCTGACAGCTCCGGAGAGCTCGATTTACCAATCAACGAAGGGGCTTTTGATTCGTTTTTTAATCCGAAAACATCCACAACACTTCCAGTAGCCCAGAAACATGGAAATTCTTCACAAACAAACCGAAGTTCATTGATTCCAGCAAGAACAGCCATGGAATCCGGTGTCGAGCTCCAGAATCCGCAAAAATCAATAATAACACTCACGTAACCAAATTCGATGTACTATACATGAAAATAAAGCTCTAATTACACCAAATCATATGCAACCAGTTATAACATCAATCAAGTAACAATGAATCCGAAAAATCAACTTAAAAATTTGACTTTAAACCCCCAAATTCAGTTTGAACAAAATCGAATACAAAATAAACATATAAGCATATGAATCGACTGCAAATGATTCAAGGAATATATTTATGGCATCCAAACAAGCCAATAATCACCCAATCAAAAAGCCCTAATTCTCGAATACAAACCCTTAAAATAGATTTTAAAATTTACCAATCTTCAGTTGATTTTGATGATAAAATAGGAAAGGGGAGATTGAGGGCTTCAAAACGGCTACTTGAGCGTCAAAATCAGAAACCAGAATCATCTTTAAATTCCAGATTGATTCTCAAGAACATGAAGAATAGTTATTAGAGGATTTTATGATTTTTCTGAAAAATAAAATAAGATCTGATTTTTTTAATATTAATTATTAATAAATAAAAACTATTTATACTTATGGAATATTGATACGCGTTGGATCATATTGGATCGATAAATTTGTTGCTTAGCCGCTAAGTAACTGCAAAATGATCCAAAAATAGATTACTTAGCCGCTAAGTAACTATAAAAACGATAGAATTTAATACCAAATTTGGATTAACAGACTTCTTATAAAACACCATATGAGAAAATAATGTAAAAATATCCCGTCTCTCGAGAATACGGGTTTTATTGATTTACCAAAATGATTATGGTATCGAAAATTTTGCGCCGGGACGCATACGGTCAAACCGTAATCCGGATTGAAAAATTTAAAACACGAAAAGTGTCCGAAATTACCACATTAGGTTAGGAAGGAGTTTTCAGAAAAGTTTCGGGTTGTAAAAACACAAAAACAGTTGAAGTTGGACGATTCCCAGCTTTATAAAAATAGTTTTGTAATTACTTAGAAAATAATTAATACATCTATAAATCCTTATAAAATCATATAACAATCCAAAATTACCAGAAAAATACCATAATTATCTATACTTTATTCTGGACATATTAAAAATCAAAATACTTACACTTTATGATATATAAACAGCCAAATATAAATATCAGTCATCAGATAATTCACCAAAATTCCCATAATAATTACATAATAATTATTTATTGATAAAAATAATTTCACGATATTTCTCGAATATTACAAAATAATATCAATTTACAGATATCAATAAAATCGACTTTCAAATAACTTTTGAAAAAAACACATTTAAGTAAATATTTTCAGAAATTAACAAGTATCGATATAACACTTAACAATTAGCACATTACCATTTAATAATACCAACTCGTCAAACAGGAATAAAATATCTATAATTTTATTCCTTCTAAATTAAAAAAATGACATAAATATATTAAAATAATAAGAATAATAATTCTGATATATACGGAATATCACAGTCTACCCCCTTATAAGGATTCCGTCCTCAGAATCAGCAGAAGAGAGCAATAGGGATCTTCTGGCCAACTTTCCAATCTTCCATACTTAACTTTTCTCAAAATTTTAAATAACACCAAAATTCCTTATACCACACAATTATTACGGGAGCTTCACTTCGTACCATTGTTCCTTCCACATGTCATTTGACTAATTTCTCAATAGAATCACTTTTACTGATCGAGAGAAAGAAGAATATAGGGGAAGATAGAGAGAAAGAAAAAGAAAGAGAGTAGAGTTAGATAGAGAGAGAGAAATAAAGAAACATACTGACTTCGCTATACGCCACTGACATTTTAATCGCATTACAATCCGCTGTTGCTCTTGGTAATCCGATCACATAGTCTTATTTTAACCTGACTAGGATAATTCAGCTCAACTTTATTGGCATACCTTCAGATATTTCAGATGATAAAATCATGGAATTTCAAAGAGAAAAGAATTTCATGTCATAACAGGACCAATATCTGAATTTGTGAAAAAGTATTGTTGAAATAAGAGAATAAATGAGAGATCCATATGATCAATTAAACTTGGTATTGCGTGTCCAAATTAAGACACTACTAAAGGTTGTTAACCTTCTTGTAGTCACAACACACACAAGTGATGGCGTCCCATCCAACTCCTATCACACAAACAGGTATACCTTGTGTCCCCTATAGTTAGGGTTGTTCATCTCAGTCAGAATAAAAGAATATCAAAGGAATTCAAAATCAAATGAATAAAACTGAAAAGATTTCAAAGCTGATATTTCTAGAGAAGAATGAAATCCAGAGAACAAAATTCTGGCACAAAATGACTAAACGAGTGTAAGGGAATATATCCTCTAACTGATATTTATTTTTAAAAGAAGTCAAAAGAAATTATAGAAAGAGAAGGTATTGCCAAGGTCTTAATACTTATCTTCTGTTTGAATTCTTCTGTTGACTCATCATCCGATTCTAGACACTTCTTCACGTTTCAAGAATATCGATAATCTTCACCGTCATCGAAACGTAGTCTCGAAAGATTCCACAATAGAAGTTTGCAGCTTCCCGGAGTTCCATCCAGCTGAACATAACCATCTCGAATGAATGCACCTATCTTAACTTACTCGTTGGTACTATATCCAATAGTCCAATAGGAACTCGATATGAGCTCAAACGTCCTCACATAGCTATACACAATCCTACATACTCTCATTTCTAGTTTACTATAACCTCAGCTCTGATACCAACCTGTAACGCCCCCAAATCCGGGGTCAAGGGATTTGGTCGTCACTATGAAACCTCAATCCCAATTAACGTGTTAAATCAATAAATGAATGCCAGTGGAAGATATTTATCATAATGACCCCACACTAATTCAAGATCTTTTCAGGTTACGGTTCTAGAAACAAGAAATCCAAATTCCACAAATAAATTTTTCACTTTTTTTAAAATTCTTTTCAACAATTCCAAACCTTAAAACTTAACCCACTAGTATAACTTCGAAAAGAAGTATACTAGGCCAACTATAAAATACATAACTATAATATAATATAATATAAACAACTTTACACAATAAAACTTACACTAGCCCGCAACCGTGGACCAACCACCTTCCAAAAGCTTCTTCTTTGCTTCCTCGAATTACACGACTAAACAGCAAGGTAATCCTCACTGTAGGTTAAATTTAAAAACAGGCAAGTATGAGCGGAAGAAATGCTCAGCAAGATTATTATGAAATATAGGGTCATTTTGATATTAAACCAACATCTGCAATATCGCAGAACATTTAAAATCATAATTGCTGAATTATAAAAATTTTAGTTGAGGAACCCCAGAATTGGTTCCTTAATTATATTCAAAACTATTTTGATATTTTTGAGAGAAATGCTTCAGCAATACTTTGAACCTTGACGAGAATAAAACTCTTAAAACAGTATTTACGGAAATTTCGTAAACAAAAATATTATGAAACAATGATTATGGATTGAATCATAAAACTGTACTCAAAACTGAACTCTTAAAATTAATACTTATTTTGCTGTCATATCAAATTAGATATCAATACGAACTTTGATGCTCACAACATCCCATACTGAAGTCAACATCGATCATCTATACTAATACCACCTTTGATATTTAACAACACCGTAAGTATCAGCATAAATCAGAATTCGAATCAAAACTGCATTTTACCATTATTCCAAAATAGAAACAGTTGATAAATCATTTATTCTATGAATATTAAAAATGATATGATAATTTAGATTGGGATCATTCTCCGATGGGCGTACTATCACATGTTGATCAGCCCGTGTGATAGCACTGAGTAATGATTCGTAGAAATATGACCCCAAAAATACGAGTACTCAAACAAAAGGCAATATACCTGTTTGTGGCAAAAAGTGTGTCATAATATTCCATATAACACTTAGAAATAGCCCTCCGCTGGACCGTCCGTCCCGGTCACTTACGCAATTATGATCCAATCTTAAAATATTTTATTGAGAGGGGTCATAATAATCGACACCCAAAATACTTTTATTCCCCCATTTACTTAGGTAGGAATACTCGCAACCAAATCACTTTCTCAAAATCTAAAACATTTATAAATGACACCCAAAATAATTTATTCCCCCATTCACTTGGGCAGGAATACTCGCAACCAAATCACTTTTCTCAAAATCCAAAACATTTATAAATCCGGTAATTTGATAAGTAAAATCGCTTAGCTACTCTGAACATAGAATAACATGAGAGTTCTCGTATAAACAGAACCATTTATTTCAGCGATATGTAAAACATTTATCTATTAAGAACTGAGAATAGGGAAAGCAATACTTGCATGATAAGATTCAAAATAAATATCACTTGAACAATAAGTGATGATAGGGATACCTGCCTTTGGGTTTTTAGCAGTTAGTCACACTCGCAAACACGTATCTATTCAGACATCCTATCTCAAGACCACCGTCTTTATTCTACTAATTCTTTGGCCTGCTGCTCATGCAGTGCTGCAACCCAATATTCCATACTATTCAACTATAATCTTCATCCATTTCATCTGGTCTTGATCGTCTTGAAAGACTCGTATCTATAATTAAAAGATCACACTTTAATCGTCTAATCGATAATAACTCGACGAACTGCGCGTCAAAACCTTATTGTCTACCCATACGATAGCCCACACATAAATATAATAGACAAACACAGGACTTTTGACCCATATATGCCCATAATTCACATAGCATGTAAACACGTAATTCACGTATCACCTAATTCAAATCATATATGACTCGGTTCGTCAAAATGTTCGACTCAGTACAGTTAAAATTGAAATCGTGTCAAAAAGAAGACTTTTGGATAAATAAGCGACTTAGAACTGACTTGCAAAACAAGCGACCTTTCGAAACAAAAGATTTTGGGTCTCGAAAGTATTTTTAATGAAAGCAGAATATTTTTCTTAGTCTATACGCGTTCGTTTCGTATTAAACGGACGAACGGTTCATTTATTATGAATAAAAGAAGAATAAATTAGTTAATAATAATATTGATTGATTTTTAAAATACCTAAATATATTTTTAAAAGCTCAAAATAATTTTTAAATCAATATTTAAGATAATCAAAATTTAAAAATGATTTTTCCATAATTTTTAGTATTAAAATAAAATTAATACAAATTATCTAAATAAATTGATTAATTATCAAAATAATTAATCAATTTAAATGAATAAAATTTTCGGATTTTTAAAAATAATAAAAGAAAATAATTTTCAGAATTTAAAAATAATTAAATAAATAATTTTTAGAATTTAAAAATAATAAATAAATGATTTTTAAAATAAAAAGAAATGATTTTGAAAATTGAAATTGAATTTTGAATTAAAAATAAAAAGAATTTGGCAGAAACAGAATTGGGAATGGGGGTTAGGGTTTGGCAGATCAAACCCGGGTTATTTTAGAACCGAATGGGTCAGGCAACCGGGTCGACCGGGTTGTCAAGAACCGCCGGCCGGAACTCAGTTTCTGGCGGCCGGCTGACAGCTCTGGCGAGGTAGATTTACCAGTCAACGAAGGGGCTTTTGATTCGTTTTTAATCCGAAAATATCCACAACACTTCCAGTAGCCCAGAAACATGAAAATTCTTCACAAACAAAAAGTTCATTGATTCCGACAAGAAAAACCATGGAATCCGGCGTCGAGCTCCAGAATCCGGCAAAAATCAATAATTACACTCACGTAACCAAATTTGATGTACAATACATGAAACTAAACCTCTAATTACACCTAATCATATGCAACCAGTTATAACATCAATCAAGTAACAATGAATCCGGAAAATCAACTTAAGAATTCAACTTTATACCCCCAAATTCAGTTTTAACAAAATCGAATACAAAACAAACATATAAGCATATGAATCGACTGCAAATGATTCAAGGAATATATTTATGGCATCCAAACAAGCCAATAATCACCCAATCAAAAAGCCCTAATTCTCAAATATAAACCCTAAAAATTGATTTTAAAATTTACCAATCTTCAGTTGATTTTGATGATAAAATAGGAAAGGGGAGATTGAGGGCTTCAAAACGGCTACTTGAGCGTCAAAATCAGAAACCAGAATCATCTTTAAATTCCAGATTGATTCTCAAGAACATGAAGAATAGTTATTAGAGGATTTTATGATTTTTCTGAAAAATAAAATAAGATCTGATTTTTTTAATATTAATTATTAATAAATAAAAACTATTTATACTTATGGAATATTGATACGCGTTGGATCATATTGGATCGATAAATTTGTTGCTTAGCCGCTAAGTAACTGCAAAACGATCCGAAAATAGATTACTTAGCCGCTAAGTAACTATAAAAAATGATAGAATTTAATACCAGATTTGGATAATTATCAAAAATGAACTTCTTATAAAACACCATATGAGAAAATAATGTAAAAATATCCCGACTCTCGAGAATATAGGTTTTATTGATTTACCGAAATGATTATCGTATCGAAAATTTTACGCCGGGACGCATACGGGTCAAACCGTAATCCGGATTAAAAAATTTAAAACACGGAAAATGTCCGAAATTACCAGATTAAGTTAGGAAGGAGTTTTCAGAAAAGTTTCGGGTTGTAAAAACGTAAAAACAGTTGAAGTTGGACGATTCCCGGCTTTATAAAAATAGTTTTGTAATTACTCAGAAAATAATTAATACATCTATAAATCCTCATAAAATCATATAACAATCCAAAATTATCAGGAAAATACCATAATTATCTATACTTTATTCTGGACATATTAAAAATCAAAATACTTACACTTTATCATATATAAACAACCGAATATAAATATCAGTCATCAGATAATTCACCAAAATTCCCATAATTACATAATAAATATTTATTGATAAAAATAATTTCACGATATTTCTCGAATATAAAACAATATCAATTTACAGATGTCAATAAGATCGGCTTTCAAATAACTTTTGAAAATAACAGATTTAAGTAAATATTTTTAGAAATTAACAAGTATCAATATAACACTTAACAATTAGCGCATTACCATTTAATAATACCAACTCGTCAAACAAGAATAAAATATCCACAATTTTATTCCTTCTAAATTAAAAAAACACATAAAACATATTAAAATAATAAGAATAATAATTCTGATAAATACGGAATATCCCATTAAGGACCGTGACATAAGGCATCCTAATAATGATCTAGAATAATTGTGATAAGGTTCGCACTGAAAGTGACACAGAGTTTACTTATGAAGAAATTTTGGAACCTTCTTTTTCTTACACTAAACACGAGATAGAGGCTATAATCAAATTGATCAAGGGCCTTGATTGAGAAATCTATTATCATCAAGGAAAGGCCAATGTGGTGGCCGACACTTTAAGTTGGAAAAAATATATTGAGGATGACAACTCTCAGAACAACTGATGAGAAGGATCGCCTGAAGATAACCCTTTATTACTTAATAAGAAGACTTAAAGATGCCTAAAAATGTAAAAGGATATTAGTCATGACCGAATATGAAAGGGATGTGATTGATGAGGTAAGTAAGTATTCGACATGGTTGAAAATGAAAACGGAAAGGCGAGGATTAAAATTTTGGCGATTACGACTTGTAGATTACCCAAATGGGAGTAAGAGTTAATTATGATAAATTTTGAAGGAGGATTATCAAGAACCAAGTTAGCCGTCATTTTATTTGAGGATTTTGAGTGATAGATTAAATAAGACCACTTATTTTATTATGCAAACGATAGATGTCCACTCTACAAAATTGTTATGAACGTAGAAGAGATAATTGGTGACAGAGAGACCCTGTGACAATTGCGCCGTGCAAGGACCCAAGATTTAATTTCACAAAGGGACTATTTCCCAAGATATTTTGCGAAAAAGGACGGACAGAGGCACAACTTAGAGTTCTCAAATTGACAAGTAGAATGAGAGGACTATCCTGACCATTGAAGATACGTCTAGCGGCTTACCTTTTATTTAGAACGGTTAAGGGAATCGCCTATCATTGACAGATAATTCGTGTAGATGTACTTACCATGCTAGCATACGAAAAATAGTCACCGATATCCCATACGAAGGACAACGTGAAAGAATGAAGGATGTCATTGTCACAGCTGATAGAAGGCAAAGAAGATCGTACACGCCCTATAAAGGCCACTGGTAGCATGTACCAATAAACGCGAATACGTCTAAGGCGCTAGCGAGAATAACAAGTACGACCCAAAAGGTATCGTAGTACTATAAATATTATACGGGGAATGATTAAATAAGTCCGACCAATAATGGAAGCTGAGCGTTCCACGAGTCTAAACGTGTCAATCAATTGCGTATGAAATGGTGCTTTCTTCAAGATGGCAACAAGACAACGATGTGCCTTACATTACTAAATGAAGAAATGTTAAATCTGGCGCTAAACGTATAACAAGAGACGAGCGTGTAGAAATATAATGAGAACTTCTTACATAAAATAATCGACAGAGATGATGCGCCGAAATGAGCAAACATTAAGGAACCAAACTCTAACACTAGTAAGAGTGATGGAGGGGGAAACGAATAAGTTGAAGGAGCATTCCAAACACTAGAAGATGCGCTAATAGTCCATACTATAAATTTTTAAGGAAGATGAAGTGACTAATTGACGTCAATCGAATTACCGCCAATAACGAGTTATCATGCCGGTATTGGAATGGCTACAAAGCGTTGTATAGAAGAAAGAATCATTCTCCCTTAGGTTGGGAGGAAATTAGTAAGCGGAGGATACTTGAACCATAGTTGTGTCAACAGACCAAAGGATTTCCTAGAACTTATCATGACCCAGCTAGTGGCAGCCCAAGATGAACACTAGAGATATACGAACCAGAACTATAAGGATAGAGAGTACGACGTAACAGACCAAGTATTGTTAAGAGTGCCTCCCGGGGAGGGAGTGATGAGATTCGAAAGGGAAATAAATGTTGAACCCAAGGTTTATTGGACCGGTTGAAATCTTTAAAGGACTAAGAGATTTGGCTTATAAATTAGCACCATCGTCAAATAGTCGCCAAGTTTATAATGAGTACCACAAATCGATGTTAGGAAATTTAACCGTCAATATCAAACATATGATTGAAAATGAGCTAATAAACTTGCAGCCAGACTTAACATATGTGGAACAAGGTGTAGAGATCATAGGTCTACAAGAATGAGTATTCTGAAATATATTTGACGGACGAGTGAAAATTTTATGAAGAGATCCAATACTGCGAAGTCAATGTGAGAACTCGAGGTGGTCATGTGAGAAGCGTATCCCCTCCTGTTTCTAAACTGATTCCGGGACGGAATCCTTTTAAGGGGGAAGACTGTAAAACCCTGAATATTTGACATTGGTAAAAGACCTTTATAAATAGTAGTCTTGCGGGAAAATAAAAAATTTTGTGACCACACCATATACGAGTTTTTAATTTAAGTTTCCGAGTTCATATTGTGGTTATACGTACTAAATGAGTGTATACAAAAGTCGTGAGTTTTCGAAGAAAACCAATAGTCCGAATGATATTATTTTACGATCCATTGAGGAATAATCGAATTATACTACGACCAACAAAATCTTGAGAATTATAATTTCATAACTCATAACCAAGTACGAGCACTGGAAATGGTAATGATTTACGATAAGCGGAATTATTTGACGTAGCATTTACGAGAATTGATTTAAACGTACGTGAACAAATGCGAGATAATGTAGGATGGCAAGGAATCAAGTGATAACCTATAAAAATTAAGTATTTATAAATTTATCCAACAAGTAATAAATTAGGAAGCTAGTTATAAAATAAATAAATAAAAATTTCAATAAACATTAATTGAAGGAGCTTATCATGCACACTTTGACAAATGAGACACCTAACTAAGCCTAGCCTTTAAAAATAGGATGCATCTTGTCCTACACACTTTCTATATTCACAAGAGGCCTATTTCCACCACATTTCCAAGAAGCAAGCAAGGCAATTCTCTCTCTCTCTCTCCAAAAACTCAATGCTGATTTTCAAGATACCATGGAAAGAAAAATTCATATATCATGATCTACTCATTAAAAAATCACCAAAATTTAATAAAGGATTCCTCATATCATGTACAAGTTACCTTCAAAGTTTCATGGCCATTGTATTAGTATAGTATAGTCAAATCCTTGCTCAAAATTGGTGGTGAATAGTAACTCCGAAAATCTCTTTTTGTTTTCTTGATTTTCATGTCATGATTTAGGATCCTTAAGGATACCCAATCCCTCCCAAGCTTCAACCATAAAGAATAGGACCTCCCAAGCTACCAATAAAGGTACAAACCTTCATCCAAATTTTGTTTAAGTTTTAAGTTTCAAGAAAAGTAAGGATCTTGGATACAAGTATGGTTTTGATGATTGATTTGATATTATCTTGATGTTTAGTTAATTAGTTTTAAGGTTGATGATAGTTGCCTCAAGAACATGATGTTATTGAGAGGAGTTAGTATTGAGATTATGATTTTTGATGGTGGTATAATGATTTAAGACATAAACGAAACTCGGATCGTAATCATAACCTCGTTAAAAAGAACAAAACTCAACTTAAGTTTTTGCAGAAGTTCCTGAATGTATAAACTATAGTTTCTTAAAAAGTGAGACTTTATTATGACAGAAAATTTTATAAGGATCGTTTAGGCACTTGAATCGCTTGATTTCAATTTACGGATCAAATGTAATGACCATTTTAGTAAAAGGGATTTATGAGACAAAACTACTACAAATTACGAAATTTGTAAATATAAATGATGGCCTTAAAATATTTAAAACTCATGAAACTTTTATAGAGAGTAATAAATAGAGTTTATTAACTTTCATAAAAATTTCAAGTAAAAATGTTGATTTTTCAATTTTATAAAAATGTTGGAGTTGAGGTCGCGCGGAGTATGAACGTCAAAAATAACCCCTGTTAGGAAACTGCCACTTCGGGATTTTTACCCCTTTTACCAGAAAACCATTTTCAAATGATGTGTTCTAAATTGTTTCTAGATCGCTAACGCAAAAACGGTGTGTCAATTGAGTTAAGGGTTTGAGAGATATCAACGTTTTAGTGAAAGTCGTTTGAATAGTAAAACTCCGTAGTTGACCGAACTTTTGAAATGCTTTTCACCTAATTAAATTCATTTGATCAAAATGAAAATTTTATGATAAATATTAAAAGAACTAAAGAAGCTCCTCGAGGTAGTTTCTTATTAAAATATTAATTTTATGATGTATTAAAAATGTTAGAGTGCGAGTCGCGTAATAGTAACATTCGATAAAGTCAACTCTAGAAGACCACTTTGACCGTCCGTTTCGACCATGGATCGATGCTTATTTCGAGTCGGTCGAATATTGAAAATTATGAAGTATTGAACTTATTAGAAATATAAGTCGGTGATGGGATTAGGAACACTGATTACGATTATGATATTTGTTGATTAGAAAACCCGGAACGAGAACAAGTCAGAAAACGTATCTTGGACTCCCGACAAATTTTCAAACCCTACCTTATAAGAATTGTTGTGTTGTGAATGTTTTACGAAACTATGATATATGTATGAGATTAATTTAAACTATTTTATGAAGTTTGAGATATATTATATTACTCAATTGTTGATAATTTTTGATATATGTTCATACCGAGTTCGAAATGTTATATTTAGACCGAGAGTCGATCAGTGTAAGTTTATAAAAACCCAAAAGTATTTCGGAGGAGTTATTTTTTGAGAATGTTAACGCTAGCAAGTAGCATGGTGTACATATTATAAGACCGAGAATCGGTTAGAGTTTTTAAACGAAAACCCGGGAATCATTCCGGAGATGTTTTGGACGATTAAAGTCCGTACTTGTTTTATCCCAAGGGACTCAATGTCCACTTGTGATATATTAAATACCTCGAATATATTTAAAATGATTTCCAAACATCGCATTCCCTCGACTATATTTAACTACTCGAATAAGGAATATTATTTCGGATATTCATTTAAATAGGAGAAGTATTCTCTAACAATTATTTATTTCAAATTCGATTAATTATATTATTAAAGATTACTTTAATTATTTAAACGCAAAATAGTTGGGGAATAATATTTCAAATATTCTTTTAAAATATATAATTCTTTTAGGTTTAATTATTTAATAATTATTATCTAATTATTAAATATTTATTTAGTAATTTAAAATGATTTAAAAATTATAAGACCTACTTTTAAAATACTTTCTGAATCTCAGAAACTCATTCGAATACTTTCAAATCGTCGAAAAATATAATACCGACTTCTTTTTAAATATTCTGAATACAGTTTCAAAAGAAACTCCCCCTCATTTATTTATCTGTTGACAACGGTCAACTCACATTATCCTAGTACTTCCTTCAAAAATTCTCGGAAGTACATATATATACACTAGCAACATGAGTTGTGCTTATCAATAAGCTAAATGCTTTGGGAACTCGAGGAGTACGAGTTCTTAGGATATGATAGGATTTCCTAAAGGACAAATGAGGGGTAGAGATCCAATACTTCGTGTATTAGATAGACTGCCAGTACCGTAGGAGACACTACTATATGTACCTAAGGACCTGCGAAGTGTGTGTATACCCGAAATGGGACACATAGCCCGTATGCGACAAGGGTGATAACCAGGATACGAAGGTGTCGTCCTTCTACTAGTATAAAAGGTTACTGATTTTCTGTAGTACAACTGATCATCGTATGCGGTAGCTCCAAGTGAATGTCCTATTCTTCTAATTGGAATTATGATGCAATACCGTAAACCAAGCCTAGGTGCTGGGTTTACCATTAAGGTATTCGCAGGATAATAAATCCACTAAAGAATTCTTTTCGAAAGAAGGTGTGTATCACCAAGGAAAACTATTTTGAATAAAACATATTTCTCATATATAGTATTATACTTCAGTTTAACATACAGTCATTTCACACTATACATTATTATGGCTGAGCATTATTGCTCATTCTTGCTTTCTTTTAAATGTCACAACACAACAGATAACCAGTATGCCGGTGTGGGACTTAGTCGCTTGCAGTCATGTGGAGAATCCCTGGAAGCTTTATCTCAGGTGGGCCAGAGAATCAGATAGGTATAAGATATCAATCGTAATTATTGTAACTTCATGTAGAGGTTACGAATAATTATTTGAGATCCTGTAAAGTACATTTGATTTTTAATAACAGATGATACTTGTTGTACGTCGTTTCTAAAGCTGTAACTTATGAGTGTGTGAGGTTGGGGGTCTGTGATATGGAATTATTGGATTATTGAGTTAATACAGGTTCCTGAACCCGGATTTGGGGGTGTCACAGCTGCCTTTATTACAAAGCTGGCTGATACTCAATAAATTATGCTTGAGACCATCCATTAGGGCAACTTCCTCAATGATGACATTATCTTTTGAAATCAAGCCATATCCCACAGTATAACCCTTGTTGTCATCTCCAAAAGTAATACTTGGGCCAGCTTTTTCTCTAAAACTAGTGAGCAGGGTAGAATCTTCAGTCATGTGCCTTGAGCAACCACCATCCAGATACCAAAGATTCTTTCTGTTTCCCTACACATATCAAAATCAATCAAGTTGATTTTGGTACCCAAGTTTCCTTAGATCTTGCCTTGTTAGCCTTTTTCTTTGGTTTCTTACATTTGACCTTATTTGACTTGGGTATTTCAGAGTCATCCTTTATCATTTGAGTTTGACCTTTGAAACCATTCATCATTGCAGAATTATCATGCACATATTGGTTACATGAAAAGGCATACTTTATGTAAACATGTAATTCCATTAAGGCATGCTAAATGTCATTTGTGGCACACTAAATACAGTATAATATGGATTTTGTGCAAGTGGCATAGTAGCATACTATGCATTCAAATTATGTGCAGGCATAACATTTACATGCATTGTAGGCATGCTGGGAAATGAAGGTGGTGCAGACATAGGAGTAGGCATAACAAGTTTGCAATTAACAGACAAATGATTAACAATACCACAATTAACACATATTTTTCTTGGTGCATATTTATCAGGTGTGTAGTTATGTTTGTTAATTCCTACTTTCTCATTTCTATTGATTTTCCTTTTTGACACTGCTTTCACTTCAATTTTCTCTAATCTGTCATTCAATTTCTTGATAGACATATGACCTACATTGACTCTTTAGTTCTTATTCACTTGACTTATTTCTCCCAGAACAAAGTTCTTAGAAACTGATCCATACTTTTCATTCAACTAGTCTAGCTTTGCTAACTGGTTTACTTGTACTCAACGGATGTGGCTCATTGCCTCTCGACGGACAATCCTTTTGATTATTCGATTAATAATTTTCATCCTCCGTCGAATCCACATCAATTAAAAATCCTTCAACCAGATTGGAATCAAGCTTCTCCTTGTTCTTTTTCCAGGCTGCATCATAGAAAGATTCTATACCATGAACTTTAGTGATTTGAGCATGGACATCTCTAGATTATTTCCAAGCCTTAATCACTTCTTGTTCTCGTTCAAGTTACTTTCCTAAAATTTCCTCTTTCTTTAAAGATTCAGTTAGTTCATCCTTAGCAATCTTGCATTCTATTTTCAATTTTTTAAATTCAACAAATTGAGTCTCTAACACATTATTTCTTTCACTTAAAAACACATTGTTCTATTTAATTTTATTTTTTTCTTTAGTGAGAGACTTGAGTGTAACACGCAGGTGATATAATTCAGTAGACATGTCATTTATGGCATCATTACACTCAGCTTTAGATAAATGTGCTAGATTTGTTGTGATTACCTGATTGCTTGATGAACTAGTCTCTGTTTCATCCGACTTGGCCATAAGTGCTAGATTGACATAACTTGTATCTTCATCTTCTTCTAATCTATCGGCAGCCCAGTCATTCTCTTGTGTGATGAAAGCTCTTTCCTTTTGTTTGAGCAACTGAAAGTATTTCTGTTTATAGTCAACAGGTTCAAACTTCTTTTTACCAGAATTAGGCTTTCTACATTCACTAGCAAAATGACCTGCCAAGCCACATCTGAAACACTTGAATTTAGAATGATCAACCATGTTTCTGTTTGGCTTAGCTACTCCAAAATTCTACTTAAATTTGAGCTTGGCAAATCTCCTGGATAGAAAAGCAAGATGCTCATCTATGTCATCCATGTCATCTTGACTAAGCTGGTCTTCAAGCTCAGCTACTAGTCCCTTTCCTTTTCCTTCACAAACCTTTGAGTTTGGTGCTGATTCAACAACTTCAACCTTTATCTCCTTCTCCTTTTCTTGCTCAGCAACTAGTGCAATGGACTCTCCCTTCTTCCTTCCTTTCTCCATCTTCTCATCTTGCTCTAAATCAAGCTCATAGGTTTTTAGGATACCATATAATCTGTCCAAGGTGAACTCCTTGTAATCTTGAGAATTTCTCAATGAGACTGTCATAGGCTTCCATTCCTTTGGTAGAGATCTAAGGAATTTGAGGTTTGAGTCTTTTGTTTGATAGTCCCTTCCATGCAGTTTTAGAGCATTTAGTAGTTTTTGGAATCTACTGAAAATGTCAGTGAGTGACTCACCTTCTTCACTATGGAAATGCTCATATTGCTAAATTCAGAGTTGCATCTTGTTCTCCCTTACTTGCTCAGTTCTATGACATATAACTTAAATTGTATCCCAGACATCCGTAGTAGTCTTATAGTTTATGATGTTGTCAAACATATCACTGTCAACACCATTAAACAAAATGTTCATGACCTTTTTATCCTTTTGAACTTGTTCTTTATCTTGATCTGACCATTCTACTTATGGTTTTGGGACTGATGCTTCATTTCCTGTACGAGCTCTCATAGGGACATGTGGACCTTTCTCAATGCAGTCCACATAAGCTTCATCTTGATATAGGAGATGCAGGTGCATCTTCACCTTCCAATGGTGATAGTTGTCTTTGTCCAAAAATGGAATCTTTACTCCAACATCTTTTCTGTTCATCTTGTTGATTGTTGTGATCTTTAAACTCTTTGTTCTTCAAGAGCTTGCTCTGATACCAATTGTTATTCCCAATCAATGCAACAAGAATTACAGAAGGGGGGGGGGGTTGAATGTAATTCTGGCTTCTTTTTCTGATTTTAAGAATGCTCTTACTTAATATATAATTGTGTTTGATTTTGCAAGAAGTACGGAATGAAAGTAAAATAAAAATCAACACACAAAGCAATAAAACACAAGGCTTTAAAACTTTCAGATGGATTTGAACTTATCCACCAGAGAGATATATATAAAGATGAGAACTTTGTGATGCTTGAATAGCGCACAACTTCTTACAAGTGAACTTACAGAATTACAAAGAGATGCTTAACAGATTCAGCTTTATCTATCTCTCTGAAAAATAATGCTTGCTTAGCTGTTTGTTCTACTTGCTACACTTGGTTTATATACTACCAAGTTACATGATAAAAAGACAAACAAGTAAACAAAAATTGTTTCTAGTCTAATTTCATGCTACTTCACTACTCTATCCAACATCTTTGAATATCTTCATAATTGCATGGAAATGGTAATGCTTCTTTGTTCTCTAAATTCTGTAATTAGGCTGCCACATTCTATTTGCAAACACCCGACGCATGTGACTGTGTTGTCACTGTCAACTGCTATTTTGAATATGATCATCCGTCTAGACTATGTTGGTCATCCATCGGGAGCCTTGTTGATTATCTGTCAGGAGCTTTTGTAGATCATCCGTCGAGAGCCTTTCTGTCTCTTGACTCGATTTCACTTATACAGAATTATAAGACATCTTATATTTACAATTAGCCAACCTATTCTGCATATTAGTCTAGTAGTCAACATGACTTAAAGAATCCTACAGCATCTACTAATACATTGTTGTTTGCAGGCATGTGCTACAAGACTTATTATTACATAAGCTACACTCTCGATGGATGTTCAGTTATCATCCGTCGGAACTATAAAGTTCATCCGTCGGGACTATTGTAGAATATCCGTCGAGAGCTACAAAAACACCAAGTTAAATTTACTAAGGTGTTTTGTTCAACTTATCATCAAGTTCACAACATATTGCTAACAATACTAAAGAGTCGAATGTGTAAATAGGCCTAAGTGCCGATATGAGTCGAATTTTCTATAACTAGGATGGGATTCATAAGAATATATCTTGATGAGGTTTAATATTATTGTGTGGGCTCAGGAGAAGATAGTAAGCTTTCCGTCAAAGTCAAGTAGTGCTCCCGGTTGCTCCCACGATCAAGACGAGAGTTTGTTAAGCCTTCTTAAGGCAAGTATTCCCGAACTTCCTTGATATATTGCAAATGTTTTATCCTGGTCAATTCTATATATTGCAAGTGTCGTAAACCTTTCTTGAGATATGATGCAAGTATTCCCTTATTCAACTTATGAATATTGCAAGTGTCCTGAACCTTTCTTGATATATAGCAAGTGTTCGAACCTTCTTCATTTATATAATGTTATTAAATCATTTGAATTGATGCAAGTGTTATTATTATGAATCATTGCTGGTTGATATTCTAAGTCGAGATTAAATAATTACCATACCATGTATCAGTTTTGCAATTTAAATTGAGGAGTATAATGTCTTACCATGTTCTTGATCTATCCATAGTGATCCCTACCTATTTACACCCTATTTATACAATCCAGATTGATTGCATTTCCTTGATCATACCTTAATTAAAGTAGCAACCTTTAATATACCCAATTGCTTATACCGTAATGTTACCAATTCATAATCCCAAACTTGTCATTTTATAATGTACCTTTCCCTGAACTCAATGCTTTACTCTTGAACCCTTTTAAATTGGTTACCTATTGCTTTACTCTTGAACCCTTTTTGATTGGTTACCTATTGCTTTGCTCTTGAACCTTTTTATATTGAATACTAATATCTTTGCTCATTGAAACCTTAGATGCCCGCATATTTAATCTTGTCACATACTTATGACATCAACCCTTTTCACTTGATTATTTTCATAACCAGTGAATTATTCTCATAACCAGTGAATTATTCTTATGCACTAGAACCTCAGAATGATTTATTTGCCTTGATAATTCAATTCGTTTGGCGATAAACCTTGACCTAGTACAGTTGTTGTTGAATTTGGCCTAGAATTCCTTAAAGATTGATATGATCCTTTCATGCCTTAAGAGCTTTTGAAATGTTATTCTTTGACATCTAATTTTTATAAAATGCAAAGTTTTAAAGTTAAATTGACAAAGGAAAAAAAAATGTTTTCTTGTGAATAGTGGATCTGGACTAAGATGCATGTCCTTTCCATACTTATTATTTGAGGCTTAAATGCTACCTCGGGATGCCACCAAAATTGTTTAGAATCCAGCGAGGTTCGGGATTACTTCGTGGCTGATCACCGGCTGTAATCCGTAGCGTCATAAAATGTTTTTGGAGAAAGTTTGTGCTGAAAATGTTTTTGATCAATAATATGATGCCATAAACCCAAAGATTATCCCTAATAAATATAGTGTTAAATTCTATTTATTATACCACTTGTTGAGCATTTGGCTCACTACTTATTTCCTTTTATATTCTTCCAGCTAAGAGATAATGGTTAGGTTCAAGCAGACAGCTCGTAAATCCACCGGAGGAGAATCATCGAATCAATCATTGTACCATGTGCGAGCTCAGGAAGAATAAGTGATCCAGTAGTGGGAGAAACGTTGTATTTTTTACTTTTGGTTTGTAATAGTTTAGTAGTTGGGCTGTTCAAACACTAAACCTAGCGACCTTGGAAATTTCTGTAATATGTCACACTGTTAACTTATGTCTTTAATAATAGCTTTTGTTGTATTAAATTTAGGGTCGTGAAAAGTTGATTCAGAAAGAATGGTGTTCATTACTTAATTTGTATGTTCTTTTTTGGCTGCAGACCCAATGTCGATTTCCTTGAGATCTACTCTCAGCTTGTGGCAACTTGTCATTACTTTCATGTTACAAGGAATGCAATCAAATTTATCACAGAAGGAATAGGGATCATCAGTCTTTGCTTCATTATACTTGCATGCTCCCAATCTTGGCTCACTAAAGCCTTTTTACAAGGGTGAGTTAGATTATTTGTAGATCCACATTTCTGACATTGTTTTCTAGGAGCATCAGCAATAAATGCAAAGTTATTGCTTTTTTATCCCAATATTCCCATTTCTATTTTTCTTTTTCTAGCCTGCATTCTCAGTTTTGACCTCCTTGATTGGCTTCTTGGGGGTTTGATCAACCATGGGCTTCTTCTCAGCTTTGGAAATTGGAGTTATTTCTGTATTTTTCTTTTCATTATCTTCATTAGCAATTTCTTGCTTTATGATCAACTCTTCTTCACTAAAATTTACTTCGCATGCTTTGAAAATAGGTGAACCAACCTTTCTCAGCATAGCTGGGATATCCTCACTTACAGTTGTTTTTCCCTTATCACCTTCAACTTTCTTGTTGTTGTTCAATGCATCATAATCCAAGCCAATATCCAGGTTAGCACATGGCTTGTTCTTCTCATGGTATTAACCAACTAACTGAGATGAATTTCTGAATGATTTCAGTTTCACTTCATTCTTCTCTAGCTTCTCTCTCAACACACCTTCCATCTCAGTAGCTCACTGAAGGGTTTCGAGCAAATAAACGCAACGGAAATAATAATTAAAAACGTGAAAAAATTAGAATTTTCGAAACTCACCGCATGATCCATGCGAAAAATAGATATTTAATTCATAAATTAGATTGTTTACCATAAGAAGCTTTACAAATTGGTTGACTAATGGAGATTCAAAGCTTGTTCAATCACCACGCATCTCGCTCTCGCGATCTACGCTCTATCCGTATCCACACGAATGCTTGAACGCAAGGATTGAATGTGTACTAGCACAAACTTGTTTCTTCTTACTCTCTCCATCTTCTCCCTTGGTGGCTAGGGTTCTAATAAGAGACTTGCATCCAAAATCAGCCACACAAGAGATATTATATAGAGAGTATAATAAGAATTATAACTCTTAACTAATTATGAGTTATTATTAATTTGAAATTCCTATTTGTATAATAATTAAGTCACACTTAATAATTTAACAAATGAATTTTGTAATTAATATTAGTAAATTCGAATATCAATATTTATCTAATTAATTAAGTCATACTTAATTAATATTATAAATAATTGGAATTACTTTAATATAATTTAAATCCAATTTAAATTAAATAATCCTTCAAGCATTCTTTGTGTGTGACCCTATAGGTTATTATTATGTTGGCAACGAATTTTAAATCTAATTTAAAATCGTAAACAATGAGCGGCATCTAGTAATACATCATTGCTATCCAAGTAATAATAATTCAATCAGTGATCATCTTAACCTTTCGTGAATAATGTACAATGTAATATAATCCATTTAACCTAATATTATAGATTGAACTAAAGGCATGTAATATATCATCCTCATCAATGTTTAATCCAGGTTTCCTTGATCAATGAGTAGACTATCATATCAAATCAACATTTGAGCGTGTCCACGTATTTCATAGTCTAGCTCACACAAGGGGCCAATAATATCACTCATAAAATAGGAGGGTTAAATCTCATCTAGATCATTCATATTTCTCATATGATTCATAATATACCCAATGTCCACTTTTATCATTACCCGGTCAAGGATAACTTTTAATGGAATCAATGTATATTAATTCTCGTATAGAAATATAATGACTTCAGGTCTAAGGAACATTACATCATATCACTGTGAGAATTACTTATGACACATCAGACATGTAGAGTCTCACATTGGGTCTGTCCAACACCATGTACATATACATCTGCCTGTGTTTTTGATTTAGTATCATCATACCTATGATCAATAAGATGTGATCATTAGTCAACAAGCATACCAGTCTTAATGCATTATTATTGTCCCTTAATAATAATAATCGACTAGGGACCTTTAGGAATATTGATACTATTCTCATAATCTCATTTTAAGTCATGTACTTAGATATATAGAATTGCATATCATATTCCAAGGACATTTATTAATCTAACATTTATATCACAGTAAATTAAGAATTAATAAATTATAAAGGGAATAATCGATAGAACATAAATATTAATAATCCTAATGTCTTAAACTAAAACATCATAGTGTTGTCTCTTGGGCACAAACACTAACAATCTCCCACTTGCACTAGAGCCAATCACCCATGTATCTAATACTCATGGAACTAGTATGACCATCGTGCTTTTACTGCGACAAAGCCTTAGTCAATGGGTCTGCAACACTATCATTACTATGTACTTTACATTTATATCTCCTTAATCATTAATCTAATTAATAAGGCGATATTGCCTAAGGACATGCCTAAACAGTCTCCATGGTTGTCTCAAAAAATATCAATATATTCGGCTTCCATAGAATCATCAATGTTCTTGCTGTGAACTATTTAAGCTAACATAACTTATATTTAGACAAAACACAAACCAGATATTGACACATAATCATCCTTGTTTAACCAGAAATTAGGTTAAGAAACTAGTATCAGTGTAACCCTTTACAACCAGTTCCCTATCTTCTCCATACACCAAAAATAAATCTTTAGTCCTCTTTAAGTACTTAAGAATATTCTTGAAAATTATCCAGTGACCAACACCTGGATTAGACTGGTATCTGCTCGTCATGCTCAAAGCATACGA
The DNA here is from genome assembly GCF_009905375.1 of Apium graveolens. NCBI lineage: Eukaryota > Viridiplantae > Streptophyta > Magnoliopsida > Apiales > Apiaceae > Apium > Apium graveolens. The sequence continues at coordinate 40,404,999 of NC_133656.1, read as the reverse complement.
AATATCAGGATAAATACATATCATTGGACACATTATAGATCCAATTGCTAAAGCATATGGAGCTTTCTCAAACGGCCCTTATCATCTAATAATTTAGGGGGAAATTATCTTTTGAGATCACTATCCTATGAGACATCGAAATATATCATGTAATAACCCCAATTTTTGGAAATTTTTGAAACCCTTATGAATAGTGTTTTTGCTGAATGAGAAAACTGTTCATGCCACGCTATGTAGGGGTTCTGTTATTGATCTTATGGGATATTATTAGTACTCTATGTGGTATATAAGTGTATGTAAAGATCGTCAGAATCCAATTCTGAACACTTTGATTTTCCCGGAAATCCACTAGATACGGAGAGAATTGAGTATAAGGTAACAGGATAAAAAGGATTTAAATTAAAGGATTATAAGAGAGGATCATAAAAGGAATACAATATATTGAGAAAGGTTAAGGGAACCTAAGTAATAAGATCCCGGGTATGATCCCTCAAACGATAAACGAGAACGAAAGATAAGCGAACCGTAAAACAAATAAGTGACCAAGAGACAAGCTTGTACAAGAAGCCAGGGATTGTGACATCATCAAACCACAAGGTGTGGACAAGTGGGAGCATTATGACATGTGCAAGGTGACATAGGCATGACAAGAAAGGAAGGAGATGTGGTGACTTTTTAACCACACAAAATCAAGGGCAACTAGGTAATTTACTAAATCAAACACAAAAACCAAGCCAACCAAGCCAAGCAAAATCATTTTCATCAAAATCAAAAAGAAACCAAGGCATGGTTCATCATGCTCTCGGCTTTTACTATTGCAAATGGGCAAAAATTTCAAAAATTCAAGATCCAAGCTTCCTAAATTGGTGAGTAAATTCCCTAATCATCTTCATGCTTAGTTAGGGCTATATCATGAGTTTAAGCCATTAATTCCTTCTCAATCTTCTTCATTTAATCAAAGAAGAAGACTATGAATAGTGTTTTCAAGTTTTTAACTTGAAGTTTTTCTTGTTTTTCTTGAAGATCCAAGCTTTCCTAAGACTTCTCAAAGCTTCTTAAGGCTTCCTAGCTCCTCCCACCACTTCAAGGAAGGTATACCATCTCCAAACCCTAGATCCCTATGTATTATAAGATGATTTTATTTAGTAGGATGATATTGTAGCTTGTTGTTGTGATTTAGAGTTTGGGATTTGGAATGGTAGTGAAATGGAATGGTAAATGTTGTGGTTTTGATTAAAAGAACTTAAGTATGATTAAAGTTAAGCTTAGGCATAAGTAAGAATGATTAAATTGAATTGGTTGGGGTTGTTATGATGTGATAAGGATGGATGTTGGTTGTATGTTGGATTTGAGGTTGGTTTGTGGTTGGTTTTGAATGGCTTAAAATTGGGAAATCGCGTAAACATAGCCGTCGTAACGTCCGATTTTCTTTGGACTGTTTTTGTGCATTGCATTAGGACCCGAGAACCCCCTGCTAGATTATGACCACTGCCATGTTTAGATAGCTCATGTTACGAGCTTCGTTTTGATATGTAGTTCGTTCGATTCCGATGCACGGTTTAGGAGAAACGACCGTTTCAAGTAACGGCGTTTCGCGAACGAAACTTTTCCCCTCGCCTTACTTTGAAACATAGGTTAAAGACCAAAAAGGGTTAATTAATGTATGAAACATTTATGGTAAGTGTTTTAGGCAGTTGGTAAGACACTCGCGAAGGAATCGCTTTAAAACTCGTAAAGGTTAAATTATTAAAAATGGTGGAGCCGAGGGTACCCGAGTGACTTAAGCGAATCAGTGAGCGCAAAACAAGCGTTAGAGTCTAAGTTAGTTAAAGTATAGATTTACAAGTGATTTTGGTTTAATTCCAACTTACTTGTTGTTTATAGGTTACCAGACTCGTCCCGAGCCTTTTATCACCCCAAGTCGCTCAGGCAAGTATTCTATCCGTTATACTGTTGTTGTGATGTATACATTTGTATATGCATGATCTTGCGATAAATGCATATTGGTTAATTAGCAAATGTTGCGATATATTGAAGCATGCTGATATGGTATATATATATGCATGCCTGTCTCATATTCTTGAGTTATATATCTGTTGGTTCAGTTGATAATACTTATGCTAGAGGATAGCGGTAATTTGCATATACCCTTAGTACAGGGACCCAAAGGTGAAAATATTTTCTAAAACCGGGAGTCGAGGATCCCGAGTAGATTTTGTATATATGGATATAAATATATATATATATATATATACTTATATATATATATGGTCATAGTTTTCAAAACTATTAATCGAATAAGGTTTATTCGATAACTTTAACTTTATTTTATTATTGAATATTATTTCAAATATTATTCGAAGGCGTATGACTCCTTTATATTAAATGAATATTATTTTGAATATTCATTCGAGGGCTTATGACTCTTTTATATTATTTATTGAATATTATTTGAATATTCATTCGCGGGCTTATGACTCAGTTTATATTATTTAATGAATATTATTTGAATATTCATTTGAGGATCTATGACTCCGATTATTTGCTGAGATATATTCTTTATTTTATTAAAGAATAAGGTGTCGATAATCAAACTCACTTTTGATTATTCAAATAAAGATAGTACTTTCGTATATGTATATCTTTGGATATTTAATATTCATTTCAAGTATAAGTTTCAAAACTTCTACTTCAATTATTTTTTTTATAAAGATTATTCTTTATGGAAATATTATTTAAATAATAATATTCAGATATTTTCTAATATATTGGGACTGATTTATTTTGTTAAATCAGCATCACTCCAAACATTCTTAAAAATGTTTTGCGAGTCTTCAAAATGATTTTTTAAAAGTTAGAGCGGATCCCAAAACTCATTTTTATATTTAAGATCCTCCTTTCGAAGGGGATTTAAATACTCGCTCAAAACCTGAGGGATCCGGCTCTGTGGTGTGTTTTATATTCGCAACAAGGTTGCTGTTTTGTTAAATGAATTGATTACTTACCCAATATTCGGGAAGTAAAATTCTTGGAACAAGTTAATCCATTAACAGGCATCGCCTGGGAAATATCGGTGAGTTTTCCTTTCCAACTAGATACGACTTCTTGGTGAAGCCGTATCAACAAGTTTCTACTTGGGGAAAGGGGGAACGAGCTTTACGTTTCAGAGTCATGGATTTCATCTGAACTAGGAGTGGCATAAGTGGTCGAGTAGCGCCGGCCCAGCCTTATTATATTGGCCCAAATGGCCTGGAAGTTCCGCTAAGGCGGTCCATTCCTTAGGAGTTCAGTGTTCGGTTGACAAGTAAATCCGACAGGTTCTCCTCTACATGTAGAAAATGGTGGGGTTGCACTACTACGACTGATCATCGTAAGTGGTCTTCCTGGCGCGGCAAACTCCCGTAATGAGTTCATCATCCAATTGGATATTTCTGCAACACTACCCAGAGCATTTCGATAGAAAGGCTACGGTTGGGCGATTGTTGAGTGTTGGCAGGGTCAAGTTTTCAAAATGATGTTTGCATCAAATGAAGTATCTCGTAACTTCATTTTATTTTGATGATATTTTAAAGATTTAATCTATTCAAATCTTGTCTTGTAGTCTCATCTATGTGATGAACTGTTGAAAGCTCATTATACTTTGAACAGTGGTAGTTCAAGTAGCTTTATAAATGATATAAGTATAGTGAAGTATTTGGTAACTTCATCCCTTGTTTTTACTTATATCTAGTAAGTAATTATCTTACTCATGATAAAAGATTCTAGTAAGTATCCATTTAGATACTTATATTATTGTTATCACTACATATTATCTTGCGAGCTGTAAGGCTCACTCTTGCTTTATTTCTTCATCACACAACAACAGTTAGGAAAGATGGCCAGATTCCAGCAGACCCAGCGCAAGCGCGTGGGAAGCATCCCGCGTCTTCCCGATGATGTTGTGGCTGCTATAGCTGCAGAGGTAGATCTATTGGTAGATCAGGCATTCTATTTTTGAGAATCAAATTATGTATAATTATAACTTGTGGCAGATAATGGCAATTAACTGTAAATTTATCAAGTAATCATTGTGGGTTGTAATAACTTTTAAATTGTGGATTCAAAGACTTGTACTTATTTAAATTTCATCTCTGAGACTATAACGGGTTGTGGTGTGTGTTAGTGTGGGGTCACAGCATAAGGTTATTATTATTAATTAAGTGAAGTGATATTGTGGAAAGAAAGACCGTGACGACCCGGATCCCCGACCCCGGATCTGGGGGTGTTACAGAAGTGGTATCAGAGCTAAGCATTATAAACCTCAGAGATGATGGGACGTTAAGATAATAAGTTCACTAAGATAATAAGAACTCTTGCCAAGTTCATAGTCGGGCTACCTAACGTAGTACTGACAGTTAAAACCCTTATGGGAACCCTTATAAATATCGTGATAGGAGCGTAGTTCGTTATCGTATATGGTAGCGGGACTCCGAACCCTGAGGTTGAGGAGCAACATCGCGATGATATTTTATTACTAATTGGAGATCGGATTGTGGATCCGATAGAGTGTCCTAATGCAGGACCGGATGATGTTGATATTGAGGATTTAGCGGTTGAGGATGTTGTCCTAGAAGGGATAGTTGTTGAGGAGGATCCCATAGAGGATCCTGACAGGATTGGATAAAGGACCACTGATGAATACCAGAGGTAGGATTGGCCGGTCACTACCGGAGGTTCGTTCAAGTTGTAAAGATAGTAGCCCCTTTAACGCGGCTTACTCGTAAGACTGAGAAGTTCGAATGGACAGAGAAATGCGAGAACAACTTTCAAGAACTAAAGCAGAGGTTGGTGATGGCCCTTATGCTGGCGTTGCCGGATGGAAAAAAAAAAGATTTTGTGAAGTATAGTGACGCTTCGCACAAGGGCTTAGGGTGCGTGCTTATGCAGCACGGTAAGGTAATCGCGTACATGTCAAGACAATTAAGGTAATATGAAATTCGATATCCCCGCTCATGAGCTTAGGCTCGTGGCAATAGTTTTACCCTAAGGATTGGAGGCACTACTTGTATGGAGAGAAGTGCAAGAATTACCTAAGCCATAAGTTCTCTAGTACATTTTCACGTAGAAAGAGCTCAACGTATGCCAGAGGAGGCAGTTAGAGCTAATCAAGAATAATGATTGGGAGATTCTTTATCATTCGGGGAAAGCCAATATGGTGGCTGATGCCCTTAGTAAAAAGGAGAGACTCAAGATGATAATGTCTTTTGGAGAGTTTATAAGAGATTTTGAGAAAATGAAAATAGAAGTGAAGGTAAACGGAGCCGGTACCGAAAAGCTGTTTGAGATTGCAATACAGCCCGAATTATTGGAAAAGATCATATTGTGCCAGAAAAAGTTATGAATGAAGGCAGAGAGCCAACAATTAGATAAAAGATTAATATCGAGAAAGATGATAAGGGAATAATGAGGTATTCTTATAGAATTTGGGTTCCGAAAGTTCAAGAGCGTAAGGATGAGAACTTAGATGAGAGCCATAGTTTGAGGAATAAGATTTAGAGCAAACCCTAAACGTGATAATCAGGGAGGTTGCAATTAAGATATAAAGAACCCGGAATATAATAAAGTGGAAAATGAAGATTTTAAATTAAAAGATGACTCCAATTATGGGGAGTAGGAAGAAATATTTAGACTAAGAAAGCAAAAGTCGAGCGAGATAAGGAGACCCGAGACGGTACTCCTATACGGAAATTCATGAACCTGTCTATACAGAACTTATATTTTATTCCTAACCACCACCTTGAGGAAACAATGTGGTGTGAAATTCTTTCATGACCTTTAAATCGCTAAGCTCTCAGAGTTCCAAGGAACAGGCTGACCCAGCCGAGGCAAGAACCTGGCTAAAGGAAATATAGGAATCATTTGAGATTCAAAATGATTGATGAACCACAAAAGACCATTTTTGTCACTTACCCTCCTAAGAGAGAGACCACCCATTGGTGAAAGACCAAGAAAGGCACGGAGCCAGAGGTTAGAATAAACTGATTTAAGTTCAGTCAATTGTTTTCGGGAAAGTAATTCCCAAAGATAAGGAGATAGTGTAAAAGCTTTAGAGCCAGAACAAAGACAGACGAGTATGATGAATTATGAGTCTAAGCTGTAAAAGTTGTTAAGATTCGTTCTGAAGACGCGAATCCAGAATGACGGGATATTTGAAATCAATGCTTATGTTGTGTTGGTTCATGAAATAATGATAAGAGAAAGGAAAATAAAAAGGAATTGAGGTGGAAAGGAATATAAAGGCAACGGAGTTTGAGAATTGATAAGGGAGTTGGGTATGAGGAAACCCTAAAGACTCATATTAATAGAAATAGAAAAGTATATGATCGTCAGGATGAGGGTGATTCACCATGAGTTAAAGTTGACGGTTGAAGGCATAAGAGGTGCATATATTTTATCCCCTTTAAGTTGGGAGGATTCGAGGAAACATTGAGATAGTTCGAAGGATAAACAATGAGACGCGGATAGACTGAGGAGACAAGAAAGTAAGAAATTAAGAAAATTGGATGAAGGAAGTGACCTTCAAGAATGTGAAGTGTAAGACTGGTGGCTTGATACCCAGGAAGGGAGACGCCAGGTATGAAAGATATCCCAATATTGAGATGACTGTTGAGATAAACAACAAAAGTAAATAAGGATTTATTAAGAAGAAGTTCACGTTGAACACGACCAATATCTTCCAGATCATCCATGTGATCATTACCAAATCAGGAAAGAAAAGCGGATAACCATTTTTATCTTTTGGAGGCCATGTGGATTGACCTTAACTTGAATAAGGATGCTATTGTGAAATTCGGTATAGACTATCGAGGTGGAACTGATTGAATAAGATACCCTTATCAGGGATATATGACTTTATTTATCCTTGGAAGGATGTTTGTACCTTTTTAAAGGTGGAATTAAGGATAGAACATCGGTAACTTAAAACGAATCCTAGGGGAATGCATAAAGGTTGGCATTTCACCCTTAATAGGGATAGTATGAGTTTTGACAGTATGAATTGGAAAGGATTAAGGTAATAATAACCTTTAAGGATCAGTGGAGAAATTTTTTAGAAGTAAATAGACAATGGTTCTAGTATTAGTAAATGGTATTTTGATATGCCCTATATATAGGGAATACAGGAGGAACGATTGAAGGATAACCTTAGAGGTTTTATAAGGAAAAAGGTAATATTCAAAATTCTCAAGAATAGAAATGTGGATAAAGGAAATATGACGTAATTATAATGATGCCAAGTGGGGCACGTGTAAACCACGAGAAAGTATGGATCGAACCAGTAATGGTCGAAATTGTTCAGGGCAATTAGGACTTAAGAAAAAAAAAATGTTCTAAGTATGATTGAGAGTCAGTCTTGACAGTGATTAGCCTCTAAAGAATGAGGCAATAACTTATGGAAAAATGGTGATATTTTTTCCCATCTGATTTTAAGGAAAACATCTTCACTCAAGCAGTGATCGGAAATAAGGTAGAAAATTTATTTGGAGGTGGTTAAAATGACATTGACTGTAAGTAAATTTTACTATCAGGAAAGGCCAAAGAGGTGGCCAACACTTTAAAGGTAAGTGGATAATTATAGGCGCGTGTGCCAAAAGAATACAGTGATGATGGTTAAAACTGTGAAGGTTGTATTATGGTTTGGAAGATTGACATTCCTTCTGATGACTGTGCAATACCCAACCGTAATAGTAGTTGGTAAAGGTTTAATTCGTGTAATCGCCATGAACGGGCTATCTATCTTAGAAGGTCCTATCTTGAGAATAATCCAGGACCATGTTTCAAAAAGGACTAGATGAACCCTTGAGTTAATTCTTCTATTTAGGGCGTATGATTAAGAATGGTATTAACCTGCTATCGTTTCTTTGATTGAAACTCTTCTGCACTTTTATCTGCTTCATGTCATGAAAGTACGTCAGAGTTTGGAGTGTTCTTCATGAATTGTGATTGGTGGTTATGTTAACTCCTTAGGAGAATTAGATACGAGATGTATGGACTCCGTATGGTTAGTTATTAAGACTTCATGGAAAATGAATGACTACAGTAGGTCAGTGGTGGACCATAGTAAGGCAGCAATGATTCTGCGAGTAATGAGCTGATTACAACCGTGAGAGTTGTATTGGAATGGGTGTTGAGATTGAGTACCACTAATCGGGTAGTGGTAGTGTATAAGTTATCATTGATAGACTAATTAAGTAGAGTATCTACCTAGTGAATTATTATTCTTTCTTATCAATAGAGAGTCGTATTATTATACGAGGAAGGTTGCGGTGCAAGCATAGAATTCAAGTAACGATGATGTCTAGAATGAGATCCCAGATTCGATTTTCGATGTCGAGGGAGTTTCAAAGGTAATTGTGTATAAGCTCGAGGAAGAGCATGGGTCCATAGAATGATGGACGGGATAGCGAAAATATTTAGGCACGTGAAATGCGATGCTATAATACTTGATGTTGATATAAATACATATATGTTTTGTTCTTCTATGATAAACCTCTATAGTTCAGAGGTAGATTCCAAGCCAGATATTTTATGGCAATAAAATTTTTTTTATGAATATACAATTCTCTTCAATTCGTTCTTTCTCTTCTTTTCATTTCATGTAAGCTGAAAAGAACAACCCTTCCAGAAGGGGAGGTATTGCCGAATGACTATCTATCTGTGTGATAGAAGCCGAGTAGGATACCAGCTATTGTTTAATTGCTTGTCAAGTACTAAAGGCTGACCACCTTCTGTACTAACTATGCGATATAACAAGTGTTCATGATCATAGTGATCTCTCAACAAATTCCTTTACTTCTATTTGATTGATCAAATTTTGGGAAATGGAAACAACTGAAAAAGGAGTAATAAAGTTATGGTGGTATTCAGAATGGGAACACATTCGTAATACTAAGGTTGACGTGGTTATTAAAAGGTTATAGAACGCTAACGAGCAAAAGTATAACCAGTATAATATTAGGAACGGAAGATAGTAGCGACTATGAACTGGGAAAAAGGATGGGTAGTGAGAAGCAAAAGCTCTAATGCTAAAAGCTATAATGAGAGTCGGTGCAATAGACTTGAAAGTAATTGGAATGATCACTTAACACGGGTTGAGTTTTCTTACGACAATAGATCATATGTCAGTATCGAGGTGTCGCCTTATGAGATCCTTGAGGGAAGACAATGTCGATCTCCATTATGTTAGGATGAAGTTGTAGAGCGCAAGATGCTCGGACCCGCAGTAGTCCAAAGGACCAAGGATATGATAGATCTAATCAGAGGACGGCTGGTAGTAGCCCAAGATGGACATGATAAGTATGTTGATTTGACACGAAAGGATAAAGAGTATGAAATAGGGGACCTAGTAATATTATAGGTATCCCTTGGAAAGGATTGATGAGGTTCGGAAAGAAAGGAAAGCTAAGTCTACAATTTGTTGGACCCTTGGATATATTAAGACGTTTGGGAAGTTAGCATATGAGCTAGCCCTAACCCCGAACATGTAGCAGGTCGTAACGTGTTTCACGTATCAATGTTAAGGAAGTGTAATTCAGATGCCAGATAAATAGAGGCATATGAGCGCATAGATATGCAACCCGACGTAACCTATATGGAGCAACCAGGAAGGGTTATAGAGTGAAAAGGAACAAGTGCTTAGGAGAAGGATTATCAAACTAGGCAGAGTTGGTGGTAGAACCACAATGTGGGAAAATTGACTTGAGAGTTAGAAAGTGCAATACTAAGAAAGTATCCCTATTTATTTCTATCTGATTCCGGGACGGAATCCTTTTAAGGAGGAGAGACTGTAATAACCCCAATTTTTGGAAATTTTTGAAACCCTTATGAATAGTGTTTTTGCTGAATGAGAAAACTGTTCATGCCACGCTATGTAGGGGTTCTGTTATTGATCTTATGGGATATTATTAGTACTCTATGTGGTATATAAGTGTATGTAAAGATCGTCAGAATCCAATTCTGAACACTTTGATTTTCCCGGAAATCCACTAGATACAGAGAGAATTGAGTATAAGGTAACAGGATAAAAAGGATTTAAATTAAAGGATTATAAGAGAGGATCATAAAAGGAATACAATATATTGAGAAAGGTTAAGGGAACCTAAGTAATAAGATCCCGGGTATGATCCCTCAAACGATAAACGAGAACGAAAGATAAGCGAACCGTAAAACAAATAAGTGACCAAGAGACAAGCTTGTACAAGAAGCCAGGGATTGTGACATCATCAAACCACAAGGTGTGGACAAGTGGGAGCATTATGACATGTGCAAGGTGACATAGGCATGACAAGAAAGGAAGGAGATGTGGTGACTTTTTAACCACACAAAATCAAGGGCAACTAGGTAATTTACTAAATCAAACACAAAAACCAAGCCAACCAAGCCAAGCAAAATCATTTTCATCAAAATCAAAAAGAAACCAAGGCATGGTTCATCATGCTCTCGGCTTTTACTATTGCAAATGGGCAAAAATTTCAAAAATTCAAGATCCAAGCTTCCTAAATTGGTGAGTAAATTCCCTAATCATCTTCATGCTTAGTTAGGGCTATATCATGAGTTTAAGCCATTAATTCCTTCTCAATCTTCTTCATTTAATCAAAGAAGAAGACTATGAATAGTGTTTTCAAGTTTTTAACTTGAAGTTTTTCTTGTTTTTCTTGAAGATCCAAGCTTTCCTAAGACTTCTCAAAGCTTCTTAAGGCTTCCTAGCTCCTCCCACCACTTCAAGGAAGGTATACCATCTCCAAACCCTAGATCCCTATGTATTATAAGATGATTTTATTTAGTAGGATGATATTGTAGCTTGTTGTTGTGATTTAGAGTTTGGGATTTGGAATGGTAGTGAAATGGAATGGTAAATGTTGTGGTTTTGATTAAAAGAACTTAAGTATGATTAAAGTTAAGCTTAGGCATAAGTATGAATGATTAAATTGAATTGGTTGGGGTTGTTATGATGTGATAAGGATGGATGTTGGTTGTATGTTGGATTTGAGGTTGGTTTGTGGTTGGTTTTGAATGGCTTAAAATTGGGAAATCGCGTAAACATAGCCGTCGTAACGTCCGATTTTCTTTGGACTGTTTTTGTGCATAGAATTAGGACCCGAGAACCCCCTGCTAGATTATGACCACTGCCATGTTTAGATAGCTCATGTTACGAGCTTCGTTTTGATATGTAGTTCGTTCGATTCCGATGCACGGTTTAGGAGAAACGACCGTTTCAAGTAACGGCGTTTCGCGAACGAAACTTTTCCCCTCGCCTTACTTTGAAACATAGGTTAAAGACCAAAAAGGGTTAATTAATGTATGAAACATTTATGGTAAGTGTTTTAGGCAGTTGGTAAGACACTCGCGAAGGAATCGCTTTAAAACTCGTAAAGGTTAAATTATTAAAAATGGTGGAGCCGAGGGTACCCGAGTGACTTAAGCGAATCAGTGAGCGCAAAACAAGCGTTAGAGTCTAAGTTAGTTAAAGTATAGATTTACAAGTGATTTTGGTTTAATTCCAACTTACTTGTTGTTTATAGGTTACCAGACTCGTCCCGAGCCTTTTATCACCCCAAGTCGCTCAGGCAAGTATTCAATCCGTTATACTGTTGTTGTGATGTATACATTTGTATATGCATGATCTTGCGATAAATGCATATTGGTTAATTAGCAAATGTTGCGATATATTGAAGCATGCTGATATGGTATATATATATGCATGCCTGTCTCATATTCTTGAGTTATATATCTGTTGGTTCAGTTGATAATACCTATGCTAGAGGATAGCGGTAATTTGCATATACCCTTAGTACAGGGACCCAAAGGTGAAAATATTTTCTAAAACCGGGAGTCGAGGATCCCGAGTAGATTTTGTATATATGGATATAAATATATATATATATATATACTTATATATATATATATGGTCATAGTTTTCAAAACTATTAATCGAATAAGGTTTATTCGATAACTTTAACTTTATTTTATTATTGAATATTATTTCAAATATTATTCGAAGGCGTATGACTCCTTTATATTAAATGAATATTATTTTGAATATTCATTCGAGGGCTTATGACTCTTTTATATTATTTATTGAATATTATTTGAATATTCATTCGCGGGCTTATGACTCAGTTTATATTATTTAATGAATATTATTTGAATATTCATTTGAGGATCTATGACTCCGATTATTTGCTGAGATATATTCTTTATTTTATTAAAGAATAAGGTGTCGATAATCAAACTCACTTTTGATTATTCAAATAAAGATAGTACTTTCGTATATGTATATCTTTGGATATTTAATATTCATTTCAAGTATAAGTTTCAAAACTTCTACTTCAATTATTTTTTTTATAAAGATTATTCTTTATGGAAATATTATTTAAATAATAATATTCAGATATTTTCTAATATATTGGGACTGATTTATTTTGTTAAATCAGCATCACTCCAAACATTCTTAAAAATGTTTTGCGAGTCTTCAAAATGATTTTTTAAAAGTTAGAGCGGATCCCAAAACTCATTTTTATATTTAAGATCCTCCTTTCGAAGGGGATTTAAATACTCGCTCAAAACCTGAGGGATCCGGCTCTGTGGTGTGTTTTATATTCGCAACAAGGTTGCTGTTTTGTTAAATGAATTGATTACTTACCCAATATTCGGGAAGTAAAATTCTTGGAACAAGTTAATCCATTAACAGGCATCACCTGGGAAATATCGGTGAGTTTTCCTTTCCAACTAGATACGACTTCTTGGTGAAGCCGTATCAACAAGTTTCTACTTGGGGAAAGGGGGAACGAGCTTTACGTTTCAGAGTCATGGATTTCATCTGAACTAGAAGTGGCATAAGTGGCCGAGTAGCGCCGGCCCAGCCTTATTATATTGGCCCAAATGGCCTGGAAGTTCCGCTAAGGCGGTCCATTCCTTAGGAGTTCAGTGTTCGGTTGACAAGTAAATCCGACAGGTTCTCCTCTACATGTAGAAAATGGTGGGGTTGCACTACTACGACTGATCATCGTAAGTGGTCTTCCTGGCGCGGCAAACTCCCGTAATGAGTTCATCATCCAATTGGATATTTCTGCAACACTACCCAGAGCATTTCGATAGAAAGGCTACGGTTGGGCGATTGTTGAGTGTTGGCAGGGTCAAGTTTTCAAAATGATGTTTGCATCAAATGAAGTATCTCGTAACTTCATTTTATTTTGATGATATTTTAAAGATTTAATCTATTCAAATCTTGTCTTGTAGTCTCATCTATGTGATGAACTGTTGAAAGCTCATTATACTTTGAATAGTGGTAGTTCAAGTAGCTTTATAAATGATATAAGTATAGTGAAGTATTTGGTAACTTCATCCCTTGTTTTTACTTATATCTAGTAAGTAATTATCTTACTCATGATAAAATATTCTAGTAAGTATCCATTTAGATACTTATATTATTGTTATCACTACATATTATCTTGCGAGCTGTAAGGCTCACTCTTGCTTTATTTCTTCATCACACAACAACAGTTAGGAAAGATGGCCAGACTCCAGCAGACCCAGCACAAGCGCGTGGGAAGCATCCCGCGTCTTCCCGATGATGTTGTGGCTGCTATAGCTGCAGAGGTAGATCTATTGGTAGATCAGGCATTCTATTTTTGAGAATCAAATTATGTATAATTATAACTTGTGGCAGATAATGGCAATTAACTGTAAATTTATCAAGTAATCATTGTGGGTTGTAATAACTTTTAAATTGTGGATTCAAAGACTTGTACTTATTTAAATTTCATCTCTGAGACTATAACGGGTTGTGGTGTGTGTTAGTGTGGGGTCACAGCATAAGGTTATTATTATTAATTAAGTGAAGTGATATTGTGGAAAGAAAGACCGTGACGACCCGGATCCCCGACCCCGGATCTGGGGGTGTTACATATCATTTCTTTATTTCTTGGATCATAAAATGATGTAATACTTTATCAATGTATGTACTCCGACTAGGTTGATTAATCTCTTCAATTTATCTCTATAGATCTTGATCCCTAATATATAGGTAGCATCGCCTAAGTCTTTCACCGAGAAACTATTTCTCAACCAAGTCTTAACAGCCTGTAGAGAAGGTATTCCATTCCTTATTTGTTATATGTCATCTATATATAATACTAAGAATGTCACATGGCTCCCACTAAACTTCTTGTAAACACATGGTTCATTTTCATTTTGAATAAATCCAAACTCTTTGACCATTTTATCAAAATGATTATTCATTCTCCTTGAGGCTTGCTTCAATCTATAAATAGATAAAAGCAACTTACAAACTATCTTAGCAAACTTTGTATCAATAAAACCCTCAGGTTGTATCATATATACATCCACTTCAAGGCTCCCATATAAGAAAGCAGTTTTCACATCCATTTGCCAAATCTCATAGTCAAAGTAAGCAACAATTGCTAACAAAATCCTGATGGACTTGACCATAGTAACCGGTGAAAAAGTCTCATCATAGTCTATACCATGAATTTGTTTAAAACTTTTTGCCACTAGTCGCGTCTTATAGGTCTATACTTTACCATCCATGTCAGTTTTCTTCTTGAAAACCCACTTGCACCCTATAGGTTTTACCCCTGCAAGTGGATCAACAAAAGTCACTACTTTATTTTGATACATGGATTCCATCTCGGATTTCATGGCCTCTATCCATCTCTCGGAGTCTGAATTGTTCATAGCATCTTGGTAGGTGAGAGGCTTATCATTATCCGTAAGCATCACATCACCATCTTGAGTCAAAAGAAATTCATAATTTCTCCTGGGCTCATGGTGAATCCTATTAGATCTACGAATAACCTATGTTTCTTGGACATGATTACTTTCAATATTTTGATGGACATCCTGATCTTATCCAACTCTGGTTCAATGTTATCATGTGGTTCTCGATCTTCATCGAGATGTATTATCCTCCCACCGATTTTCTTAGAAAGTAGTTCTCCCTCAAGAAATACATCGGCCCGAGCAACAAACACTTTGTTCTCGGAAGGATTATAAAAACTATACCCTAGTTTCACTTGGGTATCCCATAAAATAGCATCTATCTAATTTTGATCCAATCTTGTCAGAGGCTAAACATTTTACAAACACTTCACGTCCCCAAATTTTCATAAATGACATGCTATGACATTTATCACTCTATATCTCATACGGAGTATTTGAACCGCTTTAGTCGAAACTTGGTGAAGTGTATATGCAGGCGTTTCTAGAGCATAACCCTAAAAACTGAATGGAAGATCCGCTTGACTCATCATCGATCGCACTATATCCAACAAGGTACGATTTCTCCTCTCAGAATCTTTATTCCATTGAGGTGTTTCAGAAGGAGTAAGTTGTGATACAATATCACACTCCTTCGAGAAACTCTTGAAATTGAGGCTTAAGTATTCTCCTCCACGATCTGATCGTAGAACTTTTATACTTTCCTCTGTTTTCTTTTCTACTTCAACCTTATATTCTTTGAACATTTCAAAAGAATCAATTTTTTTTTTCTTCATAAGAAATACATTTCTATACCTACTGAAGTCAATAGTAAATGTTATGAAGTAGTAACAGCCACCCCTTGCCATCATACACATTCGACCACATACATCATTATGTATAAGTCCTAATTGTGCGGTGGCCCTTTCACCTAATAAGGTAAAAGCAGCTTTAGTCATTTTGCCAATGAGACAAAGTTCGCATCTTCCGTATGATTCAAAATTAAACTTATCCAAGTACCCATCTATATGTAACTCAGAAATGCGTTTCTCATTAATATAGCTTAACTACAATGCTAGAGGTAATGTTTAATTTGAGTCATCTTAGAACATATAAATTGTTAACTAATTGTGCAAGATTATAAGCCTTATCATTAAAATAGAATAAACAACTATTGTTTATTTAATTAAAATGAAAACCTTTCTTGTCCTGACAAGAAATTGGTTTAATGTATCCGTTAAAGGCAGACACATAATAACAATTTATCAAGTTCTCAATCTCGCCTTATGGGCAAAATTAGGTATCGAGTTCCTTCAACTAGAGCAACAACTTTTGCTCCAATTCTAATCGGATACCTGAAGCTTGACCATTGCTAGTCTTCTTCTTTAGATCTTCCAAACAAGCTCAAAAATTTAACTTCCAATCATCCAGTTATTTCCACAGAAATGACAATCATCTCATTTAGCAACACCACTATCAGGCTTCAAAAGCCCTTTGGGATTGACTTTGGTTTGGCACCGAATAAGATCAAATCTTCATCTTGCCTGTCCACTTTCCTTTCCCATTTGCATTCCATGTGTACATCATCAATATGGACGTAATTCATGCATTTACCGTATTATTTTCAGCAGTTCTAAACATGCTTAAGAACTCAGTGAGTGTTCTGTCTATCGCATTCCTTTTGTTCTTAACAAACTAAGAATATAAGTTGTTCAAAGATTGTTTGATCAAATCAAGCTAAGTCTCTAGTCTATTCTTGAAACCCAAAATATCAAGGTACATATACCTATCATATTTAGAACATGTGGTCCAACCGGATATCATTCTCCCATTAATGCAAAAGTATGGTGCCTTATTATTGTCAAATATTTCTGACGAGCCTATCCTTTAAACATCCTTTAAAGGTGCTCAATCATATCATAAGCATCATTATGCTCTTGTTGCTTATAAATCTCAGCACTCATAATTACAAGCATGAGACATGAAATATCAGTTGTATAATCAATTTGCTTCTAGTAAGCATTTTGTTCAGCACATGTTTCATTCTCAGCTAGAAGAAATAAGGGAGGGGTTTAAGTGACATCCTTGAACCTGAGAACAATCCTCAAGTTCCCATGTCAATTGAGGAAATTATTTCATGTTAGCTTGTCCTTTTCAAGGACTATTACATAGAGAAGTTATTTATGTTATTTGTCATTTGATATCTACAATATTATAGTGCATAAGATGACTTAGTCTACAGATGATCATTAAATTATGTTCAAGTGATTATTCATATATATACACTATACATATCTCCCACTATTTTTATCAAATCAATAGCCCTACCTATTAATTCAGAAAGAATATCTTCTATATCCTTTCTAGTGAGCCAAGATCCATATTTCACCATGTGTTAGGTCAGCTTTGGCTTTTCTCCTAAAACATAATTATTTAGGTAGACAATATTTGTCAATTATATCAACTATATAACTCTTAAATAGCTTGGTGGAATGACATTTATTCATATTTATCTAATAAATCTCGCCAAACTCTATGCCTCTAAGTTCACAATCCTATTGTGGTAACTTAGTGAAGTCAAACCCTATAGTCAAAAGTATCAATATACTTCAACACATCTCCCACGATAGATGGGAGTACTTCGGTTTGGTGAACCCACTCCTTATCGATCTAGGGTTAACGCATTAGACTTATTGAAAGGCATCCGATCAACTTAATATTAACTTTAGGGTTTTGTTAATTTTAAAACGATCATGATCCCATCATAAAGAGATTCCCATTTTTTCCTTGAATAAATTACTTCAAAGCAATATTTGTCAATGGTTTAATTTCCAGGTAGTGATAAAGTCACAACGGTCTCGCTTAAAACCCACAACCTCATAAGTTCAAAGAACTCGCTTTTGATAAAATCGCCCCATGTCAGAAATAAAGAAAAATTGTATTTTATTCCGTGTTTCATAAACAGGAGAATCTAATAATCATCTGTTCATTTTAAAATTTTGAGTCGTTACATATTTTATCTTTTTTAGAAGCATGGCATGAGTGTCGTATCTAATACATACATCCTTAATCTAATTAAGCATGCATCTTTATAAACTACTCTACACATACATTCATCATATGCGTATATATATGTAAAGTACAATAAATAAACGTGATTGGTTATGGCTTTATCCTATGTGATCTTCATCAAGCTAATGACAAAAATTCTAGGTCAATCTAAGGTGAAAAATAAATACAAGCTAACTATGACATGTCTTCTTTCTTGTATTGCATCCCTGGATGGCCTCCATCTGGGATTACCCTAGATCTTCAAATATTCATGTCTTCATGTACATTACAAGAATGAAATATAAAAACTAATCTAATGAACTTACAAGAAGAACTCGAGTTACATTCGAGATTTAAAAATTACAAGATTAAACGACATGCAAGCCGTATTTAAAAAACCAAAACCATTAATCTAAGGTCATAAGCCATAACCATCCACCATGATCAATTAACACAAAAGAACATGTTAAAACACATAATTGGATCTTAACATATCATACCCATCATGATCTAATCAAAAAAACCAAATATTGAAAAAAAATCAGAAAATTTGAAATTAAATCTAATAACATTAAATCGCAGATTATAGAGCCTAAACAAAGTCAAACACCTTACAGATCAGTCGATGATAGATTTATCTATCAGTTACGTTCATACGTGCGATTCCATATGAAATAACATATTCGTTCACCAAAATCGGACACCAGACACATATTTCAGCAAATCCGCTGCATCCGTTTCAGGATCATATCAAATACGATTCTTACAATAAGAACAAACACAAAACATGTATATATCAGTATATATACATATTATATAATCATCATATGATTATACAACTCTCATGAATATCATATATTCAAAACATATACATACTGTTGTGGAATAAAAACTTGAGTACTTTAGTATTTAATGTTAGGGTTGGTGAGCTTCGAGCTTTAATGGCTGCTCTTGTGTTTGGGACTATCGATCCTTGCAAGATGCCTACGTATCTCCGTGTTGTAGAGAATCAAGCTAAAAACATAGTTCTAGGTTGAGGGGTAGAGCCCTTTATATAGAGTTGAGTCTAGGGTTAGACTTCTGTTGGGAGACTTGGTGGACAAGTCTCCAACTTAGATGGTGATTAGGAGTCCTATTGAGGAAGGAGTTCCAGAACCTTCTGTGTAGGACTTTGAGTCCATTTAGAACACATATATCTGCTCTTCCAGCCATATTGGGCCTAGTCCGTGACCAGCTCGTGTTCGTGGACTTAGATGACCTTCGCTGGTAGGCCTTGACTGTTTGGGTCGTCATGGGCCTGTTACGAAGCTACGGACCAGACATGCCTGCTATGAAGCTTGGACCAGACAGGTCTGTGTTGGACTTTTCGGACAAGAAGCACAAGTGTAATTAATGCGACATTTATTGTGTCTTTAGGATGTATTTTCTATCCATATCATTTGCCCCCCAAATTCCGTGAATACTGCTCGGGTTTTCGTGAAAGTTATAATGGTCTATTCACGACTCAGGATACTTTCGGCCCTTCTCGGGTATTAGCCCTTTATGGGTATCGCCGCGTTATCGCAAAGTGTGGAGCGACCTACACGTTTACAATGGCTTATTAGTGTGAGCATACACACTTAAGGCCCTCGTAGGGGCTATTTGAATGGTGTTCAACACCAAACGGTCCTAATTGGGACTCTAAAGCAAGCGTTTATCACCCCTTAACCTTCGTCAAGGTTAATTATAAAGTGAAAGCTGCTAACTGGCCCTAATCGACTCTAACCGGGGCTAATTTCCATGTACAAGTTGCTTATTAGGCTTAAAAGAGCCTAATTTTAAGCTACAATGCACTAATTGGCCTTAATCGAGGTTAATATACCCTAATCGTGGTTAATTAAGACTAATCAGTATGCATAAGAAACTAATTATCCTTAATTCACACTCATTATAAGAGCGAATGGGTTAAATGGCTATAATCTGGGCTAATTTCATCATACAAATCACTAATTATCCCTAATTTGGGTTAATTACACCTAATATACATTAATCAGCCCTAATCAGGGCTTAATTTCACTAATCGGCCCTAATCTGGGCTTAATCTTAAAATCATAAAAATTTAAATTTTTTTTAATATTTTTCTATTTTTTTCGAAATTTTTCAAAATTTTTGAAGGGGGGTCGTCGGGGTTGAGCAGAACCTCCTAGGGCAGGAGGCTCTACTCGGCCTCATGCCCCCAATTGTGGGCTGCTAGGCCAGTTTGGAGGAGACCCTCCTGGTCGGCCACCTCTTGGTCGGCCACCTCCTGGTCGACCACTTCTTGGTGGGCCTGGAGGTGGTTACCCAGGGGTTCCTGCCCCTCACTTTTTTTGAGCTTCTCACTAGGAGTTCAAGGTTTCTACATACCTTTTTATGTCCTTGTTGCTCTTGACATTCCATGGAATTAATTTCATGGTTGCCTTTGAGTTCCTCAGGGCTCTACTATGGCTATTTCAGCGAACATTCTGTACTCATCCCGGTGGACGTTCTATACTCGTTCTTGCTGAACACTCTGTTTTCTACTAAAATTTCCCTTATAGGAAGTCTTATACTTCATTAAACTGGTCCAAACTTCTCTTGTTGGATGTTATACACTTCAACCAACTCGTTATCGTAAACATTCTAGTCTTCACGAAACTAGGTTCTGCTGAGAGTTATCGTTTTTGAGAAATTTCCTATGGACCTCTCAAGAGGGTCTCCGGAATAACCTTTGAAGGCCTCATAGCTCTCCTACAGAAGTTTCTGATAGGCTGAAATGCCTCAATTTATTGGCTGGTAGGCCAAGACCACTACGGAGGCAAGTTGTGGCCGTCATGGCTTTGCTACGGAGGCTCCTGGTAGGCCAAAAGGCCCCAACTTGTGGGCTGGTCGGTCGGGGCTTCCCCGCATGGAAGTTGTGGCCGTCACGGCTCTGATACGGAGGCTCCTGGTAGCCGAAAAGGCCTCCATTTGTTTCCTGTTCGGCCGGAGCTTCCCCGCATGGAAGTTGTGGCCGTCATGGCTCTGATACGGAGGCTCCTGGTAGGCCAAAAGGCCTCCATTTATTGTCTGATCGGTCGGAGCTTCCCCGCATGGAAGTTATGGCCGTCAAGGCTCTGATACAGAGGCTCCTGGTAGGCCAAAAGGCCACCATTTGTTTCCTGGTCGGCCGGAGTTTCCCCATATGGAAGTTGTGGTTGTCATGGCTCTGATACGGAGGCTCCTGGTAGCCCAAAAGGCCTCCATTTGTTTCCTGTTCGGCCGGAGCTTCCCCGCATGGAAGTTGTGGCCATCATGGCTTTGATACGGAGGCTCCTGGTAGGCCAAAAGGCCTCCATTTATTGTCTGATCGGTCGGAGCTTCCCCGCATGGAAGTTGTGGCCGTCAAGGCTCTGATACAGAGGCTCCTGGTAGGCCAAAAGGCCACCATTTGTTTCCTGGTCGGCCGGAGTTTCCCCATATGGAAGTTGTGGTTGTCATGGCTCTGATACGGAGGCTCCTGGTAGGCCAAAAGGCCTCCATTTGTTGGCCGGTTGGCCGAAGCTTCCTCGTATGCAAATTGTGGTCGTCATGGATCTGATACGGAGGCTCCTGGTAGGCCAAAAGGCCTCCATTTGTTGGATGGTCTGCCGGATCTTCCCCGCATGTAAATTGTGGCCGTCATGGCTCTGATATGGATTCTTCTGGTCGACCATACGCCCCCATGTGTGGGATGGTCGGCCGGGAGTGGTCTTAATGGACCTTGAGAGTCTCTTGCAGGATAGTCTGATCTGTTAGGAGGAGAACGCTCGGTTCTCGTATTCGTGAGTTCAACTGAAAAGCTAATCTTGTCTTAATCTTCACTAGTTTTTCTTATCATGGTGATTAACATAATTGTCCCTTAGTTAAGACAAATGACTTGTGTTTAGCCTCAGCCAGGCTTTTCTGATCATTTTCTAGTGAACGTTCTATTCTTCATAAAACTTTTTTTCGTGGATGTCCTAGTCTTCACGAAATTTGTTCTCATGGACTCTTTAGCCTTCGCAAAACTTGTTCTCATGGACGTTCTAATTTTTCAATAATTCTCAAGGAATTTCATAGGAGTTGCACCAGAAAACCTTTAAGAGGGCCTGGATCAACCCTACATGGGTTCCTGTCGGCTATAAGGCCTTCATGTGGCTTGGTCGACCAATTCTGCTCTTTTTGGACATTTGGCCCTTTTTCTAGTGAGCGTTATGTACTTGTTCTCATGAGCGTTCTACTCTTCATGAAACTTATTTCCCTCCATGAGGGTTCTAATCGGTCTAATCCTTCCTTGTAGAGGACTAGGAGTCACTGACTCTTGGTAGGCCAGAATCTGACCTTCGTGAGTGTCTTACTCTTCATGAAACTTGTTCTTGTGAATATTCTATTCTTTACAAAACTTGTTTCCGCGGAAGTTCTTGTCTTCACCAGGAGCATCCCTTGGCTCTAGTTCATGGTTTTCTTGGAACCTTCTCTTAGGGGTCATCCCTATTAGTTCTGGATGTCTGTAGACGTTCCTTCGAGGACGTCCTAGTCGGCCTAATCCCTCCAAATGGAGGAGTTAACTTCAAGGACTCTTGGTCGGCCATAGAGACCAAGCCCTTGAGGCCCTGGTCAGCCGTAACCTTAATGTCTAGAGCTTCTTGGCCCTTCAGGATCTTATTTTATGGAAGTATTTGAACTTCAATCTTCTCAATATCAATTCGTGGATTAGACTTCTCTCTATTTTATTCAAGGGAGTGCCTTGCCAGCTGGGGACCTCATCCAAGGACCCTTTAGACGGTCAAAGATCTTCATGGATGGCTACTCGGCCTCCTCTAGTCGGTCAAGGGGAAACATTTTTACTTTCTTGGACAACATGTGTCGATGGGCCTCGAACATAAACTATCATGTTCGTGTTCTTGATAGGTCCTCATAATTCAAAGGAAGCTTGTTAAAGTTGGCCTAACCCCTCCTATTTTTTATTGGTTAAATTTGTTCCAATTAGGCGAACAGCTTCCTGAGGCGGGGATGTGCGGGGCTCATGCCTTGTATTTGGTACATCTCTTCTTTTTAGAACTTTCAATACTTCAAATTAAAGGAGGAACATGGCTGGCTTAAGGCATCCCTTCGAGGCCGGTCTACTGGAGCCCTTTCCGAGGGATCTCCAGTTGGTCAAAGGCTTTCTCTTGAGGCTGATCAGCCTTCTTTGGTAGGCTGGAGTTTGTAATGTAGACTTTAATCGATCATATACACTTCGTGAAGTTAGCTTTCTAATATCGTTTTTTATTAGGCCAACGCCTACTTCACAGCTTCTTTCACTAAGAGTGCAAAATGAAGGAGTGAGCACATGGCCTTGGAGGCATTGATGAAGAAACTTGAGAGAAAGTTTCAGGACTGGGATTCTAGAGCTCTTTTAGCGTTTATCAACAGTTGGAAGACTTATTCAAGATGATGGACACCCATGATGATGGGGTGCGCTATGTTAATATGTCCATTGGCTCTGTTCAAAGCTCTTACGCGGATATGGTAAATTTGCCGGGCTTTTCTAGCCTTTGGGTTGTTTTTGAGGTTGTCATTATTGGCCAATCATCTGATTTTGGACTATAGATTGTCCTTCAGTGTTTAGGCCTTGCATGGCTTTGTTTTCCGTGTGTGGCTTTAATCTATTTGTGGTCCTTCACGAACTTGAACATCTTCAGTGTGTAACCTAATTGTTCATCATGACTTGATTTCTGATCCTTCAGGATCTCCTGCATTTGTAGTTTGATTTCATATTCATCTTTTATTTTCGGTACTTTGGTCCTTCGGGAATTTTATTCATTGGGTGCTCATACACTGGTCGACCTTATTCCTCCATTTACTACTAAGAACATGTCTTTCATGTCCTAAACATATTAAACCTTCAGCTTCGAAACGCGCCAGGTATGAGGCACTTTATCACTGCTTAGGGTTTCCGACTTGTAGGATCCCCGTCCTCATGTTTTCTTGACCTTATACGGCCTTTCCCAGTTAGGGGTTATCTTTTCTTTCTCTTCAACTCCTGAAGCCTCGATCTTTCTTAAGATCAAGCCTCCCTGGTAAAAGAACCTTTCTTTAACCCTTTTATTAAAATAGAGGGAGGCTCTTCGTTGATGCTCTGCATTGCGGGCGCTGGCCTAATCTCTGACCTCGTCAATGGGATCGAGAGCGAGCCTCATGCCTTCTTCATTGGTTTTTGATTCATAATCTTCGATCCTAGGGGATCGATGTGTGATTTCAAGGAGCACCATTGCCTCGGCTCCGTAAGCCAGCATGAATAGGGTAGTTTCAGTTGTCATTTTGCAATTGGTACGATATGCCTATAGTATAGGAAGCAACTTATCCACCCAAGTGTTTCTTGAGCGTTCAACCCTCTTCTTAAGTCCATCAGGGATGATTATGTTAGCAACTTCTGCTTGCCCATTTGACTGATGTGCAACCGAGGTGAAGCGAAGTTCTATGCTGTTATCGTCGCAGTACTTTCTAAACTCTGCATTATCAAATTATTTCCCATTATCCGTGACAAGGATGTGCAGGATTCCATATCGGCATATCACATTCTCCCAGAAGAATTGGGTAATTTGCTTGGTGGTTAACTTGGCTAGTGCCTTAGCCTCAATCCACTTTGTAAAGTAGTCTATGGCTACCACAATGAACTTCCTTTATCCCAATGCCATAGGAAATGGTCCAAGTATGTCCATTCCCCATAATGCAAAAGGGATGGGTGCACTGATCGATGTAAGCCTCTCCGGGGGCTATCATACTATCGGAGCGTGCCTCTGGCATCTGTCGCATCTTTTCACATAAGCATTTGCATCGGCTAGCATAGTTGGCCAGTAGAACCCCAATCGAGTTATCTTGTGAGCGAGGGCCTTGCCCCCCAGGTGTTGTCCACAAATCCCTTCATGGGCTTCTTTAAGTGCTTCCTCTGCTTCGAGAGGTCTTAAGCACTTCAAGTATGGAATAACAAAGGACATTTGTAAAGAAGGCCTTCAATCAACGAGTATCTTAACGCTCTAACCGACAGCTGTGTGCCTCCTGGGCATCATCGGGGAGGCACCCAGTTTCTAAGTGGGTCTTGATCGGGTCTATCCAACAACTTGCCACACCAGCCGGTGCTATCAGATTTATGACATGAACAGTAGGGGTCTTCAAGACCTGGAAGTAAATAGTTCTCGGATAGTTCTCGATTTCCGAGGAGGC
Organism: Apium graveolens; assembly: GCF_009905375.1. Lineage (NCBI taxonomy): Eukaryota > Viridiplantae > Streptophyta > Magnoliopsida > Apiales > Apiaceae > Apium > Apium graveolens. The sequence continues at coordinate 40,379,991 of NC_133656.1, read as the reverse complement.
GAACTGAGATAAGGCATCCACCGTAGTGTTCTCCTCTCTAGGAACATGTTCTGCGTACCATTCATCGAACTAAGTCAGTATTCCCTTTAAGACTCTCAGGTACTTGGCCATAGTATCATCCTTGGCCTCAAACTCCCCATTAATTTGAGCAACAACAAGTCTTAAGTCTCCGCAGACCTTCAGGTTTTTGGCCCTCACGGCTCTAGCCAAGCCTAAGCCAACTATCAATGCTTCATATTCTGCTTCGTTGTTCATAGTCGGGAAGTCCAACTTCAAAGCATATTCAATCATAAACCCATCAGGGCTTTGCAAGACTCGGCCTACTGTAAGAACCCAAATTTTTGACATCGGTAAAAGACCTTTATGAATAGTAATATAATAACTTGAATTTTTGAGACCTTGTAGAACATTTAATGAATAGTAATCCTGACGGATGGGGAAAATGTTTTAGCCCACACTATGTTGTGCATGAGAAAATGAGTTTCGGAATTGATAACATGATTATACGTATCAAATGAGTGTATGTAAACACTATTAGTTTTCGAAGAAAATGAACTTTGAAAAATGACCATATTTACGAATCATCGAGGATTACGGGAATCATAATATAATTACGAATTTAAAACCCTACGGACTTATATCCAAGTATGATAATTCAAGACATGAGGAATAAATACGAAAGGAATTACGTCACAAACCATTTACAAGAAAGTATTTCGAAAACGTTTAAGCGACCGAGCGAACGCGCAAACGATTAAATAAACATAACGCACTAACTAACCATGATAAGAAAGTAACCATGGTTACTTTATCAAATAATGATCTAGAGATAGGATGATCAACCAAGGCTAAGCAAATAGTGAGCTAAAGGGCTAAGTTAAGTAGATTAGCTTACAAACTACAAGGCTAGCTAGTTTTCTTGTCCATGGATTTTGGCAACAAGAATAAAATCCTAGGATCTAAACTAGAAGATATCAATCAATATAAGATATCACAAGCTATCACAACCTCATTTTCAAGAAGCAACCAAGAAGTAACCAAGAAGCAACCAAGAAGCAAGCATAAAAACTCTCATTCTCTCCGTAAAACCTCCCATTCGGCCCTTCTTCTTAAAACCAAGAAATCAAAATCAAAACTTCAAGCTCTAGCCATGGATAAATCCTCCCATTAATTCTCAAGCTTCCTAACAACCAAACTAAGGTAAGATAAATCTTTTAGCTCTTTTTATCATGGTTTGATGGGTGAAATAAAATCAAGAAAGTTGCTAATGAATAGTATGAATAGTAACTCTTCTTTGGTTTCTTGATTTCAATGGTCGTTTTAGATTTCAAAAACTATACTAAGCACTCCCAAGACTTCACCATCATCAAGAACACATCTCATGCTTTCAAGAAAGGTAAAAATCTTTGACCCGACTTTGTTTAAGATTCAATTTCAAGATCCTTTTAGTATGTAGTGGTAAACCTAGTTTTAGTGGTGATATTGTTGAGATCTTGATGTTTAGTTAAGTAGATTTAAGGTTGATTGTTGTTGCCTCAAGAACATGATGTTCTTGAGAGGAGTTAGTGTGTTGATGATGATATGTTGATTGGTGGTGGTAGTATAAAGATCTATGGCGTAAACAAAACTCCGATCGTAAACGTAATCTCGTTAAAACGAACAAAACGTAACTTTAAGTTTCTGCAGAAATTCCCGAGGATGTAATGTAGTTACTTGAAAAATAACCCTTTTTATGATAAAAAAATGTTACAAGGATCAGTTAGGCACTTGAATCGCTTGATTCCGATTTACGGATCAAAAGTTATGGCCGTTTTACTAAAAGTGATTTACGCGACAAAAACTGCTACGAATTACGAACTTTGAAAATATAAAGGATCGACTTAAAAATATTCATAAATCATGAAAATTTTAAATAGAGTAGTAAATTTAGTTTTCTAACATCCATAAAGATTTCAAGTAAAAATAATGATTTTTTAATTTTATAGAAATATCGGAGCCGAGACTGCGCGATTAGAAACCGTAGAATCCATAAGCGGAGCCGACGACGAAAAAGAAAATGGACTTAATATACTTTGAAAAAGGAAGCAACCATAATGTGAATAAGGACTTAAAGAAATAATAAGGGTAATATAAGTTGAGAGGGTGCATAATGATTGGCATATGAGTGCAGGTAGCCGTAAATTAGAACGGGACCTAACAAAATGACTTGTGTTATGGTTATAGATTTCCGAGCGGAACCTAGAGCATCCTCCACCTCAAGATACACAAGCAAGTTTTCAAACCCCACCTTTTAAGAACTGTTGTGTTGTGAATATTTTAAAAAACTGTGATATATGCATGAGATTTCTTTAAACTATTTTACGAATTTTAAGTTGTATTACATTACTCAATTATTGATAATTTCTAGTATATGTTCATACCGAGTTCAAATTATTATATTTAGACCAAGAGTCGGTCGGTGTAAGCTTATAAAAACTCAAAAGTATCCCGGAGGAGTTTATAATTGAGAACGTTAACGCTAGTGAGTACTGTGGCATGTATATATTTTAGACTGAGGATCGGTCAGTAAAAATTGATGAAAACCCAGAAGTATTCCGGATGTGCTTTATTTAAGAATATTAGCGCTATAGCAAAGCGTGATGTATCAGTTATAAGATCCAGAGTCGGTCAGTTTTGTTTTTGTAAAATAAAAACCCGAGAATCATTCCGGTGATATTATAGGACGATTACAAGTCCATAGTAGTATGTTTTAAAGGGACTCAACGTCGACTCCCTCGAGCTTTTATTAAAACGAATTCCAAAGATCATATTCCCTCAACTATGCTTTATCATTTGGACAAGAAATATTTAGTTACTATTCATTTATTAGGGAAAAGTATTCTCCGGTAAATATTTACTTTTATCTCGATTAAATATTAAAGTTATTAATGTATTAAACATAAATTAGTTGAGGAATATTATTTTATTCTTTTAAAGTAAACTCCTTCGAGGTTTAATTATTTATCGATTATCATTTAGTTATTTACTATTTATTAAAGGGTTTATTTATGATTTAAAAATCATAGAACCTGATTTAAAATACTTTCCGATTTTCGAAAATCATTCGAATAATTTCAGATCGTCGGAGAAATTATCCTGACTTATTTAATATTTTGAATATAGTTTCAAGGAGAAACTTTTCCCCCTTATTTAATTATCTGTTGACAACGGTTAACTCACATCCTTAGTACTTCCTCCGAAATTTCGGAAGTACGTATATATACATACACATTTATATCTTAGTAAGATAAATTGTTTCTATCAACAAGCAAAACGCTTGGGGAACTTCGATGTGGTTTGAGTTCTCGAGATATGATAGAATTCTTTTAAAAGGATAAGGGAGGGGTAGACTATGGTACTATGTGTGCTAGATGGACTACCAAAGGTACCGCAGGCGAAGGTACTCTGTGCACTCAGGAACTTGTGAAGTATGTGTATACCCAAAAATGGGAAATGTAGCCCGAATGCGGCAAGGGTGATAACCGGGATACGAAGGTGTCGTCCTTCTACTAGTAGAAAAGGTTACTATTATCGTATTATGACTAATCATCGTATGCGGTGGCTCCAACGAGTGTCCTATTCTTCCAATTGGAATTGTGATGCAATACCGTAACCCAAGCGTAGGTGCTGGGTTTACTATTAAGGTATTCGCAGGATAATATAATCCCCTAAAGAATTATTTTCATGAGAAGGTGTGTGTCACCAAGGAAAACTATTTTTGAATAAAACATAATTATCATATATGATGTTTTACGTGAGTTTATGATACAGTAATTTTCACACTGTACATTATTATGCTGGACATTATAGCTCACTCTTGCTTTCTCTTAAATGACACAACACAACAGATAACCAGTATGCTGGTGTGGGACTTAGTCGCTTGTAGTCATGGGGAGAATCCCTAGCATCCTTGTCTCAGGTGTGCCAGAGTATCAGATAGGTATAAGATATCAGTCGTAATTATTGTAACTTCATGTAGAGGTTATGAATAATTGTTTGAGATACTGTAAAGTACATTTGACTTTTAATAACAGATGATACTTGTCGTACGTCATTGCCAAGGCTATAACTTGTGAATGTGTGAGTTTGGGGTCTGTGATATGGAATTATTGGATTATCGAGTAAATGCAGGTTACACATGATTGAAGGATTGCGTGACGACCCAGGTTCCTGACCCCGGATTGGGATTGCTAAGGTTCCTGTCAGCACTCAAACCCCACCTTTTAAGGTTGCAAAACGATACTTTAATGACCTGGTAAATGCTGATACTAAGAAAAAAGTGGTTAGACCATTACAGATTCCTAAGTCTGTAAAACAGATCCTGGTAAATGCTGATCCTGATACTTATAGATCTGTTTACTCTGATGTCCAACCAACTCCAAACACCCAAAATCCATCAACCTCAGTACCTACCTCTCATTCTACTCAACCTACCCTCAGAACATATCTCAAATCCTATCTCTCCACTTCACAGCCTGCTCGACCTTCATCTTCAGCACCTACTGTGAAATCTTCATCTTCCAAGCCAAAGAGGACAAAGAATGTTTCTCAAACATCTCAAAAGAGAAGGAGGATTGCATTAGCGATGAATCTGATTCTGAGGAACCGGTTCCTGCTAGAGAACCTGTTGTATCTGAAGCTGAGAAAGAGATTTCTCAGAAGGATTCTGAAATTGGGGGTTCTAGGATTCTCAAGAGGCTTAGACGAATGACAGTTCCTGAAACTCCCAAGGAATCCAAATCAACAAGGAAGTACAAGAAACAGAGGGCACAAAGGCCAGTTTCAGATGATGAAGAGGAAGCAGCTAAGGAAGGGGATCAGGAATCTCTGATCTCACAAGACCAGGAATTTGCTCCAGTCACTTCTTTTCCATCAACTCCATCTCAGGAAGCTGTATCTGACAAGGCTAACTCACCATCTGTGTCTCTTGTTGATCCAGGCACAAGTGCTGATATTGATGTTCAACACTTGGTTGTGTCTGAAGTATTTCTCTTAGAAGCTCCAACAGCAAATAATCCTTCCACAACACCTGTTACTGATGCTGTTCAAACTCCAGAGTTATCAACAACACCTTCTCTGCATCAAGATGCTGATGATCAGACTTTAGGTGAGCATCAGGATATGGCTGTTGATCAGAACTTAGTATCAGATCAGCAATTAGAGGATGCTGAAGCCTCCATTGCTACTCACACATTTGTCTTATCAGAAGATACTGATTCTTTAAGTTCTGATGCTGCAAATGCTGGAGATACTGGTGATGCTGCTCCAACTGTAGATGCTGATGAAGCAGGTCCTTCAGGACATACTCCTCAACAGACTCTTCCTAAGTCTGAACTGGTAAAAAAGTTTGTTATCGGGGATGCACCAGTACCTTGGAGTGAAACTCCTGCAAGTCAGGAGTGGACTAAGGAATGGAACTCAGTTTCATGTGTTCCAACTGCAATACATCTTGCTGAGCACTTGACTAAAGCTGATGAAATGTTAAATTCTGATGATTTAAAAACCCAGCTTAGAGTCACTGCATTGAGTACTAAACATCTACAAGGTCTTCATTCAACTACTGATGCAGAGCTACACAAGATTCAGGAGAAATTTATCAAACAAGAACAAGTTTGGAAAATTGATAAGAAAAAGTTCTTTCAACCTACCATTGACAGGATTGCTTATATTGAAAAAACTCAAGAGAAACAACAAGCTCAGATTGATGAAATTCTGACAAATCAAGTTTCTCAGCAATCGCAACTTACTGAAATCCAATCCTCAGTGGAATTACTTATCTCTCTTTTACTACCTGCTGATGCCAAAAAGGGGGAGAAGGTAATTAAGTCCAAATGCAACACTAACAAGACACTGCAAGGAAAGGATGATGGAAATGATGATCAAGGATACTCTGGAATGGGTAGCGGTCATAGTCAAGGTAGAAGGTTTACATCATGACAAGCTAGTCACATGACAAGTTCTGATACTGGGAAAAGAATAAGTTCTGCTGCTGGTAAAAGGATAAGTTCTGATGAACTTCTAGATCTTGATGAGGAAATGTCAAGACAGTTATTTCTTCAAGAAAATCCAGGAATGGACTTGGAAAGTTTAAAGGAAGAAGAAGCTAGACTTAAATCAGAGAAAGTCACATCTAAATCTGAAGCTTCTGGTAAAAATTCACTTTTAAAACTCAAAGGCATTGTGATCAAAGAAATGACACATACGGAAGCAACGTTGGCTAGATCACAACCACAGATAGATCCAAGATCCAAGGGTAAAGAAAAGGTTGGTGAACCTATCAAGGTTTATGTACCTCTTGAGGAAGAAGAAATTACTGATGAAAAGGATGATCTTGCTTTGACTTCAAGAAAAGTTCTTAAAACAACCTCTGACATGGTTCAAGTTGTTCAGAGTCAAGAAATTGTAAGTTCTGATATTCAAAAGAAGCAAGTAACCTCTGACAGAGCTCAAGTTAACTTGATATCAGAAAATAGATCAAAGACACTCCTACCAGGATTCACTAAAGCAAAACAGACTCAATCTTTGAAGACTACTGCAAGTGGTTTTGAAGCAAGAGTAGTTACTGGAAAGGAAGCTAGAGATAAAACTGGATTGGGAAGTGCTGATGAAAGAAGAGTACACAACACTACCAATGATCGAACTTCCTTGAGTGAACCAAGTATTGGAGCAACTCCTGAGAGATTGAATCAACTGGAATTTGTACATATGGTTTACCATACCTACTTGAAAGAATACATCATGTTGTATTTCATGACAGATGGTAGGGTTTATCATATAAGACAAAATGCCATTCCATTGAAGTATTTTGAAGAATTAGAGCATGTACTTTTCTTACTTCAAGTGGATGACAGAATAACAGAGACTGCTGCAAACTACTTAAAAGAACAGATTCAGAGACAGAAAAGGCTTTATTCTGTTAAGTCTGACAGCATATATGTTCCAAAGTACAGAGATCACAATGGTGATATTGTTGATATGAAGCCTAATACTGCACAGATCAGAACATATCTTGGTATTAAGGGACTTGAATTCAATTTGGAGTCTGACAAAGTTTATGTCATAAAACTAGATCAGGAGTTGAGAAAAGCAAAGATCAATGATCTCAGAGCTGCAATCTTTCAAACTGGTGAAGATACTGCAGAGCTTAAAGATGTCAAAAGGAGAATGATTGATGAACTAAAATATGCTGAGAAATGTTTGTTGAAGAACTATCTCAGAACAACTCCTGACATCAGAGAGATCAGAAAATGATGAAGCCAAGTCGAAGATCTACAACTGCTTAAATTCTGATATTTATACAGACTGAAGTTATTATCAGAAGTTGAAATTGGTAAAAGCTTTAAGGACTGTAAGTTGTAGTTATCTAGTCTAATTCTCATGCATTTGTACTTAATGTTTTTGACATCATCAAATATCTGTTAAACTTGTATATTATGTTAATTTACAAGTTGGGGGAGATTGTTAGATATATTTGATAATGTCGTGGCTAATATGTTTTATGTTTAGCTTTCAGATCTTACTTGAACAGGATAAATCAGTACTTAACTGTTGATCAGTACTTATACTGGAAGTCAAGACTTAAGGATATCAGTACTTATGTTATCAGGAGATAATCATCAGAAGATAAATATCAGAACTTAAGTGCTGAAGGACAATCAGATAAGGACAGTAGCTGATTAAAGGAAAGAAGATCAAGATAAACATAAGAAGAGATATGCATGAAGAAGGAATTCTGCAAAGAATGGAATACTTGGAAGAAAAGATATCTGATTGATATATTTTAGGAAGCAGAATTATATTCCATATCAATTAGCGATTATCTTGTAACTGTGTAGTATATAAACACAGACATAGGGTTTACACTATAAGTGTTATCATTATTAGAGAAGATTATTCATTGTAACCCTAACAGCTCTCGTGATATTTGTTTGTCACTGAGAGGTAACAGTTCCATACTGTAACAGAGTTTATTGTTTCAATAAAGTTTGTTTTCTGTTACTTAAGTTCTTAAAGTTCGATTTGAGTGTACTATACACTGTATTCACCCCCTCTACAGTGTGTGTGTGACCTAACACTATATATTGAACTTTGAAATCATAGTAAGGGTATCAATTTGATATTGGTATTCCGAATTCAATTCTATTTAAAGATCTGATAAAGTATGTGAACTAGGGCACCTATGAGTGTACCATTTATTTGGAAAGAAATATTTGATAAGAGGCTATCGACTGTTCCGATGCCAAGACCACTCGATTCAGAGTTATAATTGTCTTTCTCGGCCCAAATTTAAAAACTCTTTATTTCAAAATCATCATCTAGGGAGCCACAATTTCTTCAGTGGTTATGATGTTGAATTTTTTTTTTTTACAAACAAACTGAAATATGCCTAGTTACATATGTTCTAATGAATGACTAATTAATTGTCCTAACTAGTCAAAATTCTAATTAATACGACGAAAGCCTAGCTAATCGTCCTAGCTAGTTGCTATGGGCCAAACCAATTGTGCTGGCCATTATCTTAGCTGGTTGATAATATTGCTTGATATGGACTAGTTATTATTTTTCTAAGATCCACTTCCAATCATTTTTTTTATTTTACAGAGTGGATTATATATGCAAAAATTTAATTATTGATGAAATTTTCAAAGATTGATTTAATTGAGACCTAACTAGGTCGCCCATTCAAATGAGAATTCATATTCAATTTTATGAAATATTTTGTTCATGAAATATTTTATTCTTTCGTTTATATAATGAATATCCAATTAAAATCATAAAGTGATTGAAGAACAATATACTTCCTTATTTATTAATCATTGGATAAAATTCCCTCTTTCAAAATAGCACCTCTTTGAGACCTCGATGGTTAACCTTTGGTTGAGGATGTTATTCAATATTTCTTTCATTATTCGAGAAGAAAAGTATTCTTTCAATGGGAAAATCTTACAAGTATCATTCGTATGATGTTATTATTCAACAATCATTGCTTTAAATGGATATTCTTCATAATATCACAATATAAAATTCTAAGGACATGGAAGGATAATCCTTGTTGTATTCTTCCTCCAAGTTATAAATTTTCTGAGTGTTGTGACTCTTTTATTCAGAGCTCATTATTTGTTAAGATGTTACATTTTGAAATCTTGTTAAGATTGTCTAAATTTCATCGATATCGTGAAAATCATTTTTCCAAGGCTAATTGCCTTCCCAACAAAGAAGAGGTATAGTTGAGAATCGATTGTTCTAATATGAGACTGAAAGCTTAGTGCTATGATGGTGCAATCGGAGCATCGTGATGAGTAAGTTATTTTAAAAAGGGAATACCATGTTTATTTATTATCATAAGTATCATTAATATGGTTATAGAATAAAGAAAATAGGGATACAACGTGATTAGTGAGGTACACTTCTATGAAATATTATCGGGATACGTGCTAATAAATTCGGGAAAAACCAAGCATGTATGAATTTGAGGAATAAGATTTTCAAGAATTGAAGGTAAGGTTAGTAGCAATCCCGTGCTAGAAATACTCGACGATAAAAATAGGATGTTGCGTGAAGTCTAATGATATGTCTACGCAGCTTAAGGACCGTGATATAAGGCTTTCTAATAATAATCTAGAATAATTGCGATAAGGTTCGGACTGAAAGGGACAAGAAGTTTACTTATGAGAAAATTTTGGATTTTTTACACTGAACACGAGATAGAGGCCATAGTCGAATTGATCAAAGGCTATGATTGAGAAATCTATTATCATCAAGTAAAGGCCAATGTGGTGGCCGACACTTTAAGTAGGAAAATATATATTGAGGATGACAAATCTCAAAATAACTGATGAGCATAAAAAGAACGCTTTATTACTTAACGGGAAGACTTAAAGGTGCCTAAAAACGTAAACGAATATTAGTCATGAGAGAATATGAAAAGGGATGTCATTGAGTAGGTAAGTAAGTATTCGACATAGTTGAAAATGAAAACGGAAAGGCGAGGGTTAAAATTTTGGTGATTTTGACTTGTAAATGACCCAAATAGGAGTAAGAATTAATTATAATAAATTTTGAATGAGGATTATCAAGAACCAAGTTAGCCATCGTGCTATTTGAGGATTTTGAGTGATAGATTAAATAAGACCGCTTACTTTATTATGCAAACGATAGATTTCCACTCTACAAAATTGTTATGAACGCGGAAGAGATAATTGGGACAGAGAGACCCTGTGACGACTGCGCCACGCAAGGACTCAAGATTTAATTAACGGGACTATTTCCCAAGATATTTTGCGAAAAAGGACGGATAGAGGACTTAGAGTTCTCAAATCGACAAGTAGAATGAGAGGACTATCCTGACCATTGAAGATACGACTAGCGGCTTACCTTTTATTTAGAACGGTTTGGGAAATCACCTTTTGTTGACAGATAATTCGTGTAGATGTACTTACCACGCTAGCATACGAAAAATAATCTCCGATATCCCTTACGAAGGACAACGTGAAAGAATGAAGGATGTCATTGTCAGAGCTGATAGAAGGCAAAGAAGATCGTACACGTCCTATAAAGGCGACTGGTAGCAGGTACCAATAAACGTGAATACATCTATGGTGATAGCGAGAATAACAAGTACGACCCAGAAGGTATCATAGTACTATAGATATTATACGGGGAATGATTAAAGAAGTCCGACCGATGATGGAAACTGAACGTTCCACGATCTTAAAATGTGTCAATCAATTGCGTATGAAATGGTGCTTCCTTCAAGATGGCAACAGGACGAGGATGTGCCTTACGTTACTACGGGAAGAAATGTTAAATCTGACGCTAAGCGTGTAACATGAGGCGAGCGTGTAGAAATGCGACGATAACTTATTACATAAAATAATCGATAGAGATGATGCGCCCAAAATGGGAAAACGTTAAGGAACGAAATTCTAGCACTAGTAGGAGCGACGGAGGGGGGAAACGAATAAGTTGAAGGATGATTCTAAACAAGATGCACTAATCATCTATATTATAGATTTTAAGGGAAATGAAGCGACCAGTTGATGTTAATCGAATTATCGATAATAACGAGTTATCATGCATGCATTGGAACGGCTACAAAGCTTTATACGGAAGAAAGAATCGTTCTCTCTTAGGTTGGGAAGAAATTGGTAAGCGGAGGATACTGGACCATAGTTGAGTCAACAGACGAAAGGAATTCTTAGAAGTGGCAGCCCAGGATGAATAATAGAGATATGTGGACCAGAACTATAAAGACAGAAAGTACGAAGTAGCGAACCAAGTATTGTTGAGAGTACCTCCCGAGGAGGGAGTGATGAGATTCGAAAGGTAAAGAAATGTTGAACCCAAGATTTATTGGACCAGTTGAAGAATTAAAGGACTAAGAAAGTTGACTTATAAATTAGCACCATCATCGAACGATCACCAAGTTTATAACGAGTACCACAAATCGAGGTTAGGAAATTTAACCGTCAAAACCAAACATCTGATTGAAAATGAGTTAATAAACTCGTAGCCAGACTTAGCATATGTCGAGTAACATGTAGAGGTCATAAGACTACAAGGATGAGTACCCGGAAATATATTGGATGGATGAGTGGAAATTTTATGAAGAGATCAAATACTGCAAGTTCAATGTAAGAACTCGAGGTTGTCATGTGAGAAGCATATCCCTACCTGTTTCTGAACGGATTCCGGGACGGAATCCTTTTAAGGGGGAAAGACTGTAAGAACCCAAATTTTTGACATCGGTAAAAGACCTTTATGAATAGTAATATAATAACTTGAATTTTTGAGACCTTGTAGAACGTTTAATGAATAGTAACCCTGACGGACGGGGAAAAACTTTTTAGCCCACACTATGTTGTGCATGAGAAAATGAGTTTCGCAATTGATAACATGATTATACGTACCAAATGAGTGTATGTAAACGCTATTAGTTTTCGAAGAAAATGAACTTTGAAAAAAGACCATATTTACGAATCATCGAGGATTACGGGAATCATAATATAATTACGAATTTAAAACCCTACGGACTTATATCCAAGTATGATAATTCAAGACATAAGGAATAAATACGAAAGGAATTATGTCGCGAACCATTTACGAGAAAGTATTTCGAAAATGTTTAAGCGACCGAGTGAACGCGCAAACGATTAAAGAAACGTAATGCACTAACTAACCATGGTAAGAAAGTAACCATGGTTACTTTATAAAATAGTGAGCTAGAGATAGGATGATCATCCAAGGTTAAGCAAATAGTGAACTAAAGGGCTAAGTTAAGTAGATTAGCTTACAAACTACAAGGCTAGCTAGTTTTCTTGTCCATGGATTTGGCAACAAGAATAAAATTCTAGGATCTAAACTAGAAGATATCAATCAATATAAGATATCACAAGATATCACAACCTCATTTACAAGAAACAACAAAGAAGCAACTAAGAAGCAAGCATAAAAACTCTCTTTCTCTCCCTAAAACCTCCCATTCGGCCCTTCTTCTTAAAACCAAGAAATCAAAATCAAAACTCCAAGCTCTAGCCATGGATAAATCCTCCCATTAATTCTTAAGCTTCCTAAAAAACAAACTAAGGTAATATAAATCTTTGAGCTCTTTTTATCAAGGTTTGATGGGTGAAATAAAATTAAGAAAGTTGCTAATGAATAGTATGAATAGTAACTCTTCTTTGGTTTATTGATTTCAATGGTGGTTTTAGGTTTCAAAAACTATACTAAGTACTCCCAAGACTTCACCATCATCAAGAACACATCTCAAGCTTTCAAGAAAGGTAAAAATCTTTGACCCAACTTTGTTTAAGATTCAATTTCAAGATCCTTTTAGTATGTAGTGGTAAACCTAGTTTTAGTGGTGATATTGTTGAGATCTTGATGTTTAGTTAAGTAGATTTAAGGATGATTGTTGTTGCCTCAAGAACATGATGTTCTTGAGAGGAGTTAGTGTGTTTATGATGATATGTTGATTGGTGGTGGTAGTATAAAGATCTAAGGCGTAAACAAAACTCCGATCGTGAACGTAATCTCGTTAAAACGAACAAAACGTAACTTTAAGTTTCTGCAGAAAGTCCAGAGGATGTAAAATGTAGTTTATTGAAAAATAACCCTTTCTTATGATAGAAAATTTTTCAAGGATCGGTTAGACACTTGAATCGCTTGATTTTGATTTACAGATCAAAAGTTATGGTCATTTTACTAAAAGTGATTTACGAGACAAAAACTGCTACGAATTACGAACTTTGAAAATATAAAGGATTGACTTAATAATATTCATAAATCATGAAAATTTTACAGAGAGTAGTAAATTGAGTCTCCTAACTTCCATAAAGATTTCAAGTGAAGATAATGATTTTTAATTTTATAAAAATATCGGAGCTGAGACCGCGCGATTAGAAACCGTAGAATCCATAAGCGAAGCCGACGACGAAAATGAAAATGGACTCAAGATAATGTGGAAAAGGAAGCGAACATAACGTGAATAAGGACTTAAAGAAATAATAAGGGTAATATAAGTTGAGAGGGTGTATAATAATTAGCACATGAGTGCGGGTAGCCGTAAATTAGAACGGGACCTAACAAAATGAATTGTGTTATGGTTATAGATTTCCGAGCGGAACCTAGAGCATCCTCCACCTCAAGATACCCAGACAACTTTTCAAACCCTACCTTTTAAGAACTGTTGTGTTGTGAAAATTTTACAAAACTGTGATTTATGCATGCGATTGCTTTAAACTGTTTTACGAAGTTTGAGATGTATTACATTACTCAATTATTGATAATTTCTCGTATATGTTCATACCGAGTTCGAAATATTATATTTAGACCAAGAGTCAGTCGGTGTAAGCTTATAAAAACCCGAAAGTATCCCGAAGGAGTTTATAATTGAGAACGTTAATGCTAGCGAATAGTGTGGCGTGTATATATTTTAGACCGAGGATCGGTCAGTAAAAAATTATGAAAACCCGGAAGTATTCCGGAGGTGATTTATTTAAGAATATTAGCGCTATAGCAAAGCGTGATGTATAAGTTGTAAGACCGAGAGTCGGTCAGTTTTGTTTTTATAAAATAAAAACCCGGGAATCATTCTAATGATATTATAGGACGATTACAAGTCCATAGTAGTACGTTTTAAAGGGATTCAACGTCCACTTACCAATATTAAACACCTCGAGATTTTATTAAAAAGATTTCCAAAGATCGTATTCCCTCAACTATACTTTATCATTTGGACAAGAAATATTTACTTACTATTAATTTATTAGGGAGAAGTATTCTCCAGTAAATATTTACTTCAATCTCGATTAAATATTAAAGTTATTAATGTATTAAATATAAATTAGTTGAGGAATATTATTTTATTCTTTTAAAAGTAAACTCCTTCGAGGTTTAATTATTTATCAATTATTATTTAATTATTTTCTATTTATTAAAGGGTTTATTTATGATTTAAAAATCATAGAACCTGATTTAAAATACTTTCCGATTTTCAAAAATCATTCGAATAATTTCAGATCGTCGGAGAATATTATCCCGACTTATTTAATATTTTGAATATAGTTTCAAGGAGAAACTTTTCCACCTTATTTAGTTATCAATTGACAACGGTCAACTCACATCCTTAGTATTTTCTCCAAAATTTCGGAAGTACGTATATATACATATACATTTATATCTTAGTAAGATAAACTGTTTCTATCAACAAGCAAAACGCTTGGGGATCTTCGATGTGGTTCGAGTTCTTGAGATATGATAGAATTCTTTTAAAAGGACAAGGGAGGGGTAGACTCTGGTACTATGTATGCTAGATGGACTACCAAAGGTACCGCAGGCGAAGGTACTTTGTGTACTCAGGAACTTGTGAAGTATGTGTATACCCAAAAATGGGACACGTAGCCCGAATGCGGCAAGGGTGATAACCGGGATACGAAGGTGTCGTCCTTCTACTAGTAGAAAAGGTTACTATTATCGTATTATGACTGATCATCGTATGCGGTGGCTCCAACGAGTGTCCTATTCTTCCAATTGGAATTGTGATGCAATACCGTAACCCAAGCCTAGGTGCTGGGTTTACTATTAAGGTATTCGCAGGATAATAAAATCCCCTAAAGAATTATTTTCATGAGAAGGTGTGTGTCACCAAGGAAAATTATTTTTTAATAAAATGTAATTATCATATATGATGTTTTACGTGAGTTTATCATACAGTCATTTTCACACTGTACATTATTATGCTGGGCATTATAGCTCACTCTTGCTTTCTTTTAAATGACACAACACAACCGATAACCAGTCTGCCGGTGTGGGACTTAGTCACTTGCAGTCATGGGGAGAATCCCTGGCAGCCTGTTCTCAGGTGTGCCAGAGTATCAGATAGGTATAAGATATCAGTCGTAATTATTGTAACTTCATGTAGAGGTTATGAATAATTGTTTGAGATACTGTAAAGTACATTTGACTTTTAATAACAGATGATACTTATCCTACGTCGTTTCCAAGTCTATAACTTGTGAGTGTGTGAGATTGGGGGTCTGTAATATGGAATAATTGGATTATCGAGTTAATGTAGGTTACACATGATTGAAGGATTGCGTGACGAACCAGGTTCCTGACCCCGGATTTGGGGGCGTTACACATGCACCACTAGATTTTGTTTTGGACGCTCCGTCAAAATGGAGAACCCAATACTCTTTCAAGGTTATTTCTTCATCCTTCTCCTTCTCTCCTCCTTCCGGGGTTACTATCGCTTGCCCCCCGACTTCTTGGTCGTTAATGGTGCATTCGACCACGAAGTCTGCTAAGGCCTGAGCCTTGATGGCCGTTCGAAGCCTGTATTTGATATCAAATTCTCCTAACTCAATCGCCCACTTGATGAGACTTTCACTGGCTTTCGGGCTATGAAGAATGTTCCTCAAAGGTTGGTCCATCAGGACTTTGATCTTTTGAGCCTGGAAGTATGGTCTCAACTTCCTCGAGGCTGTGATGAGAGAAAGTGCGAACTTCTCCGTGGTGGGGTAATTCAATTCTGCTTCATGGAGCACCTTGCTTACATAATATACAGGCTTCTGGAGCTTCTGCTCTTCTTTTACGAGGATTGCACTCATGGCTTGTTCAGATACCGCGAGGTACAAATAAAAAGTATCCTCCAGACTTGGTTTAGCCAACAACGGGGCTTCAGTCATGCACTTTTTTAGCTGTTCAAAGGCCTCTTGGCTCTCAATTGTCCATCCAAAGTTCTTCACCTTCTTAAGGGTTTTGAAAAAGGGCAGGCATTTGTCTCCTGAGTTGGAGATGAACCTCCCTAGAGCTACAATTCTTCCCGTCAGCTTCTGAACGTCCTTGATGGAGCGTAGTGGCTCCATGTCTAGGATGGCTTTGATCTTGTCGGGGTTGGCCTCTATTCCCCTCTTAGATACCATATGACCCAAAAAATTTCCAGACCCAACGCCAAAAGCACACTTTCCTGGGTTTAACATCATCTTGTGGTGCCTCAGCACTTCAAATGCCTCTCTGAGGTGACTAATATGATCGGCCTTGCTTAGGCTTTTGACTAACATGTCATAACATAGACCTCCACGGTCTTTCCAATTAGATGGGAAAATATCTTGTTTACCATTCTTTGGTAAGTAGCTCCTGCATTCTTAAGTCCAAAAGCCATAACAAGATAACAGAATACACCAAAGTCAATTATGAAAGATACCTTGGGGGTGTCATCCTTATGCATTCTAATCTGATTGTAACCACTGAAGCCATCCATAAAGCTTAGCATCTCGTGTCCAGCAGTGGCATCGATCAGGGTATTAATCCTTGGTAGGGGGTAACAGTCCTTGGGACAAGCATCATTCAAGTCAGTGAAGTCAATGCACATCCTTTACTTTCCATTGGCCTTCTTAACCATTACGGGGTTGGTCAACCATTCAGGGAATTACACTTCCTCAATAAATCCAACTTCTAAAAGCTTCTCGATCTCCTTCTTAATGGCTTCCAGTCTATCAGGGGAATAAGTTCTCTTCTTTTACTTTACAGCCTTCCGAGTTGGATCAATGCTCAACCTATGAGTTATAAGGTTTGGGTTAATCCCAGGCATATCAGCTGCTGTCCAAGCAAATACATCATTGTTTTCTTGGAGGAAAGTTGTCATTCGTCCCTTCAAGGGCTTGTCCAGAGATGCCCCAATGTACGTGACCTTCTCCGGGTCTAAGGGGTCTAAAGGAATTGGGACCAAGTCCTCGGCTGGCTTCCCTCGCAGTTCGTCATTTTCTCGGACATCCATGTCCTCTATGGGGAGGACCTGCTCCCCTATTCTATCGGGCCTAAGTGCTGCAACATAGAAACTGCGGGCCATCTTCTGATCTCCCCTTGCTTCTCCAACACCATTTCTAGTTGGGAACTTCAGTACCATGTGGTAGGTTGAGGGAACAGCCTTAAAAGCATGGATCCCTATTCTACCTGTGATAGCATTATAATTAGAGGCTGCCTTGACAACCTAAAAGTTCAACATCTGCGTGGCCTTCCCGGGCTCTTCCCCAATATTTACGGGAAGTTGTATTGCTCCTTCGACTTTGCATTCCATATGGTTAACCCGTAGATGGGTGCGTCAGACGGAGTTAGCTGAGAATCATTGTAGCCCATCCTTATGAATGTGTCATGAAACAGAATATCCACGGAAGCTCCATTATCCACTAGGACCCTCATAATCCTTGAATAGGAGAGTCTACTTGGAAACTAGAGTCAGATATGCTTGACACATATCCTCACTTGTGTAACTAGACCATATTCCGAGGACAGAATCTTTTTAAGGGGGGAAGGATATAACGACCCGTGTGTTTTCGAATTATTTAAATATGTGATTATTATGGAAATTATTATCTAAAATATATGTATTGGTTTTGACCGCCATGTGTTATTTGATTATTATCTATGTGTGATTTATGTTGTACCGTGATTAATTAAGGAATTGTATTGAATTGTTCCACTTTTAAAGTGGATTTAATGCAACTTTATTTGTATAAATATTTGAAGTGTCTCTAAAATTGTTTTTATAATTTTATAATTTCAATAATTATTTTTAGGATTTTATAAAATTGAGAAATCAATATTTTATTAATTAGTTATCTTTAAATGATTTTCTGAATGCTTTTAATTGTAAAATCTGTATTTAATTTTAGAATTTTTCAAAAATTATGAAGCTCATAGTTATTTAAGTTTGGAATATTTTGAAAATTTTAAAACTATTTTGAAAATTTTCGGGATTAATTTCACGCGCTCGTTGTTTCACTTCATTGATAAAAGCGGATATAAAGTGCATTTTAAAAATCGTTTTAAAATTTCAAAAATTCATATTTTTATTAACTTCGGGATACTTGTAATATTTTAAAACTACTTTCATGATTTTCTGAATCTGTTTTTAGTACACCTCAGTTCGTTAACTATGAAATACGGGTATATACTGCGTTTCAGAAATTATTTTTAAATTATGAAACTTATGTTTTTATAAACTCCGGGATACTTATGATATTTTAAAACTATTTTCGTAATTTTCGGGAGCTGTTTTATTCGCACCTTGATTTGTTAATTTTAAAATTTTCGGGGCAAAGCGTTGCAGCAGGACACGTGTTGATTTCTCGTTAATTCGATTGATACGTGGTAGTAGCGGCATTATTCGAAGAAAAGAAATAAATAAATAATAAACAGGGGATGTAACCCCTGTTCTTCACCCCGTCTCTCTCTCTACAATCTATTCTCTCTCTCTCTAAAATCTCTCAATCTCTCGCTCTTTCCTCTCTGTAATTATCGAGCCTTCCCTCTCTTTTTCTTGCCGGGTTTTCCCTGTGATTCCCCTGTTTCTTCCGACTTCTTTCTATTCCTGCAGCCGATTAGCTTTCCGGCCCCCGCCCTCTTTCCTTCTGATCCGTTCTCCGGTGAATACTTCAGTTGAATCTGTGTTTACATATATATTTATATATGTATATATATGTGTATGTCTGTGCGTTGTGTGTGTGGATTCGGGTGTGTTACACAACCTGTTGTTCTCGATACCATCCTGCTTGCTGTTGTTGCCGGATTTTTCTGACATTATGGCTGTTGTTGTGTTCTTTTCTGGTTGCATGCGCGTGGGCGCGTGTTACTGTGTGATTCGGGACTGTTAGTAATATTTTACTAATATTTTATTAATTTTGCTGCAGGAAACTATTTGAATAATATTCGTGAAATTAAATAATTATTTTGTGGAGGAAATTATTGATTAATCGGTAGAATTTATTTGGAAACCCGACGAGTATCGGGCACCAATAAATTTTACCGCCGACGATGGACGATGATGATATATATCTGAGTCCTAATATTTTAAAAGAAATCAATGTAAAAACGCGAATAATAATAAATAGTTGGTTTAAATCAGTGGTTGGGATTTGTGGAATTGGAATGTGATTGGATAATTGTTACGATTATTATGTTTGGGATTTGACGTCGATTGATGTTTCGACGGGTAGTTCAATAAACAAAGGGGACGCTGCCCGATTTCCGGAAAATCGAACTACAGAAATATGGGAGCGTATCCGAAGATTATCGGGACGTCAAGCGAGTATAATAAATACATATATGTATGTTTTATACAGAACCTGATTGTACGTTGTGTTGTATGTTTTTTCCAAAACACAGTAACCCTAATTTCGTAAAATGAAGAGTATACGTATTTTCTAAAAAAAAACGAACACTAGATCGATTTCAAGAATGTGAACCTTAATTATTGTCTGTGTTATTCTAATATGAATAATTACGAGTCGAATTTGAATATCGTTGGGTAAGAATTAGTATCGAGGACATGTCAAGCATACCTAGACGTCTAACGTAGGGTATTTCGACCCTGTAGGTTATAGTCGGGAACCTGAAAGTGGACGATGGACTAAAGATAACCTAGTGGTCAGTCGACGAGCTCCGTAGAGTTCCAACAGGAAGACCTGAGTGTCGAAATCGAATCCAATGGGATCTAGTGATTGGACATTAGAGCCTGGGCAACAAAGTCAACTCAGAGTTGATCAGTAATAGTTGTAAAGCCTTGTAAGGAAAGTATTTCTGAACTTTTCTTCAAGATATATATTACCAATATTTTTGAACTGTTTCATAACATGTCGTTATTATTCAAAATAACTCATGTTTTATATTGCGCATGCTTCAAATTACTTACCCTTGAACCCTGATTATTTCTTGATCTTGAGTCGTAAGCCTGATTCTTTGCAACCCATCCTTTGTTGATACACTATTTCAAAAACCTAAGGACTAAATCGTATGAATACCTCAGATACCAAACCACACAGATATGATACTACTCCCCAAATATTTAACTACCAAACACCAAACACTGGAAGAAAATTGTTTGAAAACACATAAACTTTTATACCCAGTCAATCCTTATAACATTAAATAACTATACCTTGAAAAAAAAATCATTACAGATCTAATACCTGAAGCTTGTACAAATTAAAAACCATTTCTTATACATACCCTGAAATACCCTTGAGATATTTATGAGTTTCCTTACGTTTTTATTCAAGTGTTTAACCATAGTTGATTATGATCCTGTTTTATCAAATTATATTGTTTATCATATTGAACTGCTTTAGGATTGGATAGTTTTTATATATATGGACGAGATTCGTGGTCAGACCATACCAATGGTCAAGTTAGGCCAATGTGTGCCTTGGATCCAGTAATTAGAGCAGTGTTGTGTGCTTGCTCGGGGTTAGTGCGTGACTGATCAGCAGCCTAACCTTGGTTTTTAAAACTTAAAATGAATATCCAATTCTAATGAATAGTTAAAAAGAAACTTGATTCCTTTGAATCATCTCATTTGATCATTGTTTAACCTCAGTTATCATTATAATGACTTGCTGAGCTAGATAGCTCACCCTTGCGATTCTTTTATATATTTTACAGTTGAAAAGAAAATGGATGATAGTGAAGTTCCTTAGTCCAAAGTGCGGGCTAAGGTTCCGGTCGAGTTGGATCGAGCTAGCAGAAGTTTCATGCGGTAAAGAGATAGTCAGATTGTAAGAATGATTTTATTATCAATTGTAAGTTAAATTATTTGGGATTTGGTACGATATAATAATTAAGGTTGTGGCTTGTTTTCATACTTTAACCTGTTGCGATCCGTGGTTTTGTGAAGCAGGGTCATTATAAATAATATTTCTTATACAGGTTAATATATTGTGTTTATGTTGTGGACCCCAAACTTCTGACCCGGTTTGGAAGGCGCCACAGGAGGGAGTTTAGCAGCCACCAACTGTTAGAGTAGTGCAGTCTGAGCTTCTTAATTGTTAAGTATCTTGGCCATTGACTTCTCTACAATAGATAGTCTTGAGTCCATGGCCTCAACTTTCCTATTGAGATCAGCCTTTTTCCTTAGCTTTTGAGCAATTTCAGTCATGGTGGTTGCAGGGAGTCTAGCATCCATCCTCTCTATAACATCTTGCTTGACTTCAGAAATCTCCTGCTTGATTGCATCCACACTCTGACTATGTTGGAGGGCTTGAATTTTATGCAGCTGTAGTGCTTCAAGATGTGCTGTGAGTAGCTTCTTGGTGCTAGCATTGGAAGATGCCTGAATGGCTGCTTGGGTGTCATGAATTAGCTTGAATAGAGTTGATTAGAGATGTGAGTAAGAACATTATTTTGTAAGCATCCCCGCAGGAACAACTGCATCTCCCCCTATGTCCATGCTGTCTTCCTCATCATCCCCATCAGCATCCCCAAAAGAAGCTTCATCCAGTTCAAAATCACTGCCAATGTTGGAAGGCATAACAGTGATTGCATCCTTTGCTCTTTGTAAAGATTGTGTAGTATGCACCAAGTTCAGCAATCTTTCAGCCTCCTCATTGTCCTGTACAGCTAGAGTTTGGTAAGTTGTCACAGGGTGAGTAGATGTCTCAACATTCAGGGAAATGGAATCTATAACAGCTTGATATTCTTGCTGAAATAGCCTTTCGCTTTCTGCATCATTGACATTCATTGACTCACTTAAAATGATTTCCATCCTTATCACTCCTGTACCTAAATTTCTCTCTTGATCTCTCTTTTGTTTCATCAAGGTCTCACCTTGGCTCCCCACCCTCACAGCCTCACCTTCACCATCTAAGGTGGGACTCCTCACACTCACTTTTGCCAATCCTGAAGAAATGGATTGCATTTGCTCACTCTTTTCCTCTCTTTTTCCTGGGAGCAACCCAGACTCTCACTCATTTCACTCCCTTCCCTCAGTCCTAGGAGTGATTGTACTACCTCTAAGTCTTCTGTACTTGCAATAATTGATGAAATTTCAAGCCGTGCAGAGACACTCGACAGATTAGGAATATCTACCGGGTTAGCTATTTGACTATCCGACGGATAACTACTGTTAAGCTTATCCGTCGGGATACAATCACTACTCGATGGATGAACAATATCCATCGAGTGAGTAGAAATGAATGAGTTTGGAGTGGAAACTATTGTGGACTCTGTGCAGATTGATGATAATTTTGGCACAGATGTCTAAACAGTTTCAGAAAGAAATGGCAAGTGAGCCTACAAATCATCTAGAAGATGGTGCTCACTTGCTTGGATTTTTGGCTTCTCCAAGAGAGTTAAAGATGGAGAATTTGGAAGTGATGTGTTTATCATGTCAACATCCAAAGAGTATGGGAGAGTTTGGTGTTTCAGGGGCTTCAATTGTTAGAGATTTTGGTTGTGACTCCACATTTATTGGAGTCACATCAACCTGACTTTGAGAAGGTACAGTGAATGTGTTTTTAGCACCAGTTTGCATAATGTGTGAACCCTGTGCATCCCAAAGGGTCTTTGATTTCTTGTTTCTAGTATAAGTTTAGGGTGAGCTTGTGTCCCTTACCCTTTTGGCCTGTGCTCTTGGCTGAGAGCTTTGTTCAATAGTCACATCCTTTTGGGAGGATGCAACAGGTAATGAGCTTATATCCTTATTAAGAACTGCAGTTTGTTGGGAAACTGCAGTGTGGCTAGGCTGGGAAACACTCACCTCTCCAACCTTATCCTTAGGGTTTCTTTGATGTTCACCTTGTCCCTCACCTTTCTTACCCACCTTCACACTCCTCTCTTTAGGTTTGGTGGATTTTACAACTGGCATCTTTTGAGAGACACCAGAGGGGCTTTCTTTCTTTTTGTTTTTGAAATTTTGGATTTGGTAACTTGGGTAGGCAACTGTTGGGTCAATGACACAGTTGCCATAAATACATTGGAATGCAAAGAAGTTTGTGAGGCTGGAAGAGTAGAGACAATTGAACTTACCTCACTTACCTGAGGTGCCTCCATAACTGGAAAATAGAAGAGTGGCACCTCTTTGTGATGGTTTGCCCTGTTCAAATCTGCAATGATTCTCCTTTCTTGAACCCAACAATCTAATTTGTTGGTTGGGTTCTCAAGTACAATATCCTCGGAGAGGTGCTTAGCAAGCATCATTAAAAATCTAGCATAGTAAATATTTTTACCCCTCTTATTTAGCTCCCCTAAATTAAACCCCAACTCAAATATGACAAGATCACTAAAGTTGAAAAATTTATCAGTAACTAGCATGTAAAGCATGTCAAGCATAGACTTATTGACTGAATCAAAATTACTAATTTTACCAGAGAATACCTTAGTAACTACATCACATAGATAACTCCATTCCTTCCTAAGACCCAACCTCCTAATTTCACTTAATTTAGAAATAGAGAGTGCATATCCCATGGAGTTAAGCATATTAATAATGTCAATGTCTGTGTGTGGTGAAGTTACAGTATTATCAGAAATTTTGAAACATGCTTTAACAATATCACTATTAACACAGAATTCCTTACCTTTAAGAGTGAAAGTGATTGTCTTATCAGTTGAGTTGTATGTTGCAGTCGTCCACATCTCTTCAACAACTTCACAGTAGATGGTTGGTGATTCCAACATGGCATAGTTGAGTTTGCAGTTCTTCACAAAATCCATCATTTTTTTGTAGTCTCCAGACTGTTGAATCCCTATGTTCACAAGAGCAGTGAAGTTGTTCTTCTCATAGATAAATCCAGTTTGAGACATGATCTTGACGACTGGTGCCATTGTTAGAAAGTAAAAACTTGCAGAGAGAGAGAGTAAGTGCTTTTGAGAAAGAGAGAAGTTAGAGCAGATGATTTGAGAATGATAAAAGAAAAGAAATGAAAATGAATTATGATTTTATACTGTCTCAAAAATAACTGTCAAAAAATAATAAAGTAAAATAAAGTGACCAATAAAAATTGCCCAAAATATCCGTTTAAAAAAACTGTAAAAATTCCATCAATTATCCGTCGTGTTATGCTTACAAACTATAAGTATACTTGATGGATAATGTTCAGAGAACTAACAGCTAAAAATAAGACAATTCGATGTATGAGGATAAATCAGTTATCCGTCGAGTCATAAAATATTCCAGAAAAATAATTGATTTTATTAACAAATAGTATACCGACGGATGATCAAACTCGATGGATAATGATCATCCGTCTAGATGTAAATTTTGACTTAGCCAAAATTTCATCCAAGACTGAAAAATTAATTAGATTTCTGGCTACATTACAACTTGCAAATAATCTGTAAAGATTCAAGAGTAATTAAGCATACCTCACTTACCAACCTTGAAAAGGTGGATTCATCCAGTGGCTTGGTAAATATATCTGAAAGCTGTTTTTCAGTTGGAACAAAATGAAGTTCCACAGTATTATTCATTACATGTTCCCTTATGAAGTGGTACTTGATGTCTATGTGCTTTGTTCTTGAATGTTGTACTGGATTTTCAGTGATGGCAATTGCACTTGTGTTATCACAGAAAATAGGAATCCTTTCCTCTTGCAGACCATAGTCTAGCAATTGGTTTTTCATCCACAGAATATGTGCACAGCAACTACCAGCAACAATATATTCAGCTTCAGCTGTAAAAGTAGACACTGAATTTTGCTTTTTACTGAACCAGGACACAAGCTTGTTTCCTAGAAATTGACAGGTTCCTGTTGTACTTTTTCTATCAATTCTATAACCTGCATAATCTGTATCTGAATAACCAGTTAGATCAAAACCAGAATCTCTAGGGTACCAAATGCCAAGTTTTGGTGTTCCCTTGAGATATCTGAAAATTCTCTTAATAGCTACTAAATGAGATTCTCTAGGATCAGCCTGAAATCTAGCACAAAGACATGTAGCAAACATTATATCTGGCATACTAGCTGTTAAGTACAGAAGTGAGCCAACCATGCCCCTATAACTTGAAATATCCACAGATTTTTCAGTAGTGTTTTATTCAAGCTTAGTTGCAGTGGCCATAGGAGTTTTTGCAGATGTGCAATCCATTAGATCAAGCTTCTTTAAAAGATCATAAATGTATTAAGTTTGACTAATGAATATTCCATCACTAACTTTCTTAACTTGCAAACCAAGAAAGTAGGTTAATTCTCCCATCATGCTCATTTCATACTTACTTTGCATCAATTTGGCAAACTTTTTGCAAATTTTTTCATCTGTAGAGCCAAAAATAATGTTATCTACATAAATTTGAACAAGTATGCTAGAGCCATTAACATTTCTAAAGAATAAAGTTTTGTCTACAGTACCTCAAGTGAAGTGATTCTCTAAAAGAAACTTTGACAAAGTATCATACCAGGCTCTAGGTGCTTGCTTTTATCCATAGAGTGCTATCAAAAGATAGTATACATGATTAGGTAGATTTGGATCTTCAAAACCAGGAGGCTAACTGACATAGACTTCCTCCTCCAAATCTCCATTTAGAAATGCACTCTTGACATCCATTTGATAGACTTTGAAATTGGCATGGGCTGCATAGGCTAAGAAAATTCTGATGGCTTCAAATCTTACAACAGGAGTAAAGATTTGATCAAAATCTATTCCTTCTTATTAACAATAGCCCTTAGCAACCAATCTTGCTTTGTCCTTGACTACTATGACATTTTCATCCATCTTGTTTCTGAATACCCATTTGGTGTCTATTGGATTCTTTCCTTTAGGCTTGGGTACCAGCTTCCATACCTTATTCCTTTCAAATTGGTTTAGCTCCTCCTGCATAGCTAAAATCCAATCAGGATCCAACAAAGCTTCTTCTACCTTCTTTGGTTCTTCCTTAGAGAGGAAGCTGCTATATACACATTCTTCTTGAGTTGCTCTTCTTGTTTGAACTTTAGAAGATACATCTCCAATGATGAGCTCAAAGGGGTGATCATTTGTCCATTTCCTTTGTTGAGGTAGATTAGCTCTAAATGAAGAGGCCTCATTGTTGTCTTGATATGTGATTGAGTTTTGATTATTGGAAACTCTCCCTGAGTTAATGGATCTTTGATTTGAGAAAGGGGAACTTTCTGTAAGTGATCTATTCTGACTATCAGCTTCTTTTGATGACCCGGCGGATGGTGAATTTTGAGTACCGACGGATGAAACTGGTTGTCTCCCAACGGATGAAGCATTTTGCAACTCGACATATGTTGAATTTTGTGCTTCATTGGTAGTGGATTTTTCTGCATTATCCTTTGATACTATTTCTTGATCAGTTTCATCATCACTGTCATCACTAACCATCTCCACATTATCAAATTTGAGGCTTTCATGGTAATCTCCATCTTGTAGTCCTTCAATCTTTTTATCATCAAACATAACATGTATTGATTCCACAACAATGTTAGTTCTCAGATTGTAGACTCTGTATGCTTTACCAACAGCATATCCAGCAAAAATTCCTTCATCTGCTTTAGCATCAAACTTCCCATTCTGATCAGTTTGATTTCTCAAGATATAACATTTGCAGCCAAAGACATGAAGAAAATTTAGAGTTGGCTTCTTGTTCTTGAATAATTGATAGGGAGTCATGCATTTTGCTTGATTAACTAGAGAAATATTCTGAGTGTAGCATGCAGTATTTACAGCTTCAGTCCAGAAATATGTTGGTAACTTAGATTCTTCAAGCATTGTCCTTGCAACTTCAATAAGTGATATGTTCTTTCTTTCTACTACTCCATTCTTTTGTGGAGTTCTTGCTGCTGAAAACTCATGCAAAATCCCATTTTCTTCACAAAATGCTCTCATGACAAAATTCTTGAACTCAGATCCATTGTCATTCCTGATTCTTCTAACTTTGAAATCAGGATGATTGTTGACTTGCCTTATGTGATTGATGATGATTTCACTAGCCTCATCTTTGGACTTAAGGAAATATGTCCAAGAGAACTTTGAGAAATCATCTACAATTACTAGGCAAAATCTTTTCCTTGAAATGGACAACACATTGACTGGTCCAAATAAATCCATTTGTAGCAGTTGGAAAGGTTCTTCAATTGTTGAATCAAGCTTCTTTCTGAATGATGCTTTAATTTGCTTTCCCTTTTGGCAAGCATCACACAGTCCATCCTTAGAAAACTCCACTTGAGGAATACCTCTAACCAGTTCTTTCTTTACAAGTTCATTCATGGTCTTGAAGTTTAGATGGGATAGCTTCTTGTGCCATAGCCAACTTTCATCTTGACTTGCTTTACTGAAAAGACAAGTAACAGATTCTGAATTTGATGAGTTGAAGTCAGCTAGGTACACATTCCCTTTTCTCACTCCAGTGAGAACCACTTTGTTGCTTCTCTTGTTTTTTACAACACAGGCTTCTGAGTTGAAGGTTACTGAATTGCCTTTATCACACAGCTGGCTGATGCTCAACAAATTGTGCTTGAGTCCATCCACTAAGGCAACCTCCTTAATGATGACATTGTCTTTTAAAATCAAGCCATATCCCTTAGTATAACCCTTGCTGTCATCTCCAAAAGTGATACTTGGGCCATCTCTCTCCTTGAACTCTGTGAGCAGGGTAGAATCACCAGTCATGTGTCTTGAACAACCACTATCTAAGTACCATAGATTCTTTCTGTTTCCCTGCACACATTAAAATCAAATCAAGTTGATTTTGGTACCCAAGTTTCCTTGGGTCCTGCCTTGTTAGCTTTCTTCTTCTGTTTCTTAGGTTTGATCTCATTTGACTTGGGGATATCAGATTCATCCTTAGTCATCTGAGTTGGACCTTCGAAACCATTCATTAAAACAAAATTATCATGCATATTTTGATTAACAGGAAATGGCATGTTATTAGTAAACATGTTATTCCAGTAGGGCATGCTGAATGGCATTTGAGGCATACTAAATGCAACATAATAAGGATTAGGTGCAAATGGCATGTTAGAAAATTGTGCATTCATATTCTGTGTAGACATAGCATTCATAGGCATAGAATGCATGGCATTCATGTTGGGAAAAAGGGGTGGCACAGATATGGAAGTAGGCATGGCAGTTTTGCAATTAACAGACAGATGATTTACACTACCACACTTAACACATATTTTTCTTGGAGCATACTTATCAGGTGTGTAGTTGTTATGTTTGTTAATCCCTACTTTATCATTTCTATTGTTTTTCCTTTTAGCCTATGTTCTAACCTCAATCTTTTCTAGTCTGTCATTCAATTGCTTGATAGACAGATGACCAACATTTACTTTCTTTTCCTCCTTCACTTGACTAGATTATCCTGAAATGAAGTTTTTGGAAACTGGTCCATATTTTTCATTTAACTTGGCAAGTTTGGCTTTACTCACAGGTTTGCTCACAGCCGACGGATGAGGATTTATGTCACTCGACGGATAATCCTTTTAATTATCAGACGTATGACTCTCATTATCCATCGAGTCCACACCTGTTAGCAATCCTTCAACCAAATTGGATTCCAGCTTCTCCTTATCCTTTTTCCAGGCTGCATCACTTAAATGACTCAATACCTTGGACTTTGGTGATTTAAGCATGAACATCTCTAGATGTTTTCGATGCCTTAATCACCTCCTATTCTCGTTCAAGATGCTTCTTCAAAATCTCTTCTTTCTTGAAGGACTTAGTTAATTCATCCTTATCAATCTTACACTCAATTCTCAGTTTTTCAAATTCAATGAAAAACAAGTTGTTTTCTTTGATTTTAGCATTTTCCTTAATGAGGGACTTAAGTGTAACACACAAATGATATAATTCTGTAGACATGTCATTTATAGCATCGTTACACTCAGCTTTAGATAAAAGTGAAGGGTTAGTGGTGATTACCTGATTACTTGAAGAACTTGTCTCTGTTTCATCAGACTTGGCCATTAGGGCTAGATTGACATAGCTGACATCCTCATCCTCATCCAGACCATTTGTTGTCCAGTCATTTTCTTGTGTAATGAAAGCCCTTTCCTTTTGTTTGAGCAACTCAAAATATTTCTGTTTATAATCCACAGGCTCGAACTTCTTCTTGCTGGAATCTGACTTGTACACTCACTGGCACAGTGCCCTGCCAAGCCATATTTGAAACATTTGAATTTTGATTTATCCACCATGTTTCTATTTGTCTTAGCTGCTCCAAAGTTCTTCTTGAACTTGAGCTTGGCAAATATTATGGAAAGAAATGCAAGATATTCATCAATATCCTCCATGTCATCTTGGCTCAAAGAATTTTCATTTTCTTCTACCAGCCACCTGCCCTTATTTTCACGGACCTTTGAAGTAGACTCAACAGCTTCTTTCTTCATCTCCTTCTCTTTCCCTAACTCGACAACCAGTGCAATGGACCCTCCTTTCTTTCTCCCTTTCTCCATTCGTTCATCTTGCTCTATTTCAAGCTCGTAAGTCTTTAGAATGCCATACAGTCTCTCTAGTGTAAACTCCTTGTATTCTTGTGAGTTTCTCAAGGAGACTATCAGGGGTTTCCATTCTTTTGGTAGGGATCTCAGAAACTTGAGGTTAGAATCTTTGGTTTGGTAGAATCTTCCATGCATCTTTAGAGCATTTAGTAGCTTTTAAAATCTACTAAAGATATCAGTGAGAGTTTCACCTTCCTCAAAGTGGAAATGCTCATATTGCTGAATTAGTAGCTGCATCTTATTTTCTTAACTTGTTCAGTGCCATCACAGATAATCTGAATTGTATCCCAAACTTCCCTGGCAGTTTTGCAATTGATGATGTTGTCAAACATGTCACCATCAACTCCATTAAACAAAATATTCATGGCCTTCTTGTCCTTCCTGACTTGTTCAATATTAGGATCTGACCATTCATGCCTTGGCTTGGGAACTGATAGCTCATTTCCAGTTGCAGCTCTCATTGGTACATGAGGGCCTCTCTCTATGCAATCTATATAGGCCTCATCTTGAGAAAGTAAATGAAGATGCATCTTTACCTTCCAGTGATGGTAATTATCTTTGTCCAGAAAAAGAATCTTGACTCCAACATCCTTCTTGTTCATCTTGCTGTTTGTTGTGATCTTTAAACTCTTTGTTCTTCAAGAGCTTGCTCTGATACCAATTGCTAGTCCCTAACAATGCAACAAGAATTACAGAAGGGGGGTTGAATGGAATTCTTGAAACTTTTTCTGAATTACAAAATGTTCTATCTTAATAATATATATAGGTGTTTGATTTGCTAAAAGCGAAATAAGAGTTAGATAAATCAAAACATAAAGTAATAAAAACACAAGTCTTTAAAACTTTCTGGTGGATTTGAATGTATCCACCAGATATATATATATATATATATATCAAAAGAACCCTGTGAAGCTTGAATAGCTCACAGCTGCTTACAACAATAAGAATAACTAAACTTATATAGAAATGCTAAGAATACAACTTACAATTGTTTCTCTGAGAAAATGTATTGTGTAGTCTTGTTTTAGTTCTATTTTCTACTCTTGGTTTATATATCACCAATATTACACAGTAATAAGACAAGATAATAAAACAAAACCTATCAAGTCTAATACTATGCTGCTTAATTACTCTATCCTAGCATCTTTGAATATCTTCATAATAGCATGGAAATGGAAATGCTTCTTTGTTCTCAAAAACCCAGTTGAATAGGCTTCCACATTCTTTTTGCATACACTCGACGCATGTGATTGTGTTGTCACTGTCAACTGATGTTTGAATTGATTATCCGTCGGGTACATGATCATCCGCCGGGTTGCCTTGTTGATCATCCGTCGGGTAGCTTTGTTGATAATTCGTCGGGTAGCTATTTGGCACTTGATTTCATTTCATTTATGCAAAATTACAAGACATCATCTATGTACAATTAATCAACCTATTCTGCATATCTAATTAAAGTCAAAATGACTTATATGCTACTACAGAATCTAAACAAAGGTGTTTGCAAAAATGTGCTTCATGACTTATTATTACAAAAGCTACTCACTCGATGGATAACAAATCATCATCCGTCGGGACTATATTGAGTCATCCGTCAGGACTATATTCCTTATCCGTCGAGTGCTACATTTTTCACTAAGTTAAATCTACTAAGATGTTTTGTTAATGAAATCATCAAGTTTACAACATATTCACAACATAATGGATCAACAATTGTAGCCAGTGCAGTTCAAGGATGATTCTCAGTAGAAACTGTTGTATCATCAGGATATGATCTGGTAGGGGAAGGTGAAAGACCAGCATCAGTACTTTGAACTAATGGTTCTGGTGGAGTCTGAGACATGTGAGCTGCTATAATAATTCTTGGTGAAGGTTATTGTATGCTCTTCTAAAAAATAGGATCATTTATGATTGCATCCACCTTTCACAGTATCTCCTAATGAGTTTGCTTTTCCTGGAGTAGTTGAACATAGTCAGCAAGAAGGTCACTCTGAGCAATATTAACAATGATCTGTACAGCCTCAGTATCTGCATCTTCCCTTTGAGAAGACGGTTCTTGTGTGACTGGATGTGTTACAGTTGCTAAATCCATTTGAGACCTAGGTTCTTGTTTACTAACATCCTTGTCAAGAAGCTGAGTCTTCTTCTTCTTTCTGAATAATGGACTTCTTGATTTTTGATAGGGACCCAATTGGCATCTGATCATCTGATTCAGAATCTTCTTGTATGATCAGTCATCTTTTCCCGATGGGAAAGCAGTCTTCTTTCTTCTCACTCTCACTCAGTGAGACTTGTTTAGCTTTCTGTCCAAATGTGACAGATTTCTTAAACAGCCTTTTCTTTGTTACAACTGATGTCTTTTGAGAGATAGCAGAGGAGGCTAATTTAAAGGCTTATTGTGTTTGCTGTTTGGAAGAAGAAATGCTTGGGTTAGAAACAAGATGGGTGATTTCTTGAGTCTTAGCATCAGGAACTGTGACAGAGGTGCCCGCATCAGGATTTACAGGCACTTGTGTAGGAGTAGGTCTATTTCATAACAGAAATTGTCTAACCTCTCTAGGAAGAAAGGGTGGTCCTGGAATTTTTTTCTTTTCATCCCTTTTAATATGATCAATAATTGCTTCTTCAGAAATTTGAAAAACAGGGAGTAGTTCATCATCATCAAACATAGCATTAGGGCATAGAAAATTGAAAATTAGTTGCAAAAACCTAGTATACCCTATTACTCCTGAAGCATCTGCTCTTTTATCAATTATGAACTGTAATATAGTATTACCATAATCAAAATTACCAGAGTTAAGAAGAGAGTACCCAATTCTCAGGGAAGTGGATGGAAGAGCATTAAAGTTTGTTGTCTTATTCAAGAAACATCTACTGATGCAGTCAAAGAAAAAGTTCCACTCTCTTTTCAGTTTGGTCCTGGCCAGTTTTCCAATGGTTGTGATTTCTCCTTGATAGCCTAAAGTCCTGAGCATATCAAACAGCTGCTCAGTGGTATGAGTATTAGGAGCATCATCAAGAGCAGGCAATCTCAAAGCTTGAAGCAGAATATCAACATCTACTTCATATCTTTGGTCCTTATACTCAAAGGAAAAGCCAGTATGTGTTGGATTTACCACAGCTGTGTTCCAGACCTGCATGACAGCCCTGTATGACACCTTAACAGCATACCTAATTGGACATAGTAGAAGAAAATCCTGAATATTATGAAAAGATGATGGTAGATGCTGATGTGTAAGCTAAGTAATTGTTAGTGCCAAATATGTTTCCATGAATGATTTGGGTTTGACTGAAGAGTGGTGAAACTTCAGACGTTGTCATGATGTGAATAGCGTGTTAGAGAGAGTAAGTGTGAGATTTGCATAGTGAAACTATGTGTATGATGAATTTTGTTACAGAATTTTTTCTGATTTTATAGCTTCACTATTCAGAAATATGTGTAACACACTCGTAAGAAGAAGGTACCCTAGCGAATTTGACTTCGAACAGGAAACAATTACTGAGTAATTGATTTTGATGGTGGAGTAAATTACGGAAGTAAATACAAAACACATACAGTTATATCAACACACAACCATAGAAGTTTGTTTATATGATAATCCACCATTAATTATTAATTAAGTGAGATACTTAATTGCAACAATAAAACTTACTCAGAGATTTATTAATACTACTGATCTGAATTAGAACGTGTTGACCTGTCGTCGGGATTTGAGACCTTTCTTCTGTCAGTATTTGAGTAACTCAGGATATGTCGATTTAAATTCAACATTTGTTTGTCAAAGCATCACAAATTATTAGCAACCACAATTTTAATCAAAACAATCATTAAAAAGTACAATTCAAGTAGATGAAGTAAAGATTAACAGGCTTTAAAAAGAACATTCACATGCATATAATTCGAGATAAGCATAGACTAAATCTTGCAAAGGAAAATTTCATTAATATATCAAAAGAGTACATTTCTTGAAATTTGTAGATTACATACAAAAGATTACAAGATAATCCTAGTCTAAGATGATAAACATCAACAACCTTGGTCTAAGAAGGAAGGCTATCGATTAGTTCCTCCTGATGTTGACAACTAGCACTGCAAGACGGATGATCCGTTCTTGCTGAAGAAGAGCCTCTCTCCGTTTTTCTTCCAGGCGATCAAAATGGAGTTGATAGTCCATCTCAAAGAACAAGAGATTTGTCTGAACCTCTTGTGGAACCAAGTTCCATATCTCATCAAGAATGGAAGTGACATGCTATTCCTGCTCCCAATCACCACAACTGAACTCGATGTTGAAGTTGTCATAGTTCATAAACATGTTTACAAGAACCATTTTTATGAAGGAAGAAAGTAGTGAGGAATAAGGAAGAGAATCATTTTGTGTGAGAATAGGAGATGATATGACTGATATGAAATGACGGTTAAATAGACAAGGGAATATCAAGGGACTAGAGGACTGATTAATTATTAAGTGTAGAATTAACTTAATGATTTAACCAAAAGGTTTCTTTTTAAGGCGCGTCTCCCTAGACTGATGTGTAATGATGACATTGATACATTTATTCAGACATGCACAATTAGCAAATAAAATTCACTTAAATTTTCATGCATATAAAATAGAATACATCAATTATTTCTGGCGTAATATCTAAAAATCACAGCATTTAGGACATATCAGGATTTGATCAATATTTATCAGGATTTGATCAAATAAAAAAAATTACTTGTCCCAATTAACCATACCAAGTTCATTCACAAGCTTTGTAAATGTTGCGTCAGGTAATGGCTTTGTGAAGATATCAGCCAGCTGCTGATCAGTAGGAATAAAATGAAGCTCTATGGTTCCTTCCATGACATGCTCTCTTATGAAGTGATATTTGATACTTATGTACTTTGTAAGAGAGTGTTGCACCGGATTTCCTGTCATAGCAATAGCACTTTGATTATCACAATAAATAGGAATTTTTGAGAATGATAATCCATAGTCCATGAGCTGATTTCTCATCCATAACAACTGAGCACAACAACTCCCAGCTGCAGTATATTTAGCCTCAGTAGTTGAAGTAGAAATAGATTTCTGCTTCTTGCTGAATGCTTCTTGCTGAACCATGAGACTAATCTGCCTCCCAGGAACTGACAGCTCCTTGATGTACTCTTCCTGTCTATTTTGCATCCAACAAAATCAACATCTGAATATCCATATAATGCAAAGTCAGCTTCCCTTGCATACCAAAGTCCAAGTGAAACAGTACCCTTGAGGTATCTAAAAATTCTCTTTACTGTAATAAGATGCAGCTCTCTTGGATTTGCTTGAAATCTTGCACACAAACAAGTGGCAAACATAATATCTGGCCTGCTAGCAGTTAGGTATAATAGAGAACCAATCATACCTCTATAGGTTGTTACATCAACTATTGTACCTTCATTTGGATCAAGCTTTGTAGTAGTTGCCATAGGAGTACTTGCAGTTGCACTTTCTTGCATATTAAACCTCTTCAGTAGATTTCTTGTGTACTTGGAATGATTGATATAAATGCCACTATCAGTCTGTTTAATCTGCAAGCCTAGGAAATAGCTCATCTCTCCCATCATACTCATTTGATATCTTAATTGCATCAACTTTGAAAACTTATCACACAGTGTTTGATTAATTGATCCAAGAATGATATCATCCACATAAATTTGGACTAAAAGCAAATCTTTACCTTTATTTAGATAAAATAGGGTTTTATCTATTGTACCTCTTTTGAATCCACTTTCAAGTAGAAACTGAGCAAGGGTTTCATACCATGCTTTATGTGCTTGCTTTAGTCCATAGAGTGCTTTATCAAGTCTATAAACATAGTCAGGATGTTTGAGATCCATAAATCCAGGTGGTTGTTCAAAATAGACTTCTTCTTCAAGTTCTCCATTGAGAAATGCACTCTTGACATCCATTTGGAAGACCTTGAACTTCTTATGAGCAACATATGCCAAGAAGATTTTGATTACTTCCAACCTAGCAACATGAGCAAATTTCTCATCATAGTCAATGCCTTCTGGTTGAGAGTACTCTTTAGCTACCAACCTTGCCTTGTTTCTGATGATTGTTCCCTCAGAATCAGTCTTATTTCTAAAGACCCACTTTATGCCCACAATTGACCTGTTCTTAGGTCTAGGCACCAGCTTCCACACTTCATTTCTTTCAAATTAATTCAATTCTTCTTGCATTTCCATGACCCAATCTGCATCCTTGAGTGCATCTTCTACTTTCTTTGGCTCTTCTTTTGAAAGTAGATTGTGATATAAACATTCATTTTGAGTTGCACTTCTTGTCTTTACACCATCATCAGGATTTCCAATGATCAGATCAGGAGTATGAACTTTAGTCCATTTTTTGGCACTGGGAAGTGTCCTTCTGGAGCTTGATGTTCCCCCTAAATTGTATGCCTCTTCAAATGCATTTGAGGCTCCCCCTGAATCTATTGTGTGATCTCTTGATGAGATATTGGGACTTGACTCATGTTCATCTGATGTTAAATTAGCATTAGATTCTGAGAGATTAGATTGAGAAGAATCTTGAGATGATTCTTCAGTGTTTGTACCATCAGCTGACCCTTGCTGTTGCTCCCCCTCAACATATGCAGGTTCATTAATACAGTGATTGTCTTCAGAATCTGAAGGAGTATCAGGATTTGGATCATCAGGATTTGACAGTTCATTAGAGTTTGATCCAGATTCTATCAATGCATTTTCATTTGCAAAGATTAAGCTTTCATGAGTGTCTTCTTCAAAACCAGGAATCTTCTTATCATTGAAAGATACATTTATGGAGACTACTACAGTATATGTCCTCAGATTGAACACTCTATATGCTTTTGATGGCGAGTATCCAATAAAGATTCCTTCATCAACCTTTGATTCAAACTTTCCAAGCTGATCAGTATGAGTTCTCAAAACAAAACACTTACATCCAAATACATGAAGATGTTTGAGACTAGGCTTCTTTTCTTTTAGCATTTGATAAAGAGTAACACCATCTCTATTTATCAGAGTGATATTATGAGTATAACATGTTGTGTTTACTGCTTCAGCCGAAAAGTAAGTGGGTTGTTTTGCTTCTTCTAGCAGAGTTCTGCCATCTTCAATCAGGGTTCTGTTCTTCCTCTCAACAACACCATTTTGCTGAGGTGTACCAGGAGTTGAGAATTGTTGCTCTATGCCTTTGTACTTGAATAATTCCTCCATCTTTGAGTTCTTGAATTCAGTGCCATTATCACTTCTCAGGATTTTCACTTTGTGAGTAGATCCATTTTCAATTTTCCTTATGTGGTCCAGAAGAATTTCTGAAGTTTCATCCTTTCTGTGTAGAAAATAGACCCATGTATATCTAGTGAAATTATCAATAATTACAAGTGTGTACCTTTTTTGTTGATGGAAATAATGTTCACTGGTCCAAAAAGGTCCAGGTGCAGCATGTGATATGGCTCAGAGATAGAGAATTCTGTTTTTCTTTTGAAAGATACTCTTCTTTGTTTAGACTATTGGCAAGCATCACAAAGACCATCACTTGAGTACAGCATGTTTGGCAATCCTCTTACAAGCTCCTTCTTGGAAAGTTCATTGATTGAACTGAAGTTGAGATGTGAGAGCTTCTTATGCCAGTTCCAGCTCTCATCTACTGCTGCCTTAGAGATAAGGCAAGTAGCTTCCTTTTCAAGACTTTCATGTATCCTTGCTTCATATATGTTACCATGTATGTATCCTATCAAGACAATTTTCTTTGACTTGTTATGAACAACTTCACAGTGGGAGTTATAGAATACCACATGATAACCTCTGTCAGTGATTTGACTGATGCTCAGAAGATTATGCGTAAGTTCATCCACCAGAGCTACGTTTTCTATTGCCACTTTTCCAATAATCAAGTTACCATATCCCAGAGTATGTCCTACATTTCCATCTCCATAACATAAATCTGGGCCAACCTTCTTCTCAAATTCTGACAGCAGGGATTTGTTTCCAGTCATGTGTCCTCAACATCCACTATCCAGGATAAGTGTATTTTTTTTGTTACCCTGCAATCAGAAGAGTAATTGATTAGAAGGATTTTTAAGGACCCACACTTGTTGGGACCTCTTTTTGGACAACTTAAGCGTGTGTCATGAGTACTTTTGACAGTTTTTCCTTTGTCAGGATTTGTCTTGTTAGAAGCAATTTTGGCAAAACTAACAGAATTAAACACACAAGCAACTTTATTAAACTTAGGCAAAGGTTCATAGTAATTATGATACAACTTGTGATAAGAACTACAAGTATAAATCGAATGCCAACTACTACCACAATGAAAACAAGGATTTTATGGTTTGTAAAATACTGATCTACCCCTAACATCAGAATCAGGAATAGCAGTTTTCTTTTTCTTATTCCTCCTGCAATCAATAGCAAGATTAGTAGTATTTCCACAGTTAAAACAAGTTTTCCTAGGAGCATTGGGAACAACCTTGTAATTTGAATTCATAGAAATACATTGCTTACCATTCCTGTTTCTTTTAGGACTTTTTGATTGAGGTTTATCAGTAGTCTCAGATATTTTCTTTTTCAATTGTCTTGCTGACAAAAGTCCTATGTTCTTTTTTTTTCTTAACAGACACAATGGTTTCTTTGATTTCCTTAGAGTTTTATCACTTACCGGTTTTTCTTGTGATACTGATGTTGCACCCTTTTCAAAAGTGGATTTGGGTTCATCAGCTTTTGCAGAGATAAACTTAACGGGAGTTTTAAGAGTAATTTTATTTTCAGTGTCAACATCCTTAACTCCATCTTTATAGCCTAAGCATTCTTTCCAGTTTTTCTTTGAGATAATCTCATGAACCTTTTTGCCTGAAATAGTCCAGGATTTAAGGGTTTTTCTCTCATTTTCTAGATCCTTTTCTAAGATACTATATCTAGCTTCAAGAATCTTAACTAAATGTTTAACTCTCTCACATTCTTTCTTCAAATCTATCTGATTTATTAAGTCAGACTCTAACTGTTCATTCCTAGACTTTAGGATCTCAATTTTAGTTATAAGTCTATCATTTTCTAGAGTCTTATTCTTAAAACTACCATGCAAAGATTTAAGAATAGATTTCAATTCAGATATGTTTTCAATATCAAAAGAGAAGAAAGGAGTTTGTACCTTAGGCTCAGAAGCAGCAGGTTCATGAAGACTGGCCATCAGTGCATAGCATGTGTTATCATCTTCAGAATCAGAGGAGTCAACCCAATTCTTGCTTGATGTGATCAGGGCTTTGCTCTTCCCTTTGTCATGCTTTGTTTTCTTGCACTCTGTGGCAAAGTGACCAGGTTCATCACAGTTGTAGCATTTGATCTTTGTCCTGTCTACCTTCCCAGCTCTAGAGTCCTTTCCATCTTTTCTCCCAGTTGACTTCCTTTCACCTCTAGTAAACTTCTTCCTGAAGCTTATATTGTTCTTCGACTTCCTGAACTGCATCCTCCTGAAGCCCTTAACCAGCAATGTGGCCATTTGCATGACATCAGAATCTGTCATGTTCTCATCAGTTTTAAAATCAGTATGATCATCAGGATTTCATGATGAATCATCAGTATCTGATTCTGGCAAATTGTTCTTCTTTCTTGCAGCTCCAGCAGACTTTTCTTTTGAAGCTTTATCATTCACTTTCAAAGCAACAGATTTCCCTTTGTTGCTTTTCCTCTCTCCCCTTTGCTGAACTT
The DNA here is from genome assembly GCF_009905375.1 of Apium graveolens. Classification (NCBI taxonomy): domain Eukaryota; kingdom Viridiplantae; phylum Streptophyta; class Magnoliopsida; order Apiales; family Apiaceae; genus Apium; species Apium graveolens. Next base: position 40,340,523 of record NC_133656.1, on the reverse strand, counting down.
CCAAATCATGAGTTTTCAGCATGCCATAGACTTCATCGAGAGTAATTACTTCCAGATCATACTGATGTCGTATGATTGAAGTCTGAGTCTCCCATTCTTTACTCAAAGCTCACAGAAACTTGGTGTTTGAATCCTCTCGATCATACACCTTTCCCACCAAAGACAGATTGTTGAGCAGGGTCAGAAATCTGTCATAGATGTCAGTGAGACTTTCATCAGGCTTGGCCTCAAAATATTCATATTCTTGAATCAGAACAGCCCTTCTGTTCTTCTTGATAGCCATGGTTCCTTGACATTGAGTTTCAAGAGCATCCCAGATTTCTTTGGCAGTCTTGTAGGCTATAACCCTGTTTGACATCACAGAATCAAGACTATTATGCAAAATGTTTCTTACCTTTGCATCCTTCAGCACAACTACTTTCTCTTGTGGTGTCCATTATGTCTTCTCCTTCAATTGATAATGTTCTGCAACAGTAGGAGTTGCAGGCACCAGTTTTATTGGCATGAAGGGTCCATCATTGATTACGTCTAGATAATATGGATCTGTAGTTTCCAGGTATATGAGCATCTTCACTTTCCATGTTGGATATCCAGTCTTTTTCAGAATGGGAATTTTAATGCTTTCATACTTATTCAAAGACATGTTTAGATCATTTCTGATTATAAATTTATCAGTGAGCTCTGATACCAATTGTTGCCCAGTAAAGATACAATTGTTTAAGGGGGTTGGATACAATTGTATAAATGTTTCGAACAAGTAATAAAATATAATAGCTTTTTATATTTCTGATAAAAACTGTTACAAAATCCTCTCAAGAAATACTGATGTTCTTGAGAGCTGCTAGGTCGAATGATCCTCGAGTATATCTCACTAATTGATGACCTAAACTATGTTTATATACTACACAGCTACAACAGATTAATCTAAGACATGCATTATCAAAAACTAACTGAAATTGATACATATCTTAAACTAAACAGATAAAGTCCTACAACTCAGACGTAATAGATATCTGCTCCACATTATAAGGAACAGAACAAATCCTCTAATGCTGACTGTTTTCAAATACTGATGTCATACAAATGCTGATGACATATCAAATCCTGACGGTAGATCAGATCCTGATAACACCCGAACAGTCAGATCCTGAGCTTCTTCTGATCATTGAGAATTCAATATGTAACACAAACAATTGAAGACATGTTACATGTTTGTGCTATTGATTTCAAAGGAAATTGGGATGAGCATTTTCCCTTAATGGAGTTTGCCTATAATAACAGTTATCATGCCAGTATCAGAATGCCTTCCTATGAAGCTCTTTATGGATGCAAATGTCGATCACCAATATATTGGGATGAAGTTGTAGAACATAAAATACTTTGACCCGAACTGGTACAGCGGACAAAGGAAGTTGTTGGGGTTATTCAAAAAAGGCTAATTGCAGCACAAGATCGTCAAAGGAAACATGCAGACCAATCCATAAAGTATATGAAATTCAAAGAAGGAGATCTAGTGTTACAGAAAGTGTCACCGTGGAAAGGATTATCGAGATTTGGAAAGAAAGGGAAGAATATGTTGGACCTCTTGAAATTTTGAAACGTGTCGGCAAGGTTGTTACAACCGGTATATTCTTAGTTGAGTTATGTGTATATATGTTTATATATATATATATCAAAAGCAAGTCAATTATGTGCTTGTATGAGTTATAAGGATCATATTTTGTGACTTGTAAATTAAATATTTATTTGGAAAATTTTGAGAAAAGAAATGTCTTTATTTGAGTAATTTGTGATATATTATTATTGATATTAGTTTATGGAAATTTTTATATTAAAACTTGTTTCCTTAAGATTTTTGAAAGTGATCTCAAAAAGTTTCTAAAATCCTAAACTATTTTATGGTACGACTTTTGTGATTTATAGATTTATATTTTTATTTATAAAATTCTTTCTCTAAAATGATATTTGATTAATTAGATTAATAATTTTCCATTTACCATGACACCCTTGCAAGCAAAAATTTACTCAATTGAAGGGAGGGGTATTGTTTCAAATCCAACCCCACTAACTTCACTTTAACTAGTCAATTTCATAAATTACCCTTGCATGCAAACATTGTTAGTTTTAGAAGAGGGATAAAAAGGTAAATTGATATTCCACTATCATCAAACCACCACCATATCATCACCTTTTGTCATTTTCACCACTTACACACACAAACTTACCCTCATCCCTCCTCTTTTTCTCTCTCGGTCGAAGCCATGCCCCAACCTTTTGTTCATTTTCTTTCATCTCTTCTTCAAAAATTCTTGCAATAAATCACCCTCTAAGCTTTGATCACTTGTTTAGTAAGTTAAATATTAAGTGTACTACTTGATTTAAGCTTGCATGTTGAGTTTTGAGTGAGCCTAATGTTGAAAACCTTGATTCTTATGAGTTTAAGGTTCAAAACAAAGGCAAAGCATCAAGAGTGGACATGATCAATGGTTGAGGGACTTCCTTGCCATTTTGTATGATCATTTCACTCATTTCCATTCGGCAATGACTCTTTAAGAGCCGAATGGAGTAAAGTTTTGTGTTTTTATTTGTGATTAAATGTTATGCGGAGAAGTCTTGATTGCATGTTGCTATAAAGCTAAATTTTTGATTGATCGTGATCTTTAAAACCCTTGAATGTCATGAAATACTTGGGATATTGTATGTTAAATTAGTGCATATTGAATTTACACTCAAAATCTTAGAGTACTAAGAGTGCATGTTGAAAACTAGACTATATACTTGATTTTGGGTTTTGAATTCGATTATATGCTTAGATATAACTTGATTTGCTAAAAATATGAGTATAATTTTCTTGATAAGTGCTTTATTATGAAAAAATATAGTTTTTACAGTGGGTTAAAGAGTATATTAAATTTGTATTGTGTTTGCATGTTTCTATTGATATTCGTTTCTGCATGATTACTCGAAAATGTGATTTAAGTGTTAGTATTGCTACTTTGTTTGTATAATTTGGTCATGGTGCATTAAAGTATGAATGAACTCCACCACGTGTTAGTGGATTAGATGAGAGTATTAGGTCAGTGATTATTCTTGGTTAAAGATTGGGCTCATGGTTTATAAGTGGGAGTTAAGGTGGAAGGGTTAGTATAAAGTTTGTCCTTTTCCAGAATGTTGCACTAGTTTGTAGGAGAGCTTTGAATGGGTATTCATTGGACATTTGGAGGCCCAAGCCACCAGAAGTTAGGACTTGACCTATATGAGAGTTTGTGGGAGGTTTTGCAAGCCATAGTTCGAAGGTTTAGAGTTAAAACCAACTGTATAAAGTGAGTTCAAATCAGGGTAGTTTGAGTGTCACTAGGACAGGGGAGAGCCATCTTTGAGAAAAGGCCCAAGGAGGCCTAGGTTGAGCCTTAGTGTCATTCCAAGTGCACAAGTTAGATTTAGGACCTGAGATTCTATTGTAGTAATTTGAGTGTCAAACCTTGAGTGGAAAGGAATTCATTGTCACTTAGAACCATTCGGTATCACGTAATAGTTGCTCTTAGGAACACATTGTCCTTGCACTTAGATTTTGCATCCTTAGAGGTGAGGCCTGAGTTGACCATTGAGTCTAATGGTTAGTAAGAGGTCAGAAGAAGGTTAGGCCATAGGTGTGGCTAAGTGAAATGGATTTTGGCTAGTAAAGGAACTTCAAAACTTGGAGAGCTAGATGGGTTGCACTAGACTAGGTAGCACTTCAAGTCAATCGTGTTGGTTAGGTGAGATCATTCCATACTCAATAGCGCACCATTATACCAATGTTGTATATTATGTGACTAAGTGTGTTATTTGATCCTAAATGATTATTTGAGCATAATAAGTGATAAGTAAGGAGTTGAATGTGTAGTTAGGACTAAGTGCTAATATATTTCGAAATCTTTAATCAGGATGGAGTATATGTGAGAGTGTATCTTGATGAGGTCTAATATTTTGTGTAGGCTCAAGAGAATGTAGTAAGCTTGCCATCAAAGTCGAGTGGTGCTCCCGGTTGCTTCCACAATCAAGATGAGAGTTAGGCCAGCCTTCTTAAGGCAAGTGTTTCCCCCTTGTCAATTCTATTTTTGTGCAAGTGTTTTTTCCCTCGCTTGTCGTTCTCGTGATGTTTTCCTTAAATTATATATATTGCAAGTGTCCTTTGATCCTCTCGAGATATGTATTGAGAATTATTCTGAACTATTAAGATATATTACAAATGTTCTGAACCACTCCTTTGAATTATGATAGCATACTCGTATATTGATCTTTTTAATATTGTTGTCACCATGATATATTGTTGCAAATATTCTGTTTTTAGATTGAGATTTTGCAAGTGTTGTGTATATGCTTATAAAAATCATACCCTTATAAACTATAAAACCTCATATGTGATCTCTCTTGATTAACCGCTATTCTATTTACTCTTATACCTCCGAGTTACCAACTCTTTACGTAAATCCTTACAATCATACCCAAATTTTGTCACAAGATATATCCCTCATATAACCCTCAAATTTGAGACCTCTATCTTGTGGAACAACGTTATGACTCTTTTTCAATACTTTCTTCCTTGGTTATCAAACCATTGCTGACTATCCTTGAAAACCCTGCTAGTGAGAAGTCACATCATTCTGATAAGAGTTTTTTAACTCGAAATCCTTGATTGATGATTTAAACCCCTTTATATAGATCTTTGTAAAGTTCTCCTTGGCATCAGTTTTATAAAAGTTAACTGCTCTTTAAATAAAAGAATGGTTTCTTGAGATTGGTGAATTGGACTAAGACGCAAGTCCCTTTCACACTTATTATGTTAGGCTTAAAAGATGCCTAGGGATCCAATTAAATTATTAATAACCCAGCGAGGTTCAAGATTACTTCGCGGCTGATCACCGGCTGTAATCCGTAGTGTCATAAAATTATTTTGAGCAATAATTTGGTTACAAATGTTTTGACTTGAATAATGATGCCATATACCTCAATTTCCAGATATAAATTGCTATGATGTTAAATTATGTTTTATGATATACCTTGCTGAGCGTTTGGCTCACTTCTTGCTTTTCATTCATGTCATTTCAGCTAGCAAGTATGGTTAAATTCAAGCAGTCTGCTCGTAAGTCTACTGGTGGAGATGCTGAGGCTTATGTGAGAGCTCAGGTAGTATAGTTGGCATTGTGTGAGGACCAGTAGCTTTAAATATAAGTTGTAATAATTGTAGTATGGGACTGTTCAAACCCTAAACCTTTACGATCTTGGATTATGTTGTTAACAACCTTTTGTAATAACTTTGTATTTATTCATCTATATTTTGTTAGTGTTATTTTGGGGCTGTGACAAAGGTAGCATACGAATTAGCGTTACCCCCACACACATGGAGCACATTCATAATGTTTTTCACGTATCGATGCTTAAGAAGTATAATCCAAACTCTAGGCATGTAATTGAGTATGGGCCGATACACCTTCAGGTAGATTTATCGTATGTAGAAAATCCAATAGAGATTTTAGAAAAGAGAGAAAAGATATTGAGAAATAAAGTTGTAAATTTAGTAAGAGTATTGTGGAGAAACCCAAAGGTTGAAGAGTCAACCTGGGAGATAGAAAGCGATATGCGAGAAAAGTACCCTCGGGTGTGTACTTAGGAGATTCTGAGGACAGAATCTTTTTAAGGGGGAAGGATGTAATATTCGGGACATAGCGTGTAATTATTTTTATCAATAAATAATTATTATGTGATTATTATGTGATTTTTTGTGAATTATCTGATGATTGGTGTTGATATGTGGATGTTAATATGTGGTAAAATATATGTATGCTAATTTTATTATATCTAGAATAAAATATAGATAATTAGGGTATTTTTCTGGTAATTTTTGGACTGTTATATGATTTTATAATGATTTATGAATTTATTAATTATTTTCTGAATAATTACAAAACTATTTTATAAAGTCGGGAATCGTCCAATTTTAACCGTTTTACGTTTTTAAAACCCGAAACTCTTCGGAAAACTCCTTTCTAACTGAATCTGATTATTCCAGACATTTTCCGTGTTTTGAATTTTTCAATTCGGAGTATGGCTTGACCCGTACGTGTCCCGGCGCAAAATTTTTGATACAATAACCATTTCGATAACATTATCTTCATATAAAGTGTTTTATAAGAACCCCGGTTTTGATGGTTATCCAAAACTTTTGATAATTATCCAAAAGTTTTGATAGTTTTCCAAAACAGGATGACAGTTATCCAAAACATTATCTAATCGGATCGTTTTTGCAGTTATATAGCGGCTAAGTAACTTATTTCTCGATCCAACACGATCCAACGCGTACTAATATTCCATAAAAATAAATAACCTATTTCTTATTTTATTTTATTCATATAATCATAATCAACCAGTAAAAACCGATAAAATACAGAGAAAACCCTAATTAATCGCCGCGTTCTTGAAAATCAAACTCACAAACGAAGGCGTTATTGAATTCAGAATCAAGCGTGCCATATATCAAATCGAAGCTCTCGAAAAGTTCTTTCATAATCAATCATCCATTTCAGTGCAGAAATAAAGGTAATTTTATTATTTAATTTTTTAATTCGAATTATTCAATGATTAAAATAGGAATTTTGTTCTTGATGTTGTTTGTGTGATTTGATGCTTGAATCATGTAGATCTTTTCTTCCTGATCATTTTGGTATATTATATGATGAATTTGGAATTCAATAACATGTTCTAATTGATGTTTAATTCTCGAATTAAAAATTAGGATTTATGTGTTTGAATGTTCTTAATTGAAAATTAGGCGTTTCTTTGTTAGGGGTTATTAGATGAAATTGATTGTACAAACTTATAGATCGTCCAAAGACGATTCGATTGATGTATAGATGGTGACCAAACGATTCCGGGAAGGCCTTGATCAGAAAATTCGACCCAACCGGCGGCGAATTTTTCCAATCATTTTTCCGGACGATTGGTTGATTTTAAGGTGATTTCGTTTGCATAATTACATTCCTGGAGCAAAGCAGAATAATTACTGATGTTTTGGGACGTTTCTGGGCAAAACTCAGGTCACCGAAAAAGCTCATGGACGGCGTCCATGGCTTCCCGGCGAACAGGGGGGAGACGACTGTAAAATTACAGTTTAGTCCCCCGAGTTTTACAAGCTTTACATTTTCAATATTTCTATTTTAAAAACTTTTAAAAAATCAGATTTTAGTTTTAAAAATATTCAAAAAAATCAGATTTATGTTTTATAGTTTTCAGAAAATGTATTTTCTTTTTATAATTATTTATAAAATTCATTATTTATTTCTGAAAATTATTTTTAATTCTAAAATAAATCTTAATTAATTAATTTTAGTTGATAATTAATTAATTAATTAATTTGAATATTAATTAATTTGTAATTAATTAATTTTAATTGATGATTTAATTAGATTTAATTATTTATTTGGATTTAAAAATTCCGAAAAATAGTTTCGAGCTTTAAAATATTACTTATAAAACCATCACATGATTATAAAATACATCATGAATATCATATATATATATATATATTTAAAATCACATATATAGTCATATATACGCACCAAAAATTATATACATGCTCACTTATATCAAAATTGTAAACATACAACATAATTAAAACATTTCGCAAGTAACTCTAATGCCATTGTTGGGATTCATGACACAAACGCAGCGGAAAAATAAAAATAAATATGAAAAACGAAATCCCAAACGCAGGATCCATGCGAAACAAAACATTTAATTCAGAGATTAGATGTTTACCTTAATAAAGCTTTCCTTCTGATTGTGATGAACTTACAGATCTTGATGAACCAACACAGCAGCCCTCCTTTCGAAGATTTGCTCTCCAAGGTATCCACATGAACGCCCGATCGTCCAACGATCACCGGAGCCGGTACTAGCCGATTTGGTTGCCTCTTTTTTTTTTCTCTCTCTCTCCAACCTCTCTAAGATGTAGAGCTGCTAGGGTTTTCTCAAAAAATGTGATGTGTCAACTCAACCCTAAAATTATACATCTTAATGTATATATAGGGAGAGAGGATTTGGGCTTAACTCTAATCTTATAAATAGGCTTCTAAAACGACCCATTCTGATTTTGTGTTTATATTATTGTTAAATTCGAATTCTAATATATATAAACAAATAATCAAGTCTCACTTAATAAATTATATAATTAAATTTGTGTTAACAATAAAATATTTAAATTTATCATTTATATAACAGTCCATTTTAAATTTCTTTGTGTGTGGCCCTTTAGGTTATTATTACGTTGACAATAATTTTATTCTCTAATATAAAAATTATAAACAATGAGTGGCATCTAGTAATACATCATTGTTGCCCAAGTAATAATATAATAATTGGTGATTCAATTAAACCTTTCTTGAACAATGTACAATGTAATATAATCCATTTAGCCTTATATTATAGATCAAACTCGAGGCATGCATTGGGTCATCCTCTATTAACGTTTAATCCTTATTTCCTTGATCAATGAGTAAACTATTAAACAAATCAGTATTTGAGCACGACCATGCATTTTATAGTCTTACTCAATCAAGAGGCCAATAATATCACTCCTTCAATAAAGGAAGGCTAAATCCCATCTAGATCATTCATATTTCTCATATGATTCATAATAGACCCAATGTCTACTATTATTATTAACCGGTCAAGGATAACTTTCAATAGTATCAAAGTATATTAATTTTTGTATAGAAATATAATGATTTCAGGTCAAAGGACCAATACATCATTATCACTGTGAGATTAACTTATGACACTTTAAACATGTAGTATCTCACAACGGGTCAATCCAACACCATGTATTTAATACATGTGCTTGTGTTTTGACTTTAGTATCACTATACCTATGATCAATGAGATGTGATCATCAGTCAACAAATACAATAGTCTTAATGTATTTATTATCATCCCTTAATAATAATACTTTACTAGGGACCTTTAGGAATATCAATACTATTTACATAATCTCATTTCTAAGTCACGTACTTAGAGATATAGATTTAAATAGCATATTCCAAGGACATTTATTAATCTAACATTTTATCGCAAAAAATAAAGATATAATAAATTACTAAAAAATAATCCATAGAATCATAATTAATAATCCAAATGTTTCATAATATAAACATAATTGTGTTGTCTCTAGGGCACAAACACTAACAATCTCCCACTTGTACTAGAGCCAATCACCCATGTATCTAATACCCATGGAACTAGTATGACCTTCGTGCTTTTGCTGCGACAAAGTCTAAGTCAGTGGGTCTGCAACATTATCATCAGTGTGCATTTTATATATATGTATATCTCCTCTTTCATTAATCTTTCGAAGAAGGTGATATCTCCTAAGTATATGCTTTTCCCGGGAATGGTACCTTGGTTCTTTAGCCTGCGCGATAGCTCCATTATTATCACAGTAAAGATCAACTGGATCTGTGATCGATGGCACCAGACCAAGTCCCGTTATGAATTTCCGTATCCAAACAGCCTCCTTGGCTGTTTCACTCGCAGCAATATACTCAGCTTCCATTGTAGAATCAGCTATTGTCTCTTACTTTAAACTCTTCCAGTTTATAGCACCTCCATTAAGGCAAAACACAAAACCTGACTGAGACACTGAATCATCTCTATCTGTTTGGAAGCTGACGAGCTTGCGTCAGTGTAACCCTTTACAAGTAGCTTCTCATCTCCTCCATACACCAAGAATGAATCTTTAGTCCTCTTCAAGTACTTAAGAATATTCTTGACAGTTGTCCAGTGACCCTCACCTGGATTAGACTGGTATCTGCTCGTTATGCTCAAGGCATACGAAACATCAAGACGGGTATATATCATCGCATACATTATAGATCAAATTACCGAAGTATATGGAACTTTACTCATACGGCCCTTATCATCTAATGATTTAGGGCAGTTGTCTTTTGAGATCAATATCCCATGAGACATTGGGACATATCCTTTTTTTTCCTCTTGCATCCCAAAACGATGCAATACTTTATCAATGTATGTACTCTGACTTAGGATGATTAATTTACTTGATCTATCCCTAGAGAAGGTATGTCATTCCCTATTAGTAATATGTCATCTACATATAGTACTATGAATGACACATGGCTCCCACTAACCTTCTTTTAAACACATGGTTCATCTTCATTTTGAATAAAGCCAAATTCTTTAATTGTTTCATCAAAATGATGATTCTATGTCCTTGAGGCTTGCTTCAATCCATAAATAGATCAAAGCATCTTACAGACCATCTTAGCAAACTTGGGATCGACAAAACCCTCAGGTTGTATCATGTATACATCCTCTTAAAGGCTCTCTTTTAAGAAAGTGGTTTTGACATTCATTTTCCAAATCTCAGAGTCATAGTAAGCAGTTATTGCTAGCAAAATTCTGATGGACTTGACCATTGCAACTGGTGAAAAGGTCTCATTATAGTCTATACCATGACTTTGTTTAAAACCTTTTGCCACTATTCGTGCTTTATAGGTCTGTACTTTACCATCCATGTTAGTTTTCTTCTTGAAAACCCACTTGCACCCTAAAGGTTTTACCCCTTCAGGTGGATCCACTAAAGTCCATACTTTATTTTGATACATGGATTTTGGACTGTTCATAGCTTCTTGGTAGGTAAGAGGCTCATCATTATCTATGAGCATTACATCATCTTGAGTCAAGAGAAATCCATAATATCTCCCCGGCTCATGACGAGCCCTAGTAGATCTACGAACAACCTGTGTTTCCGGAGCAGGACATCTTAATGTAATTCCTGCCCACTTTCCAACTCTGTTTCAATGTTATTTTGTACAACTCAATCTTCATCGAGATCTATAGTCCTCCCCCTAATTTTCTTGGAAAGTAACTCTCTTTCAAGAAATACAGCGGTTCAAGCAACAAACGCTTTGTTCTCGGTAGGATTATAGAAACTATACTCTTTAGTTTCTTCAGGATATCCCACAAAATAAGATTTATCCGATTTTGGTCCCAGCTTTTCAGACACCAAGCATTTCATAAACGCTTCGCATCCCCATACTTTCATAAAAGACATGTTGTGACGTTTCTCAGTCCATATCTCATATGGAGTCTTTTGAACCGATTTAGTTGGAACTCGGTTTAGTGTATATACAGCCGTTTCTAAAGCATAACCCCAGAAACTTATTGGAAGATCTGATAGACTCATCATCGATCGCACCATGTCCAACAAGGAATGATTGCTCCTCTCAGAAACTCCATTCCACTGAGGCATTCAAGGAGGAGTAAGTTGTGATACGATACCACACTTCTTCAAGAAACCTTTAATCTCGAGACTTAAGTATTCTCCTCCATGATCTGATCATAGAACTTTTATACTTTCCCCTATTTGCTTTTCCATTTCGGCCTTGTATTCTTTGAACTTTTCAAAAGAATATGATTTGTTCTTTAAAAGATACACATATCCATATCTACTGAAATTATCAGTAAATGTAATAAAGTAGTAAAAGCCACCTCTTGCCATCATACGCATTGGACCACATACATCACTACGTATAAGTCCTAATCATTCGGTGGCCCTTTCACCTTGTCCGGTAAAAGGTAGATGACTGTTAGCCCGAATTAGGAGCCAGACCTCTTATTCCCTTTCAAGTTGGCTACCCTCTAGTTGATTATATTTCTCGAACTATATAGTTTCTTTATTTCCTTTTAGAACGATGATGTCGTAGACCTCGAACCTAAATTGATGGCGTTGTAAGATAACTTTATTTTAATGCTTAATGCACTATCGTTTCATTTCATTATCGTTCAATTTAGCTTCGCTTTCATTTCTAGAATTTTATATCAACTCATTAACTAATCCGAATGCATGTGATTCCCTTAATTTCATGGCACCTTGGCTTTGATTGTTATACCCTTACCTACCTTGTTAAACCAGTTATATCAGAATCATGCTTGCGATTATCGTGAATGTTTCAAGCTTACTTATGCATTCCCGTTGTCCCAATTTTGCCTATATTTCTGCTTTCCTGCTTATAATCATGTATCACTTTGCTAAAACCTAGACATCATGTGATCAAATTAACCCTGTGATAACCTAGCTTTGAATTATCTGTCATAATCACACCTGATTGTCACCAATTTTCTTTTCAGAAATATGACTCCTAAAAAGACAAAGCAAACTAGTACTGCTTCTGCAGCCGACCCCAATATCCTTCGAATATTGGAAACTCTACAACAGTAGACTAATGCAATTGCTCAACAACAACAAACTCTTCAACAATAATTCCAACAATAACAATTTTGAAACCAAGAGAATCATGATCAACACCAATATCAACCAGATCCACCAGAGCCACCTCAACAAATTGTGACTTTCAAAACTTTTCAGAATATGAACCCTCCAGCTTTTCATGATACAACTGATCACGTAGTATCCAACACTTGGATAAGAGAAATGGAGAGATCTTTCAAATTGGTTCGACTAGGGGAAGAACAGAAGGCCGTTTATGCCGCATACTTCTTAAAAGGGGAAGCGATTTATTGGGGGGATTCAGTCAAAGCTTTGGAAGAAGTTCAACCAGTTACTTGGACTAGGTTTAAGGAGTTATTTTTAGAAAAATATTACCCCCGGTATATGCAGAAACAAATGGAGATGAAATTCCTGGAATTGAAACAATGAAGTATGACCGTCTTGGAAAATGAGAAGAAGTTTACAGAATTTTCAGGATTTGTGACTAAGTATATGAATACTGATGAAGAGAAGGCTCAGAGGTTTCAACAAGGGCTCGAATATTGGATTCGAGATAGAGTGTCGATGTTTGAGATTCGTATCTATGCTGGGGTAGTTCAGAATGCAGCATTGATGGAAAGTAATGGAGCACAATCTAGAAAGGAAAGAGATATTAAGAAGAGGAAAGTGTTTCATCAGAAGGAGAGGTCAGAATCAGGGTACTAGCAAGATAGAAATGTGAAGAGAATTGGATTCCAGAAAGGATGGAATGCACAGAAGAAATGGGAAGTGAACAAGAGACAAGACAATAAAGGAAACCATCAGCAAAATCACGGTCAATCGAATGATGACAAATAACCCAGGGTCGAATGTAGGCATTGTGGGAATTTGCAACAAGCTCAACATGACATGTTATCGATGTAATCAGAAGGGACATTTGGCCAATGAGTGTAAAGTCCAGAAACCTGGAGTAACATGCTACAAGTGACGAAAAGTTGGACATATCGCCAAGGAGTATAGGTCCACCGGATTAATCAGGAGCATGATGAATATAGCCAGCACCAGCATCGCAGCACCACCAGAAATGTTGGCGTTACCTCAACCACTTGTAGAGACTCCACAAGCATCAGCAAGGACTTTTAATCTGAAGATGAAGGATGATGTTCAGAATTCTGAGGTGATAGCAGGTAAGCTTTTGATAAACAATGTTGAAGCTAAAGTATTGATTGATTCAGGAGCTACAAAGTCCTTTATATTAGAAACTTTTGCTAATAGATTAAACTGTGATAAGAAGGATATGAGTGAAGCGATGAACATGGTAATTGCCAATCAAGAAAGGATACATGTGAGTCAATTTTGCCCTCAATGTGAGATTGACATCTCTTGGCATAAGTTTTCAGTCGACTTGATACTTTTCAAGTTAGGGGAGTTTGATATAATATTAAGAATGGATTGGTTAGGAAAGAATAATGCTCAGAAAGATTGTAGATCTAAGAAGGTCTATCTTCGAGCATAGAATGGGAGTAAGGTGATATTTAAGGGCCAGAAGCAAGAGCAGCTATTCCTCACCGCTATTCAAGCCAGCAAGCTACTTAGAAAAGGATGTGAAGCATATTTAGCCTATGTAGTAGATTCAGATAAGAAAGTTCCCAGCATGGAGGAGATTCCAGTAGTGAGAAAGTTCCCTGATGTGTTTCCAGAGGAATTACCAGGACTACCGCCAGATCGACAGATTGTGTTTGAGATTAATCTTGCCCCAGGCACTGAACCCATTTTGAATGCACCTTATAGAATGGCACCAGCAGAAATGAAGGAGTTAGCAAGTCAGATACAAGAACTTTTGGATAAAGGAGTCATAAGGCCAAGTACGTTGCCATGGGGAGCGCCAGTTCTTTTCGTAAAGAAGAAAGACAGAAGCATGAGACTGTGTATTGATTACCGGGAGTTGAACAAAATGAAAATTAAGAATCGGTATCCGTTGCCGAGAATAGACGATTTATTTGACCAACTGAAAGGAACAAAGTGTTTTTCAAAGATTGATTTGAGGTCGGGATACCACCAATTAAAGATTAAACCAGAAGACATCCCAAAGATGACATTTAGGACGAGATATGGACATTATGAGTTTTTAGTAATACCTTTCGGATTAAAAAAATGCCCCTGCAGCTTTTATGGACTTAATGAATCATGTTTTCAAGAAATACTTGGACCAATTTGTTGTGGTGTTCATTGATGATATTTTAATATATTCGAAGACGGAAGAAGAGCGCGCGCAACACTTGTGGATAGTTTTGGAGATTCTTAGACACGAGAAGTTGTATACAAAGTTCTCAAAGTGTGAGTTTTGGTTAAAAGAAGTTCACTTTTTCAAGGCATATAATTGGAAGTGAAGGAATTAGGGTGGACCCTGCAAAGATCGAAGCAATTATGAGTTGGGAGAGAACGAAGACTCCTACTGAAGTAAGAAGTTTTCTAGGATTGGCTGGATACTATAGAAGGTTCGTAAAGGATTTCTCAAAGATCGCTACGCCATTGACCAGGTTGACAAGGAAGAATCATAACTTTGAATGAAATGTGGAACGTGAAGGAAGCTTTCAAGAATTAAAAATAGAAATTGGTTATCGCGCCAATATTGGTACTACCCGACGATAAAGGAGATTTTGTGATATATAGCGACGCTTCACATAAAGGATTATGTTGTGTGATAATGCAACATAATAAGGTGATTGCATATGCATCACAACATCTTAAACCTCATGAATTGAAATACCCAACCCATGATCTGGAATTGGCAGCCATAGTGTTCACACTCAAGATATGGAGAAATTACATGTACGGGGAGAAGTGTGAAATCTACACGGATCATAAAAGCCTGAAGTAGATTTTCACCCAGAAGGAACTCAACATGAGACAACGGAGATGGTTGGAGCTAATCAAAGATTATGATTGTTTGATACATTACCATCCAGGAAAGGCAAATGTAGTCACCGATGCCTTGAGTAGGAAGGAAAGGTTGAATACGATAACCATGCCAAGGGAATTATCTGAGGAGATTGAAAGATTTGACTTAGAACTCTGTATTTACGGGATGTCGGAAAAGTTTTGTCACGGCATGACTTTTCAACCATAACTATTCCAGAAGATAAAGAAATGCCAAGAAGAAGTGATGAGTCGAGATAATAATCAACTTATGGGGGAAGAGATATGTACGAAGAAGGATGAGCAAGGGATATTAAGATTTGCATCAAGGATTTGGATCCCTCAAGTGATTGAATTGAAGAACGAGATACTACAGGAAGCACACAACTCAAAATTTTCGATTCACCTGGGGAGCACAAAGATGTATCAAGATTTGAAAAAGAAATTTTGGTGGCCAAACATGACAAGAGAAATTGTATAATGGGTCTCCAAGTGTTACACTTGTCAAAATGTAAAAGTGGAATATCAAAGACCGAGCGGATTAATTCAGCCATTAAAGATTCCTGAGTGGAAATAGGAAAATATCTCCATGGACTTCATAGTAGGTTTTCCTTGAACAAAATCCGGACACGATGCCATTTGGGTTATAGTTGATCGCCTTACGAAATCGGCACATTTCTTACCCATCAACGAGAAGACTTCATTGGATAGGTTGGTTCATATGTATGTGTGCGAAATTGTGTTACAACACGGCGTACCAGTATCGATAGTTTTAGATCGAGATCCGTGATTCAATTCGAGATTTTGGAGACAGTTTCAGGAAAGTTTGGGCATAAAGCTAAATATGAGCACCGCATATCATCCTCAAACGGACGGTCAAAGTGAGCGAACTATACAAACAATTGAAGACATGTTGTGTAGCAGTGCAATCAATTTTGCTGGAAGTTGGGATGATCACTTACCACTCATAGAGTTCTTGTACAACAACAGTTACCACTCTAGCATCGGAATGCCTCCATATGAAGCTTTATACGGAAGAAAGTGCAGATCTCCGACAAATTGGGACAAGGTAGGAGAAGAAAAAGTTCTCGACCCTGAATTGGTTCAACAAATGAAGGAAACAGTCACCTTAATTCAGAAGAAAGTAATTGCAGCTCAAGAAAGACAAAGGAAGTATGCTAATCCTTCCCGAAAGGATGTGAGTTTCCAAGTGGTGAACCTGTATTGCTGAAAGTGTCACCATGGAAGGGTTTGACTCGATTTGGGAGAAAGGGGAAATTGGCACCGCCTTATATTGGTCCTTTTGAAGTTCTAAATCAAATAGGAAAAGTATCCTATGAATTGGCACTACTGCCTCAATATCAGCATGTTCATAATGTATTCCATGTGTCTTTGCTCAAAAAGTATAATTCGGATGTCAATCATGTTATAGAGTATGAGCCACTAGAAATTTAGAAAGATTTGTCTTACGTGGAGCAACCTGTCAAGATACTTGATTGGCAAGAAAGGAATCTTAGAAATAAGTCAGTAAAATTGGTAAAAGTGCTTTGGCCACTACAAGAAACAGGTCAAAAGACATCGATTATAAACCAATGTTAAAAGTTTTGAAAAGCGATGTCTTTGCATGTGTAGAAAAGGTCCAGAGTTTTAGATATCGGTTTTAGACCGATGTCTAAGATACCAGTAGACAACAATTCTAACTTAGAAACTGATGTCTTTTTTCTAATACATTACATTTTAACACATGATCACGAGTTCAATAATAGTTTATCTTTTAATTTCTATCAATTTAAGCATGTGACACATAAAGAAAAAAAGACAAAGACAACATTTATGAAAATTAGAACGTTGTAAATAAGTACTTTTAACATTGGTTATTTTATGAACTGATGTAAATTATAATATTAGACATCAGTTATGTAAGCTTGTATTTAAGATAAATTTTGAACTGTCGTTAAAGATGTAATTTAACATCAATAATCTTAAACTAAACTAATGTTTTGTTCATAAGAGACATCGGTTTCTCTATAATAAGCTGATGTCAAACCTTCATAGGACATCAGTTATTTGTTAGGTTTGATTGGTATATAAATCATGTTCTTGCATACATATAAACCAAAATTATATCACAATAGCTAATTATATTTTCATCAACATCTAATACCACCATTTTTTAGCATCCAAACATCCAATATATTAGCACCAGTTTACATCCAAACATCCACCAAAATACAAATATCTACATTAAGACCATAATTACACATAATTAGCTTTTACCAAAATACAAACATATACATTACAAACTTTAAGTCCGCAATCAGGTCTATTCTCTCTTGGAACCCCACAAGAAGAAATATGTTAACGTTCAAGATGCTCCTCAGATGCCCCCCCCAGTATTTAGCAACATTATATACCGAATTTCATTAAAAACATCAAGTTGCTCCTCAGATGCCCGAATCATCTAGCATGCAAAAATAGAGACATCATGATTAACAAAAAAAATGATAATATTCTAAATATATTCATTACTATTTGGTTCTTATTACCTTATAGTTACTGACATTAAATTTTGAACCAATCAATTATAATGGTAGTTCATAGTTGCCCTTTCCGTACCTATACATGGCTTCTGCGAGCTAAAGTATAAAAGTACAATTTCATCAACAATCAATTTTTTTTAAGAAAATGAAACGGCATTCTTCTGTACACTAAAATATGTACATGATGTATCAGTGTAAGATACACTCAAATAATATAAATTTCAGTCAAAAACAAATAAGCATGAAGCTCTAACTGTCATAGGGAGGAAAAAGTCCACTACCTAGCCTAGGAACTAGGATTACTAAATTGCTTTCTTATTAGTATCTTACAATTTACCTTTAAAGAGATGGCAATGCAAGTATATGTTATCCCATTCTTACATTACATATTACAACATAATGTAGCCAATAACTACATTTTTCAATATTGGTATCAGTTATTTTGAACATGATTTTACGCATTATAACACGTTGAATAGAAGGTTACATGTCCTGTGACTAATAGGCATAAATAAAAATGGATTTATGGATTCATTAACCTAAAAAAAATGATAAAAATGGCCAAACATGCATATACCTTTGTAGAGCAACTGCAGAATTTTCAGTATGACAACAATCTCTACCATATTCTTCTAGCTATGACGATCAGAAAGGGCCTCTGTTCTGTAAGAAATATTCATAAAAGAATAGTTATTGTACAAAGGACCAGGCAGATAACCACATTTGTATTGTGTGAGAATATATGTGCATAACCACATTTATATAGCTGAAAAGTTAACATTTAATAAATAGTCATATAAAATAAGATTAACTCAACCTTGCTTAACCATGTAAATAGAACCAATAAATTTATCTTTCCTGTGTTGATGCAAAATTAGCAACAGAGTCAAACATAAATGAGTGACAAGCGACGAACAACAAATCACCAGATTTTTCCATATACAGGCAGCAAAGGAAAGAATGGATGTAAAAGAGAACGCCACTGCTTACCAATGATATACGAGTTGATGAGCTCCAGCATCATTGGAACACACGTGGGCTTTTACAAGCTACCATAACCAGTTGGTAGTGGCATCTACTGGAGGTGTTACTACTCTCTTTGACCTGGAACATGGACCAGGAAAGCTAAGCTCAATAACAATAGGCTTGAGAGTGCCTGAAGGAGTTGAGAAAAAGATGGTGCATGTTGCATAAGTTGCACGACCATCAAGGGCATTTATTTGGTCGATAAATGGTAGGTAGATGTCATGGTAGTCCACGATAAAAAGTGTATTTCCATTTAAAGCCTGTGTACAACAACCAGAAAAATGCAAATTAAGATAAAGTCTGATAAATTAGGGACTATTGTACGTATTCTATGGTCTTTTGGATGAGTTCTCCATAAGATAAGATAAAGAAAAGAAAGTAAAGATTTCAATATTATAATTCCCAAGAAAAATTTAGGTGATTCAAAATTAGCTCATGTACTGTCATGCCGATAAGTTGGCCAGCAATGTATTCCTCTTTAAGAGCAGACTCTTGAAGACGATGGATCTTAGTATCAAGCTTTCTCATAGGTGGAAAAACTTTAAGTCTTTCGATGGAGACGGGGTTAACCTCTGCTATTGATTGGCGAGCAAATTCGTCATCTCTAAACCATGCAAACTTGTCCTCTGTAATACAAATGAGAAGTTACTGACGGTGTTAACATTCTATTCGTTACAAGGAAAACCTTTACTGTAATATTGGTAGTAAGTGATAGATGCTTTGTAGTAATTGCATCTCAGTTGTAAATTGAGTTTAGGTATTGGTTGATCAATTATAAAAAGATCAAACAAGGTGACTAATTCTTACGTGAAATTATTTTAGGATGTCATATTTCAGAAGATAAGCATGACTTGATACCTTCAGCATAGGGAACTTCTCTAAAATTTTATCTTGCGAACCTAGCTTAAGGAAAAGACCATCACTGTAGAGGCTGTTAATCTGTTCAAAACCATGTAAACTTGATTCGTAAAGCAGATACATAAGAATTAACATTGGCATCATCAATATACAATATTTTCCATTGGAACAAGCTGATGGCTGAAGTGATTGTAAGATTCACAGGTTTTACCCACCCTGCGCACTTCATTTCTTAAGTAGAGAAATAATAAAATCCGGATCTGATTTCTTTCTTTCTTGAACTTCTCATATTTTTTTAACTTCTAAACATACACATTTATCCTATACTTTCCAATGATTTCAACATTATACCTATACAAAAAATATCCTAAAGAAGACACAGTAAAAAAACTCATATATTGTAAAAAAACAAACCTTTTTGTGTTTAAAAGCTTTTACATTTAACAATCTCAGTTTTTCTGATATTTGGTCACGTTCAAGAACAATCAGGAATCATTTTACCCAACCTATAATAATTTTACAAAATGAAACCAGTGGATATATAAGGAATAAGTTAGCCGTACCCACCTACATATATATTACCAAAAGCAAGAATATCATGCTAGACATTCGTACACATGTTGTTTAAGGGCTAGGACATGTTTCTGATGTACAACTTTTAAATATCCCAACCTTCTATCTTGTAGAGCTTTGAAAAAACTACCGAAGAATATAGACTAGATAATTTATTTTGGCATTAAATGTGCTTTCATATCTCAAAATCTTTAAGTATAAAGTAGTAGGACTTGTACTAGTATATTTAAATAAAAGAGAAGACCAGAACCTCTTACATTATGATCGATAACTTGCATTAACAAGTATTAAAGAACTACCTCTACTAGAGTTTTATTACACATAAAATTTTGATTATGTGTGAGTCCTATACATTACAAAACCGCAAAAAATAGCAAAACTGTATTTACCCAATCATATTCAATAAGATACTTGATGTCTCAAACAACTGTATCAGGGTAATCCATACTTTCTAATATCCATGAAATATCATTATTTATCTGATACTAGCATCAAATAAATTAAGATAATTCTAGAAAAAGATGCTAAAATTATGTGTCTATTCATCTTCTCCGGAGACCGACCAGGTCGTCTAATTGTTCTGCATTGACAATGTCGAATAAGAAAATATTTCAAAAATCCTTGGAAGATTTGTGCATCTCTGATATAAACACAAGATTTACATCAAAGAACATTCGAACAATTGTTAAACACATACATTCATATCCATATCGATATTTATACAAAATTATAAGCATATTTATTCACGTAAATTCAGGTATATCAGTAAACACCAAGAAAAGAAAATCAAGAAAACTACATATATGTGTATATATTTATACACAAATAAATCAAAAAATACACATTCAAGCTAATAAAATGTTAAAAAATAAAGATAACATATGATTTAAACCTTACTTAAAAGTTAATTCCATACTCTGAAAAGTTCAAGATCCGTTGAAATAAAATGAGTTTAAAAAAATATAAAAGTAATTAAACAAAATAGGAAGAAACATTAACCTGATCTTACTAATTAAAGATGGGTTCAACTAATTGAAGAAAACATGCCAAAAAATTGAAGATGGGTCGAACTAATCTTGTTCCATTATACTCAATTGAAATTAGGGTTTATATATTCTTAGAATGAGGGGTCGTGTAAATTAGGATTAATCCTTACAGATGGAGAGAGGGGGGAGAGTAGGGTGGAGTCTGGAGAGTGAAGCGGGGTTGTGTGGAGGAAAAAAAGGGGGGAATGGAGCGGAATTTCGGTTAAGGGGGAAATTAGAATTTTTGTGAGGAGGGATTGTACATATCAAAATAAACGGGGAAGTGTTTATGTAATTTGTTATTTTATTATTTTTGAAAATTTGAGATTAGACAACGTTTGTATTTCTAACTGATGTCTATAAATACTTTAACATCGCTTAAAAATCAATTGATGTTAAAAACACTTTTAACATCAGTGACTTTTCCAACTAATGTCTATTGCACTATTTCTTGTAGTGGGAGGATTCCCAAGGTTGAGGAATCGATATGGGAGCTAGAGTCTGATATGTATAATCGGTATCCTCACTTGTTCTCCTAGATTCTGAGGACAGAATCCTTTAAGGGGCAGAGAATGTTACAACCGGTATATTCTTAGTTGAGTTATGTGTATATATGTTTATATATATATCAAAAGCAAGTCAATTATGTGCTTGTATGAGTTATAAGGGTCATATTTTGTGAGTTATAAATTAAATATTTATTTGGAAAATTTTGAGAAAAGAAATGCCTTTATTTGAGTAATTTGTGATATATTATTATTGATATTAGTTTATGGAAATTCTTTATATAAAAACTTGTTTCCTTAAATTTTTTGAAAGTGATCTCAAAAAGTTTCTAAAATCCTAAACTATTTTATGGTACGACTTTTGTGATTTATAGATTTATATTTTTATTTATAAAATTCTTTCTAGAAAATGATATTTGATTAATTAGATTAATAATTTGCCATTTACCATGACACCCTTGCATGCAAAAATTCACTCAATTGAAGGGAGGGGTATTGTTGTCAAATCCAACCCCACTAACTTCATTTTAACTAGTCAATTTCCTAAATTGCCCCTGCATGCAAACCTTGTTAGTTTTAGAAGAGGGATAAAAAGGTAAATTGATATTCCACTATCATCAAACCACCACCATATCATCACCTTGTGTCATTTTCACTACTTACACACACAAACTCACCCTCCTCCCTCCTTTTTTTCTCTCTCGGCCGAAGCCAAGCCCCCTCCCTTTTGTTCATTTTCTTTCATCTTTTCTTCAAAAATTCTTGCAAGAAATCACCCTCTAAGCTTTGGTCACTTGTTTAGTAAGTCAAATATTAAGTGTACTACTTGATTTAAGCTTTCATGCTGAGATTTGAGTGAGCCTAATGTTGAAAACCTTGATTCTTATGAGTTTAAGGTTCAAAACAAAGGAAAAGCATCAAGAGTGGAAATGATCAATGGTTGAGGGACTTCCTTGCCATTTTGTATGATCATTTCACTCATTTCCATTCGTCAATGACTCTTTAAGAGCCGAATGGAGTAAAGTTTTGTGTTTTTATTTGTGATTAAATGCTATGTAAAGAAGTCTTGATTGGATATTGCTATAAAGCTAAATTTTTTATTGATCATGATCTTTAAAACCCTTGCATGTCATAAAATACTTGGGATATTGTATGTTAAATGATTTCTTGTTGACTTTACAATCAAAATCTTAGAGTACTAAGAGTGCATGTTAAAAACTAGACTATATACTTGATTTTGGGCTTTAAATTCGATTATATGCTTAGATATAACTTCATTTCCTAAAAAAATGAGTATACTTTTCTTGAAAAGTGCTTTATTATGACAAAATATAGTTTTTACAGTGGGTTAAAGAGTATATTCAATTGATATTGTGTTTGCATGTTGTTATGGATATTCGTTTGTGCATGATTACTCGAAAATGTGATTTAAGTGTTAGTCTTGCTACTTTATTTGTATAATTTGGTCATGGTGCATTAGAGTATGAATGATCTCCACCACGTGTTAGTGGGTTAGATGAGAGTATCAGGTTGGTAATTATTCTTGGTTAAATATTGGGCTCATGGTTCATAAGTGGGAGTTATGGTGGAAGGGTTAGTACAAGGTTTATCTTTTTCCAGAATGTTGCACTACTTTGTAGGAGAGTTTTGAATGGGTGTTCGTTGGGAATTTGGAGGCCCAAGCCACCAGAAGTTAGGACTTGACCTATAGTTGATCCCAGAAGCTTTAAATGTAAGAAATCAACACATTTAGTTAGGTGCACAAGTCGAATCATGACATCTGGTCAGAATAGAGACAGTTTGAGTGAGGAGCACTTTTCAGCTTAGAAAGTGGTGTCATTGGTAGGTCCTCATTAGTCCTTGATTATAATTGGTACTAGGGAGTTTGTGGGAGGTTTTTCAAGCCATAGTTCGAAGGTTTAGAGTTAAATCCAAGAGTATAAAGTGAGTTCAAATCAGGGCAGTTTGAGTGTTAGTAGGACAGGGGAGAGCCATCTTTGAAAATAGGCCCAAGGAGGCCTAGGTTGAGCCTTGGTGTTATTCCAAGTGCACGAGTTAGATTTAGGACTTGAGATTACATTGCAGTAATTTAAGTTTCAAACCTTGAGTGGAAAGGAATTTATTGTCTATTAGAACCATTCGGTATCACCTAATAGTTGCTCTTAGGAACACATTGTCCTTGCACTTAGATTTTGCATCCTTAGAGGTGAGGCTTGAGTTGACCATTGAGTCTAATGGTTAGTTAGAGGTCAGAAGAAGGTTAGGCCATAGGTGTGGCTAAGTGAAATGGAGTTTGGCTAGTAAAGGCACTTCAAAACTTGGAGAGCTAGATCGGTTGCACTAGACTAGGTATCACTTCAAGTCAATCGTGTTGGTTGGGTGAGATCATTCAATATTCAATAATGTACCATTATACAAATGTTGTTATGTGATTAAGTGTGTTATGTGATCCTAAATGATTATTTGAGCATAATAAGTGATTAGTAAAGAGTTGAATGTGTAGTGAGGCCTAAGTGCCAATATATTTCGAAATCTTTAATCAGGATGGAGTTTATGTGAGAGTGTATCCTGATGAGGTCTAATATTTTGTGTAGGCTCAGTAGAAGGTAGTAAGCTTTCCGTCAAAGTTGAGTAGTGCTCCCGGTTGCTTCTACGATCAAGACGAGAGTTAAGCCATCCTTCTTAAGGAAAGTGTTTCCCCCTTGTCGTTTCTATTTTTGTGCAAATGTTTTTGCCCTCGCTTATCATTCTAGTGATGATTTCCTTAAATTATATATATATTGCAAGTGTCATTTGACCCTCTCGAGATATGTATTGAGAATTATTTTGAACTATTAAGATATATTGCAAATGTTCTGAACCACTCCTTTGAATTATGATAGCATGCTCGTATATTGATCTTTTGAATATTGTTGTCACCATGATATATTGTTGCAAATATTCTGATTTTAGATTGAGATTTTGCAAGTGTTGTGTATACGCTTATAAAAATCATACCTTCATAAACTATAAAACCTCTGAGTTACCAACGCTTTACGTAAATCCTTACAATCATACCCAAATTTTGTCACAAGATATATCCCTCATATAACCCTCAAATTTGAGACCTCTATCTTGTGGAACAACGTTATGACTCTTTTTCAATACTTTCTTCCTTGGTTATCAAACTATTGCTGACTATCCTTGAAAACCCTGTTAGTCTCAGTCACATCATTCTGATAAGAGTTTCTTAACTTGAAATCCTTGATAGATGATTTAAACCCCTTTGTATAGATCTTTGTAAAGTTCTCCTTGGCGTCAGTTTTATACAAGTTAATTGCTCTATAAATAAAAGAATATTTTCTTGAGATTGGTGAATTGGACTAAGACACAAGTCCCTTTCAAACTTATAGATCGTCAAAAGACGATTCAGTTGATGTATAAATGGTGAACAAACGATTTCGGGAAGGCCTTGATCGGAAATTCGACCCAACCGGCGGCGAGTTTTCCAATCATTTTTCAGCTGATTCGTTGATTTTCTAGTGATTTCGTTTGCATAATTAATTTCCTGGAGCAAAGCAGAATAATTACTGATGTTTTGGGACGTTTCTGGGCAAAACTCAGGTCACCGGAAAAGCTCATGGACAACGTCCATCGCTTCCCGGCGAACAGGGGGGACGACTGTAAAATTACAGTTTAGTCCCCCGAGTTTTACAAGCTTTACATTTTCAATATTTCTGTTGTAAAAACTTTTAAAAACATATTTCAATTTTAAAAATATTCAAAAAATCAAATTTCTGTTTTATAATTTTCAGAAAATGTATTTTCTTTTTATAATTATTTTCAGAAATTGTTTTAATTATTTTAAAATTTTAAATATCATTATTTATTTCTGAAAATTATTTTTATTTTTAAAATAAATCTTAATTAATTAATTTTAGTTGATAATTAATTAATTATTTAATCAATTAATTTGAATATTAATTGATTAATTAATTTATTTAGTTATTAATTAATTTTAATTGATGAATTAAACAGATTTAATTATTTATTTGGATTTAAAAATTCTGAAAAATAGTTTCGAGTTTTAAAATATTACTTATAAAACCATCACATGAATATAAAATACATCATGAATATCACACATATATATATGTTTAAAATCACATATATAGCCATATACACGCACCAAAAAATTATATACATGCTCACTTATATCAAAACTGTAAATATACAACCAAATTAAAATGTTTCGCAAGAAGCTCTGATACCATTGTTGGTATTCATGATACAAACGCAGCGGAAAAAAAATAAATATGAAAAACAAAACCCCAAACGCAGGATCCGTGCGAAACAAGACATTTAGTTCGGAGATTAGATGTTTACCTTAATAAAGCTTTCCTTCTGATTGTGATGAATGTACAGATCTTGATGAACCAACACAGCAGCCCTCCTTTCGAAGATCTGCTCTCCAAGGTATCCACACGAATACCCGATCGTCCCACGATCACCGGAGCTGGTACTAGCCAATTTGGTTGCCTCTAAGATGTAGAGCTGCTAGGGTTTTCTCAAAAACGTGATGTGTCAACTTAACCCTAAAATTATACATCTTATTGCATATAGGGAGAGAGGATTTGGGCTTAACCCTAATCTTAATAGGCTTCTAAAAGAACCCATTCTGATTTTGGGTTTATATTATTATTAAATTCGAATTCTAATATATATAAACAATTAATCAAGTCTCACTTAATAAATTATATATTTAAATTCGAATTGACAATAAAATATTTAAATTTATAATTTAAATAACACTCCATTTTAAACATTCTTTTTGTGTGACCCTTTAGGTTATTATTACGTTGACAATAATTTTATTCTCTAATACTAAAATTATAAACAATGAGTGGCATCTAGTAATACATCATTGATCCCCAAGTAATAATATAATAATTGGTGATGTAATTAAACCTTTCTTGAATAATGTAAAATGTAATATAATCCCTTTAGCCTTATATTATAGATCAAACTCGAGGCATGCATTGTGTCATCCTCTATTAACGTTTAATCCTTCTTTCCTCGATCAATGAGTAAACTATTAAACAAATCAGTATTTGAGCATGACCATGCATTTTATAGTCTTACTCAATCAAGAGGCCAATAATATCACTCCTTTAATAATAGACCCAATGTCTACTTTTATTATTACCCGGTCAAGGATAACTTTGACTAGTATCAAAGTATAGTAATTCTCGTATAGAAATATAATGATTTCAGGTCAAAGGACCAATACATCATTATCACTGTGAGATTAACTTATGAAACTTTAAACATGTAGTATCTCACAACGGGTCAATCCAGCACCATGTATTTAATACATGTGCTTGTGTTTTGACTTTAGTATCATCATACCTATGATCAATGAGATGTGATCATCAATCAACAAATACACTAGTCTCAATGTATTTATTATCATCCTTTAACAGTAATACTTGACTAGGGACCTTTAGAAATATCAATACTATTTGCATAATCTCATTTCTAAGTCACGTACTTAGAGATATAGATTTACATATCATATTCCAAGGATATTTATTAATCTAACATTTTATCGCAAAAAATAAAGATATAATAAATTACTAAAGAATAATCCATAGAATCATATTTAATAATCCAAATGTTTCATAATATAAACATAATAGTGTTTTCTCTAGGGTAAAAGACTAACAATCTCCCACTTGCACTAGTGCCAATCACCCATTTATCTAATACCCGTGGAACTAGTATGACATTCGTGCTTTTGCTGCGACAAAGTCTAAGTCAGTGGGTCTGCAATATTATCATCAGTATGCACTTTATATATATGTATATCTCCTCTTTCATTAATCTCTCGAAGAAGGTTATATCTCCCAAGTATATGCTTTGCCCAGGAATGGGACCTTCGTTCTTTAGCCTGCGTGATAGCTCCATTATTATTAGAGTAAAGATTAACTGGATCTGTGATCGATGGAACCATACCAAGCCCCGTTATGAATTTTCGTATCCAAACAGCATCCTTGGCTGCTTCATTGACAGCAATATACTCAGCTTCCATTGTAGAATCAGCTACTGTCTCTTGCTTTGAACTCTTCCAGCTTACAGCACCTCCGTTAAGGCAAAACACAACACCTGACTAAGATACTGAATTATCTCTGTCTGTTTGGAAGCTAGCGTCAGCGATCCCTTTACAACCAACTTCTCATCTCCTCCATACACCAAGAATGAATCTTTAGTCCTCTTCAAGTACTTAAGAATATTCTTAACAGCTGTCTAGTGACCCTCACCTGGATTAGACTAGTATCTGCTCATCATGCTCAAAGCATATGAAACATCAAGATGAGTATATATCATTGCATACATTATAGATCCAATTGACGAAGCATATGGAACTTTGCTCATACGTCCCTTATCATCTAATGATTTAGGGTCGTTGTCTTTTGAGATCAATATCACATGAGACATTGGGACATATCCTCTTTTTTCCTCTTGCATCCCAAAATGATGCAATACTTTATCAATGTATGTACTCTGACTTAGGCCGATTAATTTCCTTGATCTATCTCTATAGATCTTGATCCCTAATATCTATGTAGCATCGCCTAAGTCCTTCATCGAGAAACTATTTCCCAACAAAGTCTTTAACAGCCTGTAGAGAAGGTATCTCATTCCCTATTAGTAATATGTCATCTACATATAGTAATAGGAATGACACATGGCTCCCACTAACCTTCTTGTAAACACATGGTTCATCTTCATTTTGAATAAAGCCAAATTCTTTGACTGTTTCATCAAAATGACGATTCCATCTCCTTGAAGCTTTCTTCAATCCATAAATAGATCGAAGCAGCTTACAGACCATCTTAGCAAACTTGGGATCGACAAAAACCTCAGTTGTATCATGTAAACATCCTCTTCAAGGCTCCCATTTAAGAAAGTGGTTTTGACATCCATTTGCGAAATCTCATAGTCGTAGTAAGCAGCTATTGCTAGTAAAATCCTGATGGACTTGACCATAGCAACTGGTGAAAAGGTCTCATCATAGTCTATACCATGAATTTGTTTGAAACCTTTTCCCACTTGTCACGCTTTATAGGTCTGTACTTTACCATTCATGTCAGTTTTCTTCTTGAAAACCCACTTGCACCCTATAGGTTTTACCCCTTCAAGTGGATCAACTAAAGTCCATACTTTATTTTGATATATGGATTCTGGACTGTTCATAGTTTCTTAGTAGGTAAGAGGCTCATCATTATCTATGAGCATTACATCATCTTGAGTCAAGAAAAATCCATAATATCTCCCCGGCTCATGACGAGCCCTACTAGATCTACGAATAACCTGTGTTTCCAGAGCAGGAACATCTTGATGTACTTCCTGCCCACTTTCCAACTCTGGTTCAATGTTATTTTGTACAACTCGATCCTCATCAAGATCTACAGTCCTCCCACTAATTTTCTTGGAAAGTAACTCTCTTTCAAGAAATACAGCGGTTTGAGCAGCAAACACTTTGTTCTCGGTAGGATTATAGAAACTATACCCTTTAGTTTCTTCAGGATATCCCATAAAATAAGATTTATTCAATTTTGGTCCTAGCTTGTCAGACACCAAGCGTTTCACAAATGCTTCGCATCCCCATACTTTCATAAAAGACATGCTGTGATATTTCTCAGTCCATATCTCATATGGAGTCTTTTTAACAGATTTAGTTGGAACTCAGTTTAGTGTATATGCAGTCGTTTCCAGAGCATAACCCCAGAAACTTATTGGAAGATATGCTAGACTCATCATCAATCGCACCATATCCAACAAGGAACGATTGCTCCTCTCAGAAACTCCATTCCATTGAGGCGCTCCAGGAGGAGTAAGTTGTGATACGATACCACACTTCTTCAAGAAACCTTTAAACTCGAGGCTTGAGTATTCTCCTCCACGATCTGATCGTAGAACTTTTATACTTTCACCTGTTTGCTTTTCCATTTCGGCCTTGTATTCTTTGAACTTTTCAAAAGAATCGGATTTGTTCTTTAAAAGATACACATATCCATATCTACTGAAATCGTCAATAAATGTAATGAAGTAGTAAAAGCCACCTCTTTTCATCATACGCATTGAACCACATACATCACTATATATAAGTCCTAATCGTTCGGTGGCCCATTCACCTTGTCCGGTAAAAGGAGCTTTAGCCATTTTGCCAATGAGACAAGATTTGCATTCTTCGTATGATTTGTTACGACCGGTATTTCTAAACCCTATCTATATATAATTGTGTGTATATAATTAAAATTTAAATTATATGGAATTATAAATGTGGATGATCTATATGACTGAGTGCCTATAAACTAAGTGTTTAATCTATTAGTTTATATAAAAAAAATTAAAAAGAAAATCTTATCATTTAGTAATTTTAAATGATAATCAAAAGTACTTTATTTTATATGAAAAATCGATTTTAAAAATCTTTTAACAATAAACTTTCAAATTTTATATCATTAAGTTTTTAAAATCATAAGCTATTTTATGATATTTATTTTGTGATTTATGGAGGTGCATTTATATTTATAAAAATTGTTTTATATAAACTAGTTGATTTTTAAATTACAAATAACTTAGTTGTCCATGCATGCAAATACCCTCCTATTCAATTTAAAGGGCATAAGAGACAATTCATACCCCACTAACCTTCTTCTATCCACCAAAAGACTAAACTACCCCTGCATGCACTTTTGCTTGGTTATTGGAGCAAGGCACTTTAGTACATTCCAAATTCCACTATTGAATTAGTGCATGATGAACCATAAAGAGAGGAGTTAACCCAAAACCACACTCCACTCAAGCTCATCATTTTCACTCTCAAATTTTCTCTCCTTCCCCCTCTCTTTTTCTTCATTCGGCCGAAGCCCCTTCCCCCATTCCCTTCAATTTTTCTTCATAAAATCCTTGCCATTATAGTGTAATTCCATTACCCATTCATATAATATACACTTTATAAGAAGTTCCATGCTTCGGAGATGAAGTTTAATGCTTGCATGTCTTGATTTTATGTGATCTCCAAAGAGAAACTCTTAATTTATGTAGATTAAAGAGTTCTCTATGAGATATACTTTTTATGTGCATAAATTAAGTGTTTCCATGAATAAAACACTTTTAAAACCTTTGTATGCTACTGATATTTAGTTGTAAAGTCATATTCTACTTTGCATGGTAGAGATAGGGCATTATTTTCAAGTATAATCATGTTATATATGCTCTTCTTTTCGAAAATGTACATGCATGCTTAGTTTGTGTTAAATTCGACCTTATATGTGCTTAAACAGAATTGTTTCCTTGATACTATGCTTGAAATTAGTTGTTAAAAGGTAGTGTGCATGATCTTTTGAAGTAGTTGAGTATTTTAAGTCAAATTTATGAGCTAATAACCCTCTTGTTTAGTCGAACTTGATTTAATGATCATCTTGAGTTGCATGTTAAGTTTTATTTTGTATGTTGGTACTATATGGCATGGATGATCTCCATTATTGGTTGAGGCCTTAGTTTAGAGTCTTATAGTAGTAAATTTTCCTTGGTTCAGATTTAATTCGTAGTTTTAAAGTGGGAGTTAAGGTGGAATGGCTAGGATAGAATCCTGAAATTTTTTTCCAGATTTGCATGTGAGTTTTGTGTTGATTTTGAATGGGCATTTCTTAGGCTTTGTTAGGCCCAAGCCACGGGGAGTTAATACTTGGGGTATAATTGAGTATATAAGTCACAAATTAGAGAAATCCAACAATTTAGTGAGGTGCACACACCAAAATTTAAAATATGTCCAGCAGGGGACAATTTTGTTGCAACTTAGAAATGAGGAGTTTTGACCATGTCATGGGTAGGTCCTCACTAGGCCTTGGTTAGCCCTAGTTAGAGGGAGTGTCAGAGGAGTTTTTGCAGCTATTGTTCATAGGAATTGAGGTAGAATCATGTGTCATAAGTTAGTACAAAATAGGGCCTTTGTTGCCCCTGTCTAGAAAACAGGGGAACATTGGACTTTAAGCTTAGGCCCAGGTAGGCCCAAGCTAGGCTCTTGAGCCACACCAAGTTTGAGAGTTGCCTTATGGTCAGAAGAGTCTAGTGGAGAAGTTTGAGAGGTAAACTTGAAGTGTAAGTGTGTCAATTATACTCATAAACTCATTGGTGTCACCCTGAAATCACTATAATGAGCAAAGTCACTTAACCTTTAGTTTTAGGGCACTTATGAGTGAGGCCTAGATTGACCACAATAGTTGTAAGATAGTATGAGTTCATTATATTGTAAGGCCTAAGTCAGGGTCCATAAGAACTTGATGGTTTAGAAAAGGCACTTCGAGTTATGAGGACGATATTAAGAGTTTTGGCTAGTTTAGCATAACTAAGTGACTTGAGTAAGTGGAGTGAGATCATCCAAGCCTAGTGATGCAATATAGTGTGCATGGATATATTATTATGTACTTAAATATGCTATGTGAACATGAGTGGCTATGTGAACTATTATGCTTATAATGTAATTATAAGCGTTTATGTGTATATAGGCCTAAGTGCCAATGTGCGTAATTTCGGTTTATAATTAGGTTGAGTTAGTGAGTATATATTATAATGAGGATATTATTCTTTTGTGTAGGCTCTTGAGACGAGGGTAAACTTGCCATTAAAGTTGAGTGAAGCTCCAGTTGCTCCCACCTGCCAGTCAAGTCAAGCCTTTCTCAAGGCAAGTGTTTCAACCTACCTTTTTGTTTATACTGCAAGATAGTGTTAGCCCAACTTTTATATATGATGCGAGTATTCTAATTCACCTTGATATATATGATCTAAGTGGTTTCAAATCAATCTTTCGTATTATGCAAATGCCAAGAACCCTCAAGTATCTATTGCAAGTAGTTTAACTTTGCTTGGCGATTTCTATGCAAGTAATTCAAAAGTAAGTAATTGTGATGTGGAACCCTGTGCAAGTTATACTCTGTAACCTTATCTTGATACCTAAAATCAGTTATCCCTTAAAAGTGGTTCATGATTGCTTGATAACCCTATTCTTATTCCTAAAACATGATAACCTGTTATACTTTGAACTGATGCTCACCTTCTTTATATTTAAATACCTATGTATTATCTGGAATCATTACCTTGAACCTAGTTTGACTTAGTTCCTTCATACTATCCCATAACCCTGCTAAATCTCATTATCAAATTCCTTGTGAATAGAAACCTTGCAATTCCCTTGATAAAGTATAGTCTAGTTGATCACGGCCTTGAAATTTAGTGGACCTATTCCCTATGTTTCAAAGTTGATCTAGAACCCTTAATAAAGATGCTCACTGTTTAAGAAATTAACCGTCACTTGGCATCAGTTTTTAAAATAAAAAGTTAAGATTTAGATTTGCAGTCCCAAAGGGGGACAAATTTTTTCTTTAGATAGTGGATCTGGACTGAGACACAAGTCCTTTCCGCTCTTAATTTGTAGGCTTAAAAGTTTCCTAGGGATCTCATTAATGTTCTAGAACCCAGCGAAGTTCAGGATTAATTCGCGGCTGATCACTGACTGTAATCCGTAGCGTCATAAAATGGTTTTGATAAAGAAATGGTTTTTAATTATTTTGTTATAACTAAAAGATGCCATCACCCTGAAAGTTTATCTCTTGATACTATATTGTTGAATCTTTCAATTCCATTATTGATGTTTTATTCTTGTTTATGTATATTATAGCACTTGTTGAGCATTTGGCTCACTACTTGCTTACCCTGATATTATAGCTAGCAGATATGGTTAGATTCAAGCAGACAGCGCGTAAGACTTGTGATGCCAATTCGTATGTACGAGCTCAGGTAGTTAGTGATTTTGTGTGTGAGGACTCGATATTGGAATCAGGTTGCAATAGTCAATAGTGTTGGGCTGTTCCAAACACTAAACTGTAAAATTCTTGGATTCAGATGTATTTACTTCCTTTTGTTAACTAATATAATTACCCGTATATTGTTTTTTGTAAATGTTTGGGGCGTGACATGATTCAAAATCAAACTTATCCAAGTAACCATCTTTATGTAATTTGGAAATGCGTTTCTCATTTATGTGACCTAAATGACAATGCCAAAGGTATGTTTGATTTGAGTCTTTCATCTTAATATGTTTATTATCATTATTTATGTTATAGATAGGAGTATCTAAATCAAAACATATAAACCATTAAACTAACGAGCAACCCCATAGGTAACATTATTGAATGAAAAGAAACAACTATTGTTCTGAATTAAAAATGAAAAACCTTTCTTGTTCACCAAAAAAGAAACCGAAATAATGTTTCTGCAAATCTCAGGCACGTAAAAACAGTTATCTAGTTCTAAAACAAGCCCAGTGGGCAAGGATAAACGATAAATCCCTACAGCTAAAGCAACAAACTTTGCTCCATTGCCAACTCGTAGGTCGACTTCTCCCTTCGTCAATGTCCTACTTCCCTGCAGTTCCTCGACATTTATACAAATGTGAGAACCACATCTAGTATCTAATACCCAAGATGTAGAAGTAGACAAGTTGACTTTTATAACATAAATATCTGAATTAGAAACAACAATAACATCCTTCTTCTTCTTCAGATCCTCCAAATAAGCATGACAGTTCATCTTCCGATGACCTGGTTTCTTGCAATAGTGACAATCACCAACCTTTGGAACACCACCTTTAGGCTTCAAAGCCTTGGTCGGAACAGGTTTCAGATTGGCATTAGATTTAGATCCCATCTTCCTCTTGCCTTTCCATTTACCCTTTCCATCGGCCTTCCCCTTATTAACCATCAACATGGGAGCAGGGGTCTCCTATTAAACGTTGGTCTCAGCAGTTTTCAACATAGCCAACAATTCGATAGGGTTCTTATCTATCTCATTCATATTGTAATTCATCACAAATTGAGAATAGCTGTTGTTTAAAGATTGCAAAATAAGATCAATCTGGTGCTCCATAGCAATTGGGGCACCCAACTTGGTAAGGTACTCCATATACCCTATCATTCTTAAAACATGCGGTCCAACTGGATCACGTTCTCCCTGCTTAGATGCATGCAATGATTTGAAAGTATCAAACCTCTTCCTAATGAGCCTGTCTTTCAAACATACGTTTAAGGTGCTCAATCATATCATAAGAATCCATATTCTCATGTTGTTTCTGAAGTTCAGCACTCATGGTCGCTAACATGAGACATTGAACATCCGTGTCATCATCGATATGTTTCTGATAAACATTATGTTGAGCACGGGATGCTCCTTCAGGGAGAGGTGCAGGGCGACGGATATCAATTACATAGAGCTTGCGCTCTTGTTTAAGGACAATCCTCAAGTTCCTCTGTCAGTCAAGGAAGTTTGTTCCTGTCAGCTTGTCCTTCTCAAGGACTGATCGCACAGAGAAGTTGTTTGAATTGTTTGCCATTTTAATATCTACAATGTTTAAGTGCATAAGATAAATTAGTCTATAGATGATTATTAAATTATGTTCAAGTGATTATTTATATATATTCAAAATATAAATCTCCCACTATTTTTATCAAATTAATAGCCCTAACTATTAATTCGGAAAGAATATCTTCTATATACTTTCTAGTGAGCCAAGATCCAAATTTCACAACATTTTAGTTCATCTTTAGCTTTACACCTAAAACATTATTCAATAAGGTAGACAACATTTTCCCATTATATCAACTATATAACTCTTGGATAGTTTAGTGGAACAACATTTATTCATATTTATCCAATAAATCTCATTAAACTCTATGCCTCTAAGTTCACAATCCTATTGTTGTAACTTAGTTAAGTCAAACCCAAAGGTCTAAAAAGTATCATATACTTCAACACGCCGTCCCACGATATATGAGAGTACTTCGCTCTGGCGAACGCACTCCTTATCGATCTAGGGGTTAACACGTTGGACATATTGGAAGGCATCTAAACAACTTAATATAAACATTAGGGTTTTGTTAGTATTATAACGATCATGATCTCATCATAAAGAGATTCCCAATTTTTCCTTGAATAAAATACATCAAATCAATATTCGTCAATAGTTTAATTTTCAGGTAGTGGAGGAGTCACACCGGTCTCGCTTAAAACCCACAGCCTTACAAGTTTAATGAACCCGTTGTTGACAAAATCGCCCCATGTCGGAAACAAAGAAGATTCGTATTTCATTTCGTGTTTCATAAACACGAGAATCTCATAATCGTTTGTAAATTTTAAAATCTTGAGTCGTTATATATTTTATCTTATTTAGCAGGCAAGGCACGGGTGACGTATCTAATACATACATTCATGCATGATTAATCTAATTAAAGCATGCATCGTTAATTATTCTATACATACATTCATACATCAATATGTAAAGTGCGGTATATATACGTGCTTGGTTATGGCCTTTATCCTATGTGATCCTTTCAAGCTAATGACAGGATCAAGATCAATCTATGGTGAATAATATAAATACAATTATAATTACAAGTCTTCATTCTTCTTGTCGTGATTGCTACTTCTCCTCTTGGATCATGCCTCCTTGAAGTACATTACAATAAAACAACCTATACCACTGTACTTACATAAGAAAACTCGAGTTATATTCGAGATAAACGAATTACAAAGAATAAATGACATGCAAGTCGTATTTAGAAACCAAAACAATAAATAAAAAACCATTAACTAAAGGGTCTTAAGGCCATAACCATACACCATGATATCACATGACACATAACAAAACACTTATACTCTTAACATGGTATCACATATCATAGTTCAGACTATATAATCAAACACAACATATTTACCAAAATTCATAAAATTAAAATTAGCTTTCTAAAAACTAAAAATCGTTGTTTTGAGGCCTGTAATGACATCCAATGGCTTACAGACGCGAACCTAACTTTGTCAGTCTTGCTCAGTGACCCGATTCATTCAAATGGACACTGGACTTATATTTCACCAAGTATGTTCATCTTTTTTCAGAAATCGCATCGTATACAATCTCCATAATAAAAACAAAGTATATCATATATACTCACACAGCGATACATACAACCATCACATAATTATAAAATACATCATATATATCATATATAAATATTCAAAATCACATATACAGGTATATACACGTACCAAAAATTATATACATGCTCACTTATATCAATATTGTAAACATACAACTGAATTAAAACGTTTCGCAAGTAGCTCTGATGCCATTGTTGGGATTCATGACACAAACGCAGCAGAAAAATAAAAAATAAATATGAAAAACGAAACCCCAAACGCAGGATCCATGTGAAACAAGACATTTAATTCGGAGATTAGATGTTTACCTTAATAAAGCTTTCCTTCTGATTGTGATGAATGTACAGATATTGATGAACCAACACAGCATCCCTCATTTCGAAGATCTACTCTCCAAGGTATCCACACGAACGCTCGATCGTCCAACGATCAGTGGAGCCGCTACTAGCCGATTTGGTTGCCTCTTTTCTCTCTCTCTTTAGCCTCTCTAAGATGTAGAGCTGCTAGGGTTTTCTCAAAAAACGTGATGTGTCAACTCAACCCTAAAATTATACATCTTAATGTATATATAGGGAGAGAGGATTTGGGCTTAACCCTAACCTTAATGGGCTTCTAAAAGGACCCATTCTGATTTTGGGTTTATATTATTATCAAATTCGAATTCTAATATATATACAATTAATCAAGTCTCACTTAATTAATTATATAATTAAATTCAAACTAACAATAAAATATTTAAATTTATAATTTAAATAACATTCCCTTTTAAACATTCTTTGTGTGTGTCCCTTTAGGTTATTATTACGTTGGCAATAATTTTATTTTCTAATAATAAAATTATAAACAATGAGTGGCATCTAGTAGTACATCATTGCTCCCCAAGTAATAATTATAATTGGTGATTCAATTAAACCTTTCATGAATAATGTACAATGTAATATAATCCTTTT
The DNA here is from genome assembly GCF_009905375.1 of Apium graveolens. NCBI lineage: Eukaryota > Viridiplantae > Streptophyta > Magnoliopsida > Apiales > Apiaceae > Apium > Apium graveolens. The sequence continues at coordinate 40,302,825 of NC_133656.1, read as the reverse complement.
AGCCTTATATTATATATCAAACTCGAGGCATGCATTGTGTCATCCTCTATTAACATTTAATCCTTCTTTCCTTGATCAATGAGTAAACTATTAAACAAATCAGTATTTGAGCACGACCATGCATTTTATAGTCTTACTCAATCAAGAGGCCAATAATATCACTCCTTTAATAAAGGAGGGCTAAATCCCATCTAGATAATTCATATTTCTCATACGATTCATAATATACCCAATGTCTACTTTTATTATTACCCGGTCAAGGATAACTTTCAATAGTTATGTTAATTCTCGTATAGAACCCGGTCAAGGATAACTTTCAATAGTATCAAAGTATATTAATTCTCGTATAGAAATATAATGATTTCAGGTTAAAGGACAATACATCATTATCATTGTGAGATTAACTTATGACACTTTAAACATGTAGTATCTCACAACGGGTCAATCCAGTACCATGTATTTAATACATGTGCTTGTGTTTTGACTTTAGTATCACCATACCTATGATCAATGAGATGTGATCATCAGTCAGTCAACAAACACACTCGTCTCAATGTATTTATTATCGTCCCTTAACAATAATACTTGACTAGGGACCTTTAGGATTATCAATACTATTCTCATAATCTCATTTCTAAGTCACGTACTTAGAGGTATAGATTTACATATCATACCAAGGACATTTATTAATCTGTCATTTTATCGCAGAAAATAAAGATATAATAAATTACTAAAGAATAATCCATTGAATCATAATTAATAGTCCAAATGTTTCATAAATAAACATAATAGTGTTGTCTCTAGGGCACAAACAATAACACATTCTTGTTATATTGCAAGTACATTAAAGTACTCAACCCTAAACCCTACTTCTTATTGATCTTGAGCCGCAAGCCTGATTTCTTGTAAACCATTGATTGTTGAATTGTTGGATATGAACCATACATATACAATACTACCCCACAAATACATATTTACCATATATTGATTCTTGATATGGGATTGCTTAACGTACGAACCTTTATGCCTTGTATAACAGAAGACCAATCCTTGTAACCATTGAACCCTGGGTCTTCTACATTATGATTATTTCCCTGGATTGAAATTCAATCTTCCTGTTTACCGTGTCATACCTTCAGGGTATTGTGAATCACCCTATATTTCAAGATAATTGTTGGTTATGGTTCACTTTATTGAATTACATTATTTATCATGTTATTATTATATTATTGGATTATTTTTAAATATGGACCAGATGCGTGGTCGGACCAGATTCGTTGTCATAATAGGCCAATGTGTGCCTTGGATCCAGTATATAGAGCAAATATGGGAGCCTTGCTCGAGGTTAGTGCGTGACTAATCAACAGCCTAACCTTGGTTTTTAAAAATGAAAGTGAATATCCAATTCTAATAATTATTTATCAAGAAACTTGATTCCTTATATCATTTCAATTTATCATTACTAATCTCAGTGACTATCATTAGGGCTTGCTGAGCTAGTTAGCTCACTCTTGCAAATATGTTTATATTCTTTTCCAGTGAAAAAGGAAACTGGTGGTAGTGAGGATCCCCAGTCAAGTATGCGAGTTAGGTTTTCAGGTTGAAATGGAATAAGCTAGAGGAAGATGTGTGGCTTAGTTTGTGTTGAAAGTTTGTAATAAAGTTTTAATTATGTTGTAAGATAAATAAATTTGGGATTCGGTATGTTGTAACAAATAAGGTTGTGGCTTGTGTACATACTTTGAACTGTTGCGATCCGTGGTTATGGTAAGTAGGGTCATTGCTATATTATTATTATCATAAACAGATTTATATATGGTGTGTGTGTGTATTGTGGACCCCAAACTTCTGACCGGGGTTTGGAGGGCGCCATAACTTGTCTAGAAGATGTAGATAATCATGAGAAATTTAGATTTGAAAGTGAAGTACCATATGTTGAACAATTAAATCCTGATACACTCTCAAACTCTAATGTTGCAAATCTTGATATCACGCCAAACTCTAATGAACCACTTGACAATGGTAACTGCACAAATAATAAAGCACATGTTGAGGGGGAGCAACATGGTCAACATCAATAGTCTAGTTCAAGTGATACAAGTGAAGACACATAAGGAAATACTTAATCAAATTGTGTTTCCTCAAATACTGATGAGATAAATCCTGATAATTTTGAAAGCACTGGTACATGGGGAGCTTCAGGAAGTAATAATGGTACACATCAAGATGGAAATAGAGACTTCATGGATCATGGGGAAGGATCTTCTTCAAGAAGCCAACTTTCTTATGCAATAAAATGGACTAAGTCACACACTCTTGACTTAATCATTGGAAATCTTGATAGTGGTGTAAAAATAGAGAAAACCACTCATAATGAATGTCTTTAACATTCATTTTTATCTCAGATTGAACCAAAGAAAGTGGATGAAGCTCTTCAAGATGCTGATTGGGTCACAATAATATAAGAGGAGATCAATGAATTTGAAAGGAACAGAGTCTGGAATCTAGTACCAAGGACAAAGGATAGTTCAGTAGTTGGTACTGAGTGGGTGTTCATAAATAAGAATAATAGTGAGGGCATAATTCTAAGAAACAAAGCAAGGTTTGTTACAAATGGTTACTCTCAGCAAGAAGGTAATGACTATGATGAGACTTTTGTTCATATTGCAAGACTTGAGGCCATTAAAATTTTTACGGCCTATGCTGCTCACATGAAGTTTAAGGTATTCCAAATGAATGTGAACGGTGCAGTTCTAAATGGTGAACTTGAAGAGGAAGTTTATGTTGAATAACCTTCAGGGTTTATCGATCAAAACTATATAAACCATGTCTATAGATTGGATAAAGCACTCTATGGACTAAAGCAAGCTCCAAGAGCCTGGTATGAACACTTGTACGGTTCCTACTAGATAGTGGTTTCAAAAGAGGTACCACTGATAACACTTTATTTTATAAGAATCATGGTAATGACTTGTTATTAGTTAATATATATGTTGATGATATCATGTTGAGCTCCACTGATGATAAACTCTGTGAGAGGTTTCATAAGGTAATGCAATCCAGATATCAGATGAGTATGATAGGAGAATTGAGTTATTTTTTCGGTTTACAAGTCAAGCAGACTGAAGAATGGATCTTCATTAATCAAGTAAAATATACCATAAATTTATTGAAAAAAGGTTTGGAATGCAAGATAACTCAACTGCTACAACACCCATGGACACTTCAACCAAGTTAAATTTAACTACTGGGTCATCAGTAGATATAACTAACTACAGAGGTATGATTGGCTCACTCTTATATTTGACTGCTAGTAGGCCTGATATAATGTATGTTATCTGTCTGTGTGCAAGGTTCCAAGCTGATCCAAGGGAACCATATCTTATAGCTGTGAAAAGAACTTTCAAATATCTTAAGGGCACCATGAATCTTGGTTTATGCTATCCAATAGATTCATACTTTGAGCTAATAGGATATTCCGATACTGATTTTGCAGGATAAACACATCAACATAAGGTATCACATTAGTAGGGAATATGTTATGGAGGGTACAGTGGAATTGCACGTTGTGCCTACAGATAAACAATTAGCAGATATCTTCACCAAACCACTTTTTGAAGCTATCTTTCCAAGAGTGGTGAATGAGTTGGGAATGATCTCGGAATTTTCTCAAATACTGATGGATAAGTTATTTTCTGCTACAGGCATAAGTGATTAGAGTTTGGTATCTATTTATTAGAATTAAAATTTCTTAAAATATGATAACTTAATTAAACACAAATACAATGTATTCATGCTATTTATTTTATGAAAATTGATTAAAGTGTTAAATTCTGATAATCTACTCTGTACAATACTTTGCATAAATAAACTGTGATAAAGGTAGGGCTGCAAATGAACAGAGCTGTTCGTGAACAAAACTCGGGATCGGTTTGTTTAAGTGAACTCGACTCGGTTCATTTTTTTAAATGAGCCGGTATTGAATATTAAAATAAGCTCTGATAAATAAACAAACCGAGCTGAACTTTTGTCTATTCTAGGGATGGCAATCGGGTCGGATCGGGTCGGGTATTGCAGAATCCATATCCAAACCCGAAAATTTTATACATACCCGAACCCGACCCAAACCCGAAAAATACTCGAAAATGAATACCTGAAGCCGATCCATCAGATTTCTGATCAAATTTGGGTATACCCGAAACCCGAATTTTTTTTGAATTGGATATTCATACCCGAACCCGAAACCCGAACCCGAACCCCAAATCTGAAAATTTGTATAATTATTGATATTGCAGGTGCTTGTAATCGAACACACGACTTGAAGAGAAAGAGTTTTAACGTGCATTTTTCAACCACTCCACCATATCATTAATTGTGTTTTTTATATGTATAGATAATATTTAAAAAATCAACACAATTGATACCCAATTTTTAAAATTTATTACTAAAATATATTTTGTTAACCTTATAAATCTTATCACCCATTTAAATGATTGAATAATTATATTTCATTAAACTTTATAACTAATTAATTTTTAACATAAATATAAATATATATGTTCTAAAATTTATATAATAATACGTATAGTATATATTACAGAATATATATATATATATATAATAGTATAATGTGTAATATATAATATTATAATATTATATATATAATATATATAATAATTCGGGTTTTCTTCGGATTTCAGGTTCGGATAGAGTTTCGGATTTCGGATCGGGTTTCGAATCGGTATACCTAATATCCAAATCCAAATCCAAAAAATTTCGGGTTTAAAAATTAAATCCATATCCAAATCCAAATCCAAAAAATGGGGTTCGGTAAATCCAAATTTTTGGGTTTCGGATCCGGTATCCGTCTGATCGGATTATTTTGCCATCCCTAGTCTGTTTGGCTCGAACTCAGCTCCTTTAGTTCGGGCTCGGATCGGACTCGCCTCAAACTCGGTAACTCGACGAGGTTCGGATAAAATTTATATATATTATAAATAATAGATTATTACTAATCACTTTAATTTTTTTAATGGTACATTTTTCATCATTTATTAATAATTTAATTATTTTAGAGATTTTGTTTATTTTTCTAAATTTAACATTTAGTTTATTCAAAAGTAAACTATCAAATTGTTATCATAATACATTCATCTCCAATTATTCATATTTCATAAACATCATTAAATAACTTGTAATTTACATAAACCAAATTTAAGTAAAACAACAAAACATAATAAAATTTGACATCGTCATTTTAAAAAGTAATGTACGATTAATAAAGTTTTGAATGTCTCAATAATTAAAAATAAAATTATTATATAATTTTAAAAATCATCTTGAAAAATAAAATGATATAGCTAGATTAAGAAATAAGTGTAAAGTGTGAGTGTGTGTATATAATTTTAAGGTAAACCTAGTATTTGATCTCGATACAACTTGTAAAATTATAAATTATAATTTAAGATTATTCGATTGAAAAATATATTCAAAATATTAGTGGACAACTCGACTGGTTATTCGATTAAAAAATATATTCAAAATATTAGTGGACAACTCGACTCGGCTCGAGTTTGGCTCAGTTCGGTTGTTTGTGAACAAACTCGTGTTCGGCTCGGGCTCGACTCGTTTATAAATGAGTCGAGCTTGAACATCACTTTCCGCTCGGTTATTAAACTCGGCTTGACTCAGCTCATTTTAAAAATAAATTAAGGTCGGCTCGGACAAAACTCAGCTCAACTTTGTTCGTTTGCAGCTCTAGATAATGGGATTAACTATTGAATGAGTCAAACATATGGGTTGACTGTTAAACTCTGATGATTTTTTTATTTTATTCAGAAATAGCTAAGTTTTTTTTTATTTGAATAAGTGTGTGTTATATATAAAAGTAATTATTTTAATGATTACTTTTATGAGATTAGTGTCCTGTAAAAAGGCAAAATTGTTCAGTAATTGTAAGTATTACCTTGTGTAACCGTGACGTCTTTAATGATTCCTTTTCATCGGGTCCACTATTATTGGTTACACTGCATGATCCTGCCACGTGTCCCACTAATTTGAAATTTTTGTCTATTAAAGAATATAGAGTTATACAAAATCAATTCTTGGTTTGATTATCACCATTATTTCTATTTCAACTCTATCTCTTCTATTTTACTATATCTATTCTCTGTGTTAAACTCTGAAACTATAATCAGCATTTAAGTTTTTTTTTACAATCAGCTATCATGAATTCACTTGTTGTAACTAAAGCTTATGTCTACTCTGATGGAAAGTTTGTTCCAAACAACTATGCAACTATTCTTGATAAGTCTGGTGTAAATCCCGATTATCATATCTTTCAGGATTTACTGACTACTAGAGAAGTGGGGTATGCTCTTATAAATCTCACAATAATTTATGGTGTTAATGTTCTTCCTTTATGAAGAACAAGTATTTTGATGATGGTGGTCCAAATGGGGGAACTCCAAGCATCACTTTTGAGCATAATGGAGAAGCTAAGGTAGTCACTCCTCAGACTATCAAGGATGTTCTCCATATTCCATCTCAACTCCAATTGCTGATGGATAGATGAGACGCTTTCCTACCCTGATTAGGTATAAAAAGAAGATGAAGAATTTAGGTCAATTGAAAAGGCCTGGGTTGAGAAGAAATGAAATTTCTTCTTAGATTGCATTACAAGGGCTTTCAACAACAAGAGCCGCAATTTTGATGATTTACCCATGATGTCTTCGCAAATTTAGTACTCTCTACCTCATTTTGAGAATTATGATTTTGGTAGAGGTATTTTGTTTTTATAGGAGATAAATTAAAAGTTGATCCAAATACAATATATAATGCTAAATTTTGTCAGTTTATCTTTAGTCAATGTTGTCCTAATGTGGCTATTCCTGCAACCAAGATCATATTAGTGTTTAAGCTGACTAATAGAGCTATTCTCACTTGATCAACAAGGATAATGAGAGGGATAATCTTCCTGCACTCAATATTCCAATTTCCGCCAGGAACTTGCTAATTGCAAGGCTACCTGAGACATATGCACAACAATATATGCAAAAAGCTAGGCTACATGTAATTAGTGATGGGAACCCCCTGTAGCTAACCCCAGATCTGTCACCCAAAAAAAACCCAAACACAATCTACCTCAGGTGTCTCTCAACATGCATCTATCGTAAAAAGATAGAGGCTAGCAAAGTATGAGGCTTCACAGGAATCAGGATTTAGGGCTTCTCAAAAACCACCTTCAAAAATTGATGGAGGACAAGGTGGAAGTAAGAGTACATCCTTTCATTCTTCTAAACAACTTTCAGAATCCAAAAAGAGAAAGCTTATTATTGATGAGACAAAATTAGATGATGAGGAAATTGCTCCCTTACCATCAAAATTTCAGAAATTAAAAACTGATTTTGCTCAAGCACCAATTGTTTTATCAACTGAAAAAGGGTCCATCAAATACTGATGTTGTGAATGCTGATGTTGCTAGCCTTAGACCAAATAAAAGAAAACTAGTCAAGACATACTCTTACAAATATTCTTTGAAGATCAATAAAGAGATAGATGATGAAGGACTAGTTGTAGATACTCAAATAACCTTAAGGACGACAATACTGCAGTTGTCCCAGTCTTAATTTCTGACTCACCAGTAAAGTCTGATTCAAGGGTGAGGGGAACCTTTGCTACTTTTGAGCAAGTATGGAGGATTATGACTGAAATTTAGCAGCATGCAACTCAAGAAACAACTTTTGAAAGAGATCTATCTTCCTGAATCTTTATTAAAAGAGAGCCAAACCCACAAGAACCTTAATCTCCTCATGGTGAAGCGCCTACTATTGGCTCTATACCACAAGAACCTACATCTTGGTATAATGTAGAAGAAACAATATATTCTGATCCAATAGCAACTCAAACAATTCAGGATAAGAATGATGCCGAGAATTCCAAGCTGACATATGAGGTCTCAAAAGTAAAAAAGCTTCTGCAAAACAGTTGAGTCTCATTACAAAAAAGAATATAGTTGGTGTGTATCTAAGCAAAGCACAAGATGATGATTCAGATGCAGAAGAGGGGTATCCACAAGAACCTGAATCTCAAACCAATTTAGCAACTCCAACACATCAAGCCACAAAAGAACAACTACCTCAAAGTGATAGTGTAGGCTTATCTCCTGATGTTGCCATTCTAGCTTTAGATATAGAAGGAAGGGTGCATCCCACACAAATATTCACCGAAATTCTTTGAATTCCACCTTTGGATGGACTCCCTCAACATGAGGATGATATGTCTACAACAGAAGGCATAAATACCGAATCTTCTTTATCAGTATTTAATTTATATACAGATACTATTTTGTCAGCTTTTACTTTTAACTCTTATACTACTGCTATGATCATTGATAGTCCTTCACGGGAGGGTACCCCTATTCATGTGACCTTAAACATCTATTTTCATCCGTATCTTATTTCAGTAGAGCATGAATATCTGAGCTTTTCTAGTGAGATTGAGAGAAAAGCTCTAGAGAAACACAGAAATACAGAGAGGCGGGTTGCTGACCTGACAAAAGGAGAGGTAGACGAGTGTCAAGATTTAGCTAATCTTTGTGAGAAAACTCTGATTCTTGAAAGTCATGAGATAAGTGGTGTGAGAAGTAGTGAGACTACTTTAAAAGAATATAGAGATATAAGTGGTTCATTTATTTCTCTTGTAGGTACTCAGAGTTTACCTAAAACAGCTGTTGATTTGCAGACTATAGACCCTCAAAAATATGCTGATGCATCCATTGCTCAAGCTGATATTTTACTACAGTCCACTCATGTATCAACTACTACCATTTCTGCAATCCCTATTAATGCTAAAGGTGAAGTTATAGAACAGACCATTCTAAAAGCTAATGTTCCAGTGTTTAACCCCATTCCTGAGTCTTCTGCACATTATACTGGAACAGAGGTCTTGGAGTTAGATGTTGATGCTCATATTCACATGGTCACCATTCCCGAGGGAATTGAAATCAATTTGACTGTTGATGCTGTCCTAGAATTTTCTGAGGCTTTTTTTTCTCATACAGCTCCTCCTGAAGATCAACTCTTAAACTTAGATGCTGAAGATGAAGTAGCACAAAAGTTTAAAGAGACAATTGTTGATGATGAAACTTCTAATCACTCTGGTAATGATAGTGATGATGATAAGGAGAAGGATGACATTGATCCAACTAAGATCACTGTTGCCTTAGTTCCTGGTAAAAAATTGGATGATATCATTTTTCCTGATTGTGACAGCCTCAAACTCCGGGGTCTAGAGCTTGACGTCAATAATAATAAAACAGAAATATAAATAATAATTGAACTGAAATAAAATACAAAACTACAACACTACGACCCCCTACCCAAGATCTTGTCAGGTTTAAGTATGAAACTAGGTTATACAAAACTTTACAACTTATAACAAAACTTATCAGGACCTATTCACCTGTCTACCTATTACCGATGAACCCATCTCATAAGAACCAAATAGAATAAGTGACTGATTTCTGCCCTGATTTTGACCAACGATGGTCCTTCTAGAAGGAATGCGGTGCTTAGGCGTCTGAAAAGAGTAATATGGAGATATATAAAATAATGAGCCGATGAATGCTCAAAAGTACCAGATATATGAATAAACAGTTGAAATCCTTTTTAAGAACTGGAAAACCACAACTTACCAGCATGACTTTCCAAAACCAAACACAATGTAACTAGAATAAAGAATTCTGAAACATTGATTTTAGCATGCTTTCCTTTACTTGAATAAATTGACCTATAACATTTTTGAAATTGAATTAATCAGTTCTTTTGGAAGTTCAACATGTGAAGATAGTTGATCAGTCTATCAATCACCGGACATCTCTAATGGCCATCCAGAATTACGTGTTCCGGAACTTAAAGACTAGCCAGGTCTTTATTATCAATGAAGTAATCGGTTAAAAGAATATGCGCAACCGAATTAGCCTCTTACGCCACCACATGTTGGGCTGTTACTGAATAACGGACCTCTTACGCATTTCCAATAGATTGTCTGATTTCCCTTTTATTCCAGTTCTAACATTTAAATTGACTTTTACCTATCTCTTTCCAAATTCCATAACATAGGTTAACATAATAAAATTCCAAATTTAACTTTAAATCACAATTTAGTCACGAGAACTTACTAAATACGGTTGACTCGCCCGGGAAAGTTGGGTTCAGATAGGAAGACTTTCCAGATTTCACACGTTTAGAGATAGGTAATCCACAAGTTACGGTTTCCTAAAACAACATTGAATGAAACAAAATTTCTAAACAAGGGAATACATAACTTAAATCATGTTTATCAAGTATGAATACGTTAATCAAACAATGTAACCTTGTTTATTCAAAAATACTGAACTATAACAGATATGGTCAGAGGTACTTACCTTGCTGAGCTTTTACTTATGAACTACTAGGTTATCCTTACTTCGAGGACTGGGTTTTTGACTGGAACCTATAGAATCGAGATACTTTAAGTTAGACAATCGATTATTATTGACATATCCTCACTTTCAGTTCTACCCCTTATGATAACAAAACGTGACTCATATTTATATTTATTCTATAATTATGCAAAATGGGTAAGGTCCATATATATCGAAACTCGGGTTGTTAGACATTTTTTGAAAGTACGTACGTATAACTCTTGATACAAGAAATAGGGTTTTAGTATTCTTTTACAAAAATAATTCACCAACTGAATTACATACTACTAGCTGTTTAGAATCTTGGTTTCAAAATTTAACTTAGATTGACTGAACCGAATTCATAGTTAATTAATCGTTAATAAGACAAACCGACTAATTTATATTAGTAAGTTTATCTGAATAACGTTTAAGCAAATACAACTAAAAGTCATACTAATACAAGTTAGTTTCTCGTATCAAAAATTAAATTTGTAAAATGATTTAAATATACATTTATACAGCAGATAGATCGATAGTAATTCCGATAATTTAAGGGTACATTCCCGAATTTCCAAAATAATAATTTCTCGAAAATCGAGCAGCACCTCCTCTATTTACCGGACTGCCATTTGATATCATATCGAAACAATTTTTAGAACAACGCAATCCAATTAATTTCAAAACTAAATATTTAACTACTACTTTTATTTTTATAATTTTTAGGAATCAGTTGATACATCACGGTCCACCGTTAGCTCGCCGAGGCTCATCGCTGACGGCAGCAAAACCCGGAGGTACCTAAATAGGGTTCCAATCTCGAGTTTCACCGCTAAATAAAATTACCCGCACGGAAAATGAATTTAATTCATTAAAATATTTAATATTTCTCCTTCAAAAATCTAAAAATCCCAAATCAATATAAAACAAACAACCAAAAGAGTAACATGGCAACAACAACACAGGCGACACAACATAGGCACACAACCAATCAACTGCTACACACACGCACATATATGTATGGATATATATATATATATACAATCAAGCAGAAACAGAACCGAAGCAACCGGAACCAACCAGAAATAGGCGGCGGAGGCGGCGGAGAAAACAGGGAACATAGGTAGGGGAGGGGAAGAGAGTGGAGGATAGATTGGAAGCGGGAGAGAGACATGAGATCGAGGGTGAGAGAGAGACTAGAGAGAGCCGAGAGAGAGATTAGAGAGAGTCGAGAGATTGAGGGAGAGAGATATAGAAACTGTGTTTGTGTGTGTTTTGTTTATATATATTGTTATGGATAAAAAACTAAGGTTATTATTTGTTGTATTTATTACTAAGATTCGGGACCTCAAGGCCTTTAATGGCTGCTCTCGTGTTTCATAGCTCAACTCTGCCTTTACGAGATGCCTACGTATCTCTGTGAATTAGAGAATCAAGCCAAAAAATGTAGTTCTGATTTGTGGGGTGAGGCCCCTTATATAGATGTTGGGAGTCCTTGAATTCGACTTGGTAGAGGAGACTTGGTGGGCAAGTCTCATAATTAGAATGGACTTTGGAGTCCTAGATAGTAGGAAACTGATTCCTTATCCTTTTAGGTGGCCTTGAGGCTAATCTATAAGGATTTATATCCTTATCGGGACTCTTCTCAATAGCTGATTTTTCCCTTATTAATTAATTACGACATTAATTAATAATCAGGGCTTTTGGGCCTTCTTTATTCCATCTGGCCTGATCTGGTCCATCAGGTTTAACCTTTCTGCTCTGAGTATCATATATCTTTTTATTGGGCCTAGCAGCCCACACCTTGCAGTATTTAATTATACTATCATAATTTATTTATCCCTATCATATATATATATATATATATATATATTTAAGAAATCAGAGAAGGCCACATATCAGTTGAACAACGAAAAACCTGACACCTATGATTTCCCCCTTCTGACAGTCTGGTTTTGTCCCATGTTTTTCATTTTAACGAACCAATGTGCAGGTGAAAATAAACCAAAAATTACAAAAATAATTTTAAAATTCCCGAAATATTTTAAAACTAATAAAATAATTTTTTTCAGAATTTTTAGAACTTTTTGAATTTAACATTGAATTAACAATTACATAAAATCAGAAAATCGTTCAGGAGTAAATATTTAATGAAATACAATTTTATAAATGTGATAAATACTTAAAAATATATGATATAATTATAAAGCAATAGAATATTTTTTCTCAAAATATTCAAATTTATGAAAAATAAACTAAAATATTTCTTCTGAATATAACTATAAATTAATACAATTCACACGTCAAATCGAAACAACAATTAGTAATACGAACAATTCAACACATTTTTAATATTTAACATGCAACACATATCTTACAGAATAATGTATTTTAATTACACAAAATACAGAGTCGTTTTAACTTTCCTCTCGTAAAATGATTATGTCCTAAGAATCTTAATTATTTGAATAAGTGAGGATAGTTTTCTAGCATTTCTGACTCTAATTCCCAAGTAGATTCTTCTACTCGAGGATTTCTCCAAAGTACTTTTACTATAGGAATGGATTTATTCCTAAGGACACTCTCTTTACGATCTAGGATCTGGATTGGTTGTTCCACGTAGGACAAATCTGGTTGAATCTCGATTGGCTCATTTTCAATGACTCGATTTGAATCAGGACTATACTTCTTCAACATACGTGGAACACATTATGAATGTGACGCAGATGCAGCGTCAATGCTAATTCGTAAGCAACCTTGCCTATTTTCTTTAAGACTTCAAAGGGACCGGTATATCTGGGACTCAATTTACCTTTTTGTCCAAACCTGATTAATCTTTTCCAAGGAGAGACTTTCAGCAACACCAATGATCCAACTTCTATTTCCAATTTTTTTCGATGTAAAGCTGCATTTTTCCTTTATCTGTTCAGAGTAGCCTCTAGCCTTTTCCGAATCAGAATCACTGCATCTTTTTTATGTTGAACCAACTCAGGGCCTAACAATTTCCTTTCATCGACTTCTTCCCAACAAAGCGAAGATATATACTTTCAAGCATATAAAGCTTCATACGGTGGCATACCGATACTGGCATGATAGCTGTTATTATAAGAAAACTCTATCAATGATAGATGATCGTCCCAATTTCCTTTGAAATCCAAAGCACATACCCTTAACATATCCTCTATCATCTGAATTGTTCTTTCACTTTGTCCATCATTTTTGAGGATGATAAGCGGTGCTCATTTTCAACTTGGTCCCTAAGCATTCATGAAACTTGGTCTAAAACCTCGAATTAAATCTTGGGTCTCTGTCCGATACGATGGAAACTAAAACTTCATGTCTGTATACAATTTCATCCAAATATAGTTTGAATAACATTTTTAGGGAATGTATCTCGTTGATTGGAAGGAAGTGAGCTAATTTTGTTAATCTATCAATGATGACCCATATAGAGTTGTGATTCGATCTAGCCCTCGGTAGTCAAACCATGAAGTCCATTGTAATGTCTTCCCACTTCCATTGAGGAATTTCTAAGGGTTGCAACAATCCACCTGGTCTTCGGTGTTCGGCCTTTACTCGCCAGTATGTATGACACTTGTTAACCCAATCAGCTACTTCATTTTTCATTCCTGGCCACCAGAATTTCTTCTTTAGATCATGATGCATTTTCTTACTCCGTGGATGAATGGAAAACTTTGAAATATGGGCTTCCCGCAATATCTCATTCTTCATGTCAGGTATATTTGAAATCCATATTCATGACAAAAATCTTAATATACCTTTATTATCCTTCTGCGTACAAATCTCTTCTCCTGTCAGGTTATCCAATCCCTGATCCATTACTTCCTCTTGACATTTCTTCATTCTTTCAATCAGTTCTGGCTAAAAAGTAATTTCTTACAGTTGTTCCTTATTATCTCCTAGTACTCGAATTTCAATCTCCAACTTTTCCAATTCTTTTGACAATTCTTTAGCGATCTCAATCATATTCAATATTTCCTTCATGCTCAAAGCATCTGCTACCACATTGGCTTTTCCTGGATGATAGTTAATAAAACAATCATAATTCTTAATCAATTCCAACCATCTTATTTGTCTCATATTTAAATCTTTCTGAGTGAATATGTACCTTAAGCTCTTATGATCCATATAGATGTCGCACCTTTCTCCGTAAAACTAATGTCTCCACAGTTCCAATGTAAATACTATTTTTGCCAACTCCAAGTCATGTACCGGATATTTCTGCTGGTGAGGCTTTAGTTGTCTGGATGCATAGGAAATAACTTTGTCATGCAATATTAATACACATCCTAAACCTTTTAAAGAAGCATCTCTATAGATTACAAAATTCCAGGTCCCATCTGGCAATTCTAATATCGGAGCAGTCATCAATCTTTTCTTCAATCTTGAAAACTTTCCTCAAATTTCTCATTCCACACAAACTTCTCATTTTTCCTGGTTAACTTAGTCAGTGGGTTTGCGATCTTTGCAAAATCTTTTATAAATCTTCGATAATAACCAGTTAATCCAAGAGATCTTTTGACTTCCATCGGTGTCTTTGGTTGCTCTCAATTTGATATAGCTTCAATCTTTACATGATCTACCTTGATACCATCCTTTCCAACCACATGACCTAGGAACTGAACTTCATCCAAACAGAATTCACATTTCAAGAACTTGGCATACAATTTCTTATCTTTCAATCTTTGCAGAGTAATCCTTAAGTATTCTGCATGTTCTTCTTTAGACTTCGAATAGATCAAGATGTCATCAATAAATATAATCATGAACTTATCCAAGTACTCTTTAAACACTCTATTCATGAGATCTATAAATACGGCTGGTGCATTTGTTAATCCAAATGACATCACTAGAAACTCGTAATGTCCATATCTTGTCCTAAACACAGTGTTTGGTATATCCTAAAGCTTAATCTTTAACTGATGGTAGCCAGATCTTAAGTCCATCTTTGAGAAACAAATTGCTCCTTTAAGTTGATCAAATAAATCATCAATCCTTGATAGGGGATACTTATTCTTAATTGTCAACTTATTCAACTCCAGATAATCGATACATAACCTGATGCTTCCACCTTTATTTTTCACAAATGATACCAGTGCACCCCAGGGAGATAACTTGCTCTAATTACACCTTTATCCAACAGTTCCTGAAGTTGATTAGCCAATTCCTTCATTTCTACTGGAGCCATGCGGTATGGAGCTTTTGACACTGGTTCGGCTTCGGTTACTAAATCGATGGAAAATTCTATCTCATGATCTGGTGGTAGTCCTAGTAATTCATTTGGAAAGACTTTTGGAAATTTATTTACTACCGAAACTTCTTCCAACTTAGGTGCTTCCTTCTTAGTACCCACTACATGTGTGAGATATGCCTTACATCCTTGTTTTGATAACTTCTTTGCTTGCATGATCGAAAAAAACTTCTTATCTTCCTTCTGCCCTTGAAAACTCTCCCTAATATTATCTTCTATAAACATAACAATTTGCTTCTTCTTGCAGTCAATCTTTGCCGTATTTCGGGACAACCAATCCATTACTAAGATTACATCGAATTCTCTTAACTCGAAAGGTATCAGGTCAGCCGAAAAAGAATGTCCTAAGATTTTTATATGGCATTTAGGACAGAACTAATTTACTGGTACTTTATTTTGATTATCGACTTCTATAATTAAGGATTCTTTTAAATATTTCAACATTAAATCCATTATATCCACATAATCCATCTATATAAATGATTCAAATGCTCTAGAATCAAATAATACTTAAATATGGAATTAAGGGAGAGCGTACCTACTACCACATCAGAATCTTGAGCAGTTGGCCTTTTGGTCATCTTGAAAGTTCTAGCCTTGGACGTATTAGATTTCCTACTTTGCCATTCTATAATTGAGAAGCACTCCTACAATTCTTGGCAAGATGTCCTAATTTGCCACAATTATAGCAGGTGACTCCTGGATTCTCTACTTTACATTCAGACACATAGTGTTCTTTCTGCCCACACTTGAAATATTCATAATTTGCTTTGCACACTCCACTATGCTTTTTCCCACATTACATACACTCCACTATTGGTGGCCTAACCGATTTGACTTGATTGGAACTGACTAAGGTGTTACTGGGCCTATTCTAAGAAAAAATTTATATTTTGAATCCTCTATCCCTATTCTTCCCAAACTTTTTCTGAAACTTCTGACTGGATCCCCCTTGGTCTTGTTTTTCTTCCACAACTTCCACAACTTCCACTTCTTACTTTATTTGTCCCTGGCGGTCAACTTCTGATCACTTTCTATTACCACAGCTTCCGGAAATACAGAAGCATAGGTCTTCGGGTATAAAATTACAACTCCACTCTGAGTTTCCCGCTTCAATCCCCGTCGAAATGTTTTTGGTTTTTAAGCTTTAGATCTCAGATAGTCTGGTGCAAATCTGGTTAAATCCATAAACTTAGCCTCATACTCTGCTACACTCCTTTCACCTTGCTTCAATTCTAAAACTCAAACTCCATTTGGTTTCGTAGGCAATCTGGAAAATATTTTTCTAAAAATAATTCTGTGAACCTAGTCCATGGAATAGGACCTTCTCCTTCTAGTTTCTTGGTTGATTCCCACCAGTGATTCGCTTCATTTTTCAAGAAATAACTTGTATAATCTGCCTTAAGGTCATCAGTTACTTGAGTGAGATTGAAAGTTTTCTCCATTTCCTTCAACCATACTCTTGCAGCTACTAGGTCAGTCTCACCCTTAAATTCTGGAGGTTTAACAGCCTAGAAAATTTGAAATTAACGGTTTGGTTCACCCCTTGATGCTACTGTTGTTGCAACCGAAGTTGTTGTTGTTGAATTTGTTGTTGCTTTTGTTGGATTAATTGCTATTATTGTTGCTGCTGGAATTGTTGTTATTGTTGCTGAAACTGTTATTGTTTTCGGGCCATTTGATTTGTCTGCTAGCGCAACAAATCTAGAATTTCGTTTATAGATGGACCCCCAGCAAAACTACTGTTATTGTCTTTAGACTGGGCAGCTTTCTTGGGCGGCATTTTCCTGAAATATAGCATTGGATATATACAAACGTATAATAAGTATGTATGACAGAAAATATCACCGTTTAAATGGTACACCTGTATCAGGAAAATGCTGCCTAGATAGAATACCCATGTCTTTATTATCAGGGGTTCATTTATAAAAGATATTTAGATTAACAACACTAGCAACAATAACAAAAATGACAGTAATAAAAACAACAAAATACAGGAAAACCGGAATGTAAAGATAATAAACACCATAATATACATATATGAATTCTTAGTACAACAGCAACTGATTAACTTCCCACAACTACTAAAACATAACAACCAAACTAATCTAATACACAACAAATCATGGTTTGACATTTCAGCCACAAACTACATAAAACCACCTAACAAACTAAGTTAAACTTAAGGAACTCTGGACTCTACCAGGCACACTAGTCCGAGATCCAACCAACTATTCCTCTAAAGGCAATTTCCTATCACCTACAAGTGACTTACCAACCACTGAATCAACTTTTCTAAGACTGTAGCTTTCGCCATCGGACCTTAAACCCTCTCTGCTGCCTCCGCTGTAATATCCCGTAATTTTTAGAATTATTATTATTATTATTTGAATATGTTTATGTGATTTCTGATTTGGAAGGAGTAAAATGGTATATATTTATTCCTGTTTGACGAGTTCATGTCATCAAATGATAATGTGCTAATTGTTAAGTGTTGTATCTATTCTTCTTAATTTATGAAAATATTTACTTAAATATTTTATTTTCAAAAATTTATTTAAAAGTCGATCATTCTATTGATATCGGTAATTGAGTTTATTTTTGGTAGTGGATAAAATAAACCTCGATTATGTAATTAATACTGTATTAATTACACCTTGGCCTACTTACAAGGCCCATTTATAAAGGCCCAAAAGCCCTGAATATTAATTAATATCATAATTAATTAATATGAGAAAAATCAGCTAATTAGTAAAGTCCAAATAAGGACACAACTCCTTGGAGATTGGCCTCCAAGAAATCTCATAGGATAAGGATTCAATTTCCTGCATTATAGGACTCCAAAGTCCACTCTAAATCTGAGACTTGTCCACTAAGTCTCCTAACCCAAATCTAATTTTAAGGCATCTCATGCCTATATAAGGGGCCTCACTCCATAAATCAGAACTATATTTTTGACTTGATCCTTGGCATACAGCAAGGTACATAGGCATCTTGTTAAGGTAGATCAAGTCACGAAGCACAAGAGCAGTCAAATCGAGCCTCGAAGCTCACGAACCCTAGCAATAAGTACACCCTAATTTTTTATCCATAACATTTGGCATCGTTTGTGGGAAAGCATAACAACAACCATGGTGAACTCACAGAGCAGAAACAACACCCTCGAAGGAACACCAGCTGGGATGACCCAAATAATTTCGTCAATGGTGGAAATACCCCCACACTCAACCTACGCATCCATCCAAGGAGGAACCCTGATAGGGGAAACTGAGCCTCAGCCATAAGGGACGAATCCCCCGGCTCCTCAAGGGACGAGTTCCCAATTTCAACAGGTACATGCACCAGTGAATCCTCAACCCGTTGGGTATGAGTATTCAACTATTGAAACCACTAACCCCCTTATGAGATGCCCTTATACCCCGAGGTTGGAGGAATTGGACATGCTAATCGGAGTGAAGCACAAGGGCAGAAGCCCCACTACATACGCGGTTTGGCTCCTATTTCGGAAGACCAAAAATTATTTGGCCCTTACACTGAAAGAGACACCAAATATTTAGATGATGATGTGGCTCCGAGAAGGAGGCATGCTGGTAAAAAACCAGTGCCTAATGCTAACCAACGCCCTAGGAGCACATGAGGAACGAATTCCCAAGAAGTACAAGAGAGGATCAGGGCTCACGAAGCTGAGATCCAAAGGCTGAAGCGCGAACTGGAGGCGCACTTGACCCCAAGACCCCCACTACCTCCGAGGAGAAGAGATCCTCCTCCAATCATAGACCTGGATGATCCAATACCAAGAAGGGTTGTTGCCCTAAGGGTTGATCCAAGTGATCTCATGCTCCTAGGAGATCTTGATGATCCAACTTCACCATTCATTAAAGAGATAATGAATGCCCACATCTCAAGGAATTTAAGATGCCCACCATCAAAGATTATGATGGCACTGAGGATCCCGCTGATCATGTCAGAACATTCTCTAATGCACTGTTGCTACAGCCCGTGAACAACGCTATTAAGTATCGGGCATTTCCTCAAACCCTGTCGGGAATAGCTCAAAGGTGGTACAGCCGTTTGCCTCCGAATTCAATTGGATCCTTTATAGACTTAAGTCAAGCATTCATTAGGCAATTCATCAGTGAAAGACTGTATGAGAAGAGTTCAGCATCCCTCATGAGCATTGTGCATGGGGCAAAGGAGTCCTTGAGAGACTATCTGAACTGTTTCACCAAAGAAGCTTTGAAGGTCCCATACCTTGATGACAAGGTAGATATGATAACACTGCAGCAAGGAACTAGGGACGAATTCTTTAAGATGTCACTAGCC
The DNA here is from genome assembly GCF_009905375.1 of Apium graveolens. NCBI lineage: Eukaryota > Viridiplantae > Streptophyta > Magnoliopsida > Apiales > Apiaceae > Apium > Apium graveolens. Next base: position 40,282,786 of record NC_133656.1, on the reverse strand, counting down.
AAGCGCCCCCCTGAAAGCATGTTGTAGCTCCAAGATAGGGCAGGAAAGTATATCAAAGTGGAAGAAAGCATGAGGAAGATGGTAGTGAATAACGAGCCCGCTTGTGGCAAGAAGCAAAAGACTGATCTAGAATATAATGCCAAGGATAAGTATCCTAAAACTGAGCAAAATGTTGATTTACCCCTGAAGAAGGGAGGACCTGGACAAAATTTCACCGAATATGCTAATCTAAATTCTCCTAGAAGTCAGATCTTAATAGGAATCAAAAGAGATAGGGATGTTCATTGGCCTAAGCCCCTGAAGGATGATCCTACCAAGCTGGATAAGAGAAAATATTGTAGATTTCACAAGGATGCGGGTCATGACACCAATGAGTGTAGACAACTAAAAGATGAAATTGAATTCCTCATTCAAAAAGGAAGGCTGATAAAGTCTACTGGAGATGGAGGGGATATGAATAATAATGGAAGAAGGAACTTCGAGGATTGCAAAAGGGATCATGATGATCAAGGGAGAAATCCCCAACGCAGGAGATCGGTGATAAACACAATCTTTAGAGGACCATGACCCCGAGGGCCAGTGATAAATACAATCTTTGGAGGACTGACTGCTTCTGGTTCATCTACAAACTCGAGGAAGGAATATACTAGAGAAGTTATGCATTTGTCGGAGAAGCCCCGAAGAGGGCTAGGACAGGAATAACAATGATATTCGATGATTTTGATTTAGAGGGTGTCAAATTTCTTCATGACGATCCTCCGGTCATAACACCGATAATAGGGAACATCCCGGTGAAAAGAGTCCTTGTAGACAATGGAGCCTCGGTGGACATCTTACTCCATGATACCTTTATAAGGATGGGTTACACTGATTCTCAATTAACCCCAACTGATATGCCAATATACGGTTTCGCTGGAGTCGAGTGCCCCGTGGAGGGAGTAATTTAAGTTGTCTCTTCTTATAGGTCAGGAACCAAAACAAGCAACATAGATGTTGAACTTTGTAGTGGTATAAGTTGTATCAACATACAATGTAATCTTGGGAAGAATGGGAATACATGCTTTTAGGGTAGTCCCCTCTTCTCACCATTCAGTGATGAAGTTTCCCACCCGGAACGGGATTGGGGAAGAAAGAGGAGATAAAAAGATGGCAAGGAGTTATTATGTAGCCTCCCTTAGGGCTGATGTAGTTGGAGGCAGGTTTTTCCTATCAAAGACCTGGATATCCGTGAGAATGACGAGAAAAGAAGGAAGCCAGCAGAAGACTTGATTCCGATCCCTTTGGCTCCCGAGGATTCTGAGAAAGTAACTTTTATTGGAGCGTCAATAGAGGAGTCCCTTAGAGGGAAGCTGGTGACGTTTTTACAAGAAAATAGTGATGTATTCGCATGGTCAACAACTGATATCATAGACCCGGAACTGATCGCTCACAAATTGAATGAGGATCCAAATCGAAAGATTGTGAAGCAAAAGAAAAGAAGTTTTGCCCCTCAGGGGCAGGAGGTGTAACAGCCCAAATTCGGGGTCAAGATTTGGTGTCACTAAACAATCTTTACATAATATAAAATATCATACAAATTACCCCTTAGTTTTGGATCGTTTACAGGTTATGGTATGAAACAAGAATCTAACCTCCTACAATTCACTACTAAAATACAAGATTAAATACCTTTATACTAATTCCCTTGTCTTACTTTTCTAACATCTTCATCCTCTTGCAGCGGAGATCTTTCTAAATTTTGTTATCTATCAAAAGCAATTCACTTTTATCCTCATTTGTTTCTGAAAGAAATAAGAATTTACAAAGCAAGAGTGAGCCAAAAATGCCAAGCAAGTATATAACTGATTTTCAGGTATCAATATTAAAGGAAATTTCCAGACAAAATCTTTTAAATAATTTATAAACATTTTTATTAAATTGATGTAGTTGAGCGAATAACAATTGGTCGTTACCAGTATTTAGATATAAAACCAGAAGTGACGAGCAATTCCCAGATTCATCTCCTAAATCAGGGTTTTGTCCGGTTTTGGAATTATAAAACTTGTCGAGAGAGAATGGCGTTAATGGAGATCAATAATGAAGTAGACTGGACACTAGCTTAATGTTCACACTCATACCCTGCTGATCAGTTAGGATATAGTGTAGATCTATGTTAGATATATTTGATAATGTCATGGCTAATATGTTTTATGTTTAGCTTTCAGATCTTACTGAACAGGATAAATCAGTACTTAACTGTTGATCAGTACTTATACTGGAAGTCAGGACTTAAGGATATCAGTACGTATGTTATCAGGAGATAATCATCAGAAGATAGATATCAGAACTTAAGTGCTGAAGGATAATCAGATAAGGACAGTAGCTGATTAAAGAAAAGAAGATCAAGATAAACATAAGAAGAGATATGCATGAAGAAGGAATTCCGTGAAGAATGGAATACTTGGAAGAAAAGATATCTGATTGATATATTTTAGGAAGCAGAATTATATTCCATATCAATTAGCGATTATCTTGTAACTATGTAGTATATAAACACAGACATAGGGTTTACACTATAAGTGTTATCATTATTATAAAAGATTATTAATTATAACCCTAGCAGCTCTCGTGATATTTGTTCATCACTGAGAGGTAACAGTTCCATACTGTAACAGAGTGTATTGTTTCAATAAAGTTTGTTTTCTGTTACTTAAGTTCTTAAAGTTCGATTTGAGTGTACTATACACTGTATTCACCCCCTCTACAGTGTGTGTGTGACCTAACAATTGGTATCAGAGCTACTCTGTTAACACACATACAGTTAAAGATCCAAACACAATCATGTCGGACACAGAAACTCCAACTAAGCCTACCACAACTGAGGAACCACCAAAGACACAAATTCAGAGTCGGTATGAGACCATCAGAGTCCCCATACTGAGACAATCTGAATATCCCATATGGAAGGTAAGGATGACCATGTTCCTGGAAGCAACAGATCCAGAATACCTTGATAGAATCAAGGAAGGTCCTCACAAACCAACCAAACTCGCTGTTGCAGTTTCAGGTGAAGCAGCACAGACCGTACCAAAGGAGAAGAGTGATTATACTGCTGAAGATATAGCATCAATTGCTAAGGATGCTAAGGTACGACATTTACTGCATAGTGCCATTGATAATGTAATGTCAAACAGGGTAATCAACTGCAAGACTGCTAAGGAGATATGGGATGCTCTGGAAATAAGGTGTCAGGGAACTGACACAATTAAGAAGAACAGGAAGACAATACTCACTCAAGAGTATGAACACTTTGACTCAAAGGCTAATGAGTCATTGAATGATTTATATGATAGATTTGTCAAACTTTTGAATGATTTGTCATTGGTTGATAAAGAGTATGATCTTGAAGATTCAAACCTTAAGTTCCTATTAGCTCTTCCTGAATGCTGGGATTTGAAGGCAACGACAATAAGAGACAACTACAATTTTGATGAAACAACTCTTGACGAAATCTATGGAATGCTCAAGACTCATGAGCTGGAGATGGAACAAAGAAGCAAGAGGAAAGGAGGAAAGTCAAGGACAGTTGCTCTTAAGGCTGAAGAAGAATTCCCCAAAGCAGCTTCCTCAAAGAACGACAAGGGTAAAGCTCTTTTCATAAAGTCTGATACCGAGTCATCAAGTTCTGAGAGTAATGATGACTCATATTCTGAAAGCTTGCCTGAGACTGATGCTGATGAGGAGATGATGAAGTTGTGTGCTCTTATGGTTAAAGGAATCACAAAGATTGCATACAGGAAGTTCAGGAAGGGAAAAAAATTTTCCAGGAAAGGCATAAGTTCTGATAAGAAGAATTTCAGAAGATCTGAAGGCAGAGGAGGAAATTCTGACAGAGGAGATTATACCAATGTTAAATGCTATAACTGTGGTGAGAAAGGCCACATATCTCCTGACTGCAAGAAGGTAAAGGGTGACAAAGGCAAGGCTCTTGTCACAAAGCAGAAAAGCTGGACAGACACCTCAGACTCTGAAAGTGAGGAGAACTATGCATTGATGGCAAATGCTGATAAAGAAAGTGCTGAGAGCAGTTCTGAAACTGCTGAAACAAAGGTACCTTAGACTACTTATGCTTTTCATACTGATGATATTAATGAGTTGAGAAGATATCTTAAAACCATGTTTGTTAGCTATAGAGATCAAACTTTAACATGTGAAAGATTAACTTCTGAAAATCTTGCATTTAAGAAAAGGAATGATTTCTTAGAAAAAGAGTTAGTCATGTTCCATCAAACTCAGAAGGATAGAGATGATACTTTTTATGTTAGGAATGAAGTGCTAAAATTAAATGAATCTCTAAAAACTGAGTTAGAAAAGGAAAGAGAGATTATCAGGACTTGGACTAACTCTGGCAAAACAACTCAAAATTTGCTAAGTAGTGGAAACTGGAAAGAGGGCTTAGGTTATGGAGAAGATAAGAATGATAAAGGAACTGAAGAGATTAAGCCTGTTGTTAAGCAAAAGCCAAAGTTTAAACCTGTTAAGTTTGTAACTGTAAAGTCTGAAAATGAGAAATCAGAAGTTAAGGAGGAATTAACTTCTGACAAACTAAAACAGGAAAAGACAGCTGAAGTGAACATAGGCTTAATGACGAAGAAGCAGCTTAAACATAAGCTGAAAGATGTTAAGAATGCAAACAAGGTAAAATCACCTAGGAAAAATAGGAATGGAACGGAAGGTGTGAATAAAAGCAATGATTATAAACCTGTACCTGATGCTCCTAGGAAAACATGTCATAACTGTGGAAGTTCTAACCATCTGGCTTCTTTTTGCAGGAAGAATAAGAATATTAACTCATTACCTTCAAAATCAGGAGTTAAGAGTCAGTCTGTTAGATACAAACCACAAAATCCTTGTTTTCATTGTGGTAGTTTATGGCATTCCATTTATACTTGTAAGGAATATCATAGTTTGTACTATGATTATTATCAAATAAAACCTTCTTTGAAGAAAGTTTCCATTGTTCCTTCTAGTGTAAATTCTGATTCAAAGTCTGATAGTGTAAGTTCTCATAAGAAAAATGTTAACATAAACTCTGATGCTAAATCCGCTACAAATGTTAACAAACTTAATAAGGCCAAAGGATCCAAGCAAGTCTGGGTCCTTAAAACTAATAATTAGTGGTCTTTGTGATTGCAGGGCAACAGGAAAAATATTCTAGTTCTGGACAGTGGATGTTCAGGACATATGACTGGAAATAAGGCCCTGCTATCAGACTTTGTGGAGAAAGCTGGCCCAAGTGTTTCTTATGGAGATGGCAACATTGGAAAAACATTGGGATATGGCAATATCAATCTTGGAAATGTCATAATTAAACAAGTAGCTCTGGTCTCAGGACTTAAACACAACCTACTGAGTATAAGTCAAATCTGTGACAGAGGTTATCATGTTGATTTCTTTGAAGAACACTGTGAAATTGTGAGTAAATCTAAAGGCAAAGTTGTTCTGAAAGGATACAGGCGTGGTAACATTTATGAAGCTAAGCTTTCAACAAGTACTGATGGTTCTGCAATCTGTCTGATGAGTATAGCATCAATTGAAGAAAGCTGGAATTGGCATAAGAAACTCTCTCATTTAAATTTCAACAATATAAATGAACTGGTCAAGAAAGATCTTGTGAGAGGATTGCCAAACACAGTATTTGCTCCTGATGGTCTTTGTGATTCATGTCAGAAAGCCAAACAAAGAAAATCTTCATTCAAGAGCAAGACTGAATCATCAATTCTTGAGCCTTATCATCTAATACATGTTGATCTATTTGGTCCAGTAAATGTCATGTCTATTGCAAAGAAGAAGTATGCGTTGGTCATAGTGGATGAGTTCACCAGATACACATGGGTGTATTTCTTGCACACAAAAAGTGAAACTGCATCTATCTTGATTGTTCATGTCAAACAGCTGGATAAAATGGTCAAAGATTCTGTGAAAATTTTAAGGAGTGATAATGGCACTGAGTTCAAGAATTTGATAATGGAAGAGTTCTGCAAACGCCATGGAATAAAGCAGGAATTTTCTGCTTCTGGAACTCCACAGCAAAATGGAATTGTTGAAAAGAAGAATAGAACTCTCATTGAAGCTGCACGTACAATGCTTGAAGAAGCAAAGCTTCCAACCTATTTATGGGCTGAAGCTGTGCAGACTGCTTGTTTTACTCAAAATGCAACACTCATTAACAAGCATGGAAAAACACCATATGAGATGGTGAAGAAAAAGAAGCCAAATCTGAAATATTTTCATGTATTTGGATGCAAGTGTTTTGTTCTCAAGACTCATCCTGAACAGCTATCAAAGTTTGATCTAAAAGCTGATGAAGGAATCTTTGTTGGATATCCACTTTCCACAAAAGCCTTCAGAGTCTATAATTTGAGAACAAAAGTGGTCATGGAATCTATCAATGTCTCTTTTGATGACAAGAAGATTATTGGTCTTGAAGATTTCATCGACCATGATCAGCTGAGATTTGAAAATGAAGACTCAAATTCTGATACTGAAAATCCTGACAGTCTAAGTCCTGATACTGTAAACTCTGATGGATTAAACTCTGATGTTATTGAAACTGTGGTGACTACGTCAAAGGAAGATGCACCTATGCAGGGGGAGCATACTCAAGATCCTACCACATCTCAAGAAACATCAGAACATGCATCTGGCTCTTCAAGTTCTGATTCGTCAAGTTCTGATAAGCCAAGTTCTGATAGTGCTGAAAATCTAAATACTGAAGAATCCAACTCAGAGAGCATAGTTTCAGGGGGAGCATCAGAAAATGAAAATGAAGATAGCACGGATCATGGGGGAGCATCCAGTTCTAGAGAAAACCTTCCATCTGCAAGGAAGTGGACAAAATAACTTACACCTGATTTGATAATTGGAAATCCTGATGCAGGTGTCAGAACTAGAACAGGTACTTCAAATGAATGTCTTTACAATTCTTTTCTCTCTCAGACTGAGCCAAAGAAAGTGGAAGAAGCTCTTCAAGATGCTGATTGGGTGCAAGCAATGCAGGAAGAGTTGAATGAATTTGAAAGAAACAAAGTCTGGACCCTAGTGTCAAGACCAAAGAATAGATCTGTTGTTGGTACAAAGTGGGTATTCAGAAACAAAACTGACAGTGATGGCATAATTACAAGGAATAAGGCAAGGCTGGTTGCAAAAGGATATTCTCAACATGAGGGAATTGATTATGATGAAACATTTGCACCAGTTGCTAGGTTAGAAGCCATAAGGATATTTTTGGCTTATGCTGCTCACAAAAAGTTTATTGTCTTTCAAATGGATGTGAAAAGTGCTTTTCTCAATGGAGAATTGGAGGAAGAGGTATATGTTGAACAACCTCCAGGTTTTGTAGATACCAAACATCCAGATTATGTCTACAGGCTTGATAAAGCACTTTATGGACTTAAGCAAGCTCCTAGAGCATGGTATGAGACTTTAGCTCAGTTTCTTCTGGAAAGTGGATTCAACAGAGGGACAATAGACAAAACACTGTTCTACCTCAACCATGGAAAGGACTTACTTCTGGTCCAGATTTATGTTGATGATATCATTTTTGGATCTACAAATGACAAACTTTGCAAGAAGTTTGCCAAACTAATGCAGTCAAGATATCAGATGAGTATGATGGGGGAACTTAGCTATTTTCTGGGCCTTCAAGTCAAGCAGAATGAGGAAGGCACTTTTATTTGTCAAACCAAGTACACCAAAAACTTGCTAAAGAAATTTGGAATGCAAGATTGTTCAAGTGCATCCACTCCAATGGCCACTGCTACAAAACTGGATAAGGATACCAGTAAATCAGTAGATATTACTGACTTCAGAGGTATGATTGGCTCTCTACTCTATCTAACTGCTAGTAGACCTGATATCATGTATGCTACCTGTCTTTGTGCAAGATTTCAAGCAGATCCAAGAGAACCTCACTTAACAGCTGTAAAAAGAATCTTTAAGTATCTTAAAGGAACAGCTACTCTGGGATTATGGTATCCTAGAGAATCAGATTTTAAACTAATAGGTTACTCAGATGCAGATTTTGCAGGGTGCAAAATTGACAGGAAAAGCACAAGTGGAAGCTGCCAATTTCTTGGAGGCAGATTGGTTTCTTGGTACAGCAAGAAACAAAAGTCAATTTCCACATCAACTGCAGAAGCAGAGTATATTGCTGCAGGAAGCTGTTGTGCACAGATTCTTTGGATGAAGAATCAGTTACTGGATTATGGGTTAACATATTTCAAAATCCCTATTTACTGTGATAATCAAAGTGCTATTGCTATGACAGGTAATCCAGTTCATCACTCAATGACAAAGCACATCAGCATCAGGTACCACTTCATCAGGGAACATGTGGATGAAGGTACAGTGGAATTGCATTTTGTTCCCACAGATCAACAACTGGCAGATATCTTCACAAAACCACTGTGTGAAGCTACTTTTACAAGATTGGTAAATGAACTTGGAATGGTTTCAGGTTCTTTCTCTAAATCTGCTTAGACTTGTTCTGTGTTATCAGACTTTATGCTCAGTATTTACAGAATTAATCTCATTGTATATTCTGTGCTTAACTGATAAATGTCTTTAAGTACTGACTGTTGTCTGATATATGTTTCTAAACTCTGATAAGTGATATGTCTGTTCTAGTACCTATTCAATCCTATGAGGATAACTGTGCTAGATACTGACCTAGTAGTCTTCAATAAACAAATGATTCCCTGTAAGAAGTAATTATTTCAGTGGAAATCTTATGACACTAGCAAATTCTGATAATTGAGCTTAGTTAAGTTTACTTTGTATATCTTATTACTAAGTCACAAATTAGAATAATGCTACTCATCTGTTAAGTTCTGATACTAGTAAAACTGCTGAATGTACTAAGTGCTGATAAACCTCACTTATCAAAAGAAAAAAAAGCAAAAAGATCAAAGAATAAAATCAGGTACTCCTTTGAGATCTAGAGTAAAAATGTGGAAGGGACGACCCAAGTGCATTGTTGGTATTAAGTAAATATGCATTAGAAAAGCAAAATATTTTCTTGGTGACTTTTTACACTCTATGATTACTGGAGAAATACTCTGATAATAGCATAAATTCTGATAAACAATCGTGACTCACTTACACTGAGAAGCCACTGTAAAATAGAATTTCAAAAGATGCATAAAATTAGCACAAAACAGTTGAGGTGGACTCGAGCATAAACTCATTCATCAGTAGGTTTCAGGACAATGACAGCTCTTTAGCAAAATTTTAGTTATGCCTTATTTCTAAGATGTACTGAAGTGAATCAGACTTTACTCTTCATCTGTTATTTAGCTTAATGCACACACTAATCACTTCATCTGAATAATGAAAATTTATGTGGTGGTCTATGTTATTTTAGATAAACAGTCATTGTGTCACATTGCACTAATTCTGAGGACAAATTCTAGTTACATGTTCTAATAATTAAGTTCTGAAGTCTATAACTCAGAACTTGTATTAGTATTTACTAAGATGGGCATTCCTTTTTTGAGTTAAGAAATCATGTTCTGATGACTGTTAAGTTCTGGTATAGGTCTAAGTTCTGATTTCTCAGTCTAATCCTTTACTTGACTTATCTGTGAATAAAATTTGGTAACAGTCTCAGTTCGAACTAGAATATGTTGAAGTGGAAGAGTAATAGTCACTATGATTAGGATTAATGGTATTCGTCCTTGAACAGTCCACTGTTTCTTGTGTCTTGTGTGGTCTAGACCATGATTCCTCTTTCCAATGAATGTTATTCTTTTTCAAAGTCTAGGGAGATGAGGTAGAATTAATTCTACCTGTCAGCATTCAATTTCTTTGCGTCTCCTGGCATTCTCTTGTCTATATAAGCAACCACTTCACATCAGTCTTTCCATCACATTCTTCTCACACACTTATCTTCATACTTTTTTCTTTCAAAAACACAATGGTCAGATACAACATGTTTTTGAACTACCAAACCTTCAATATGGAGCTAAGTTGTGCCGAGTGGCAGCAGGAATGGCATGTCACAGCCATTCCTGAGGAGATATGGGACTCTGTCCCACAGGAGGTACCGACACGCCTCCTGTTCTTCTATATGGATTACCATCGTCATCTGGAGCGATTGGAGGAGCAAAGGCTGGAAGCTCTCCGCCAGCAAGAGCGAATCATCCGACTCGCCATTCTGTTTGTCGAGAGTAGGAAGAAGAAGATGACTTAATCTTGTCTTCTTCCTGTTCTTCTTCATCCTCAGCTTTGTCAGGCTTCTTGGCTAGGACTAAAGCTGTTGATGTTAGGATTAGAAGCTTAGGGAAAATCTTGTATAAGTACTGATGTAAATTTCCAATTCATGAATGTACTGTCTTGATATATTAATGAAAATTGTTTTTACTTCAAGATTTGATCTCTGAGTTATTTGTCTTGTGTTGATAAATCCTGATTGATATTCTGATGACCATTTAAATTTTGTTTTTATTTAAGTTCTGATTCTCTGTCAGCACTTATTCATCGAAATTATCTCGGTCATTTTTAACATGATTTATTTTCAGAATATTAATGTTGCAGTGAAAAATAATTCAATCAGTGCTAACGGGTTAAATTTTGAATTAAAATTGTTTCCCTTGATAAATGGAACAGTTTTTCCTTGAAACTCGGCAAATGGGTAAGTAATGATTACTGTTTTCTCGAGTCCAGTAACTATCTGTTATTACTGCATGTCTGACAGGTGTCCAACGATAATATTTTTTTTGTATAAGTACAGCAGAGAGAAGATTTCTTTAATCTTTTTAATTTCTTCATCTTTTATCTCTCTTCTTACTTTTACTCTCCTTCACTTTACTTTTTCCGTTGTTTTCATACAGACATTATCTCAAACACCTAACAGGCATACTTGAATCTCAATATTTTTTCACATGGCACCAAAGGATTTAATCATTGATGGAGCTAAGTTTGTTCCAAACAACTATGCTGCAGTTCTTGATCACACTGAAGCTCCATCTGAATTGCACTTTGTGAAAGATCTTCTTGCACATAGTGAGGTTGGGTACTCCCTAACTCAGCCTGAATTATTTTCAAGTCAACAAGTTCTGAGGTTCTGGAGGACTGGAGTTTTTGATGATGGTGGTAAACGAGGAACTCCCAGTATTATCTTCCAAGTGGGTGATTCATCCTATGTAGTCACTCCTGGTACAGTACGAAGAGCATTACATCTTCCAGAAGATTGTACTTTCTCTATACCAGAGGAATCAAAACTTCGGGAGTTAATGACTGATTTGGGATATGAAAAGAGTCTGATGAAACTAGGACAATTGAAACGGGCTCATATCAGAAGAGAATGGAGTTTCTTCTTCGATTGCATCACCAAGGCTTTTGGCAACAAGTGTTCAAACTTTGATGATATCCCAATAATGAGTCAGCACATCGGGTATGCACTTAGTAATCAAACTCACTTTGATTTTGCAACTGCTTTAATTGGTTTTATTGGGGATAGGATGATAGAGGATAGAACTGTTGTTTACTTTGCTCGATTCTGTCAACTTATTTATACGTATTGCACTGATGAACCCCAGTTAGTCAGCACTCAAACCCCACCTTTTAAGGTTGCAAAAAGGTACTTTAACGACCTGATAAATGCTGACACAAAGAAATCAATGGTGAGACCATTACAGATTCCTCAGTCTGTGAAACAGATTCTGGTAAATGCTGATCCTGCTACTTACCAATCTGTTTACTCCAATGTTCAACCAACTCACCATAACCAAAATTCATCATTTTCAATCCCTACCACTCAGGGTATATCTCAGCCTACCCTTAGAACTTATCTCAAATCCTATCTCTCCACTTCACAGACTGCTCAACCTTCTTCTTCAGCACCTACTGTGAAGCCTACATCCTCTAAGCCAAAGAGAACAAAGACTGTTCCTCGAATACCTCAAAAGAGGAGGAGGATTACTTTGAGAGATGAATCAGATTCTGAGGAACAGATTCCTTCTTCAGAACCTGTGGTAAATGAAGCTGAGAAAGCAACTTCTCAGAAGGATTCTGATATTGGGGGTTCTAAGCTTCTCAAAAGGCTTAGACGAATGACTGTTTCTGAAACTCCCAAAGAATCCAAATCAACAAGGAAGTACAAGAAACAGAGGGCACAAAGGCCAGTTTCAGATGATGAAGAGGAAGCAGCTAAGGAAGGGGATCAGGAATCTCTAATCTCACAAGACAAGGAATTTGCTCCAGTCACTTCTTCTCCATCTACTCCATCTCAGGAAACTATATCTGACAGGGCTAATTCACCATCTGCGTCTCTTGGTAATCCAGACACAAGTGCTGATATTGCTGATCAACACTTAGTTGTGTCTGAAGTACTTCTATTAGAAGCTCCAACAGCAAATAATCCTTCCACAACACCTGTTACTGATGCTGTTCAAACTCCAGAGTTATCAACACCACCTTCTCTGCATCAAGATGCTGATGATCAGACTTTAGGTGAGCATCAGGATTTGGCTGTTGATCAGAACTTAGTATCAGATCAGCAATTAGAGGATGCTGAAGCCTCCATTGCTACTCACACTGTTGTCTTATCAGAAGATACTGATTCTTTAAGTTCTGATGCTGCAAATGCTGGAGATACTGGTGAAGCTGCTCCAACTGTAGATGCTGATGAAGCAGGTCCTTCAGGACATACTCCTCAACCGACTCTTCCTAAGTCTGAACTAGTAAAGGAGTTTGTTATTAGGGATGCACCAGTACCTTGGAATGAAACTCTTGCAGGTCAGGAGTGGACTAAGGAATGGAACTCGGTTTCATGTGTTCCAAATGCATTACATCTTGCTGAGCACTTGACTAAAGCTGATGAAATGTTAAATTCTGATGATTTTAAAACCTAGCTTAGAGTCACTGCATTGAGTACTAAACATCTACAAGGTCTTCATTCAACTACTCATGCAGAGCTACACAAGATTCAAGAGAACTTTATCAAACAAGAACAAGTTTGGAAAATTGATAAGAAAAAGTTCTTTCAACCTACCATTGACAGGATTGCTTATAGTGAGAAAACTCAAGAGAAACAACAAGCTCAGATTGATGCCATTCTGACAAATCAAGCTTCTCAGCAATCACAACTTACTGAAATCCAATCCTCAGTGGAATTACTTATCTCTCTTTTACTACCTGCTGATGCCAAAAAGGGGGAGAAGGTAATTAAGTCCAAATGCAAAACAAACAAGACACTGCAAGGAAAGGATGATGGAAAAGATGACCAAGGATACTCTGGAATGGGTAGCGGTCATAGTCAAGGTAGAAGATTTACATCAAGACAAGCTAGTCACAGGACAAGTTCTGATACTGGGAAAAGAATAAGTTCTGCTTCTGGTAAAAGGATAAGTTCTGATGAACTTCTAGATCTTGATGAGGAAATGTCAAGACAGTTATTTCTTCAAGAAAATCCAGGAATGGACTTGGAAAGTTTAAAGGAAGAAGAAGCCAGACTTAAATCAGAGAAAGTCACATCTAAATCTGAAGCTTCTGGTAAAAAGTCACTTCCAAAACCTAAAGGCATTGTGATCAAAGAAAGGACACATACTGAAGCAACATTGGCTAGATCACAACCACAGATAGATCCAAGATCCAAGGGTAAAGAAAAGGTTGGTGAACCTATCAAGGCTTATGTACCTCCTGAGGAAGAAGAAATTGCTGATGAAAAAGATGATTTTGCTCTGACTTCAAGAAAAGTTCTTAAAACAACCTCTGACATGGCTCAAGTTGTTCAGAGTCAAGAAATTATAAGTTCTGATATTCAGAAGAAGCAAGTAACCTCTGACAGAGCTCAATTTAACTTGATATCAGAAAATAGATCAAAGATACTCCTACCAGGATTCACTAAAGCAAAACAGACTCAATCTTTGAAGACTACTGCAAGTGGTTTTGAAGCAAGAGTGGTTAGTGGAAAGGAAGCTAGAGATAAAACTGGATTGGGAAGTGCTGATGAAAGAAGAGTACACAACACTACCAATGATCCAACTTCCTTGAGTGAACCAGGTATTGGAGCAACTCCTGAGAGATTGAATCAACTGGAATCTGTACAGATGGTTTACCATACCTACTTGAAAGAATACATCATGTTGTATTTCATGACAGATGGTAGGGTTTATCATATAAGACAAAATGCCATTCCATTGAAGTATTTTGAAGAATTGGAGCATGTACTTTTCTTACTTCAAGTGGATGACAGAATAACAGGGATTGCTGCAAACTACTTAAAAGAACAGATTCAGAGACAGAAAAGGCTTTATTCTGTTAAGTCTGACAGCATATATGTTCCAAAGTACAGAGATCACAATGGTGATATTGTTGATATGAAGCCTAATACTGCACAGATCAGAACGTATCTTGGTATTAAGGGACTTGGATTCAATCTAGAGTCTGACAAAGCTTATGTCATAAGACTAGATCAGGAGTTGAGAAAAGCAAAGATCAATGATCTCAGAGCTGCAATCTTTCAAACTGGTGAAGATACTGCAGAGCTTAAAGATGTTAAAAGGAGAATGATTGATGAACTAAGATATGCTGAGAAATGTTTGTTGAAGAACTATCTCAGAACAACTCCTGACATCAGAGAGATCAGAAAATGAAGAAGCCAAGTCGAAGATCTACAATTGCTTAAATTCTGATATTTATACAGACTGAAGTTGTTATCAGAAGTTGAAATTGGTAAAAACTTTAAGGACTGTAAGTTGTAGTTATCTAGTCTAATTCTCATGCATTTGTACTTAATGTTTTTGACATCATCAAATATCTGTTAAACTTGTATATTATGTTAATTTACAAGTTGGGGGAGATTGTTAGATATATTTGATAATGTCATGGCTAATATGTTTTATGTTTAGCTTTCAGATCTTACTGAACAGGATAAATCAGTACTTAACTGTTGATCAGTACTTATACTGGAAGTCAGGACTTAAGGATATCAGTACGTTTGTTATCAGGAGATAATCATCAGAAGATAGATATCAGAACTTAAGTGCTGAAGGATAATCAGATAAGGACAGTAGCTGATTAAAGGAAAGAAGATCAAGATAAACATAAGAAGAGATATGCATGAAGAAGGAATTCCGTGAAGAATGGAATACTTGGAAGAAAAGATATCTGATTGATATATTTTAGGAAGCAGAATTATATTCCATATCAATTAGCGATTATCTTGTAACTGTGTAGTATATAAACACAGACATAGGGTTTACACTATAAGTGTTATCATTATTAGAAAAGATTATTAATTATAACCCTAGCAGCTCTCGTGATATTTGTTCATCACTGAGAGGTAACAGTTCCATACTGTAACAGAGTTTATTGTTTCAATAAAGTTTGTTTTCTGTTACTTAAGTTCTTAAAGTTCGATTTGAGTGTACTATACACTGTATTCACCCCCTCTACAGTGTGTGTGAGACCTAACAATCTATACCTACTGTATAGATCTATTCGGGTACCCAGGCACTATGGCCCAAGAGTCCTGTACATCCCCGACCCATAGGGTCCAGCTCATCACCGGCCCTCATAGTAACCATCCAGCCCGTAGAGTATTTTGATGTCAAATCATTTTGATTTCAAAACATCCCAATTCAGGGTTCGCAAAAAACCTGGAAGAATAGGTATTTGCTCAAGAGATCAATCGATAATATAGGAACAATAATGAAAGGGACTTGCATAATTAAGAGTAATTGTAGTGAAATATAAAATAGTTAACTATTATGAACTTATAATAGGAATCAAGTATTTCAGTATATTACGAGAAAAGTAAGGAATACTTGCCTTGATAAGCTTTAATCACTATTACTGGTTGACTTTGGTTGAATTGAACGTTCGGCTTTATCCTCAAACCACTACCCTATTTTGGATACGATCCCAACACGCGGGTCCTTCGATTGGAACCTTGCTGAGCTCGACCACTAATCACTAGATCATTCTTAGTCCGATGTCAATCCTCGGGTTGTTCGATTAGCACTTACAGAGTCGAAATACCCTAATTTAGATTGGCGTTTATGCTTAATACATTCTTGCTATCAAATCTACCCAATCGATATAAAAACCCGACTCGTATTTATTGAAATATACATAACATTTAAGGTTCACATCTTCGAAATTCGGTTCGGTACTTATTTTCGGAAAGTACGTATACTCGTTGTTTTAAAAATAGTAGCGAAATTGATCATTTATAAAATAACTTGTCACAACACATAATTAGGTTCGTAAAATATAATTATTTATATCCTCGTTCAATGTCTCCGATAATTGGGGGTTACGTTCCCGTATTTTCGGAATTAATTTCCCAAAAATCGGGCAGCGTTTCCTTTATTTATTGGTCTAACCCGTCAAAACAATCCGACGTCATTCATAATCAACAACAACAATCCACAGCCAACAATCCTAACATTTGCAAATTCCAAACACCGTACGACCTATAATAATTATATCCTATTTTTTTTCGTTTCGAAATTAATCTTTACGGACTATGTTATTTAATTTATAAATGTAGGACTCAGATAAAAATCATCACCGTCCACCTTCGGCTCACCGAGGCTCATCGCCGACGGCGGTAAAATTCGTTGGTACCCGATAAATTTCGGGTTTCCATACGAATTCCACCGATTAATTAATTTATTTAACCGCACTAAATATCAATTAGTTTCATCAGAATTTCGTAAATTAAAAAAAAAAATCAATTTCAATCAGAAACAGGCACGCGCGTGCACCCCCAAATGAAACAGGTAATCGGAAAATGCAAGAGTGGCCGGAAAAACACAGCAAATCGAGGGAACACAGCAAAAAAATAGGGACAATACATGGCGCAGAACACGCAGAGTAGTACACACACATGTATATACTTACGTATATATATACGCAGGCAAGAACAGGGCAGGAGCGAACCACGCCGCCTCCCACCGGAATTACACGGCGGCGGCGGCCGGAACACGGGGGGAAGAAAGAAGAGGAGGGAGTGAAAAGAGAGAAAAGAGAGAAGAAAGAGATGAGAGAGAGAGGTGAGGAGAGACAGGCGAGAGAGGAGAGATAGAGACAATCGAGGAGAGTGGGGAGAGGTGAGAGACACAGGGGGTGGGGGAATTGGGGATTATCTATTTATTATTTTTTCGTTATTTTACTCTCGTTATTATCCCGTCTCGGTCCCTGATTTGCGAATTTATTGGTACACATCGCGTGCAAGAATTCATCGAAAGAATATAAAAATAGTTCAAAATAATTCTTAAAATCTCCCAAATATTTAAAATTAATAAAATAAAATTTTCATAATTTTAAAACATTTTCAAATCGCGCATCAGACCTGCATTTAACGATTTAGCGAACAAATGTGCGGTTAAATAAAAGCCAGAAAATTTATGAAATAATTTAAAATTCTCAAAATATTCTAACTTAATAAAATATGAATTTCATGATTTTAAAAGCATTCTGGAATTTAATACAGCGTTTACACTTAAATGTAATCAGAAAATAATTTAAGGATGAATAATTGATAAAATATTAGTTTCTGAATTTTATAAATTCCTAAAAATAAATATTGAAATTATAAAAGCATAAAAATAATTTTAGAAACAACTTTAACATTTACGAGAATAAATCTTCAATCAAATCACTTATAAAAGCAAAAACAAAACCATACAATTTAATAATTAATTATACCAATAATCTCCGTACCCTACAAATCACACACAATTAATAATAAGGCAACGCACAGCTGAAATAACCATCAAATATTTTATTTATTTAATAATTTCATATTTACACTTATATATATCGGATCCGAAAGTTGATTACTTAGCCGTTAAGTAACTATAAAAAACGTTAAAATTTTATACCAGATTTGGATAATTATCAAAACCGAGCTTTTTATAAAATACTTTATACGAAAATAAAGTAATAATATCTCGCCTTTCGAGAATACGGGTTTTATCGATCTATAAAATGATTATCATATCAAAAATTTTGCGTTGGGACTCGTACGGGTCAAACTGTACCCCGGATCAAAAAAGTCCAAACACGGAAAGTGTTCAGAATTATCAGATTAGGTTAGGAAGGAGTTTTCTGAAGAGTTTCGGGTTGTAAAAATGCAAAAAAAAGTTGAAGTTGGACGATTCCCAATTTTATAAAGTAATTTTATAATTACTTAAAAATAATAATTATTAATTCTATAAATCCTTATAAAATCATATAATAATCCCAAAATTGCCAGAAAAATACCAAAATTATCTATATTTGATTCTGGATAATTAAAAATTAAAATATCCAAATTTTTTCATATATAAACACCCAAACATCAATATCAATCATCGGATAATTCATCAAAAATCCCCGTAATAATTACATAATAATTATTTATTACTAAAAATAATTACACGATATTTTCCAGATATTATATCTTTCCCCTTTAAAAGGATTCCGTCCTTAGAATCATACTAAGGAATTAATAATAATACCTTTCAAGTATCTCACCTATAATTTCTCAGATTAATTTCTTACCCGGACAACTTTTCCATAAGCTTGACCCATTAATTTCGCCACTACTCAGCAGTCTCCTATCAACATCAAAAGCTATTAGTTGCTCATGCAACCTGACTCAGGTCTCTACTTTATACATACAGAACTAAATTATTTTTCCTGGTTATACACATATACATGTCTTATGAACTCGTTACACCTGTGATAACAAGGCCAACTCATTCATAATTTTTCTACTTAACTTACTGTCCCAAAAGACTAACTTTAACATACACTAATCTTATTTTATTTCTAATTCTAATAATTCATGCTCATGAATGCCTCCCCTTTTCATAGGTTGTTTCTACTTCATTTTCCATGTCTCTTTTTGTTCGATCAGTCTGGCCTATGATCATTTTCAATAGTATTCGAGAATCTTTAATCGATCTCCTGTACTTTTCATCCATCTGTGCATGATATACTGAGCTCATGGCGTCTTCGGTTTCTAAATGTCTTAAATCATCTCCAAAATTTAGAATTAAGGAGAGAATCTCAACGGATACATTCGACGTACAACTTATTATTATACTTCAATTTCTTTGAATTACAATCGAATGTATTCATTGAGCGAAAATACTTTACTATTTAGAAGAAGATATACTAATTCAGATACATTCTCCATATACTTTAGCGCATATTATCATTTATTTAATTTTGGGGGGGTCCCGATATAAAATCTATTGTCATACTTTTCTCTGTCGTTCCGCCACATACAACGCTCATTCTTTTCTTCACGCCACATTATCAAAAGTCATCTTTTACCTTTATGTCTTGTATCATATTCTCATAGTAAACTGAATTTCCCGAGTTGCCACAATTTAACCAACCCCTATCTCTTACTTCTGCCTTAATTGTGCCCATCTACTCATGAATGGTATAACTTATTTCGGTTCATCACGGTTCGTAACATTCCCACACTTCTGCCAACATATTATCTAAATAATAATATCGATTAATTATAATTTTATACTTGAATATGATAATATACCACCATCTCCTTGAAGTAATAACACACTTATTTCTTGGATAACGTATTTAAAAATAAAAGGATAATCAGGTTTGGTTAACCTATTCCTAGCAATTCAAATAACGCTTTCTTCGTCTCTGGTTTTCAAGCGATTCTACTATATTACTCTTTAACGAACTATATTCATTTTAAAATCATTACAATATCATGCTCACCCTTCGATGCTGGTTTTGGTTCTTCAGTAGATATGACATTTACTTACATGTCTTTCCATTTTTGTTCTTATTCCATGCCCACAAATATCTTCATGTAACCTTTCCTATTTAATTGCATTTTCAGAATGAAATTCATGTCTTCGCCATCGTCGTTTCACTTTGTTCTTACATCAGTTCTGGCACATCTGGCATTCATGACTTACTTATATCCTGGACCATTTTATAAAATTTCTTTATCATCCTTTTGATTCCACTTCTTTTCTTAATTATTTCTCCATTCTCATCATTTATTATCTCTTTTAAACATAAGGGATCTCTTTTTTCTGATAATACTAATATGTTCGTTATTAGATAAGCCATCTCTGGAGTTAACACTGGAATGAAGGCTTTTTATTTGTAAATATTTGAATTCTTACTAACAGACTTATCAAAATCCATTGACAACTATTTTCTTAGCCTTGCTTAAATCATTACTGATCACACACTTTTACTTCTAATTAACACTCACTATTCCTTATCTCATATTTAGCTCTCTCTCAAACTGGAGATATGTCTGTAATTATTGGGGTTTGCGTAAGTTATATATATTCTTTCCTATATATCTGACACTTCTTTTTCCTTAGTTCACATGCCAACATTGACAGTCTCTGTCATACATCGGATACTTATATTCGCGAGTTTTCTATTATTTTATAGTTGTTTCCATTACCTCGTCATTCTATATGGATATACCTTCACGTCTTTCATGGAGCACCATCACAGATGATAAAATCTCTTTGCTCTTTCTTGAACCTGCAGGTCTTGAAAATGTTCTTCTCACTAGCATGTACCAATCACTTTTTGTTCTTCTTGTTTATTGAAAAAGGGCATATTCATCTAGATAAAACCTCGCACAGGCTTGCAGTAACATCACGCTAATTCTACTAAATTTTCGAATTCTACTAAGATCTTTACTTCCTCCAAATTCTTAATTGCTTTGATTTTGGATCTGAAAATCTTGTTAGAATTTGACTTAATCTAATTGGGATCGATTTCCATTTAACTGACCATTAGTTGGTAAAGTTAATTAATTAACTCTTTTAATTGATCAGTTAAACCAAGTGATGACTAGCTAACTAAAATCAAGGACCAGTTACATAAAGTCGGTTGGTCATAATAGCCCTTTTCAAGAACCGAGATCACAATCATTTGGAGTATCAAAAAGAATCTCAAAGCATATAAAAGTAGATTTTTTATCCTTAAAAGTAGGGTATTTTCCAGAAAACTTGGGCAGCACTTCTCCTATAATATTAGCTACTAGTCGGACTCAAGCCAACACCCACAATCAACCAAAGCATCCACAATCATATCCATCCACTTCCCTCAACCAAATTCATCAATTCAACATAATTCAGAATGCATCATGCTAATAACCACATATACTACTAACTTAACATAGCATACATCTTTTAATTTAACTAAGTTCTTAAACCAACAATGGTTAATATAAGCATACCCTCTCTTAGTTCTTTCAGAATATTACAGAATATTATTAATGGACTTAAAATTTATCTTGTTATTTCTCAAAAAATTTATTTCGCGATTCTGTTAACTTATCTTTTAAATCCAAGCGTTCTAATTAACAATTCATATCACTTATGCTTGATCATAAATCCGTCTCAAGGATATCTTTTAATCTTATTTCTCACCAGTGATACTTGCATATAGTTACTTTTTAAAAATTATACTGCGTCCTTCAACTAATCACACAAATCCTCTATCATTAACGATATACACTCATTTTTATTAATTAATATGTTTATCTTTTGATAACCATGCATGGTCTCAATTATCATTATCACAAACTGATGAAAACTCAATTAGTTTTGGAACATTACTCCTTAAAAGATTTCACTGTTAGATCACCATTCCTTCTTCTCTACTGATGTTCCCATATCGAACTTTCATCGTTGGCTCGGTTATGGGTATTAAATTTACCATACTCATATATTCAAGTTAGAGAACCTAACAATTTCTTGAAGAACACGTTCGAAATTTGTTCGCAATTAAGATTTCTTCGATCTTGAATCTTCATGGCAAGTATCTTCCCATGATGAAGGGATGCTTCACGTATTAATTACTTGTCTGAGTCATTTTTAAGAATTCCTTAGTCTTCGGTTGTCATCCCGACACTCGTTCACCTAGTCTGATGTACACAGCTTTACTTCCTTATTTTATAGTTAATTTACTTACTACGATCCGCTAACTATTCCTTCCACGTCAAATTCTCATGACTTGAAGTGCATCGTGTTAATGCAATTTACCATACTGATGAAATCCTTGTAACAAGAACAACCGTCTGATTTGATGTCTTTGTAACGACCACGTTATCCGTGTATCCATTCTTCTTTGCCCACAGATGTCCACAATTTATCGGCTTGCAATCATATCTATATTCGATATATAATTCCACCTACCATACGGGACTATTCCATTCCTTTTAAAATCTTCAAAGAATAGACTTTATGCAAGAGGAGATTTTGTATATATGATTTTCATTGGAAAGTGGTGTAAAGAACAACAATGCAATAAAATAATTGGGAGAATCCGTAAGTCAATAAATCATAATTGAAGAAGGAAAAATGAGTGAGGTTTTAGATATGAATGAGACAACCAGATTTGTACTCAAGATGGCCAGTCTTTCATACTATATGGCATACAACACATGATTAGGTGGCGTCCCACCCGACTCTTCGTCATTTCGACAAAGCGTCACACCAAAACACTCTTTGTCTCAATCAGAAAGCAATATTTAGAGAAGAGAAATAATTCAGAAGGAATACAATAAATTTTCTTTCATTCTCACCTCATATAATTTATTAATAAAAGAAGCTCATACGTATTCAAGAATCAAGAAGAACATATGTTATCATATTGGAGAAAAGAATGACAGTGTTGGTCACCGTCCACGCTTCACTTAAATATACCTTCAGGGATCATTCGAATAACAGATTCACAATTTAGGTCACATCATAACGTCGAAATGTCGTCTGGAAATGCCTCCACATTAAATACTCTAATAATTCGATCATACTCGCGTCCTTTCGAAATTTATAATCATTGCTTCCGATTTCATCTATGCAGGGTAGAATAACCATCCATCACGTAATATCTCAACTTCGTCGATAGAAATACTATTCTTCTCCAATCATCTGGAAGAGTCTTTCATTTCCTTCAACTATCCTCTGTCTTTTTGAATCACGAATCTTGTTAAATTTTTAATAATCTCATGAATTGGGTAAATAATGTTTTACCATGTTGATTCAATTGTTGATATTATTAAACAAATTTTATGTTCGTCTTTCATGGGAAAACTTTAAAATTCCCTCATGATAGTGGGTCTACTTGGTCCTCTAAATTAACAATACTGAGTCTAAATCCATTATTCTTTTAGGTCATTCTCTACTTATGATACCAAGAACTTAAGTAGTAATTCGACAACCAAATTGTGAAACTCATTTTATGCAAAGATCTTCTGAAAGTTTATTAAGAAAAATCTTTTTCGAAATTTCGTTATAAAATTTTGAAAATCAGACATTTGGTCGTCATTACTATATAAGTTACTTGTTATTCTTATAATCCGCTAATGAGATATCTAATTAAGGAATGCCCATATAAGGGTCTCTCCACTTTGGTATATCTTCTATTTCTCCTTGGATTCCGTTCACATTTATTAGTCGACAAAACTTCATTTACCGTTGTATACCATTTTATTCGTAACTCTAACCCTAATGCTGGCGTCTGGTACTATCTTTGAAATTCTCATCATCATCCTTGATGTTATACTTACAACCACTAATGCAATTCGACGTTCTATCTGTAGATAAGGTCGCATCTTCTTGCTAGTCTTATCTATACTTAATAAGGTAGATATCATTCCTTGCGCAGCGCCCGATAAGTGATAAGAACCTTCTTGCAACGGTGGTGCCTTTGAAACTTGCAACTTTTACTCTTCATCAACTTCAATAAACTCGTTGCCTCCAGCATGGAGCTTGTCCTACTACCTAATTTTAAGTTAAATCATACCAAAACTCATCTAGATTTCCTTATCACAAGGATCAATCGCATTTTTTTAAAACCACATAAAAAGTAGGGTAACATATCGAGTCTCCGTCGAGCTATTGACTCCTCATTACTATAGGGTCTGAGAACTTAATATATCTATAGGCATTGCTATGTTTGCTTTATACTTTCCTCAACAATCCTATCTTACTAATTCCATATCGGATCTGTTAATCCTAATTCGCACTCAATTCAAACTTAAAATGAGTATGCCTAGGTCTTTCCTATCTTATATGACCTATCACTCATATCTTACTCTCATATATTCTTATTTCAGGGACCAATAACCTGTTGCTCTGATGCCAATTTGTAACAGCCCAAATCCGGGGTCAAGATTTGGTGTCATTAAACAATCTTTACATAATATAAAATATCATACAAATGACCCCTTAGTTTCAGATCGTTTACAGGTTATAGTATGAAACAAGAATCTAACCTCCTACAATTCACAACAACTAAAATACAAGATTAAATACCTTTGTACTAATTCCCTTGTCTTACTTTTTCTAACATCTTCGTCCTCTTACAACAGAGATCTTTCTAAATTCTATTGTCTATCAAAAAATATTCACTTTTATCCTCATTTGTTTCTGAAAGAAATAAGAATTTACAAAGCAAGAGTGAGCCAAAAATGCCCAGCAAGTATATAACTGATTTCCAGGTATCAATATGAAAGGAAATTTCCGGACAAAATCTTTTAAATAATTTATAAACATTTTTATTTATTTGAGGTAGTTGAGCGAATACCAATTGGTCGTTACTAGTTTTTAATTATAAAACCAGAAGTGACGAGGAATTCCCAGATTCATCTCCTGAATCAGGGTTTTGTCCGGTTTTAGAATTATAAAACTTGTCGAGAGAGAATGTCGTTAATGGCGATCAACAATGAATTAGACTAGACACTAGCTTAATGTTCACACTCATACCCCTTCTGATCAGTCAGGATATAGTGTAGATCTATACCTACTTGTATAGATCTATTCGGGTACCCCAGACACTATGGCCCAAGGGTCCGGTCCATCCCCGGCCCATAGGGTCCAGCTCATCACTGGCCCTCATAGTAACCATCCAGCCCATAGAGTATTTTGATGTCAAGTCATTTTGATTTCAAAACATCCCAATACAGGATTCGCAAATAACCCAGAAGAATAGGTATTTGCTCACGAGATCAATCGATAATATAGGAACAATAATGAAAGCGACTTGCATAATTACGAGTAATTGCAGCAAAATATAAAACAGTTAACTATTTTAAACTTAGAATAGAAATGAAGTATTTTAGTATATTACGAGAAAAGTAAGAAATACTTGCCTTGATAAGCTTTAATCACTATTACTGGTTGACTTTGGTTTGAATTGAATGTTCGGCTTTATCGTCAAACCACTACCCTATTTTGGATACGATCCCAACACGCAGGTCCTTCGATTGGAACCTTGCTGAGCTCGATGACTAATCACTAGATCATTCTTAGTCCGATGTCGATCCTCGAGTTGTTCGATTAGCACCTACAGAGTCGAAATACCCTAATTTAGATAGTCGTTTATGCTTTATACATTCTTGCTATCAAATCGACCCATTCGATATAAAAACCCGACTCGTATTTATATGTATTATTGAAATACACATAACATTTAAGGTTCAAATCTTCGAAATTCGGTTTGGTACTTATTTTCGGAAAGTACGTATACTCGTTGTTTTGAAAATTGTAGGGTAATTGATCATTTATAAAATATCTTGTCACAACATATAATTATGTTCGTATAATATAATTATATGTATCCTTGTTCGATATTTCCGATAATTGTGGGTTACGTTCCCGTATTTTCGGAATAAATTTCCTGAAAATCAGGCAACGTTTCCTTTGTTTATTGGTCTAACTCATCGAAACAATTCGACGTCATTCACAATCAACAACAACAATCCACAACCAACAATCCCAACATTTGCGAATTCCAAACATCGTACGACCGATAATAACTATATCTTTTTTTCATTTCAAAATTAATCTTTACGATCTAATTTATTTAATTTATAAATGTTGGAATCAGATAAAAAATAATCACCTTCCACCGTCGGCGATGACGTCCACTGTCGGCTCGCCGAGGCTCATCGCCGACGGCGGTAAAATTCGTCGGTACCCGATAAATTTCAGGTTTCCACACAAATCCCACCGATTAATTAATTAATTAACTTAACCGCGCTAAATATCAATTAATTTCATCAAAATTTCAGAAATTAAAAAAAACAATCCATTTCAGTCGGGAACACGCACGCGCGTGCACCCCCAAATGAAACAGGTAATCGGAAAATGCAAGAGTGGCCGAAAAAACACAGCAAATCGAGGTAACACAGCAAAAAAAATAGGGAGAATACATGGCGCAGAACACGTAGAACGGTAAACACAATAACACACACATGTATATACGTACGTATATATATTTATGCATGCAAGAACAGGGCAGGAGCGAACCACGCCGCCTCCCACCGGAATTACAAGGCTGCGGCGGCCGGAACACGGGGGGAAGAAAGCAGAGGAGGGAGAGAAAAAGGGAGAAAAGGGAGAAGAAAGAGATGAGAGAGAGAGGTGAGGGAGAGACAGTCGAGAGAGGAGAGATAGAGACGATCGAGAGAGGAGAGACGGGGAGAGGTGAGAGGCACAGGGGGTGGGGGAATTGGGGATTATCTGTTTATTTTTTTTCGTTATTTTACTCTCGATATTATCCCGTCTCGGTCCCTGAATCGCAAATTTATTGGTACACATCGCATGCAAGAATTCATCGAAAGAATATAAAAATAGTTTAAAATATTCTAAATAATTCTTAAAATCTCACAAATATTTAATTATTAAAATAAAAAATTTATAATTTTTAAAACATTTTTAAATGACGCATCAGACCCGCATTTAACGATTTAACGAACAAATGTGCGGTTAAAAAAACCAGAAAATTTCCGAAATAATTTTAAAATTCTCGAAATATTCTAAACTTAATAAAATATGAATTTCATGATTTTAGAAGCATTCTGGAATTTAATACAGAGTTTACACCTAAATACAATCATAAAATCATTTAAGGATGAATAATTGATAAAATATTAATTTCTGAATTTTATAAATTCCTAAAAATAAATATTGAAATTATAAAAACATAAAAATAATTTTAGAAACAACTTTAACATTTACGAGAATAAATCTTCAATCAAATCACTTTTAAAAGCAAAAACAAAACCATACAGTTTAATAATTAATTATACCAATAATCCTCGTACCCAACAAATCACACATAATTAATAATAAGGCAACGCATAACTGACATAACCATCAAATATTTTATTTATATAATAATTTGATAATTACACTTATATATATCGGATCCGAAAATATATTACTTAGCCGCTAAGTAACTATAAAAAATGATAAAATTTTATACCACATTTGGATAATTAACAAAACCGAGCTTTTTATAAAACACTTTATACAAAATAAAGTAATAAAATCTCGCCTTTTGAGAATACGGGTTTTATTGATCTATAAAATGATTTTCATATCAAAAAATTTACGTCGGGACTCGTACGGGTCAAACCGTACCCCGGATCGAAAAAGTCAAAACACGGAAAATGTTCAGAATTATCAGATTAGGTTAGGAAGGAGTTTTTCGAAGAGTTTTGGGTTGTAAAAACGCAAAAATGGTTGAAGTTGGACGATTCCCAATTTTATAAAGTAATTTTATAATTACTTAAAAATAATAATTATTAATTCTATAAATCCTTATAAAATTATATAATAATCCAAAATTTGCCAGAAAAATACCAAAATTATCAATATTTGATTCTGGATAATTAAAAATTAAAATATCCAAATTTTATCATATAAACAGCCAAACATCAATATCAATCATCAGATAATTCACCAAAACTCCACATAATAATTACATAATAATTATTTATTAATAAAAATAATTACACGATATTTTCTGGATATTACAGGAGGCAATCAAGCAAAAAGTTGAGAAGCTCTTGGAGGCTGGTTTCATTGAAGAGATACAATTTCCGGAGTAGTTAGGAAATCCTGTAATGGTGAAGAGGGCTAATGAAAAATGGAGAACGTGTGTGGATTTCACTGACTGAATGATGCATGCCCGAATGATTGTTTCCCGTTGCCAAGGATAGATACGTTGATAGATGTGACCGCTGGTAATGAAATTCTAAGCTTTATGAATGGATTCAGTGGATACAATCAGATCAAGATGCATAAGGATGACATCCCAAAGGTATAATTCATCACTGACTTTAGTATTTTTTGTTATCTTGTTATGGCGTTTGGTCTCAAGAATGCAAGTGCTACCTATCAAAGGTTGGTAAATAAATTTTTTAAAGGTCTTATTGGCAAAACTATAAAAGTAAATGTAGATGACATGTTAGCCAAGAGTCTTGTGAAGACTGATCACATAACCCTTTTGATGGAAGCTTTTGAGGTTCTGAGATATCACAGGATGATGTTAAATCATGCAAAGTGTGCTTTCGGAGTAGGATTTGGAATTTTTTTCGGATTGATGGTCTCCAAGAGAGGAATTGAATCAAATCCTGACAAGATAAAGACCATCTTGGACTTGAAGCCTCCGCGGTCTATTAAAGATGTTCAAAAACTCACTGGAAGGGTTGCTGCCTTGGGACAATTTATCACCAAATACGGAGACAAGTGCTTGCCATTCTTTAAATCCTTGAAGAAAGTAAAAGATTGCATATGGACCGAGGAAAGTCAAGAGGCATTCGAAGGATTAAAGAAATACATGGATCAAGCCCCGTTGTTGGCTAAACCAATCCTGAATGAAACTTTGTACTTATATTTGGTCGTCTCAGAAAATGCCTTGAGCTAGGTGTTGGTTAAAGAGGAACATAAAATCTAGAAACCCACATACTATGTCAGTAAGATTCTGCATGGAGCAGAGTTGAATTATTCGACTATTTAAAAATTTGCTTTAGCCTTGGTGATGGCCTCAAGGAAGTTGTGTCCTTACGTCCAAGCTCATAGTATCGAGGTTGTGACGCCCTCAATCTCAGGGTTAGGAAATGAGGACTCACACACCTCTAATCTAATAATTAAATAAGCATAATCCCCGATTAACTACTAACAGGATCAACAGGATAAAGTATGAGACAAGATTACAACTACCAATCATAAGATAAAACTTACAACCCCAAAATATTATTAAATAAACAAAATCGATTCTGGCTGGGAACCGATAGATAACCCATTGTATCTTTACAGATTTCCTTCTAGGCGCGTGCTCACTCAAAAATACCAGTACCTGCTCTGGCAACCGGAAGCCCTCAACACGGTAGGGACCACCAGGTACGCTCTTACGAGCAGTGCGCCTAAGCCTTGTCATCTTCTTGCTTAATTGCCATGGTTAGATTAAAACAAAACATATGAGTATAAAACTCAGCAAGTAACTATAAAGCAGTTCTACGATATCAAATCACAATATACTTTACCAAACTCAGGGCATTCTACTTTATTAGTTCTAGGTGGCAGATTTCCAGCTTTTGGGTTAAGGAAAGGTTTTGAAGGAACAATATGGAGCTTTTAAGGAACAAGGCTCTGATAAGTGGATTTTATATTCACTTGGAACGCTTTATTACAAGCTTAAATTGATGTTTTGGACTCAAGTTGTTGGTATTTTGATGTGTTTTTGTGTTATTGCATTTCAGGTATCAGTTAAATGAAGAAAAGAGCTTTTAAAGGAAATATGATGAAAAGTGATCAGAATTGGAAGCCAAGGCCATTGTCAAGTTGTAGAGAATCTCAATAGCTTCGCGTGGGCAGTTGAATCGCCTAATTCTGACGAGTAGAACTCAAGTTATGGCCAAAACAAGATTCATCAGAATATTTTTCCCAGTCAGTAGCTGAGCGCCCGCTCAGCAGAGCTGAGCGCCCGCTCAGAGAGCTGAGCGCCCGCTCAGGAGAGCTGAGCGGCCACTCAGGGCGCGGTTGGTCGCTGATTTCGCTGAAAAAGTTTTTTTTGAGTAGAATTTGACAATTTTAAGGGTCCAGGTCCACTAGGGGCGTATATATACTTAAAAAAAGGGTTTTCATCATCCGGGAAGATTGGGATACTAAGGAGAAGACCTAGAAGCACAGAACAACTCCGAAAAAGAAGATCTTGTTTTCAACTTGTGATTCTTTGAATTAGTTGTAACTTTGGATGCTCGTTTTCGTTCTTGTTGAACCTAGATCTCGTTTATTCATACTTTGATTATTATTTAGTTTATTAAGACCTTGTTTATACCATGCTTTCATTGGAACCCATGGTGACGATGAGTTCGATTATGGGCTAATCGTTGTCATGGGATTCTAGCGGATTTACTTATGGATTTCAATAGTTAATTGTTTCGATATCTTGGTGTGTGGTGATTGATTGATATCCTAGTATGGTTGTGCTTATTCGTCTTATGTGCGTAGCTAACATATAAGATAGCGTGTTAATCTCTATTGAAGCGATAATGAATATAGAGGTTTAGAACTTGCCATGCTAGCATAGGTTCATGTATGTGTATGCATGATTCGTAGGTAACTCTAACCGTTTTACTTGCCCTATGTAATCAAGATAGATAACTTGTGTTTAAACCATTATGTTGTCAAATTCTATAAACATATAGGGTCTCAATATAATTGGTGCCTATTCAGCTTCTACCTCTTTTATGGATGTCTGGTAGAATGGTACTCGTGCAATGAAAGTTGGCGTTTATCAGTTTCGTGTTATCTGATTAGTGTCATCACCATCACATGCTAAGGTTAAGAACGAGAAGGCTATTGAACGAAGTATTTAATGAAGTTAGGATCCCATGTTTGTCATATATAGTAATTCAACCTCAATTCTCTTAGTTAATGTTATTTAGTATAATCTCTTAGTTTAATAAAAACCCAATTTGTTATTTGTCTTAGCATTGAGCGATAACAATACATTGTTGCATAGGTACATAAATTGAACTTAACCTAAACCAGTCTCTGTGGGAACGAATCTGATTTATATCTTATACTACTTGCGAACGCGTATACTTGCGTGAATATTAGTGCGTGTTTTCGCCCTAACAGGCTCAACGTGGGTCGAAAGCCGACATTCATCACAAATCATTAAAGGATCAGAATAGATATTTCAAAAAGAGGAAAGCAACAGTATTTCAATATATGGAATCAATCATATGATCAACAGATTTAAGAATCAGGGTTCTCGAGCTTTAAGCTTCTCATTGACATAATCAACTCTTTTCAAAACAATATAAACCATTTCATTTCCAAGAATCAATTTATTGAACAGAAAGTTTCAGTTCTCTTTTAAATAATCATTTAGAACCCTTGATTGGATCACTTTATCTTTCCATTTCATTATAATACGGGTGATCATCCTGTACCGACCTCCATCCGGTCTTTAAGGTACCAATCGAAATAATTTCAGCCTTAAGTTGGACTAGCCCCGCTAGCCTCTTACCATGACTGGACTAATCCCACTAGCCTCTTACGTCCCAATCCAATCCATTAGGAATTCATTTGGAAAACCTTGAGTTGGAGAAACAAATAGGTTTTTCTAAAATCCATTTTATCATTACCAAGAATATGAAATAATTCAGACTCTTTCAAGTCGAAACTCATTCTTAAGTCAAATTTTAAGATAACAAAGTTCAGGGAGTGATTCAAAGGTAGGCAAGGAACAATTCTTAAGGATTCTGTATCAAGGATAACAAGGCACTTAAGTTAGAAGGATCAACATCTGTTTAGGGATCAATAGGGTGATCAGGAAATAAAGTATCTTTTAAACAGGGTTCACAAGGATAATTATAGGGTTCAATACGATTCATGGCTTAATAAATAACTTGAACAGAAAGGACAGATTATCAAAGGGTTGAATCAGTAAGCTTATCAATAACAGTTTATCAAGATCAAAAGCAAGGTATCTCAAATCAATATCAGGGTTTCGCAAGTTAAACAGTTCAATACTCTACATGGTATGAACAACATTATCTTTATAACCATTTACACAAGTAATCAGAGTTACTTGCCTGAATTTGCTTTCCTGAAGGTTGAACTACTGCCACCTAGTATATCCTTTCCTTTCCTAGCCTAAATGCCCTCACCCTCCGAATCTACAATAAAACCAGAATCTTAATCAGTTCCTCGACTCTCGTTCCCAGAACGATTCACTCAATATGATAACTCGATTATATCATTGACTCGGGTATACGAATATAGCTTATACATATAAGCACATAGCACATTCTTTACTCATAGCCTTATATCACTTTGCATATACTCGCTAATCCTTGACTATTTTCCCAGATCAAATATTTATAACTCGTACAAGCACACAATGACATGCACGGCTATTACTTATAGCTTTTAACCTTAATTAACTCAATTCCCTTTTCTTTTATCCATAATTCGAACCAAAAACATAATCCAACAAACATAATCAAACCAAAACATGCATTAACAATTCCTCTTTTAAGTCAACATGCAATCTTATTACTTTCTAGTTAAACCTTAATTATATCAAAATCAAGTCACAAAAATCTTTTTCTTCTTTTTATTAACACAAGGTCGAACCATAACCTTCACCATGCATTCCCAAATTTCGCATCTAAACAAAAGTACAAGTCCAATTATCATAGAATCTTAGTTAGCATACTTAATTCATAAAAGAACTTAGCCCTTTTTAATAAATGCAAACATTAAGAAATTTTATCACCCAATCTTTACTAATTTCCAAGAATGAACATTAACAAGTCATGATTATCACTAAAAATCATTTTTGATCTTTTAAAACCAAGATCCCATTCGGGTTTTTCAAAAAAAAATAACGCATGCAAATGATCTTCTTAATCCTTAATTCACAAATCAACCCATAATCATATATAAAATTAACAACTCATTCATTTTAGCAAAAATCAACTTGGTTTTTTTAAAAATGGCAAGGGCCATTCGGCCTTCCTCAAGAAAACACACATGCAAACTCAACTTCTAAACTTTTGCATCTTTAATCCTACTAATCTCTTAATATCAAACAAAATTATCATTACAACCAACAATAATCAATTTATCAACTTATAATCCACATAATCATTCGGCCTTTTTATCAAAATACCACATGCAAACACAAATATTTGATTTAAAGTTTCTAGAGCTCAGTTTTTAACAGCATGGCTCACCACCGGTTCACCGGAGTTCATCACCGGTGGCGGTGGCATCTCGGTAGTGCCCCCATTCGGGGGTTTCCAACCATCAACCACCCATTTTCACAAGCAAAACACACATTCAAACACATATCCTCATTCAAAACACAAACCCTTTTTGTTTTCATGAAAACCGAACTCAAAAACTACCAAACCCAACTTTGATTTTTCTCAAGAACTTGAAAATAGCTACATGCATGAATGAATACAAGTAGATATCTCTATTTCTCACACAATCAAGGTTCTATACCCGAAAATGAATGAAGAACAAGTGAGAAAGAGTGAAGAGAGAAAGTGTACCGAGAAAGAGAGAGAGAGAGAGAGAGAGAGAGAGAGAGAGAGAGAGAGAGAGAGAGAGAGAGAGAGAGAGAGAGAGAGAGAGAGAGAGAGAGAGAGAGAGAGAGAGAGAGAGAGAGAGAGAGAGAGAGAGAGAGAGAGAGAGAGAGAGAGAGAAATGAGAGAAAAGAGAGAGAGAAGGGAAGGCTCGGAATAAAAAAAAAGAAGGAGGTGGGGTAGTTTTATATTACCAAGGGAGGGTAATATAGTAATTAGGTTATTCTATGTTTTGATTCTCTTTTTATTCTTAAAAGAAAATAGAGTTGATCTGCAAATACTTCTCTCGGAAAAATGAATTTGTTTTGAATAAAAATCTTTAACACGTAGATCTCGAAATTAGTTTTCCAACCATTACTCATAATAGATTTTCGAGCGAACGGTTGATTTTATATGATTTTTACAAGTTTGTGTTAGTAATAACACTTTTCCATATAAAAATCAATTTAAAATGCAACGATCACCAAATAAATCCATCCATCATTTTTAGAAAGTCTACAGGAATATTACGAAGATAACAAAACAATTCCCATGTTTTTATCTTACTCAGATAATTTTATAAAAATGCGCGAAGGTTAAATAAACCTTTATTTAAATCACATAATTCCATTAAATTCATAAAAATGTCATAGAGCACATAGTCATGCACACAGACAAGCAATCACACATATACGATCACATAACGACTCAGGTTTGATCATAGATTTTATCCCTCTTTAATCTTTATGCTTTTCTACGCGTACCGGTTCACGTTCAGCCTGATGGCCCGACGCTCAGCGTTTCGATTACGCTTCTCATTATCATTATCGATCGACACGTCACTTAGGACGAAATACTTCATTTACACATTCATTTTATTCAATCACACATAATATACATTTTATATTCTTTAACTCCTTATTAGGACGGGTTCCATTCTACCTGACGGCCCGACGACACAGCTTAACTCCTAAGCTGACTCTTTAAATTTGAATGTTTTTATCTACGCTCCTATATTCTAATATACAGAAAAGACAATTAATCAGCTCTTAGTCACATAATTATAATCATATCACACAAAGCATACTTTATTGACTTAATTATGTCAAAAAATTCTCTGTCGTCACAGAGGTACTAACAAATCCGCCTTTGAGAAACATCTTCACAGTCCCAAAGCTAGTGGGAGACTGATTAAATGGGCCATAGAATTAGGAGAATTCGACATCAAGAACAAGCCACGAACGGCAATAAATAGCACCTCAGTAACACAACCCTGTCGACCTTTTCCCTCGACCGTCGTCCTTGTGCAGATTTCGGTCGAAATAACCAAGAACTCCGACGAGCTTCAACGGACTCAGGCGAGGTCGATTACCATCAATCCATGAATCACTTGTACTGAATTTTTGCAAGGGATCGATTTTAAACTTCATTTTTCGCAATAATCAACCATTAATTACAGTTCATAACCCTCATAACCGATTCTCTTATTAAATCAAATCAATATCCAGTCAAACATCTAAATTCCTTATTTGTACATTAAATTACATGTTTAATATGTCAAATTAAAGCTATAAACCTACACAATCAAACCCCTATATTCAAACATATCTCAGGTATCTCAAAAAAAACAATTAAGTAAAAATTTACATAAACCCTAGAATTTGAACCACACTAACTATCTATCGTTTGATGATATACCTGACATAAATTGATTTTAAACATCTATATGAAGCTATTCAAATAATCAATTGCATCAAATAACCCTATGATCAAAAAACCCTAATTCAGTGAAGAACCCTAGAATTAGAAATTGAAAATACGTGAATCAAAACATGAAGTTGATCATATAATCAGATAGAGCAGTTCAAATTCTTCAATTTGAGTACTTACATGATATGTTTTGGATTCCAGAAACATTCAAAATCACAGATTGATTCTCAGACCTCAAGAACCCTAATTCCCAATTCTGCAGCGAATTTTACTATTTTTTGATTTTTTATTAATTTTTATATAATTAATTAATAAAAATTAGGCTATTTATAATTACAAAATAATACCCCTAATTAAAATTAAGGCCCTAATTATATCTCTTAATAAAATTAATTGGCCCTTATTTAATAATATATGGGGAATAATTTTTAAATTTTTAATATCAAATAAATACAAAATATATGCCAAAATTTCTAAAAAATTGTGAATATTACAAAATGCAAAGAAATGAAATATTTGAAAGTCCTATGATTTTATAAAAAAAAATTAGATTTTTTTGGGCATTTTAGCACCCGTATGGGCCCAGAAATGTCATATTTCGCGAAACGGGAAATTTTCTAAATTAATTGAATGTTCAGAATATCAATATGGTATAAGCCATACTAGGCAAAATAAGGCCAAATATTTGATATGAAATATCAACTATTAAAACAAAGTTCAGGCCATATAACTTTTGATATGAAAACATTTAACTCGCAATAAAATACCTGATAAATACCCGAAAATTACTCTGAACTACACGGAACACATACAGCACATAATAGCTAAAATTTTACAATCAATCACACTTAATGATATAATACACATTTATTATGATATTAAACAGTCCTAATTTTTCAGTCATTACATCTTTCCCCCTTAAAGGATTTTGTCCTTAGAATCTCGCTAAGAAAATTATTGGGGATACTTTTCTAACATTTCACTCTCAAGTTCCAAGGTTGACTCTTCAACCATAGGATTCCTCCATAAAACTTGTACTAATGGTACAGACTTATTTCTCAATACTCTCTACTACCGATCTAGAATTCATATTGGTTGCTCTACATGTGACAAATCAGCTTGAATCTCTATCGGTTCAGACTCTATTAGATGCCTCGAATTAGGATTATACCTCTTAAGCATTGATACGTGAAACACTATGAATCTGCTGCATATGTGGCGGTAAGGCTAACTCATATGCAACCTTTTCTACTTTCTTTAATATCTCAAATGGACTAACGTAATGCGGCTTTAGTTTACCATTTTTACCAAATCTGGTCAATCATTTCCATGGTGATACCTTTATTAACATATGTTCTCCTTCCTTATACTCCATATCCTTTCTAGTTTGATCCGCATATTTCTGTTGTCGACTTTGCGCTACTTGGAGTCATTTTTGAATAAGTTGCACTTTTTCTTTAGTCTGTTGGATCAATTATGGACCTAAAATCTTACGTTCACCAACTTCGTCCCAATACACTGGAGATCTGCACTTTCATCCGTATAAGGCTTCATAAGGTGGCATTCCAATGCTGGCATGATAGTTGTTGTTGTAAGAAAATTTCACTAACGGTAAATGTTTATCCCAAATGCCTTCAAAATCTAATGCACATACTTGTAGCATATTTTCAATTGTTTGGATTGTTCTTTCGCTTTGCCCTTCCGTCTGTGGATGATATACGGTGCTCATATTTAATTTAGTGCCCAAGCATTCCTGAAATTGTCTCCAGAATCTCGAATTGAAACGAGGATCTCGATCAGACACAATTAACACAGGAACTTCATGTCGAATCACAATTTCCTTAAGATTATGTGCACTAACTTGTCGATTGAAAATCTTTCGTTGATTGGAAGAAAATGTGCTGACTTCATTAGTCTGTCGATAATAACCCAAATTGCGTCATTATTTGCCTTGGTTTTTGGAAGTCCTACTACAAAATCCATCGTAAGATGTTCCCATTTCCATTCCGGAATATCCAATGGTTGTAGTAACCCGCTTGGACATTGATGCTCTACCTTGACTCGTTGACACATATAACATTTACTCACCCATTCTGGTATTTCCTTCTTCATGTCTGGCCATCAAAAGTTTTCTTTCAGATGCCTATACATATTTGTACTCCCTGGATGAATGGAGTTTCTTGAGTTGTGAGCGTCTCGTAAGATTTTTCTTTCAGTTCTGCTACATTAGGTACCCAGATTCTCGAGGAAAATTGTAGAATTCCCTTGTCGTCCTTCTGGCTTGTAATTTTCTCTCATGTTAAGTTATCGTTTTCATGACTCATAATCTCCTCTTGACATCTTCGAATCTTTTTTAACAACACTGGTTGAAACATCATTGTATAATTCATCTCAGTGGATTCTTCTGTAATACGAACCTCAATCTCTAATTTTTCAAAATCTCTGATCATCTCTTCAGAAGAAGTTAGCACATTCAGTCTTTCTTTTTGGCCCAGCGCATCTGCTACAACATTTGTCTTTCCCGAGTGATAATTGATCGACACATCAGAGTCCTTGATTAATTCTAGCCATCGTCGTTGTTTCATATTGAGCTCCTTCTAGGTGAAGATATACTTCAAACTTTTGTGATTGGTGTTAATCTCACACTTTTCACCATACAAATAATGTCTCCAAAGTTTCAGTGCAAACACAATTGCAGCTAATTCCAGATCATGTGTCGGATAATTCTGTTCGTGAGGTTTCAATTGTCTAAAAGCGTATGTAATTATGTTACCATGCTGCATCAACACACATCCACGTCCGCGATAAGAAGTGCCGCTGTAAATAACAAAATCTCCTTAATGATCAGGTAAAACCAATACAGGTACGGTTACCAGTAGATTCTCAATTCCTGAAAACTTTCCTTAATATTTTTCATTCCATACGAACTTTTCATTCTTGCGAGTCAACTTGGTTAATGGAATAGCTATTTTGGAAAAATCTTTGACGAATCCTCGATAATAACCAGCCAATCCCATGAAACTTCTGACTTTTGTAGGTGTCTTTAGTCTTTCCCGATTCAAAATAGCTTCCATCTTTGCTGGATCAACTTTGAATCCTTCAATACTGATTACATGGCCTAGAAATTGTACTTCTCTTAACCAAAGTTCACATTTAGAAAATTTCATGTAAAGCTACTCTCTTCTCAAGATTTCCAAAGTAGTTCTGAGATGCTTTGCATGCTCTTCCTCAGTCTTTGAGTAGATCAAGATGTCATCAATAAATACAATCACGAACTTCTCCAAGTACTTCTTTAAAAATTTGTTCATCAAATGCATGAATGCTGCTGGTACATTGGTCAGACCAAACGCCATTACGAGAAACTCATAGTCTCCATATCTGGTATGAAAAATAGTTTTGGGAATATCTTCGGCCTTGATCTTCAATTGACGGTAACCTGACTTTAAATTGATCTTAGAAAACCATTCTGCTGATTTCAATTGATCAAACAAATCACCAATCCTTGGTAAGGGATTCTTGTTCTTGATGGTTAATTTATTCAGCTCGCGATAATCAATACATAGTGGCATACTACCATCCTTCTTCTTGACAAACAGTACTGGTGCACCCCATGGGGATACACTAGGTCTTATGATCCCTCGATCCAAAAGATCATGTAATTGCGTTGACAATTCTTTCATCTCAACTGGTGTCATTCGATACAGAGCTTTCAAAACTGGTTTCGTTCCTGACGTTAAATCAATAGTAAATTCGATTTCTCGATCCGGAGGTAAGCTTGAAAGTTCATCAGGAAATACATCTGGAAACTTACATACAACTGGAATGTCTTCGATTCTTGAACCTTTCTTGATAGTATCCAGCATATAAGCTAGATAAGCTTTACACCCTTGATGTAGCAACATCTTAGTCTGCATCATCATAAGAAATTTCTTTTATTTTTCACCTTTAAATATTGCCGTTGTATCGCCCGCAGTTCACAAATTTACTTTCTTATTTGCACATTCAATTTGGGTATTATTACCGGCTAGCCAATCCATTCCTAATACAACATCAAATTCTCCAAACTTTAAATGTATCAAGTCAGCGAAAAAGTGATGTCCCGCTATTTTGATATCACATTCTAGACACACCCGATCTACGGGAACTTGGTCGTCATTCGCTAATTTTATAATAACGTCTTGCCCAACCATTGACTTTCACAACATAATTTATTGATAATTTTTTCAGAAATAAAAGATCTTGTTCCTCCAGAATCAATTAATATTTTTGCTTCTACGGAGTTCACAGAAAGCGTACCCACAACTACGCTCGGATTTTGCACTGCCTCATTCATTGTCAAGTTAAAATTTCTCGCCCTAGACTGGTTCTGTTGCGATGGTGGAGATGGTGCCATAATCCTCGGAATACTTATTGCCATACCTGCTCCTCTACAATCTCTGGAAATATCTCCTTTCCTTCCGAATTGAAAATAGGTAATATTTGTCTTCCCTACAGGGCATTCACCAGAATAGTGTCCCTTCTTCTTTCATTTGAAACACATAATATTCGGCTGATTGCAAACTAC
The DNA here is from genome assembly GCF_009905375.1 of Apium graveolens. Lineage (NCBI taxonomy): Eukaryota > Viridiplantae > Streptophyta > Magnoliopsida > Apiales > Apiaceae > Apium > Apium graveolens. Next base: position 40,243,139 of record NC_133656.1, on the reverse strand, counting down.
CGTATGTTTCCACCCACATGTCTTGTAGTCTGAAAATGGTGGTCTTGTGATCCTTTATTGGTTCGGGGCTTGGAAACGATTACCCGTCCTTTGATTTCCTTGGTCTGGCCTTCTGAAATTCATATTTGTCCGGGCTTGGAACCCGGTTTTCTATTGAAACAATTCTGGAAATTCCCTTGTCCATTTTCCTTTTGGGACATCTCACTCTCTCCATCAATAATCATGGCCTTCTGAACTATAGCTGTGTATGTTGTCAATTCAAATACTGTTATTCCACTGTAGATCCACGGCTTCAATTTTTGTTAAAATATTTTACCTCGCTTTTCCTCAGTATCTACTTGCTTTGGAACAAACCTAGCCTACTCAGTAAGCTTGGCTTCATATTCAGTCACTGACATATTTCCCTGCTTCAGTTCTAAAAACTTTATTTCCATCTGATTCTTCATATAGCGGGGAAAGTACTTATCCAGAAATAACTCGGTGAACCTATCCCATGTTACGATATCCTCACCCTTTAACGCCTTCTTCGATTCCCACCAGTAGTTAGCATATCCTTTCAGAAAATAACTAGCAAAATATGTCTTCTAATCTGCTTCAATTTTTACTAGCGCAAACGATTTTTCCATCTCTTTCAACCATGCTCTGGCCTTGGTAGGATCTTCCGAACCCTCAAATTCTGGAGGTTTTACTGACTGAAACTATTTAAAAGTAATAGTGGGCACAACTTGTGGTTGTACTTATGGTTCAGGGCGAGGTGGTTGTTGCAACATCTGTTGCTGAAATTGTTGTTGTTGCATCTGTTGCTGCATCATAACCATCTGTTGTTGCATCAAATGAAACATCTGGTCGGTATTGTGATTATTATTTTATTCCTCATAGTTGTTATTAGAAGTCTCAGTTCTAGTCTTTCTCTTAGGTGACATTGTTCTGGTGATAATGTTAGGTCACACACACTGTAGAAGGGGGTTGAATACAGTGTTTAGCACAATCAAATCGAATTAAAAGAACACAAGTAACAGAAAACAAACTTTATTAAACTCTGTTACAATATGAAACTGTCCTCTCTAAGTGATGAACAAATTATCACGAGAGCTGCTAGGGTTACAATAAATATTATTCTCGATAATGATAACACGTATAGTGTAATCCTTATATCTGTGTTTATATACTACACAGTTACAAGATAATCACTAATTGATATGGAATATAATTCTGCTTCCTAAAATATATCAATCAATTATCTTTTCTTCCAAGTATTCTATTCTTCATAGAATTCCTTCTTCATGCATATTTCTTCTTGCGTTTGTCTTGATCTTCTTTCCTTTCAATCAGCCGCCTTCCTTATCTGAAAGTCCCCTGAAGTCCTGATAAATATATCCAGATAACTTAAGTTCTGACAACTTAAGTTCTGACTTCAGTATAAGTGCTGATTTCCAGTTAAGTACTGATTTGTCCTGTTTAAGTAAGATCTGAAAACTAAACACAAATCATATTAGACATGACATTATCAAATATATCTAACAATCTCCCCCAACTTGTAAATTAGCATTATATACAAGTTTAACAGATATTTGATGATGTCAAAAACATTAAGTACAAATGCATGATAATTTGACTAGATAACTACAACTTACAGTCCTTAAAGCTTTACCATCTTTAACTTCTGATAACAACTTCAGTCTTATACACATCAGAATTTGAGCAGCTGTAGATCTTGACTTGGCTTCAATTACTGATCTCTTCGATATCAGGAGTTGTTCTGAGATAGTTCTTTAATAAACAACTCTCAGCATATTTAAGTTCATCAATCATCCTCCTTTTAGCATTCTTCAATTCAACTGTATCTTCACCAATTTGAAAGATCGCAGCCCTGAGATCATTTATTTTAGCTTTTCTTATGTCCTGATCTAATCTGATCAAATATGCCTTGTCAGACTCAAGATTGAATTCCACAGCCTTATAACCCAGAAAAGTAGTTATAATCTTAGCAGAGTTAGGCTTCATCTCGACAATATCACCCTTGTGATCTCTGTACTTGGGACAGTATGTGCTGTCAGAATTTACAGAATAAAGCTTCTTCTGTCTCTGAATTTGAGTCTTCAAATAATTTGCAGCACCATCTGTTAATCTATTTTTCACTTGAAGTAAGAATAGAACATGTTCTAGTTCCTCATAATACTTCAGTGGTATAGCATTCTGCCTAATATGGTAAACCCTTCCATCTGTCATAAAGTATAACAAGATGTGTTCTTTCAAGAATGTATGGTAAACCATCTGTACAGATTCAAGTCGATTCAATCTTTCAGGAGTTGCTCCAACACCTAGTTCACTTAAAGAAGTTGGATCATTGGTTGTGTTCTGTACTCTTCTTTCATCAGCACTACCCAATCCAGATTTATCTCTTGCTTCCTTTCCTGTAACAACTCTTTCTTCAAAACCACTTACTGCAGCCTTCAAAGGTTGAGTCTGTTTAGCTTTGGTGAATCTTGGTAGGAATAACTTTGAGGATTTAACATGAGCAATGTCAGAGGTTTCCTTTAACTTATCTTCTGATATCAAGCCAACTTGAGCTATGTCAGAGGTTGCTTGCTTCAGTATCATATCAGAACTTACTATATCTTGACTCTGAACAACTTGAGCCATGTCAGAGGTTGTTCGAGAAATCTTATTTGAAATCAGAGTAAGATTAGAATCTTCAACATATATTTCTTCATCCATAGCAGGCACATAAACCTTTACAGGTTCACTAACTTTTTCTTTGCCCTTGGACCTTGGATCTATCTCCATTTGTGATTTGGCCTTAGTTGCCACAGGATTTGTACTTTCTTTTATCACAATGCCTTTAGCCTTAGGAAGTTTCTTTTCAATAACAGAAGCTTCAGATTTGGAGTTGACGTTTTCTAACTTAAGTCTAGCTTCTTCTTCCTTTAGACTCTCAAGGTCCATTCCTGGATTTTCTTTCGGAAAAAATTTTCTTGAAATCTCCTCATCAAATTCCAGATGTTCATCAGAACTTATCCTTTTACCAGTATCAGAAGTTATTCTTCTCCCAGTATCAGAACTTGTTCTTTGACTTGTAGTTTCAGTTCTACCTGATGAAAGACCTTTACCTTGACCATGACCTCCATCCATTCCAGAGTTTCCCCGGTCATCTTTCTCATCATCCTTTCCCTTCAGTGTCTTAATAGGTTTGCATTTGGACTTAGTTACTTTCTCCCCCTTTTTGGCATCAGCAGGTATAAGAAGAGAGACAAGCAATTCCACTGAGGATTGGATCTCATTGAGTTGATTTTGATGAGAAGCTTGATTCTTCAAAATTTCATCAATCTGAGACTGTTGCTTCTCTTGGGTTTTCTCAATGTAGGCAATTCTGTTAAAGGTAGGGTTGAAAAATCTGTTCTTTTCAAGTTTCAGATTCATATCTTGCTGGATCAAGTTTTCTTGAATTTTATTCACCTTGTCATGAGTTATTGAGTGTTGACCTTGAAGGTTCCTTGTACTCAATGCAGTAACTCTCAGCTGTGTCTTGAAATTATCATTTATCAGCATTTCATCAGCTTTTGCAAGATGCTCAGCAAGAATCTTTTCAGAAGGAACAAAACTAACTGAGTTCCATTCTTTAGTCCACTCCATTCCTCTAGGAGTTTCACTCCAAGGTACTGGTGCTTCCCCTGTAACAAACTTCTTGACTAAATCAGCTTTATGAACAGTTTGTTGAGGTGCATGTCCTGATGGACCAGCTGCATCAGCATCTAAATTGGCAGCAGCTTTACCAGTAACTTCATCATTAGCAGCATCAGAACTTATAGAATCAGCATCATCAGCTTCCTCTGATAAAAGAATAGTATGAGAGGCTATTGAGGCTTCAACATCATCCTCTAAGTGCTGATCTTCAACCAAGTTTTGATCAACAGCCAAATTCTGATGCTCACCTAACATCTGCTCTTCAGTATCTAGATGCAGAGAAGGTGTTATAGGCAATTCTGGATTGAAATCAGCATTAAGAAGTGGTGTTGTTGGTGGAGTGATTTGAGTAGGTGGAGCTTCTAGATTCAAAACCTGAGGCACTTCCAAGTTATGGATGTCAATTTCATCACTTGGCCCATGGTTATCCGCATGTACTGGAGATACTGGAGGTGTGGGAATATGAGTTGTTTCTGGCTCATGATGTGGAGAGTGGTGAGTTGCATAAAGGTCTGGATCAGCACTAGGAGAATTGTGAGCTTCAACAGGGTCTTGTGAGATCAGAGATTCCTAACCCCCTTCCTTAGCTGTTGTTTCCATTCCTTTACCAGAATCTGTAGGCCTTTTTGCTAATGTTTTAATTCTTTTAGCTTTTGAGGAGTCTGTAGGAGCTGCATCATCAGAATTTAGCTTTCTAACCCTTTTTAGGGGCCTAGAACTCCCAATTCCAGTATCCTTCTGAGAAGAGACCTTATCAGCTTCTATAACAACAGGTTCTGACACTGGAACCTGTTCCTCACTGTCTGACTCATCCCTCAGAACAATCCTTCTTTTCTTCTGTTGAGTCTGAGATACTTTCTTAGTCCTCTTGGGTTTTGAAGATGAAGGCTGCACTGTAGGATCTGAAGGTTGAGGTTGAGAAGTTTGAGGTGTTTGTGTAGAGGTGGTAGGTGCTGATGGATGAGGTTCGGATGGTTGAACATCAGGATATAGTTCAGTGTATTTAACTGGATCGTAGTTTATTAAGGCTTGTTTGATAGATAAAGGAACTAGGAGGGGTCTTAACACATCCTTCTTATTATTAGTAGATAATAAGTCATTAAAAGTTCTTTTAGCTAGTTTGAATGATGAAATTAATTCACTAGCAGATTGGGGCTTATTATCATAACAAAAACTATAGATAAGCTGACAGAATCTAGCAAAATAAATAGTATTTCTATCCTCTGTCATTCTATCCCCAATAAAATCTAAGACATCACTTCCATAGTCAAAATCAGTTTGATTTATGAGAGCATACCCGATTTGTTGGCTGAATTTTGGGAATTGCATCAAAATTAGAACATTTGTTTGTAAAAGCCTTGGTTATGCAGTCAAAGAAGAAAATCCATTCCCTCCTTATGAAAGATCTCTTCAACTGACACAGCTTTGCCAATGTCCTCTCATACCCCAGACTGGCCATCATGTTTTGAAGAACTGGCTCTTCAACAGTAGAATACACACAGTTCTCAGGTAGCTGCAGTGCTTGTCGGACCATAGCCAATGTCACAACATACTTATCCTACCCTGATGAAAAAATAATACTCGGGGACCCTTGAGCACCACTATTATCATATACCCCTCTTCTCCAGAACTCCAGTACTTGAGTACCAGAGACTGCTTCAGGTTCGGTCAGAGCGTACCCAATATCAGAACTAGCAAGAAAGTCCTGAATGAAATGAAGTTCGGATGGGGCTTCTGACTTGCTACGAATAGCGGAGAAGTTATTAGGAACAAACTTAGCTCCATCAAAAATTATGTCCTTGGGTGCCATGAGCAATAAGTGAGAAATAAAATTGCCTGTAAGGTGTTTGATAAAATGTCTGTAAAAAAACCGTCAGTAAATGTGAGAGAGAATAAGAAAAGAGAAAGAGTGGAATAAAAATGAAAATAAAATATTTTAAATCCTTTTATCTCTTTTACTTAGACACCCCACGTGACAGTAGTTAATATGTAGTGGAACAGACCTTGACACCTGTCAGACTTGCAGTAGTTAAGGCGAAAAGTAATGGGCGCGGTAAATAAGCAATTATTACATATCACATGCAGTTTTTCAAGGAGAAAAACCGTCCCACTAACCAAGTAATCCCATTAAATAAATGATTATTACTGCTTTATCTCTCATAAACCAATATTCAAAAAATATGATCGTTGAGGTAATGACCAAAAATAAACCAAGTAAATAAATACTGCCACGTTAGCATCAAAACTTGATTTTTATTAGAACTTAACAGGTCATCAGAATATGATTAGCATCAGAATTTAAAAGGTCATCAGAATAGTATGAGAGGCTATTGAGGCTTCAACATCATCCTCTAAGTGCTGATCTTCAACCAAGTTCAGATCAACAACCAAATTCTGATACTCACCTAACATCTGCTCTTCAGTATCTAGATGCAGAGAAGGTGTTATAGGCAATTCTGGATTGAAATCAGCATCAAGAAGTGGTGTTGTTGGTGGAGTGATTTGAGAAGGTGGAGCTTCTAGATTCAAAACCTGAGGCACTTCCAAGTTATGGATGTCAATTTCATCACTTGTCCCCTGGTTATCAGCATGTACTGGAGATACTGGAGGTGTGGGAATATGAGTTGTTTCTGGCTCATGAAGTGGAGAGTGATGAGTTGCATGAAGGTCTGGATCAGCACTAGGAGAATTGTGAGCTTCAATAGGGTCTTGTGAGATCAGAGATTCCTGACCCCCTTCCTTAGCTGCTGCTTCCAATATTTTACCCGAATCTGTAGGCCTTTTTGCTAATATTTTAATTCTTTTAGCTTTTGAGGAGTCTATAGGAGCTGCATCATTAGAATTTAGCTTTTTAAGCCTTTTTAGGGGCCTAGAACTCCCAATTCCAGTATCCTTCTGAGAAGAGACCTTATCAGCTTCTATAACAACAGGTTCTGACACTGAAACCTGTTCCTCACTATCTGACTCATCCCTCAGAACAATCCTTCTTCTCTTCTGTTGAGTCTGAGATACTTTCTTAGTCCTCTTGGGTTTTAAAGATGAAGGCTGCACTGTAGGATCTGAAGGTTGAAGTTGAGAAGTTTGAGGTGTTTGTGTAGAGGTGGTAGGTGCTGATGGATGAGGTTCGGATGGTTGAACATTAGGATATAGTTCAGTGTATTTAACTGGATCGTAGTTTATTAAGGCTTGTTTGACAGATAAAGGAACTAGGAGGGGTCTTAACACATCCTTCTTATTATTAGTAGATAATAAGTCATTAAAAGTTCTTTTAGCTAGTTTGAATGATTAAATTAATTCACTAGCAGATTGGGGCTTATTATCACAACAAAAACTATAGATAAGCTGACAGAATCTAGCAAAATAAACAGTATTTCTATCTTCTGTCATTCTATCCCCAATAAAACCTAAGACATCACTTGTATAATCAAAATCAGTTTGATTTATGAGAGCATACCCGATTTGTTGGCTGAATTTTGGGAATTGCATCAAAATTAGAACATTTGTTTGCAAAAGCCTCGGTTATACAGTCAAAGAAGAAACTCCATTCCCTCCTTATGAAATATCTCTTCAACTGACACAGCTTTGCCAATGTCCTCTCATACCCCAGACTGGCCATCATGTTTTGAAGAACTGGTTCTTCAACAGTAGAATACACACAGTTCTCAGGTAGCTGCAGTGCTTGTCGGACCATAGCCAATGTCACAACATACTTATCCTCCCCTGATGAAAAAATAATACTTGGGGACCCTTGAGCACCACTATTATCATATACCCCGCTTCTCCAGAACATCAGTACTTGAGTACCAGAGACTGCTTCAGGTTCGGTCAGAGCGTACCCAATATCAGAACTAGCAAGAAAGTCCTGAATGAAATGAAGTTCGGATGGGGCTTCTGACTTGCTAAGAATAGCTGAGAAGTTATTAGGAACAAACTTAGCTCCATCAAAAATTATGTCCATGGGTGCCATGAGCAATAAGTGAGAAATAAAATTGCCTGTAAGGTGTTTGATAAAATGTCTGTAAAAAAACCGTCAGTAAATGTGAGAGAGAATAAGAAAAGAGAAAGAGTAGAATAAAAATGAAAATAAAATATTTTAAAGTCTTTTATCTCTTTTACTTAGACACCCCACGTGACAGCAATTAATATGTAGTGGAACAGACCTTGACACCTGTCAGACTTGCAGTAGTTAAGGCGAAAAGTAATGGGCGCGGTAAATAAGCAATTATTACTTATCACATGCAGTTTTTCAAGGAGAAAAACCGTCCCACTAACCAAGTAATCCCATTAAATAAATGATTATTACTGCTTCATCTCTCATAAACCAATATTCAAAAAATATGATCGTTGAGGTAATGACCAAAAATAAACCAAGTAAATAAATACTGCCATGTTAGCATCAAAACTTGATTTTTATTAGAACTTAACAGGTCATCAGAATATGATTAGCATCAGAATTTAAAAGGTCATCAGAATAGTATGAGAGGCTATTGAGGCTTCAACATCATCCTCTAAGTGCTGATCTTCAACCAAGTTCTGATCAACAGCCAAATTCTGATGCTCACCTAACATCTGCTCTTCAGTATCTAGATGCAGAGAAGGTGTTATAGGCAATTCTGGATTGAAATCAGCATCAAGAAGTGGTGTTGTTGGTGGAGTGATTTGAGTAGGTGGAGCTTCTAGATTCAAAACCTGAGGTACTTCCAAGTTATGGATGTCAATTTCATCACTTGTCCCCTGGTTATCAGCATGTACTAGAGATACAGGAGGTGTGGGAATATTAGTTGTTTCTGGCTCATGAAGTGGAGAGTGATGAGTTGCATGAAGGTCTGGATTAGCACTAGGAGAATTGTGAGCTTCAATAGGGTCTTGTGAGATCAGAGATTCCTGACCCCCTTCCTTAGCTGCTGCTTCCATTCCTTTACCAGAATTTGTAGGCCTTTTTGCTAATATTTTAATTCTTTTAGCTTTTGAGGAGTCTTTAGGAGCTGCATCATCAGAATTTAGCTTTCTAAGCCTTTTTAGGGGCCTAGAACTCCCAATTTCAGTATCCTTCTGAGAAGAGACCTTATCAGCTTCTATAACAAAAGGTTCTGACACTGGAACCTGTTCCTCACTGTCTGACTCATCCCTCTGAACAATCCTTCTTCTCTTCTGTTGAGTCTGAGATACTTTCTTAGTCCTCTTGGGTTTTGAAGATGAAGGCTGCACTGTAGGATCTGAAGGTTGAGGTTGAGAAGTTTGAGGTGTTTGTGTAGAGGTGGTAGGTGTTGATGGATGAGGTTCGGATGGTTGAACATCAGGATATAGTTCAGTGTATTTAACTAGATCGTAGTTTATTAAGGCTTGTTTGACAGATAAAGGAACTAGGAGGGGTCTTAACACAGCCTTCTTATTATCAGTAGATAATAAGTCATTAAAAGTTCTTTTAGCTAGTTTGAATGATGAAATTAATTTACTAGCAGATTGGGGCTTATCATCTCAACAAAAACTATTGATAAGCTGACAGAATCTAGCAAAATAAATAGTATTTCTATCTTCTGTCATTCTATCCCCAATAAAACCTAAGACATCACTTGCATAATCAAAATCAGTTTGATTTATGAGAGCATATCCGATTTGTTGGCTGAATTTTGGGAATTGCATCGAAATTAGAACATCTGTTTGCAAAAGCCTTGGTTTTGCAGTTAAAGAAGAAACTTCATTCCCTCCTTATGAAAGATCTCTTCAACTGACCCAGCTTTGCCAATGTCCTCTCATACCCCAGACTGGCCATCATGTTTTGAAGAACTGGCTCTTCAACAGTAGAATACACACAGTTCTCAGGTAGCTGCAGTGCTTGTCGGACCGTAGCCAATGTCACAACATACTCATCCTCCCCTGATGAAAAAATAATACTTGGGAACCCTTGAGCACCACCATTATCATATACCTCGCTTCTCCAGAACTCCAGTACTTGAGTAGTAGAGACTACTTCAGGTTCGGTCAGAGCGTACCCAATATCAGAACTAGCAAGAAAGTCCTGAATGAAATGAAGTTCAGATGGGGCTTCTGACTTGTTAAGAATAGCAGAGAAGTTATTAGGAACAAACTTATCTCCATCAAAAATTATGTCCTTGGGTGCCATGAGCAATAAGTGAGAAATAAAATTGCCTGTAAGGTGTTTGATAAAATGTCTGTAAAAAAACCGTCTATAAATGTGAGAGAGAATAAGAAAAGTGAAAGAGGAGAATAAGAATGAAAATAAAATATTTTAAAGTCTTTTATCTCTTTTACTTAGACACCCCACATGACAGCAGTTAATATGTAGTGGAACAGACCTTGACACCTGTCAGACTTGCAGTAGTTAAGGCAAAAATTAATGGGCACGGTAAATAAGCAAGTATTACTTATCACATACAGTTTTTCAAGGAGAAAAACCGTCCCACTAACCAAGTAATCCCATTAAATAAATGATTATTACTGCTTTATCTCTCATAAACCAATATTCAAAAAATATGATCGTTGAGGTAATGACCAAAAATAAACCAAGTAAATAAATACTGCCACGTTAGCATCAGAACTTGATTTTATCATAACTTAACAGGTCATCAGAATATGATTAGCATCAGAATTTAAAAGGTCATCAGAATATGAAATGACTCAGAGACAAAATCTTGCAATAAAGTAAAATTTCATTAATATATCAAATTAATACATTTTATGAAACTTAAATTACATGCATAAAATTACAAGATTGCCCTAGTCTAAAATTCCTAACATCAACAGCTTTAGTCCTAAGCTAAGAAGCCTAACGACTAACTCCTTCTGCTGCTGACGAAGAGCACTGCAAGACGGATGATCCGTTCTTGCTGACGGAGATAACGGAGATGAAGATTACTTTGGACAGTCAACAAGTCATTTTTAATGATCTCTGGAAATTGAATCCAGAGATTATGAGGAAAGTTGTTGATAGGATATGCAGTCAGAATTCCATTTTGAAAAATATGCACAGTGTCGGTGCCATAGTTGTAAAACCAACCAAACTCAGCCATTTTTCTTGATATGAATAAAAAGAGAGTGAGTTCGTGAGAAAGTGAAGGATGTTTTGGCTGGAATGAATCGTTGGTTTAAATAGCCAATGGAATACCAAGGAACACGAGGACTGGGCAACAATTACAAGTAAAAATAATGACACCTCGAGTCGCTAGACCAATGAGTAATAATAACATCCATTGGAAGCTTAAAATATGAGTTAATGAGCACACGAAACAAGTAAAAATTATTGTGCATATACGAGTACCACTAACCCAAATTATGTTGACTGTTTATAACTCACCCAAACATATTCTGATTTTAAATATGAATGTTTCAGATTGAACCACAAATAAGTCAAGTAAAGAATCAGGATTTAATATCAGAACTTAACAGTCATCAGAACATGACTCAATAACTCGAAAACTGAATGTCTATTTCTGTAATTCTTCACACAAATAATGATTTCATTTCTTCAGAACTTAATCATTAGAATTTCCAACATAACTTGTCCTTAGAATTTATGCAACTGACACTTAAACTGTTCATCTAAAATAACATTTATCACCACAGTATTTTTCATCATTCATATGGAGTGTATGTGTGTACAGTAAGCTACATATCAGATAAAGATTAAAGTCTGATTCACTTCAGTACATCTTAGAAATAAGGCATAACTAAGAACTTTGCTCAAAATCTGTCATTATTTTGAAGTCTACTTTAGAATGAGTTCATGCATGAGTCCACCTCAACTGTTTTGTGCTCATTTTATGCATCTTTTGAAATTCCATTTTATAGTGGCTTCTCAGTGTAAGTGAGTCATGACTGCTTATCAGAATTTATGCTATTATCAGAGTATTTCTCCAGTAATCATAGAGTGTGAAAAGTCACCAAGAAAATATTTATTTTGCTTTTCTAATGCATATTACTTAATACCAGCAATGCATTTGGGTCTTTCCTTCCACATTTTTACTTTAGATCTCAAAGGAGTACCTGATTTTTATTCCTTTTTCTTTTCCTTTTTCTTTTGATAAGTGAGGTTTATTAGCACTTAGTACATCCATCAGATTTACTAACATCAGAACTTAACAGATAAGAAGCACTATTCTAGATTTTGACTTAGTAATAAGATACACAAAGTAAACTTAACTAAGCTCAATATCAGAATTTGCTTGTGTTAAGAGATTTTCACATAAATAATTACTTCATACATGGGATCTTTAGTATATTAAAGACTACTAGGTCAGCATCTAACACAATTATCCTCATTGGATTGAATAGTCACAGAAACATTCATATCACTATCAGAGTTTAGAAATTCACATCAGACAACAATCAACACTTAAGCAATTTTCAATTTAAGCACAGAATACACAAAGATAGTAATATCTGTAAATACTGATCATAAAATCTGATGTATCAGAACATAAACTATGCAGATTTAGAGAAAGAACCTGAAACCATTCCAAGTTCATTTACCAATCTTGTAAAAGTAGCTTCACACAGTGGTTTTGTGAAGATATCTGCTAGTTGTTGATCTGTTGGAACAAAATGCAATTCCACTATACCTTCATCCACATGTTGCCTTATGAAGTGGTACCTTATGCTGATGTGCTTTGTCATTGAGTGTTGAACTGGATTACCTGTCATAGCAATAGCACTTTGATTATCACAGTAAATTGGGATTTTAAAATATGTTAACCCATAATCCAGTAACTGATTTTTCATCCAAAGAATCTATGCACAACAGCTTACTGCAGTAATGTACTCTGCTTCTGCAGTTGATGCGGAAATTGACTTTTGTTTCTTGCTAAACCAAGAAACTAATCTACCTCCAAGAAATTGGCAACTTCCACTTGTGCTTTTCCTGTCAATTTTGCATCCTGTAAAATCTGTATCTGAGTAACCTATTAGCTTAAAGTCTGATTCTCTAGGATACCACAATCCCATATCAGCTGTACCCTTAAGGTACTTGAAAATTCTTTTCACAGCTGTTAAGTGAGGTTCTCTTGGATCTGCTTGAAATCTTGCACAAAGACAGGTAGCATACATGATATCAGGTCTACTAGCAATTAGATAGAATAGTGAGCCAATCATAGTTTGAAATATTCCGGGAATTTTAAAATTATTTTGGGAATTTTCGGGATTATTTTCACCCGCGCGTTGAATCGTTTATTTGTTAAAGCGGGTATAAATGGCGCTTCAGAAATTGTTTTAAAATTACGAAAATTACATTTTCATCTATTTCGAGATATTTCTAACATTTTAAGGTTAAATTTGTAATATTCTAAAATTGTTTTGTGCACATCTTGGTTCGATAAATGGTGAAAATAGGGTTCAGCGTTAAGTTATTGGGTGTTATAGTACACGTGTTGATTTCCTGTTAAACTAGTGATACGTGGCAGTATTCTGTTAATTCATTTGTTAGTGTTAAATTCGTTAATCAAAAAAAAAAGAGATAAGCACCATTGTGCTTACCCCTTCCCCTGTATCCATCTCTCAATTATCTCGATTCCCTGTTCTTCCTCTTAATTCATTCTCCTCATATATCTTTTCCCCGCTGCCGCCGCATATTCTCCAGCCGTTGCTGCTTCCTTTCTTTCTAGTATTTAGCCGCTGCTCTCTTTATTTTCCCGGCGACCTGACTGTTCCGGCCGTATGGCCTTGATTCAGTCAGGGTTGTAGGTGAAGATATATACACACATGTGTGTGTGTATATTTCAATAATGAACTGTGGTTGTGCGGTAATTATTTGCGTATATGTTGTTGTTATTGCCGATTACTGTTGTTCTTCTCTCCATTTCGACTTTATTCTCTGTTCCATGGCTGTTCAGTTCGGTTTTGTTGGGTGTATACGCACGTCTGTGTATATAACTGCGCACCGCCCTCCTTGTTTTCCGGCAGGGAGGCGGTGGCGCATGAGATTAACACGCGTGTGTGTGTGTGTCTGCCCTGTTTCCTGTTGTGTGTGTATTTATTGATTGACTGATTAATAATTTTATTAAATATTAATTCCTATTTTCTGCAGGGAATAAATTGATTAAGGATTCGTGAAATAAAATTTGTTCGGGAAATTATTAATTGTAAATCGGTAGAATTTATTTGGAAACCCGGCAAGTATCGGGCACCAATAAATTTTACCGCCGTCGGCGATGAACCTCGGTGAGCCAACGGTGGACCGTGATGATATTTCTGAGTCCTACTAATTAAAAATATAAAAATATGAATAATAATTGATTATTTAAAAAGTTGTATCGTTAATTGAATTGTGATGGTGTTTGTTGGATTGTGTGATTGGTTGTGAATTAACGTCGAGTTGTTCGACGGGTAGGCCGATAAACAGAGGAAGTGCTGCCCGAATTTTTGGAAATTAAATTCAGAAATTCGGGACATACCCTGTAATTATCGGAACGTCGAACGAGTATAAATAAGTATATACATATATTCTGTGCGAAACTTGATTGTACGATGTGATGAACTATTTTGCCAAATCGATAACCCTAATTTCGTAAAATTATGAGAACGTGAACCCAGACTGTTGGATGTGTTATTGTATTGTAATAATGTATATAATTACGAGTCGGGTTTAAATATCGTTGGGTAGAATTAGTGTTGAGGATATGTCAAGCATACCTAGACGTCTAACATTGGGTATTTCGGCTCTGTAGGTTCTGCTCGAAGGACTCAGGAATTGATATCGAATTAAGATAATCAAGTGATCAGTCGACAAGTGCCTCGAGGTTCCCAAGCAAAGAACCCTGAGAGTCCTGGATACTATCTTGAGATAGATTGCTGGGAAGCAGGGATGTCTTCTAGTGAGACAGTCATTTGTCCATGAGAGCCTGAACGTTCAAGTCTATCAAAATCAGTTAGTGATAGTCGCAAAGCTCTGCAAGGCAAGTACCCCTGACCATTCTTTTATGGTTCAGTGCATATGAATAGCTAAATGTTTTATTCTCGTAATGGAACAGGAACATTTTAAGTTACGTATCCCCTATAGTTATAAATCACTATTTTCAAATGGTTTTGGGGAGAAGTAACTTCGAAAGGTACCTATCTCGAATGAAATGAATTGCGAACTGGATTTTATATGTGTGCTGGTTAAATAAGTGATTTTGAAAATGAGATAGGTACAAGTGTTTTGAAAACTGGATAAAACGGTCAGATATGGGATACATTGGGGCCAGAGTAGGCCTATTGAGGTGGCGTAAGAGGCTAATTCGGTTGCGCGCACTATAAAACCGATTAGTCCAGCAGGTCAGAGACCTAGCTAGTCTCTGAGTTCCGGAACAGGTATATAGTGTAATAACCCCAATTTTTGGGAAATTTTTGAAACCCTTATGAATAGTGTTTTTGCTGAATGAGAAAACTTTTCATGCCACACTATGTAGGGGTTCTGATATGGATATTCTGAGATTTTATTAGTACTTTATATGGGATATAAGTGTATGTAAAGATCGTCAGAATTCAAATCCGAACACTTTGATTTTTCCCGGAAATACACTAGATACGGAAAGATTTGAGAAAAAGGTAACAGGATAAAAAGGATTTAAATTAAAGGATTATAGGAGAGGATCATAAAAGGAATATAATATATTGAGAAAGGTTAAGGGAACCTAAGTAATAAGATCCCGGGTATGATCCTTCAAACGATAAACGAAAACGAAAGTTAAGCGAACCGTATAACAGATCAGCGGTCATTAGGCAAACAATTAGGAAGTTAATCAAAGGGATTAGAGAGGATGATGTCACCCAACCAATGAGAAGAGGACAAGGAGGGGAGGATGACATCATGAGGATGACACAAGCATGACATGGGAAGGAAGGAGATGTGGTGGCTTTTTAACCACACAAAATCAAGGGCAACTAGGTAATTTACTAAAACAAACACAAAAATCAAACCAACCAAGCCAAGCAAATCATTTTTCATCAAAATCAAAAAGAAACCAAGGCATTGTTCTTCATGCTCTCGGCCAAAACAGAACCAGAACACCAAAACTGCTGTATCTCCTTCATTTCTCACTCAAATATTGTGTTCTATAGCTCATTGGAAAGGTATTGAGATGGCCTACAACTCTTGTTCACAAGTCTCATCCAAATAATCATGGTAAGACCCCTCATTTTTACAGTTCTTTAAATCGGACTTTTAGAAACTTCAAAGCCTAACTTTGTGTTCTTGATTTCTTTGGAAAGATCAAGCTTGTAGGAGGCTCCCTAAGGCTTCCTAGCAACTTAACACCTCCCAAGGAAGGTATAAACTTCAAACCCTAGCCTTTACTTTATTTGTTAGTAAGTTTAATGGTTGGTGTTGTGAAATGAGAAGCATGGATTGTGATTATTAGTAGTTTGGTTTGATTTGGAAGTGTTTTTGGTAATTGAAGCTTGATTATAGTTCATAGGTCGTGATTGTGGTTGTTTGAGTTGAAAACCTTGGATATTATGGACTGATGTGGTATGGATTAGGTGAAGTTTTGTTGTATTGATGGTTATGAGTTGGTTGGTGGTTAATTGGAGTAGTTTAAACATTGGTAATCGCGTAAACATAGCCGTCGTAACGTCCGATTTTCTTTGGACTGTTTTTGTGCATAACATTAGGACCCGAGAACCCCCTGCTAGATTATGACCACTGCCATTTTTAGATAGCTCATGTTACGAGCTTCGTTTTGATATGTAGTTCGTTCGATTCCGATGCACGGTTTAGGAGAAACGACCGTTTCAAGTAACGGCGTTTCGCGAACGAAACTTTTCCCCTCGCCTTACTTTGAAACATAGGTTAAAGACCAAAAAGGGTTAATTAATGCATGAAACATTTATGGTAAGTGTGTTAGGAAGTTGGTAAGACACTCGCGAAGGAATCGCCTTAAAACTCGTAAAGGTTAAATTATTAAAAATGGTGGAGCCGAGGGTACTCGAGTGACTTAAGAGAATCAGTAAGCGCAAAACGAGCGTTAGAGTCTGAGTTGGTTAGAGTATAGATTTATAAGTGACTTTGGTTTAATTCCAACTTACTTGTTGTTTATAGGTTACCAGACTCGTCCCGAGCCATTCGTAGCCCCCAGTCGCTCAGGCAAGTTTTCTACCCGATATACTGTTGTTGTGATGTAAATATATGTATATGCATTATCTTGTGATAGTGCATGATTGTTATTAGCAAATTTTGCGATATATTGGAGCATGCTGATATGGTATATATGCATGTCTGTTTCGTAATCTGGTTATCTATCTGTTGATTTCAATGCTTATAGTTGCATAATACCTATGCTAGAAATAAGCAAGTAGTTGC
The DNA here is from genome assembly GCF_009905375.1 of Apium graveolens. NCBI lineage: Eukaryota > Viridiplantae > Streptophyta > Magnoliopsida > Apiales > Apiaceae > Apium > Apium graveolens. The sequence goes on along the minus strand of NC_133656.1, from coordinate 40,226,161 downwards.
GTATAACCTTAGTATAGGGGATAAAAGGTGAACATATTTCTAAACCGGGAGTCGATGTTCCCGAGTATATTATATATATATTCATATATATATGGATATAGTTTTTAAAACTATGGATTGAATAAGGTTTATTCGATACCTTTATTTTACTTAATTGAATATTAATTTGAGTATTCATTCGAGGGCTTATGACTCAGTTTATTTTATTATTTGAATATTATTTGAATATTCATTCGAGGGCTTATGACTCAGTTTATATTATTATTGAATATTACTTGGATATTCATTTGAGGATGTATGACTCCTTTATTTTATGAATATTATTTATAGTATTCATTCGAGGTATTATGACTCCGCTTATTACTTAATAATATTCTTTATTGTATTAAAGAATAAGGTGTCGATAATCAAATTTACTTTTGATTATTCAAATAAAGATATTACTTTCGTATAAGTATATCTTTGATTATTTGCTATTCATTTCAAGTATAAGTTTTAATACTTCTACTTCAATTATTTTATAAAGATTATTCTTTATGGGAATATTATTTAAATAATAATATTCAGACATTTTCTAAATATTCTGGGGACTGATTTACTTCATTAAATCAGCTTCACTCCAAACATTCTTAAAAATGTTTTGCGAGTCTTCAAAATGATTTTTTTAAAAGTTAGAGCGGATCCCAAAACTCATTTTTTTTAAGATCCTCCTTTCGAAGGGGATTTAAATACTCACTCAAAACCTGAGGGATCCGGCTCTGTGGTGTGTTTTATATTCGCAACAAGGTTGCTGTTTTGATAAATGAATTGATTACTTACCCAACACTCGGGAAGTAAAATTCTTGGAACAAGTTAATCCATTAACAGGCATCGCCTGGGAAATATCGGTGAGTTCTCCTTTCCAAATAGATACGACTTCTTGGTGGAGCCGTATCAACAAGTTTCTACTTGGGGAAAGTGGGGACAAGCTTTACGTTTCAGAGTCATGGATTTCATCTGAACTAGGAGTGGCGTAAGTGGCCGAGTAGCGCCGGCCCAGCCTTATTATATTGGCCCAAATGGCCTGGAAGTTCCGCTAAGGCGGTCCATTCCTTAGGAGTTCAGTGTTCGGTTGACAAGTAAATCCGACAGGTTCTCCTCTACATGTAGAAAATGGTGGGGTTGTACTACTACGACTGATCATCGTAAGTGGTCTTCCTGGCGCGGCAAACTCCCGTAATGAGTTCATCATCCAATTGGATAATTTCTGCAACACTACCCAGAGCACTTCGATAGAAAGGCTACGGTTGGGCGATTGTTGAGTGTTGGCAGGGTCAAGTTTTCAAAATGATGTTTACATCAAATGAAGTATCTCGTAACTTCATTTTATTTTGATAATATTTTAAAGATTTAATCTATTCAAATCTTGCCTTATAGTCTCATCTATGTGATGAACTTTTGAAGCTAATTATAACTTGAACGGTGGTAGTTCAAGTAGTATTTGGGAAAGATATAAGTATATTGGGGTATCTTGTAACTTCATCTTTTAAACTTATATCTAATTAATAATTGTATTATGAATGACAAAGATTTTCAGAAAAATGTTGAGACAAGGTTAGATATATGAGATCACCTTGCAACGATATTTTTTTTTATACAGTTATACACTGGGACTTTGTGTATATTGTGCATGGAAGAGGACTTCCAATATTTTGAAAAGTATATATGTATATATATATATACTGAATATTTTGCGACTTCATCGCATTAAGATATCAACTTGGTTCATTTCTTTTGACCAAGACTTTCATGAGTACTATGAGAAGGCTCATATATTGTTAATCATTATACATATTATTTTGGTGGGCTTGCTGCTCACCCTTGCTTTCTTCTTTCATCACACAACATCAGATAGACAAGATGAACCGGACCAAGCTCCCGATTCGCAAGAGGTTAGGAGACGTTCCGCAGTTTTCTAGAAGCACTGATGCCGCCATAGCTGAGGTAGGAACTACCAATAGGCTAGGCTTTCAACTTTTGATGTATCAGATTATGTATATTTATGAATTGTAATAATGGCAAAGAAATGTAAATTTATTCAGAAACCTGTTTAAGGTGTATTGGCATATAATTGTGGAATAAAACGACTTGTGATTATTTTTGGATATTCATCTCTGAGACTATAACTTGTGGTGTGTGTGTTTATTGTGGGGTCACAGTACAGAGTAGTTGATTATTTATTAAGATTGGGTGTTGTTAAGGGAAATGGAACTCGTGACAACCCGGATCCCCGACCCCGGATTTGGGGGTGTTACAGAAATGGTATCAGAGCCAAGCGTTATAAACCTCAGAGATGATGGGACGTTAAGATAATAAGTTCACTAAGATAATAAGAACTCTTGCCAAGTTCATAGTCGGACTACCTAACGTAGTACTGACAGTTAAAACCCTTATGGGAACCCTTATAAATGTAGCGATAGAAGCGTAGTTCGTTATCGTATATGGTAGCGGGACTCCGAACCCTGAAGTTGAGGAACATCAACGCGATGATGTTTTATTACTAATTGGAGATCAGATTGTGGATCCAATAGAGCGTCCTAATGCAGGACCGGATGATGTTGATATTGAGGATGTAGCAGTTGAGGATGTTGTCCTAGAAGGGATAGTTGCTGAGGAGGATCCCATGGAGGATCCTGACGAGATTGGATAAAGGACCACTGATGAATTGATGACCCTGGTTGGGTCGACTACCAGAGGTAGGATTGGCCGGTCACTACCAGAGGTTCGTTCAAGTTTGTAAAGATAGTAGTCCCTTTAACGCGGCTTACTCGTAAGACTGAGAAGTTCGAATGGACAGAGAAATGCGAGAACAACTTTTAAGAACCGAAGCAAAGGTTGGTGACGTTCCCTATGTTGGCGTTGCCTGATGGAAAATGAGATTTTGTGATTTGTAAGTGACGCTTCGCATAAGGAATTAGGGTGCTTCTTATATAGCACAGCAAGATAATCGCGTCTGCATCAAGACAATTAAGGGAATTTAAAATTCGATATCCCCACCCATGAGCTTGGGCTCGTGGCAATAGTTTTGCCCTAAAGATTTGAGGCACTACTTGTATGGAGAGAAGTGTGAGATTCACAAACCATAGGAGCTCTAGTACATTCGTACGTAGAAAGAGCTCAACATACGCCAGAGGAGGCGGTTAGAGCTAATCAAGAATTATGATTGGGAGATTCTTTATCATTCGGGGAAAGCCAATATGGTGGCTGATGCCCTTAGTAAAAAGGAGAGACTCAAGATGATAATGTCTTTTGGAGAGTTTATAAGAGATTTTGAGAAAATGAAAATAGTAGTGAAGGTAACCGGAGCCGGTACCGAAAAGCTGTTTGAGATAGCAATACAGCCCGAAGTATTGGAAAAGAACATATTGTGCCAGTAAAAGTGATGAATGAAGGCAGAGAGCCAACAAATAGGTATGAGATTAATACCGAGAGTGATGATAAGGGAATAATGAGGTATTCCTATAGAATTTGGGTTCCAAAGGTTTTAGAGCTTAAAGATGAAATCTTAGATGAAAGCTAGTTTGAGGAATAAGAGTTAGAGCAAACCCTGAACGTGATAGTCAGGGAGGTTGCCACCAAGACAAAAGGAACCCATAACATGATGAAGTGGAAAATGAGGATTTAAATTATGTAAGATGACCCCAATTATGGGGAGTAGGAAGAAATATTTAGACTGAGGAAACAAAAGTCGAGTAAGGACAGGAGACCCGAGATGGTACCCCTATACGGCAATTCATGGACCTGTCTAAAGAGAACTTAGACTATTATCCCCAACCACCACCCTGAGGAGACAGTGCGGTGGGAAATTCTTTCATGACCTTTAAGTCGCTAAGCTCTCAGAGTTCCAAGGAACATGCTGACCCAGTCGAGGCAAGAGCCTGGCTAAAGGAAATAGATGAATCATTTGAGATTCTAAATAATTGACGAACCACAAAAGACTGTTTTGTCACTTACCCTCCTAAGAGAGAGACCACCCGCTGGTGAAAGGCCAAGGAAGGCACGGAGCAAGAGATTATAATAAACTGATTTAAGTTCAGTCAATTGTTTTCAGGAAAGTACTTCCCAAGGTTATGGAGATAGTGTAAAAGCTTAAGAGCCAGAACAAAGGCAAACGAGTATGATGAATTATGAATCTAAGTTGTAAAAGTTATCAAGATTCGTTCTGAAGACACGAATCCAGAATGACGGGATGTTTGAAATCAATACTTATGTTGTGTTGGTTCATGAAATAACGATAAGAGAAAGGAATATAAAGGCAAGAGAGTTTGAGGAATGATAAGGGAGTTGGGTATGAGGAAACCCTAAAGACTCGTAGAAATAGAAATAGAAAAGTAGGTAATCGTCCGGATGAGAGTGATTCACCATGAGTTAAATTGATGGTTGAAGGTATAAGAGATACATATATTTTATCCCCTGTAAGTTGGGAAGATTCGAGGAAACCTTGAGATAATTCGAAGGATAAATAATGAGACGCGGATAGACTGAGGAGACAAGAAAGTAAGAAATTAAGAAAATTGGGTGAAGGAAGTGACCTTCAAGAAGGTAAAGTGTAAGACCGGTGGCATGATACCCAGAAAGGGAGACGCCAGATATGAAAGATATCCCAACATTGAGATGACTGTTGAGATAAACAACAAAAGTAAATAAGGAATTATTAAGAAGAAGTTCACGTTGAACATGACCAATATCTTCCAGAACATCCATGTTATCATTACCAAATCAAGAAAGAAAAGTGGATGACCATTTTTATCTTTTGGAGGCCATATGGATTGACCTCAATTTGAATAAGGATGCTATTATGAAGTTAGGTATAGACTATCGAGGTGGGAATGATTGAATAAGACACCCTTATCAGGGATATATGACTTGATTTATCCATGGAAGGATGCAGGTACCTTTTAAAGGTGGAATTAAGGATAGAACATCGGTAACTTAAAATGAATCCTAGGGGAATGCATAAAGGTTGGCATTTCACCCTTAATAGGGACAGTATGAGTTTTGACAGAATGATTGGGAAAGGGTTAAGGTAACAACAACCTTTAAGAATCAGTGGGGAAATTTTTCAGAAGTATATAGATAATGATTCTGGTATTAATAAATGGTATCTTGATATGCCCTGTATCTAGGGAATACAGGAGGAACGATTGAAGGATAACCTTAGAGGTTTTACAAGGAGAAAGGTAATATTCAAAATTTTCAAGAATAGAAATGTTGATAAAGGAAATATGACGTAATTATAATGTTGCCAAGTGGGGCACGTGTTAAACCACGAGAAAGTATGGATCGAACCAGTAATGGTCGAAATTATTCAGGGCAATTAGGACTTAAGATAAAAGATGTTCTAATTATGATTGAGAGTCAGTCATGACAGTGATTAACCTCTAAAGACTGAGGCAATAACTTATGGAAAAATGGTGATTTTTTTTTTACTCATCAGATTTTGAGGAAAGCAATTTCACATAAGCTGTGATTGAAATAAGGTAGAAAATTTATTTGGAGATGGTTAAAGTGACATTGACTGTAAGGAAATTTTACTATCAGGAAAGGCCAAAGAGGTGGCCGACACTTTAAAGGTAAGAGGATAATTATAGGCGCTTGTGCTAAAAGAATACAGTGATGATGGTTAAAACTGTGAAGGTTGTATTATGGTTTGGAAGATTGACATTCCTTCTGATGACTGTGCAATACCCAGCCGTAATAGTAGTTGGTAAAGGTTTAATTCGTGTAATCGCCATGAGCGGGCTATCTAACTTAGAAGGTACTATCTTGAGAATGAGCCTGGACCATGTTTCAAAAGGACTAAACGAACCTTTGAGATCAGGAGTGTTCTTCATGAATCAGAAATGGTGATTATGTTACCTCCTTAGAAGGATTTGATACGACATGTATGGACTCCGTATGGTTAGCTATTAAGATTTCATGGAAAGTGAATGATGACAGTGGGTCAGTGGTGGACCATATTAAGGCAGCAATGATTCTGCGAGTAACGAGCTGATTACAACCATGAGAGTTGTATTGGAATGGATGTTGAGATTGAGTACCACTAAACGGGTCATGGTAGTGTATAAGTTATCATTGATAGACTAATTAAGTAGAGTATCTACCTATTGAATATTTATTCCCTCTTATGAAAAGAGAGTCGTATTACTATATGAGGAAGGTTGCGGTGCAAGCATAGAACTCTAGTAACGGTGATGTCTAAAATGAGATCCCAGGTTCGATTTTCGAAATCGAGGGAGTTTCAAAGGTGATTGTGTATAAGCTCGAGGAAGAGCATGGGTCCATAGAATGATGGACGGAATAGAAATATTTAGGCATGGGAAATACGATACTATAATACTTGATGCTGATATAAATACGTATATGTTTTGTTCTCCTATGACAAACCTCTATAGTTCAGAGGTAGGTTCCAAGCCAGATATTTTGTGGCAGTATATTTTTTTTATATATACAATTCTCTTCAGTTCGTTCTTTTCTCTTCTTTTCATTTCATGTAAGTTGAGAAGAACAACCCTTCCAGAAGGGGAGGTATTGCCGAATGACTGTCTATCTGTGTGATAGAAGCCTAGTAGGATACCAACTATTGTTTAATTGCTTGTCAAGTACTAAAGGCTGGCCACCTTCTGTACTAACTATGCGAGATAACAAGTGTTCATGATCATAGTGATCTCTCAATAAATTCTTTTACTTCTATATGAAGGATTAAGCTTTCGAAAATAGAAACAGCTGAAAAAGGAGTAGTAAAGTTATGGTGGTATTCAGAATGGGAACACATTCGTAATACTAAGGTTGACGTGGTTATTAAATGGTTATAGAACGCTAACGAGCAAAAGTATAACCAGTATAATATTAGGAACGGAAGGTAGTAGCGATTACGAACTCGAAAAGAATGGGTATTGAGAAGCAAAAGCTCTAATGCTAAATGCTATAATGAGAGTCTGTGCAATAGACTTGAAAAAATTTGGAATGATCACTTAACGCGGATTTAGTTATATCACGACAATAGATCATATGTCATTATCGAGGTGTCACCTTATGAGATCCTTGAGGGAAGATAATGTCGATCTCCCTTATGTTAGGATGAAGTTGTAGAGCGCAAGATGCTCGGACCCGCAGTAGTCCAAAGGACCAGGGATATAATAGATCTAATCAGAGGACGGCTGGTAGTAACCCAAGATGGACATAAGAGGTATGCTGATTTGACTCAAAAAGGACAAAGAGTATGAAATAGGGGGCCTAGTAATGTTATAGGTATCCCCTTGGAAACCCTTGAAAAAGGATTGATGAGGTTCGGAAAGAAAGGAAAGCTAAGTCTACAATTTGTTGGACCCTTGGATATATTAAGACATTTGGGAAGTTAGCATATGAGCTAGCCCTACCCCCGAACCTGTAGCAAGTTCATAACGTGTTTCACGTATCAATGTTAAGGAAGTGTAATTCGGATGCTAGACAAATAGGGGCATATGAGCGCATAGACATGCAACCAGACGTAACCTATATGGAGCAACCAGGAAGGGTATAGAGTAAAAAGGAACGAGTGCTTAGGAGAAGGGTTATCAAACTAGTAAGAGTTTGATGGTAGAACCACAATGTGGGAAAATTTACTCGAGAGTTAGAAAGTGCAATGCTAAGAGAGTATCCCTATTCATTTTCTATCTGATTCCGGGACGGAATCCTTTTAAGGAGGGGAGACTGTAATAACCCCAATTTTTGGGAAATTTTTGAAACCCTTATGAATAGTGTTTTTGCTGAATGAGAAAACTTTTCATGCCACACTATGTAGGGGTTCTGATATGGATATTCTGAGATTTTATTAGTACTTTATATGGGATATAAGTGTATGTAAAGATCGTCAGAATTCAAATCCGAACACTTTGATTTTTCCCGGAAATACACTAGATACGGAAAGATTTGAGAAAAAGGTAACAGGATAAAAAGGATTTAAATTAAAGGATTATAGGAGAGGATCATAAAAGGAATATAATATATTGAGAAAGGTTAAGGGAACCTAAGTAATAAGATCCCGGGTATGATCCTTCAAACGATAAACGAAAACGAAAGTTAAGCGAACCGTATAACAGATCAGCGGTCATTAGGCAAACAATTAGGAAGTTAATCAAAGGGATTAGAGAGGATGATGTCACCCAACCAATGAGAAGAGGACAAGGAGGGGAGGATGACATCATGAGGATGACACAAGCATGACATGGGAAGGAAGGAGATGTGGTGGCTTTTTAACCACACAAAATCAAGGGCAACTAGGTAATTTACTAAAACAAACACAAAAATCAAACCAACCAAGCCAAGCAAATCATTTTTCATCAAAATCAAAAAGAAACCAAGGCATTGTTCTTCATGCTCTCGGCCAAAACAGAACCAGAACACTAAAACTGCTGTATCTCCTTCATTTCTCACTCAAATATTGTGTTCTATAGCTCATTGGAAAGGTATTGAGATGGCCTACAACTCTTGTTCACAAGTCTCATCCAAATAATCATGGTAAGACCCCTCATTTTTACAGTTCTTTAAATCGGACTTTTAGAAACTTCAAAGCCTAACTTTGTGTTCTTGATTTCTTTGGAAAGATCAAGCTTGTAGGAGGCTCCCTAAGGCTTCCTAGCAACTTAACACCTCCCAAGGAAGGTATAAACTTCAAACCCTAGCCTTTACTTTATTTGTTAGTAAGTTTAATGGTTGGTGTTGTGAAATGAGAAGCATGGATTGTGATTATTAGTAGTTTGGTTTGATTTGGAAGTGTTTTTGGTAATTGAAGCTTGATTATAGTTCATAGGTCGTGATTGTGGTTGTTTGAGTTGAAAACCTTGGAGATTATGGACTGATGTGGTATGGATTAGGTGAAGTTTTGTTGTATTGATGGTTATGAGTTGGTTGGTGGTTAATTGGAGTAGTTTAAACATTGGTAATCGCGTAAACATAGCCATCGTAATGTCCGATTTTCTTTGGACTGTTTTTGTGCATAACATTAGGACCCGAGAACCCCCTGCTAGATTATGACCACTGCCATTTTTAGATAGCTCATGTTACGAGCTTCGTTTTGATATGTAGTTCGTTCGATTCCGATGCACGGTTTAGGAGAAACGACCGTTTCAAGTAACGGCGTTTCGCGAACGAAACTTTTCCCCTCGCCTTACTTTGAAACATAGGTTAAAGACCAAAAAGGGTTAATTAATGCATGAAACATTTATGGTAAGTGTGTTAGGCAGTTGGTAAGATACTCGCGAAGGAATCGCCTTAAAACTCGTAAAGGTTAAATTATTAAAAATGGTGGAGCCGAGGGTACTCGAGTGACTTAAGAGAATCAGTAAGCGCAAAACGAGCGTTAGAGTCTGAGTTGGTTAGAGTATAGATTTACAAGTGACTTTAGTTTAATTCCAACTTACTTGTTGTTTATAGGTTACCAGACTCGTCCCGAGCCATTCGTAGCCCCCAGTCGCTCAGGCAAGTTTTCTACCCGATATACTGTTGTTGTGATGTAAATATATGTATATGCATTATCTTGTGATAGTGCATGATTGTTATTAGCAAATTTTGCGATATATTGGAGCATGCTGATATGGTATATATGCATGTCTGTTTCGTAATCTGGTTATCTATCTGTTGATTTCAATGCTTATAGTTGCATAATACCTATGCTAGAAATAAGCAAGTAGTTGCGTATAACCTTAGTATAGGGGATAAAAGGTGAACATATTTCTAAACCGGGAGTCGATGTTCCCGAGTATATTATATATATATATATTCATATATATATGGATATAGTTTTTAAAACTATGGATTGAATAAGGTTTATTCGATACCTTTATTTTACTTAATTGAATATTAATTTGAGTATTCATTCGAGGGCTTATGACTCAGTTTATTTTATTATTTGAATATTATTTGAATATTCATTCGAGGGCTTATGACTCAGTTTATATTATTATTGAATATTACTTGGATATTCATTTGAGGATGTATGACTCCTTTATTTTATGAATATTATTTATAGTATTCATTCGAGGTATTATGACTCCGCTTATTACTTAATAATATTCTTTATTGTATTAAAGAATAAGGTGTCGATAATCAAACTTACTTTTGATTATTCAAATAAAGATATTACTTTCGTATAAGTATATCTTTGATTATTTGCTATTCATTTCAAGTATAAGTTTTAATACTTCTACTTCAATTATTTTATAAAGATTATTCTTTATGGGAATATTATTTAAATAATAATATTCAGACATTTTCTAAATATTCTGGGGACTGATTTACTTCATTAAATCAGCTTCACTCCAAACATTCTTAAAAATGTTTTGCGAGTCTTCAAAATGATTTTTTTAAAAGTTAGAGCGGATCCCAAAACTCATTTTTTTTAAGATCCTCCTTTCGAAGGGGATTTAAATACTCGCTCAAAACCTGAGGGATCCGGCTCTGTGGTGTGTTTTATATTCGCAACAAGGTTGCTGTTTTGATAAATGAATTGATTACTTACCCAACACTCGGGAAGTAAAATTCTTGGAACAAGTTAATCCATTAACAGGCATCGCCTGGGAAATATCGGTGAGTTCTCCTTTCCAAAAAGATACGACTTCTTGGTGGAGCCGTATCAACAAGTTTCTACTTGGGGAAAGTGGGGACAAGCTTTACGTTTCAGAGTCATGGATTTCATCTGAACTAGGAGTGGCGTAAGTGGCCGAGTAGCGCCGGCCCAGCCTTATTATATTGGCCCAAATGGCCTGGAAGTTCCGCTAAGGCGGTCCATTCCTTAGGAGTTCAGTGTTCGGTTGACAAGTAAATCCGACAGGTTCTCCTCTACATGTAGAAAATGGTGGAGTTGTACTACTACGACTGATCATCGTAAGTGGTCTTCCTGGCGCGGCAAACTCCCGTAATGAGTTCATCATCCAATTGGATAATTTCTGCAACACTACCCAGAGCACTTCGATAGAAAGGCTACGGTTGGGCGATTGTTGAGTGTTGGCAGGGTCAAGTTTTCAAAATGATGTTTACATCAAATGAAGTATCTCGTAACTTCATTTTATTTTGATAATATTTTAAAGATTTAATCTATTCAAATCTTGCCTTATAGTCTCATCTATGTGATGAACTTTTGAAGCTAATTATAACTTGAACGGTGGTAGTTCAAGTAGTATTTGGGAAAGATATAAGTATATTGGGGTATCTTGTAACTTCATCTTTTAAACTTATATCTAATTAATAATTGTATTATGAATGACAAAGATTTTCAGAAAAATGTTGAGACAAGGTTAGATATATGAGATCACCTTGCAACGATATTTTTTTTTATACAGTTATACACTGGGACTTTGTGTATATTGTGCATGGAAGAGGACTTCCAATATTTTGAAAAGTATATATGTATATATATATATACTGAATATTTTGCGACTTCATCGCATTAAGATATCAACTTGGTTCATTTCTTTTGACCAAGACTTTCATGAGTACTATGAGAAGGCTCGTATATTGTTAATCATTATACATATTATTTTGGTGGGCTTGCTGCTCACCCTTGCTTTCTTCTTTCATCACACAACATCAGATAGACAAGATGAACCGGACCAAGCTCCCGATTCGCAAGAGGTTAGGAGACGTTCCGCAGTTTTCTAGAAGCACTGATGCCGCCATAGCTGAGGTAGGAACTACCAATAGGCTAGGCTTTCAACTTTTGATGTATCAGATTATGTATATTTATGAATTGTAATAATGGCAAAGAAATGTAAATTTATTCAGAAACCTGTTTAAGGTGTATTGGCATATAATTGTGGAATAAAACGACTTGTGATTATTTTTGGATATTCATCTCTGAGACTATAACTTGTGGTGTGTGTGTTTATTGTGGGGTCACAGTACAGAGTAGTTGATTATTTATTAAGATTGGGTGTTGTTAAGGGAAATGGAACTCGTGACAACCCGGATCCCCGACCCCGGATTTGGGGGTGTTACATATAGGATGGCAGTGGGAGCTGTCCGATATTGATAGCCTGATCAACTATCTTCACATATCCACTACGTATCTGATTTGGGTTTTGTGGTCTCTATAATGGAGCAAGTGGTTTAGCTAGTGGATTTGGAAATGAAGATAGCATGCTAAAATTTGACTCTGGTATTTATACACAGCACACTACTGATGTTATTGTTTTATAGAGCATGCTAGTTTTGATATCCAGTTTATATCATGTTTTACATGTTTCTGGCAAGTTATGAATTATGTTCCTATAACTGCTTTACTTTAAACTGTTTTACTCGTTATTCATATAGTGGTGCTGCTAAGCAAGCAATTGCTCACCCTTACAGAATATTTTATATGTATTGCAGATGCCTAAGAGATTCTTGTGCGGTAGTCAGGGCAGAGTTCCAGCTCCTTTCATGTCAGGCTCCTCTGGGATAGTTGTGCTCAGACCAGATGAGGTCTGTTGAGTTGTTGCATTAAATTAGTGGTCAGGATTGTGTAAGGTAATTTGAGTTTTGTTAGTTGAGTAACCTAAGTCATACTTAAACCTGGAAAAGATCTTGGAATGAGGGGTCGTATTTATATTCTATCATGAAATTGATTGTATTATGTTTGTTATAGTGATTGTTGATGACGTCAACTCCTGACCCCGGGGTTGAGGCCGTCACAGTTGGTATCAGAGCTACAGGTTTGAGTTCCTAATTTAGGTTATGGGTAGAGTCAAAAGAGTGAAGAAAGGTTTGTAGGTAGATGTAAGTCAGCAACTCAATCAGAGGAGTGAGTCTATGAGTTTAGTCAAGGGTCTCGGAGACGTAACCCTGATGTTTATTAAGGATTGACTGGAACTGCCCTAACTTAGAGTACGTTTACTTTGTATATGTATTATTAGTAACGTTCGATAGAGATTTCTAGTTTTCCCTCCAGAAAATGAGTTTGATTACGAGAATTCAGCAGTGAGTGGGCTCTTGTTGTGTCAGCGGAGAAGATGCCAATATTATTTCTAAATATCACATTTTCTGTGTCAAGGAATGTTATTGGACTGATTGTGTGACTTCGGTGAGTTCGGATAGCGTGACAATAGTCAGAGGCTTCTATGACGACCAAGTTTAAAGTGAATGTGGATCAGAATGGGAGTTGGTATCTTTGAACTCTTCTATTTCTTTCTTGAAATATATTTGTTTCCAGAGTAATTGTTTCTTATTCCTTAAGTTGCTTATTTTCCTGTGAAAGTTGTGAACCCGAAGTAAGCTACTTAGGGTTCTGTTGATCTCGTTACAAATCAAATTCTTTCTTTTCTATTTGTGAATTTCTTATTTAAACGTTGTTTCTTTTCTCGGTGACTTTTTGGTTGATTGGGGCAAACAGTACATATGAATTGACCATTTGTCTATGTGACAAAAGGGTCTGGTGGGACGCCGCCGACTTATGTGTTGTGAACTATGCAGTACTAAGACTGGCCATCTTATATACTTGTATGGTTGCTCTCAGTCATACCTATATCTTTCTCACTGTTCCTCCTTATTTGATTAATTCCTTGATTTTGAAATTTCATTTGAAGTCCCGAGGCAGTGGATTGTCAGTAGCTTTTATGATTAGACAGTCCTGGTCATCGAAAGTAGTTGAGAGTGGACTGTCTGGAAGAAATATAAGATGTATATTGGATTGCTAGCTATCCCAGAAATGATAATAGTAGAGAGGATTTATGATTCGATATTGAAGGTTGTAATTTTAGAAAAGTTAACCCTGTGAAAGATAGGTTAATGATAGGAGATAAGAAATCAACCCTGGAGGAATGGTTGGTTAAAATTTGGACCATAGTGCCTAGAGGAGTCTAGCATTCCTTAAGCTTGACTTGAATTACTAGTGGATTCTGTGTAATTGGTGGCTGTTATAGCTGGCCAAGTTTCATTGTATACCAGATTGGTGTTAATGAGGTAATAGAGCAGTGACGGGAAGTGGTTAGTTGCTGTTGTATTGAGGAGTCATGCTACAGTGTTAGTTCTTTTATATTTTAGTTTTCCTAAACTGTTATTGATTCTTCTACTGTCATTGTTGCTATGATTGCTAGTTCTATTAATCTAGATTTCTTTTGTATATGGACCCCGATATTAAGGACATGGGTAATTTATTGGGGCAACATTTTCCTGATACAGGTGCACTGTTTAAAAATGGTGATATTTTGTTAAATGTTTTGTTATGTTTTAAATAAACTTATTTGTATGTCTCAGGAAAATGCCACCTAAGAAAGCTACCCAGTCTAAAGAAAATAGTAGTAGTTTTGCGAAGGGTCCAACTATAAATGAAATTCTAGATTTGTTGCGCCAGCCGTAGCAGTGACAGTTGCAGTTAATCTAACAGGTTTAGTGGCGGTAACTATTGTTGCAGTAGCAACAGCAAGGAGTAAACTCAAGTGTTTATTTCAAAATGTTAACCCTTCTAAGTTTAAAGGTGAACCTAATCCAGTAGCTGCTGGAGCATGGTTAAAAAGGAAATGGAGAAAGCTTTCAATTTTGTCCAAGTAACTGAAAATTTTAAGACTGAGTATGTAAATTACTTCTTAAAGAATGAAGCGAATTACTGGTGGGAGGCAACCAGATCGTTAAAAGGAGAAGCCCTATTTCATGGGCTAGGTTTACTGAGTTGTTTTTGGAAAGGTATTTCCCAGGTTGTGTACGGAGTTAAATGAAAATTGAGTTCTAGAACTAAAACAAGGAGAAAGAAGTGTGTTGGAATTTGAGGCCAAGTTTATAGAATTGGCCGATTAGTTTCTGAGTATGTAAGTACGGAGAGTCAGAAGGCAAGGAGGTTCTAACAAGGGTTGAAGCCTGAAATTCACGGAGGAGTTGTGGCGTTGCAACTCAAGACATACTTCTCTATGGTTCAGGTCGCCCTAGTAATGGAAGATGAGCAGAAGTTGACTGTTAGAGACGAAAGGGATAAGAAAAGGAAGTCGGAAGGTGTTAAGGATAAAGCAAACCAAGGAGAATCCACTCAGGGATTGGAGAATTGGTTTGGACGGAATAGGGGTAAGAGATTCCGGAGATAGAATTTATTTCAAGATAGATCTAGTGCTATTTCAGTTGCTTCCACTCCAGCCCAGTCAGTCAAGTGAGCAGTGGATTGCAAGTCTTGTGATAGGAGATGCAGTGGTGTGTGCAAAAAGAGTGTGCAATATTTCAAGTATGGATACAAGGGTTATTATGCCTCGGAAAGTAACCCAGGAGTTATGTATTACAATTATGGAGAAAGTGGGCATGTTGCAAGGAGTTGTAGAACGGTTATTCAAGATACTACATCACAAGTGTTTAGAAGTTGGACGTAGTTGCAGTTGATCTGACACCCTCCGAGTTAGAAGGGTTTGATGTGATTTTAGGATTGAGTTGGTTGCCCTGTGCTATGACCAGGAGTGGTTTTAGAAGAAGCAAAGTGTAAAGTGTACAGAAGCCAATAGTAAGATAAGTTTCTGGAGGCAGAAGCAATATAAGGAATTATTCCAATCATGCGGGAAAAAAATATATATATAATAAGCTAAGGATATGAGGTAGATCCACCATCTGTAAGGATACGAAGAAGAGAATACTTAAGCTGGAGGAATTTGAGTAGTAAATAAATGCCCTGGAGTCTCTAGAGATCAGTGGAATGAAATAATTAGTGTGATAGTTGTGAAAGTGGTTGGAAGGGAAGTGAGTATACTATATAGAGACCCCTGGGATGCACTGGTGATGTTATTAAGGAAGAGGGATGAAATTATGAGATTGTAAACTGATTATCGGGGATTTAACAAAATGATAAATAAGAATAGTTAACCTTTATAAAGGATTGGTTACTTATGTGACCTAATTCAAGGAGTGTGTGATTTCTACGGGATTGATTTAAGATACAGCATGAGGGCATGTCAAGGATTGCGATTAGGATGAGTTAAAGCGTTGCAAGGTTCATAATATCATATGGAGTAACAAGTGTATGGATCGTCTATAAAGATTTAGAGAACATGATGTATAAGGAGTACTTGGAAAAGAACATTGTATTTATTGATAACATCCTCGCCTATCTAAGGGCTAAGGAAGGCTAAGTTGAATACTTGAAGAAATGTTTGCGAAAGATTGAGAAGTGGCAATTGAATACTAAGCTTCAAAAGTATGAGAATTTGGTCAAAATTGAGTATAAGCTATGGTTGTTTAAGTGACTACCCATCAAGAAGGGTCCATTCAGGGATAGATGTCTTGAATAGAAAAGAAATTTTAATATTATTGAGATTATCGAAGAGTTAGCGGAAGAATGGAAGAAGTTAGAAATTAAAGATTTAAGTACCTGGAGGTAATGGGGAGTAATTGTATGGGATCACTTTTCAGTTGGAAGGAATGAGAGGAATCAAAAAGTGTTAAGAAGAAGTTATGAATCAAGAAGTGGATAGTTTAAAAGGAAAGGAAAGTTGCAACTAAAAGGACAGTAGAGGTATGTTTAGATTTTTCCGCTAGAGCACGAATTTTAATATGACTAAGCTGAAGAGTAAAATATAAAGAGAAGCCCACACTTCTAGAATCCTATTTACCTGGAAGCATTCGGGCGTACCAAGACATGACAAGGAACTTCTGGGCAATTGTTGATAAATCGATGAAGTTTGCATGTTTTCTCCCAATTAATGAAAGGTACCTTGTTTGAGCTAACAGAGTTGTATTTGAATAAAATTGTGACAAAGTATGAAGTCCTTGTTTTTATTGTGGCTGATTGAAATCTGATGATTTACTTGAGGTTTTGGGACGAAGTTCCAGGAATGCTTGAGGTATTGAGTGAAATATAAGTATCACTTGCCATCCCCTAAACAAATGTTAAAAGTGAAAAGATGATTCAAACAATATAAGCTATATTAAGAGTATATATTTTGTAATTTATAAAGGAAACTGGAGTAATTACCTACTGTGAATTGAGTTTTCTATGCTAATAGTATCACGTTAGTAAGAGAATGCTATTTGGCGAAATCTTGTATGGACATAAGCATGGGTCCTCACTCTATTGAGGAAAAGTGGGAGTAGAGATATTGTTAAATCCTGAATTAACTCAGTACCTCAAGAGTGTAGTGGAGTTGGTTCGGAAGAGAGTTGAAACAACTCGGGATAGACAAAGAAAGAAAGCGGATTTGTATCGAAAGGATATGAATACATAGAATGAGGATCGGGGTATAGATGAAAGTTTTACCCTGAGTGAGATTGGTTAAGTTTGAACAGAAGGGACAAGTTGAGTCCTCGATATAGTGAATCATTCGAGGTATTGATAAATATAGGTATAGTTGCCATGAGTTGACGTGGCTGCTGCAGGTGCAGTATATATATATAATGTATCTTACATATCAATATTAAGGCGATATGTATCTGATTCAGACCAAGTCATTGATTAAAAGCCAGTGTGCTCTTATCTAAAATTATTCTGTGTGGAATGACCAATCCATACCTGGATCGTTAAGAGCGAGTCCCTAGTAATGAATTTATGTCTATAGTGAGTATGCGATGAATAAATCTCCGAGTAGAAGAGTCTACCTGGAAGTTAGAGTCAGATATGCTTGATAAATATCCTCATTTGTTTAGTTATACCAGATTCTGAGGACAGAATCTTTTTAAGGGGGGAAGGATATAATGACTCGTATACTTTTATATTATTTAAAAGTGTAATTATTAGATAATAGTTAAATAAAATATGTGCATTGGTTTCGATCGCTATGTGTTGTTTTATTATGATCTCTGTGTGAATTAGGGTGTACCGGGTTATTTACGTAATTAACTATTGAGTTGTATTGAATCGTTTTCACTTTTAAAAGTGAATTTAGTGTAAAATTATTTAAATAAATATTTGAAATGTCTCTAAAATTGTTCTTATGGATTTATAATTTCAATATTTATTTTTGGGATTTTATAAAATTTAGAAATCAATATTTCATCAATTATTTAACCATGTATGATTTTTTTTATTGTATTTATTTGTAAAATATGTACTTAATTCTTGATTTCTTCAAAAATTATGAAAATCATATTTATTTAGGTTTGAAATATTTCGGGAATTTTAAAATTATTTTGGGAATTTTCGGGATTATTTTCACCCGCGCGTTGAATCGTTTATTTGTTAAAGCGGGTATAAATGGCGCTTCAGAAATTATTTTAAAATTACGAAAATTACATTTTCATCTATTTCAGGATATTTCTAACATTTTAAGGTTAATTTTGTAATATTCTGAAATTGTTTTGTGCGCATCTTGGTTCGATAAATGGTGAAAATAGGGTTCAGCGTTAAGTTATCGGGTGTTATAGTACACGTGTTGATTTCCTGTTAAACTAGTGATACGTGGTAGTATTCTGTTAATTCATTTGTTAGTGTTAAATTCGTTAATCAAAGAAAAAAAAAGAGATAAGCACTATTGTGCTTACCCCTTCCCCTGTATCCATCTCTCAATTATCTCGATTCCCTGTTCTTCCTCTTAATTCATTCTCCTCATATATCTTTTCCCCGCTGCCGCCGCATATTCTCCAGCCGTTGCTGCTTCCTTTCTTTCTAGTATTTAGCCGCTGCTCTCTTTATTTTCCCGGCGACCTGGCTGTTCCGGCCGTATGGCCTTGATTCAGTCAAGGTTGTAGGTGAAGATATATACACACATGTGCGTGTGTATATTTCAATGATGAACTGTGATTGTGCGGTAATTGTTTGCGTATGTGTTGTTGTTGCTGATTACTGCTGTTCTTCTCTCCATTTCAACTTTATTCTCTGTTCCATGGCTGTTCAGTTCGGTTTTGTTGGGTGTATACGCACGTATGTGTATATAACTGCGCGCCGCCCTCCTTGTTTTCCGGCAGGGAGGCGGTGGCGCATGAGATTAATACGCGTGTGTGTGTGTCTGCCCTGTTTCCTGTTGTGTGTGTATTTATTGATTGACTGATTAATAATTTTATTAAATATTAATTCCTATTTTCTGCAGGGAATAAATTGATTAAGGATTCGTGAAATAAAATTTGTGCGGGAAATTATTAATTGTAAATCGGTAGAATTTATATGGAAACCCGGCAAGTATCGGGCACCAATAAATTTTACCGCCGTCGGCGATGAGCCTCGGCGAGCCGACGGTGGACCGTGATGATATTTCTGAGTCCTGCTAATTAAAAATATAAAAATATGAATAATAATTGATTATTTAAAAAGTTGTATCATTAATTGAATTGTGATGGTGATTGTTGGATTGTGTGATTGGTTGTGAATTGACGTCGAGTTGTTTGACGGGTAGGCCGATAAACAGAGGAAGTGTTGCCCGAATTTTTGGAAATTAAATTCAGAAACTCGGGACATACCCTGAAATTATCGGAACGTCGAATGAGTATAAATAAGTATATACATATATTCTGTGCGAAACTTGATTGTACGATGTGATGAACTATTTTGCCAAATCGATGACCCTGATTTCGTAAAATTTCGAGAACGTGAACCCAGACTGTTGGATGTGTTATAGTATTATAATAATGAATATAATTACGAGTCGAGTTTAAATATCGTTGGGTAGAATTGGTGTTGAGGATATGTCAAGCATACCTAGACGTCTAACATAGGTTATTTCGGCTCTATAGGTTCTGCTCGAAGGACTCAGGAATTGATATCGAATTAAGATAATCTAGTGATCAGTCGACAAGTGCCTCGAGGTTCCCAAGCAAAGAACCCTGAGAGTCCTGGATACTATCTTGAGATAGATTGTTGTGAAGCAGGGATGTCTTCTAGTGAGAAAGTCATTTGTCCATGAGAGCCTGAACGTTCAAGTCTATCAAAATCAGTTAGTGATAGTCGTAAAGCTCTGCAAGGCAAGTACCCCTGACCATTCTTTTATGGTTCAGTGCATATGAATAGCTAAATGTTTTATTATCGTAATGGAACAGAAACGTTTTAAGTTACATATCCCCTGTAGTTATAAATCACTGTTTTCAAATGGTTTTGGGGAGAAGTAACTTCGAAAGGTACCTATCTCGAATGAAATGAATTGCGAACTGGATTTTATATGTGTGCTGGTTAAATAAGTGATTTTGAAAATGAGATAGGTACAAGTGTTTGGAAAACTGGATAAAACGGTCAGATATGGGATACATTGGGGCCAGAGTAGGCCTATTGAGGTGGCATAAGAGGCTAATTCGGTTGCGCGCACTATAAAACCGATTAGTCCAGCAGGTCAGAGACCTAGCTAGTCTCTGAGTTCCGGAATAGGTATATAGGATGGCAGTGGGAGCTGTCCGATGTTGATAGCCTGATCAACTATCTTCACATATCCACTACGTATCTGATTTGGGTTTTGGGTCTCCATAACGGAGCAAGTGGTTTAGCTAGTCGATTTGGAAATGAAGATAGCATGCTAAAATTTGACTCTGGTATTTATACACAGCACACTACTAATGTTATTATTTTACAGAGCATGTTAGTTTTGATATCCAGTTTATATCATGTTATACATGTTTCTGGAAAGTTATTAATTCTGTTCCTATAACTGCTTTACTTTAAACTGTTTTACTCATTATTCATATAGTGGTGCTGCTGAGCAAGCAATTGCTCACCCTTGCAGAAGATTTTATATGTATTGCAGATGCCTAGGAGATTCTTGTGCGGTAGTCAGGGCAGAGTTCCAGCTCCTTTCGTGTCAGGCTCCTCTGGGATAGTTGTGCTCAGACCAGATGAGGTCTGTTGAGTTGCTGCATTAAATTAGTGGTCAGGATTGTGTAAGGTAATTTGAGTTGTGTTAGTTGAGTAACCTAAGTCATACTTAAACCTGGAAAAGATCTTGGAATGAGGGGTCGTATTTATATTCTATCATGGAATTGATTATATTTTGTTTGTTATGGTGATTATTGATGACGTCAACTCCTGACCCCGGGGTTGAGGCTGTCACAGATGCTCCCACATGATCCACACTGTCTTCATCAACATTTTCTGATGCTCCCCCTGAAATTAGGCTCTCTGAGTTAGATCCTTCATTATTTAAGTTTCCAGAATTATCAGAACTTGGCTCATCAGAACTTGATGAATCAAAACTTGAAGAGCCTGTTGTAGGTTCTGATGCTTCTTGAGATGTGGTTGTATCTTCAGTATGCTCCCCTTGCACAGGTGTATCTTCCTTTGCGTAGTCACCAGAGTTTCAATAACATCAGAGTTTAATCCATCAGAGGTTGCAATATTAGGATTTAGACTGTCAGAATTTACAATATCAGAATTTAAAATTTCATTTTCAAATCTCAGCTGATCATGATCATTGAAATCTTCATGTCCAGTAATCTTCTTATCATCAAAAGAGACATTGATAGATTCCATGATAACCTTTGTTCTTAAATTGTAGACTCTGAAGGCTTTTGTGGAAAGTGGATATCCAACAAAAATTCCTTCATCAGCTTTTAGATCAAATTTGGATAGCTGTTCAGGATGAGTCTTAAGAACAAAATACTTGCATCCAAATACATGAAAATACTTCAGATTTGGCTTCTTTTTCTTCACCATTTTATATGGTGTCTTTCCATGCTTGTTAATGAGGGTTGCATTCTGAGTAAAACAAGCAGTCTGCACAGCTTCGGCCCAAAAATAGGTTGGTAGCTTTGCTTCATCAAGCATAGTTCGTGCGGCTTCAATAAGAGTTCTATTCTTTGTTTCAACAACTCAATTTTGTTGTGGAGTTCCAGGAGCAGAAAATTCCTGCTTGATTCCATGGTCTTTGCAGAACTCTTTCATGATCAAATTCTTGAACTCAGTGCCATTATCACTTCTTATGATCTTCACAGAATCTTTGACCAATTTATCCAGTTGCTTGACATGATCAATCAAAATAGATGCAGTTTCACTTTTTGTGTGCAAGAAATACACCCATGTGTATCTAGTGAACTCATATACTATGACCATAACATATTTCTTCTTTGCAATAGACATGACATTCACTGGACCAAATAGATCAACATGTAGTTGGTGATAAGGCTCAAGAATTGATGATTCAGACTTGCTCTTAAATGAAGATTTTCTTTGTTTTGCCTTCTAACATGAATCACAAAGGCCATCAGGAGCAAATACTGATTTTGGCAGTCCTCTCACAAGATCTTTCTTGACTAGTTCATTTATATTGTTGAAATTTAAATGAGAGAGTTTCTTGTGCCAATTCCAGCTTTCTTCAATTGATGCTCTACTCAACAGACAGATTATAGAACCATCAGTACTTGTTGAAAGCTTGGCTTCATAAAAGTTACCAAGCCCGTATCCTTGATTTGCTTACAACTTCACAGTATTCTTCAAAGAAATCCACATGATAACCTCTGTCACAGATTTGACTAACACTGAGCAGATTGTGTTTAAGTCCTGGGACCAGAGCTACTTTCTCAATGATGACATTCCCAAGATTAATATTTCCATATCCCAGAGTTTTTCCCATATTCCATCTCCATAAGAAACACCTGGGCCAGCTTTCTCTACAAAGTCTGATAGCAGGGCTTTATTTCCAGTCATATGTCCTGAGCATCCACTGTCCAGAACTAGGAGGTTTTTCCTATTGCCCTGCAATCACAAAGACCACTAATGATTAGTTTTAAGGACCCGGACTTGCTTGGATCCTTTGGCCTTATTAAGTTTGTTAACATTTGCAGTGGATTTAGCATCAGAGTTTATGTTAACAATTTTCTTATCAGCATTTACAGTATCAGACTTTGCATCAGAACTTATACTAGAAGGAACAATGCTAACTTTCTTTAAAGAAGGTTTTATTTAATAATAATCATAGTACAAACTATGATATTCCTTACAAGTATAAATGGAATGCCATAAACTACCACAATGAAAACAAGGATTTTGTGGCCTATATCTAATAGACTGACTCTTAACTCCTGACTTTGAAGGTAAGGAGTTTATGTTCTTATTCTTTGTGCAAAAAGAAGCCAGATGGTTAGAATTTCCACAGTCATGACATGTTTTTCTAGGAGCATTAGGAACAGACTTATAATCATTGCTTTTATTCACACCTTCCTTTCCATTCCTATTTTTCCTAGGTGACTTTACCTTGTTTACATTCTTAACATCTTTCAGCTTGTACTTAAGCTGCTTCTTAGTCATTAAGCCTATGTTAACTTCAGTTGGCTTTTCCTGTTTTAGTTTGTCAGAAGTTAATTCCTCTTTAACTTCTGATTTCTTAGTATCAGACTTTATAGCTACAAACTTAACTGGTTTTACCTTTGGCTTTTATTTAACAACTATAGGCTCAATTTCTACAGTTCCTTTCTGAAAGAGATGTTTCCTAAGTCCAATCATGTATGATGATTTAGGAATAACTTTTATGTAATCTGTTTTGATTTCATTGATATTAATAAAAGACTTGTTTTGGTTTTATTGCGGGCTTTATCTATTTAAGTGTTTAAATAAGATATACCATAGTTTAGAGTAAAGCTTTTTATGGATTATGATGAGAACATAATAATGAGACCTAAAAGATGATAACTTTAAACTTAAATATTTCCTGGTCGTAGGATTACTAACTGGTAATTAGTAATCCGCAAAGATCGGTACATACTATGTTTGCTTCATTATGAAGGATGTCTGTTCTCATAAACATTTGTGTGGTAACACTATAGCTAGTATGTAGGTGCTTATTATAGAATAAGTTCACAGAACATGACTCACACAGCTGAACAACTGATGGAGTTCACTCACGTGTCAGCAGTTGTTCACATAGTAATAGTTGTACAAGTATCCTTAGACTTGAGGTCATCATAGTCATCTTGTGTACACTGAACTATGCTTTGGTTTAGTTCTTGGTCTCCAGGGACAATTATAAGGGCTCTACTGGGTTTAGGCATTTGTACACGAAGATAGTGTATGATCAATAAAGGATCTATCCCTTCCAGTGAAGGAAAAGAATGTTCAATGCTGATCCACTTATGCTAGTTCAGGAATCTCTGGCTAGAGTGAATGAAATTAGAAAGGAGTTTCTAATTTACATTAAATAGAACTAAGCATAGTGAATGGGAAAGCAAATAATTAAATAAGATAGGCTTGACACAAGTTCCATGCCTTGTATTTAATCGTGACATTGCAGGGTGGAAGGAATTGATTGTACGGTAACTACTCACTAAATGGGTTCTTGGTATTCTAAGCAGTGAATTCGTATTATCCGGATAGTCGCGATATGCTGAGAAGTATCCCTCACGATGTAGAATAAATATGATTAATTAATTAATCATATTTAATGAATTAGAGAATTTATATAAATAATGATAAAATAGTTTTATTATTATTTATTTCTACTACCGCCTTAATATTGAACCTATAGGGTCACACCATAAAAGAGAATGATTTAAAGGTGGAGGAATTAATTAATAATGGCTGGTAATTATTTATTTGTGAAATAAATAATTAATTAGTAAATTTAATAATTGATTAAATGAGATTTAATTAATTATAAATTAATTAAGAAAAGTTCTTAATATTATTAATTAAGAATTTAATTTTGGAAATTAAGTCAAGTGAGAGAATTATTTCTAAAGTGTTTACAAAAAGGATTAATAATTAAAAGATGTTTTAATTATTAGTTAATAGGTTAATAAGAATAAAGGGTTAATAATAATAATATTTTATGGGAAAATTTTCAACTGTAAATTTTGCCTATAAATATACTATTATGAACCCTTATTTTGCCTCAACCTAAAAAGTTAAGAAAACCCTAATTCTCCCACCCCTTCCTCCTCCATTACATTGATCTCTTGGTGGATACCAGTGGAGTGCTTCACACTTGAGGAGCAGTTGCTAGGGATCTCCGCTCGTCGTTCTTGGATCGCTTTTAAAGGTTAAAAATCGATCCCGTATAATTTAATGACAATTTGTATGCTTTTATTTGGATTTGATATCAAGAAAATTGTTTTACCATGCTTCTGTGATGTATAAAATCCTACAATGGTATTAGAGCATAGGTTGTATGCATATAGATCTGTGGTAAAAAATTCAGAATTTTATGATATTGTATAAATTTATTATGATTTTTGCAAGTTATATCATGGATTAATTATGACTGATTAGAAATTGTTTCTCAGAATTATTTTGACTGTAGATCTGGGTTCTACAAGTGTTGTAGATCATCTGGGTATTTTTTCATAATTTTTTGATGTGTGGATTAATTATTATGATTTTTTAAAGTTATTTTAATTAAATTCGTAATTAAATATATATATATAATCTGTTAGTATATATATATATATATATATATATGTTAAAGTATGCTGCTGGATAAAGAAAAATTCTGCTGACTGATGTTCTGGGTTATATTGATGGCACGGCGTTCGGTGTAAGCAAAGGCGGCGGCTGATCAATAAAAAAAACAGGGGTGTTGCGCATTCCGGGAATGCGTTACACCCTGTGGCGCATTCACGGAATGTGTTACACCTTTTAATGGCTTAAAAGGGTTGTAACGCATTACCGGAATGCGTTACAGGGCTTGTAAAGCGTTCCTGTAATGCGTTACAGCCCATCTATTATTTTTTAAAATTGATTTCTGGGAGTTTCGTAACTCCGTTTTGGGCGTGCAATATGTCGTTGGATTCATTTTTCCGATACGGATCAAATGGAGTGGTCAAATATTTTTTATATAAAAGTTTTGAACTGTTTATATTCCCGAAAGTGTTTTAAAGCATGTTTTAATTATTTTAATTGCTTTTAAATGCTATAATAAATTAATACATCATTATATCAATGTGTGACATGATAATTGCTTGCATGCTTACTTGTTTATTTATTTATTTTTATATATGAGATATATGCCTAAGTTTACCATGCGATGATAGATTTAGGTGAACTTAAATCAATATAAGGCGTGCTCTAGAAAATCCAGAATAGGAATCGTATCTTGCCTTAACAATAACATTATGAATACAATCATGAGATTCTTGTATTTATGAAACACGTAATTAAATATGAATTTTCAATATTGAGAGAAAGGATGATTCTGTCAAAAGTAGATTTCTATCTGTAAGAAAGGGGTATTAAGTGACGCCTTTTGACAATGCTCCCCCCGATCTGGGAATCATCTGATTATCGATTATTGATTTGAAATATTTAATTTAAAAGGAAGAATCTCTTTATAATATGATTATGATTGTAACATAATATAATCCCTCTAAAATTAAATAATATCAAGTAGTAATTGGCCAATGACACAGCGGGCTTGTGTCGGTCAAAGCCTTCCAACATGGTAGAAAGTAGTTCTTATTTTTAAATCATTGTCGTTTCGTGCTACAGCCGAGGGATTTGATTTCGAAATAAAAAATACTTGTCTATTACATAGAGATGTGTACATTGAATTAGAATCTAAAGGTCGTTACGTGCTGCAGCCATGGGCCGTTGGAGACTGATTCAATTGTACGAAATATTGGGTTAGACTTGACTTAGAATATTGAGTTTGTCATGCTACAGCCGTGACTCAATTATTCAAGAGGCTAAAGTTTTATTAGGAAATAACTTAAGATGTAATTGACAAGAGTTGTATGCCTATTGAACATCACATGATGTTTCGTGCTACAGCCGAGGTTGTGTGATGGAATGTAGGATCCCTATTCCCACTAGCATTATGAATGCTTAATTTTCACTTAGGGGTTGTATAAATTAGATAAACTAGTGAGAGCCACTTATGAATAAAGACCCGATTCATATAGTGTTTTGAAATAAAATTGAATATTTGATAAGTGTTGTTATGTGTTCATCATTTACAGATTTACTATATATGTTATGTCTTCTGCACTATCACTCTGGAGCATACTAGATGCTCACAAGTTGACTGGTCCTAATTTTGCTGACTGGCTTCGAAACTTGAGAATTGTTCTCAAGGTTGAGAAGCTGGAATATGTGCTTGACTCACCTAAGCCTACTGAACCTGCTAGCGATGCACATAATGATGAACATGTTGTATATCATAAGTGAATAGATGATGTTAATGTTTCTCAATGCATCATGCTAGCTTCCATGAACATTGAGCTACAGAAGCAACATGAGCATATGGATGCTCACAGTATCCTTATGCATCTATAAGAGTTGTATGATGTGGTAGGGAGGACAGCTCGATATGAGATATCAAAGGAGCTGTTCGGTTATAGAATGTATGAGGGATCATCTGTGAATGACCATGTACTTAAGATGATCAATTTGATTGAACGTCTTGGACAACTTGGTTTTTCCATGGATGGGGAGTTGAGCCAAGACTTGGTCTTGCAATCACTTATGAGTTCGTTCTCGCAGTTTGTTGTGAACTTTCACATGAATAAGCTGGATGTCGGCCTGCCTGAACTCCACAACATGTTGAAGACTGCGGAATCGAATTTTCCCCCTAAGAAGAGTTCTGTTCTTCTAATTGGTGAAGGTTCCAATCCTAAGAAAAGGAAGAAGAACCCTTCCAAGAAGAAGAAAGTAGGTGAGAAAAAGCCGGTTCCACCAAAAGCTGAAGACCCCAAGAGCAAAGTTGTTTGCTTTCATTATAATAAGGTGGGGCACTGGAAGAGGAACTGCAAGGTTTACCTTACAGAATTGAAGAAGAAGAAGGGTAGTGAGACTACCGCTTCTGATTCAGGTATGGTTATGATCGAAGTTAATATGTCACTAAATCAAATTTCTACTTGGGTATTAGATACCGCATGTGGTTCTCATATTTGTAATTCGTTACAGGGACTAAAGAGAAGTAGGACTCTTGAAGAAGATGAGGTGATTCTACGTATGGGCAATGGAGCAAGGGTTGCCGCCATATCTGTGGGATCATTTAGTTTACATATGCCTACGGGCAAGACTATTATTTTGAATAATTGTTATTACGTTCCCTCTATTGTGAGGAATATTGTTTCTATTCCTATGTTGGATTTGGATGGTTTTTCATTTATTATTAAGAATAATGAATGTTCTATTCTTAGAGATAATGTTCTTTATGGACGTGGTACTTTCAATAATGGTATGTATGTATGTGACGTAGAGCATAATTTACTTCAGATTGAACAAACTAATAAAAGAAAAAGGGATGATGAAAATCTCACTTTCTTGTTGTACTGCTGACTTGGTCATATTAGTGAAAATAGACTGCGGACATTGCATAAGGAAGGGTTACTTGACCCCTTTGATTTTGAATCATATCCTACATGCGAGTCTTGTCTATTGGGTAAAATGACCAAATCTCCATTTAGTGGACAAGGAGAGAGGGCTGCAGATTTTCTAGGATTGGTACACACAGATGTATGTGGACCAATGTCTACGCAAGCCATGGGTGGATTTTCATACTTCATTACTTTCATAGATGATCGATCTAGATTCGGATATGTGTATTTGATGAAACACAAGTCTGAAGCCTTTGAAAAGTTCAAAGAATATAAGCATGAAGTGGAGAAACAAACCAAACATAGTATTATAACTCTTCAATCAGATCGAGGTGGTGAATACTTGAATGGAGAATTTCTAGATTATCTCAAAGAAAATGGTATAGTCTCCCAGTGGACTCCTTCATATACTCCACAGTTGAATGGGGTATCTGAAAGGAGAAATCAAACTTTGTTAGACATGGTTCGGTCCATGATGAGCTATGCGAATTTTCCAATATTCCTATGGGGTTATGCATTGGAAACCTCAGCATATTTACTGAATAAGGTGCCTTCCAAATCTGTTCCTCAAACTCCATATGAGATATGGAAAGAAAGGAAACCGAGTCTTAAACACGTTAAGATTTGGGGATGTCCAGCTTATGTCAAGAAAGTTGACCCAGATAAGCTGGAATCTCGATCCGTAAAATGTAATTTTGTTGGATATCCTAAAGAGACTTTAGGGTATTACTTTTACACCGATCATAGGGTGTTTGTCTCCAGACATGCTACCTTCTTGGAAAAGCAGTTTATCCTTAAAGGAAACAGTGGGAGAAAAATTGAACTTGATGAAGTTCAAGAAGCACAAACTAGTACGGATCAAGTGGAAACACCTGTTCAGACTGAACAACCTTCTGTGGAACAGCCCATTCGTAGGTCAGGGAGAGTGTCTCGCCAACCTGAGAGGTATTATGGCCTTATCATTGAGAATGACAATGAGTTGTCAATCATTGATGATGACGACCCTGTGACCTATAATGAGGCTATGAGTAGTGTTGACTCAGAGAAATGGCATAATGCCATGAAATTCGAAATAGAATCTATGTATACCAACCAAGTATGGACTCTGGTTGAGGCGCCTGAAGGTGTTTAGCCTATTGGGTGCAAGTGTGTATACAAAAGAAAGATTGGAGCAGATGGCCAGGTGGAGAACTATAAGGCCAGGCTCGTGGCAAAAGGATTCAAACAAAGGCAAGGGATTGACTTTGATGAAACTTTTTCGCCTGTAGCCCTGTTAAAATCAATTCAGATTTTGCTTGCGATTGCTGCTTACTACGACTATGAGATCTGGCAAATAGACGTGAAAACGGCATTCCTCAATGGGGAACATGAAGAGGAAATGTATATGACACAGCCAGAGGGTTTTCTTTCCAAGGGAAATGAACACCTAGTGTGTAAACTGCTGCAAACCACATATGGTTTAAGGCAAGCTTCTCATAGATGGAACATCCATTTTGATGAGACAATCAAAGAGTTTGGTTTTATCAAAAACATAGATGAACCATGTGTCTACAAGAAGGTTAGTGGGAGTGTGGTAACATTTCTTGTATTGTATGTGGATGACATACTTCTTATAGAAAATGATATACTGATGTTGCAATCAGTCAAAGTATGGCTATCGAAGAACTTCACCATGAAGGACTTGGGAGAAACATCCTACATTCTCGGTATGAAGATCTATAGAGATAGATCTAGAAGAATGATAGGTCTTACCCAGGGTACATACATCCAGAAAGTGCTTAAAAGGTTTAGCATGGAAAACTCCAAAAGAGGTCTCATACCGATGAGCCATGGAGTGTCCCTTTCCGGAAAGATGTCTCCTAAGACACCTGAGGAAAGAGAGCGTATGAGTAAGATTCCTTATGCTTCAGCAATAGGATCTATCATGTACGCAATGTTGTGTACTAGGCCTGATGTTTCTTATTCAATTAGTGTGATAAGCAGATATCAGTCCAATCCAGGTGAAGACCACTGGAAAGCAGTGAAGAACATCCTTAAGTACTTGCGAAGGACTAAGGACATTTTTCTTGTTTTTGGTGGTGAATCTGAGTTGAAAATAGAGGGTTATACTGACTCTAGTTTTCAATCAGAAAGTGATGATAGCAAATCCATGTCAGGGTACATGTTTATTCTGAATGGTGGTGCGATTAGTTGGAAGAGTTCTAAACAGTCTACAACGGCTGACTCCACAGCGGAATCAGAATATATAGTTGCAAGTGAGGCTGCAAAAGAAGCCGTTTGGATGAGGAAATTTGTTTCTGAGTTGGGAGTTGTTCCTAGCGTTGAAGAGCCTATTGTGTTGTATTGTGATAACAATGCAGCAATAGCACAAGCCAAGGAACCTAGGTCTCATAAAAATTCCAAACATGTCCTGCAGTGCTTTCATCTGATTAGGGAGATTGTAGAAAGAGGAGATGTCAACGTCGAGAGAGTTGACACACATAACAACATAGCAGACCCTTTAACAAAGCCACTTTCTCAAAGTCACTTTGATCGTCATAAAGACAAGATGGGTATTAGATACCAGAGTGATTGGCTTTAGTACAAGTGGGAGATTGAAAGAGATGTGTCCTAAGTCCAATCATGTATGATGATTTAGGAATAACTTTTATGTAATCTGTTTTGATTTCATTGATATTAATAAAAGACTTGTTTTGGTTTTATTGCGGGTTTTATCTATTTAAGTGTTTGAATAAGATATACCATAGTTTAGAGTAAAGCTTTTTATGGATTATAATGAGATCATAATAATGAGACCTAAAAGATGATAACTCTAAACTTAAATATTTCCTGGTCGTAGGATTACTAACTGGTAATTAGTAATCCGCAAAGATCGGTACATACTATGCTTGCTTCATTATAAAGGATGTCTGTTCTCATAAACATTTGTGTGGTGACACTATAGCTAGTATGTAGGTGCTTATTATAGAATAAGTTCACTGAATATGATTCACAAAGCTGAACAACTGATGGAGTTCACTCACGTGTCAGCAGTTGTTCACATAGTGATATAGTTGTACAAGTATCCTTAGACTTGAGGTCATCATAGTCATCATAGTCATCCTTAATATTAAACCTACAGGGTCACACCATAAAAGAGAATGATTTAATGGTGGAGGAATTAATTAATAATGGCTGGTAATTATTTATTTGTGAAATAAATAATTAATTAGCAAATTTAATAATTGATTAAATGAGATTTAATTAATTATAAATTAATTAAGAAAAGTTCTTAATATTATTAATTAAGAATTTAATTTTGGAAATTAAATCAAGTGAGAGAATTATTTCTAAAGTGTTTAGAAAAAGGATTAATAATTAAAAGATATTTTAATTATTAGTTAATAGGTTAATAAGAATAAAGGGTTAATAATAATAATATTTTATGGGAAAATTTTCAGCTGAAAATTTTGCCTATAAATATACTATTATAAACCTTTATTTTGCCTCAACCTAAAAAGTTAAGAAAACCCTAATTCTCCCGCCCCTTCCTCCTCCATTACATTGATCTCCTGGTGGATACCGGTGGAGTGCTTCACACTTGAGGAGCAGCTGTTAGGGATCTCCGCTCGTCATTCTTGAATCGCTTTTAAAGGTTAGAAATCGATCCCATATGATTTAATCACGATTTGTATGCTTTTATTTGGATTTTATATCAAGAAAATTGTTTTACCATGCTTCTGTGATGTATAAAATCCTACAATGGTATTAGAGCATAGGTTGTATGCATATAGATTTGTGGTAAAAATTTCGGAATTTTATGATATTGTATGAATTTATTATGATTTTTGCAAGTTATATCATGCATTAATTATGACTGATTAGAAATTGTTTCTCATAATTATTTTGACTGTAGATCTGGGTTCTACAAGTTTTGTAGATCGTCTGGGTATTTTTTTCATAATTTTCTGATGTGTGGATTAATTATTATGGTTTTTTGAAGTTGTTTTAATTAAATTCGTAATTATATATATATATATATAATCTGTTAGTATATATATATGTTAAAGTATGCTGTTGGATAAAGAAAAATTCTGCTGACTGATGTTCTGGGTTGTACTGATGGCACGGCGTTCGGTGTAAGCAAAGGCGGCGGCTGATCAATAAAAAAATAGGGGTGTCGCGCATTCCGGGAATGCGTTACACCCTGTGACGCATTCACGGAATGCGTTACACCTTTTAATAGCTTAAAAGGGTTGTAACGCATTACCGGAATGCGTTACAGGGCTTGTAACGCGTTCCTGTAATGCGTTACAGCCCATCTGTTATTTTTAAAAATTGATTTCTGGGAGTTTCGTAACTCCATTTTGGGCGTGCAATATGTCGTTGGATTCGTTTTTCCGAGACGGATCTAATGGATTGGTCAAATATTTTTTATATAAAAGGTTTGAACTATTTATATTCCCGAACGTGTTTTAAAGCATGTTTTAATTATTTTAATTTCTTTTAAATGCTATAATAAATTTATACATCATTATATCAATGTGTGACATGATAACTGCTTGCATGCTTACTTGTTTATTTATTTTTATATATGAGATATATGCCTATGTTTACCATGCGATGATAGATGTAGGTAAACTCTAATCAATATAAGGCGTGCTCTAGAAAATCTAGAATATGAATCGTATCTTGCCTTAACAATAATATTATGAATACAATCATGAGATTATTGTATTTATGAAACACGTAATTAAATATGAATTTTCAATATTGAGAGAAAGGATGATTCTGTCAAAAGCAGATTTCTATCTGTAAGAAAGGGGTATTAATTGACGCCTCTTGACAATGCTCCCCTCATCAAGGCATAATTCTCATCACTTTCAGAATCTGAAGTGTGTGTCCAGCTTTTCTTCTTTGTGACAAGAGCCTTGCCTTTGTCACTCTTCACTTTCTTGCAATCAGGAGATATGTGGTCTTTCTCACCACAGTTGTAGCATTTAACATTTGTGTAATCTCCTCTGTCAGACTTTCCTCTTTTACCTTCAGATTTTCTGAAACTCTTCTTATCAGAACTTGCACATTTCCTAGAAAACTTCTTTCCCTTTCTAAATTTCCTGTATGCAATCCTTGTGATTCCTTTCACCATAAGAGCACACAGCTTCATCATCACCTCATCAACATCCATCTCAGGTAAGCTTTCAGTTTCTGAGTCATCATCACTATCAGAATTTGATGACTCAGTATCAGACTTTGTGATGAGAGCTTTTCCATTGCCTTTCTTTGAGATAGCTGCTTTGGGGGATTCCTCCTCAGCCTTAAGAGCAACTTTCCTTGACTTTCCTCCTTTTCTCTTGTTTCTTTGTTCCATCTCAAGTTCATGAGTCTTGAGCATCCCATAAATTTCATTAAGAGTTGTTTCTTCAAGATTATAGTTGTCTCTTATAGTGGTGGCCTTCAAATCCCAACTTTCGGGAAGAGCTAACCGGAATTTAATATTTGAATCCTCAAGATCATATTCCTTGTCAACTAGTGACAAATCATTCAAGAGTTTGACAAATCTGTCATATAAACCAGTTAATGACTCATCAGGCTTTGAGTCAAAGTGTTCATACTCTTGAGTGAGTATAGTCTTCCTGTTCTTCTTAATTGATTCAGTTCCCTGGCATCTTGTCTCCAAGGCTTCCCATATCTCTTTTACAGTCTTGCAGTTAATTACCCTGTTTGACATTACATTATCAATGGCACTATGCAGCAAGTGTTGTACCTTAGCATCCTTAGCAATTGAAGAGATATCTTCAGCAGTGTAATCACTCTTCTCCTTTGGTACAAACTTTGCTGGTTGACCTACAACTACAACAGCGAGTTTGGTTGGCTTGTGAGGTCCTTCATTGATTATGTCAAGATATTCTGGATCTGTAGCTTCCAGAAATATAGACATCCTCACCTTCCATATGGGATATTTAGATGGTTTCAGTATGGGAACTCTAATAGTCTCATATCGACTATGGATTTGAGTCTTTGGAGGTTCTTCAGTTTTGGTGGACTTAGTTGGAGTTTGTTCTTCTTCAGACATGATTGTTTTCGGATCTTAAACTATTTGTGTGTTAACAGATCTGCTCTGATACCACTTGTTAGGTCACACACACTGTAGAAGGGGGTTGAATACAGTGTTTGTTAGGTCTCAATATGTTTGTAGAAGGGGGGGTTGAATACAAACTATACCGTTTAATCGAATAAAATGCGGAATAAAAAGTGAAACAAAATTCAAGTTAAATAAAACTATTATTAAACTTGAAAGGTGTTACAACAACGGTATCGTTTACAAGGGATTAATCTCAAATAAATTATTCCAAATCTAGAATAAATTCGACATGAACTTTTTCTATTTTTGAAATAAAAAGGATCAAATGCTAAAAGCAATTTGAGATTAAGTTCTAGGGATTTTGATCCGCTAGATAGTTACGCAAGAACAAGAAAAGGATTTCTAGTGGTTTAGATTTAACAGTGAATACTAGAAATTAATGATCTGAGAAATTGCAATAAGTTCTCTGTTGTTTTCTTGGTTCTGTGTTCTTCTGTATATTTGATATTCAATGCACTGTGTGTTGAAAATCAGCTGCTGCTCTTTTATATTAAATTAATCCTTGATTTAACTGGCAAGACAATCCTTTTAGCTTAGCAAGACAATCCTTTTAACTGGTAGAACTTTCAGTAGGACAATCGATTGAACTGGTAGAACTTTCGGTAGGACAATCGATTGAATTGGTAGGACTTTCGGTAGGACTATCTAAAAGGCTTGGAAAGACTTTCGGTATGACAATCCAATTGTCATACCAGTTCAAATATTTGTCTTGCTGATTTAATTTTGAATATTAATTCAAAATCATTTCTGAAAAATGTATAATATTAATTCAGAATTAATTAACCAATTAATTCAATTAATCAATAAATTAATCTTTGCAGATTTAATTTATTTTCTTAATTAAATTATATGACTTAATTAATTAATAGAGAATTAATACTAATCTTGAATAGCAACCACTCTTCTGACAATCTGCTGAAAATCACTGAAACTTATGAATCCATTTCACCACTTTAATGTTGACACTCGATGTACTGTCTGGTTCATGAATGACTAACATCTGTGATGTTTCTTCATGTCTTGATTTTCTTCAGATTAAATCCCTGTAATTAATTGATACCCTGACGAGATCTCTATCACTTGATTAACTCCGCAATCTTGATTTATATCACTGAGGCTTGATCAATTTCTTGAGCTTCTTCCAGTGAATTAAGTCCTCAAGTCTGTAGATGAACAATGTTACTTAATCCTTTGACATATGTTACGTTAAGAGATCTCTTTGACGATAGAACCACTATTTACTTGTTACATCCTTATTTGAGTTGAGTTAAATCCTCGAATAAACAAATAGGCTATGACATATGCCTTTCAATCTCCCCCTATTTGAATCTCCCCCTATTTGTTTGTTAGACAATAACAACAAATACCTAGAGGATTACTCAACTAACAAATAAGAAAAAGATATGAACAGTAATGCAAAGTAAATAGCAGAAAAGTTCTGAATTATATTTAATATTTTCCAGATTCCAAAAGAAATTTACAAGTGAATACAAGATAGATGTTCCTCTAGACTGAACATATAACTACATTAGTCTATCTTGATTCATAAAGCTCTAATCATATTACATTAAGTTTTGAGCTAATTGAATTCAGTTGTCTTCCCTTCCGAATTCACCTTCTTCCAAATCTTGAAGCAACTCCTTGTCAAAGACACGATCCTTTTTAGAAGTGAAGCTGGCTGGTCTGACTGGTTGAACTCCAACTAACTTTAGCTTATTCTTGAACTGATTGTACCTTTTAATATTCTTTTCACAATAAGCTTGAATCAGATTAGCTGCTTGAGTTTTCAACATGGATGAATATCCAGCAGTTCTTAAGTGATGTTCCATCCAGACAAGATGCTTAGCAGAGTAGTCTTTAAGAGATTGTGAATCGAGCTGGCAGATTTGAAGACAGTCAGTCTTAAAGAATCTTACCTGATGAGGATTGTTGACCACTTGAGGACTAGCCCTGCTGGCAAACTCTTTGAGCCTTTCTCGAAGAACTTCATTCAATTCTGAGCTTCTTTTGACTTTGTTGAGAAGAACCCAAATCTCTGATAAAGAACGATTCTCAAACAGATGAAGTGATACTTTGAAAGATCCTTCGCTCTGATAATATACAAATATGCTCATCTCATTTAGAGATCTGTCAAAGGCAGCTGTGATCCTTGAGACTTCAGTCTTGATAGCATTCATGTACACGTCATTGTTTGGATTAGAGATCTCCAGCTTGTCAAGAAGATGTAGAAACTGCCTATCATTGTTTGTGCTCAGCTGAGGCATATCAAGTACTCTCCTAGCTTCATCCCATTTTTCACCAATCTTCAGTTTGACATCTCTTCTCCTTTCTTTAGCTTTATTATCATGAAGACGTTGTTTTTCAAGAGTTTCTGTTCGTTCGATGTTTTTCCTCATATCAATGATCTGGGATACCTTTTTGAGTTCAGCTTCTTTTCTTTTCAATTCTAACTGCTGCTACTGAAACTCTTTCTCAAAAACAGGATCCACTTGAGCTTCCTCTTCCCATTCTCCAAAATCACTTTCCTCCTCAGCTTCAAAGAAACCATCTGTAACACCCCCAGATCCGGGGTCGAGGATCCGGGTCGTCACGGTCTTTCTTTCCACAATATCACTTCACTTAATTAATAATAATAACCTTATGCTGTGACCCCACACTAACACACACCACAACCCGTTATAGTCTCAGAGATGAAATTTAAATAAGTACAAGTCTTTGAATCCACAATTTAAAAGTTATTACAACCCAAAATGATTACTTGATAAATTTACAGTTAATTGCCATTATCTGCCACAAGTTATAATTATACATAATTGATTCTCAAAAGTAGATGGTCTGATCTACAATAGATCTACCTCTGCAGCTATAGCAGCTACAACATCAACGGGAAGACGCGGGACGCTTCCCACGCGCTTGCGCTGGGTCTGCTGGAGTCTGGCCATCTTTCCTAACTGTTGTTGTGTGATGAAGAAATAAAGCAAGGGTGAGCAGCAAGCCCACCAAAATAATATGTATAATGATTTACAATATATGAGCCTACTCATAATACTCATAAAAGTCTTGGTCAAAAGAAATGAACCAAGTTGATATCTTAATGCGATGAAGTCGCAAAATATTCAGTATATATACATATATACTTTTCAAAATATTGGAAGTCCTCTTCCATGCATAATATACACAAAGTTCCAGTGTATAACTGTATAAAAATATCGTTGCAAGGTGATCTAATATATCTAACCTTGTCTCAACGTTTTTTTGAAAATCTTTGTCATTCATAAGACAATTATTAACTAGATATAAGTTTAAAAGATGAGGTTACCAAATACCCCAATATACTTATATCTTTCCCAATACTACTTGAACTACCACCGTTCAAGTTATAACCAGTTTCAAAAGTTCATCACATAGATGAGACTACAAGACAAGATTTGAATAGATTCAACCTTTAAAATATCATCAAAATAAAATGAAGTTATGAGATACTTCATTTGATGTAAACATCATTTTGAAAACTTGACCCTGCCAACACTCAACAATCGCCCAACCGTAGCCTTTCTATCGAAGTGCTCTGGGTAGTGTTGCAGAAATTATCCAATTGGATGATGAACTCATTACGGGAGTTTGCCGCGCCAGGAAGACCACTTACGATGATCAGTCGTAGTAGTACAACCCCACCATTTTCTACATGTAGAGGAGAACCTGTCGGATTTACTTGTCAACCGAACACTGAACTCCTAAGGAATGGACCGCCTTAGCGGAACTTCCAGGCCATTTGGGCCAATATAATAAGGCTGGGCCGGCGCTACTCGACCACTTACGCCACTCCTAGTTCAGATGAAATCCATGACTCTGAAACGTAAAGCTCGTTTCCCCCTTTCCCCAAGTAGAAACTTGTTGATACGGCTCCACCAAGAAGTCGTACCTAGTTGGAAAGGAAAACTCACCGATATTTCCCAGGCGATGCCTGTTAATGGATTAACTTGTTCCAAGAATTTTACTTCCCGAATATTGGGTAAGTAATCAAAAACTCTTTTACCAAGACAGCAACCTTGTTGCGAATATAAAACACACCACCGAGCCGGATCCCCCAGGTTTTGAGCGAGTATTTAAATCCCCTTTTTAAAAGGAAGATCTTAAATATAAAAATAGTTTTGGGATCCGCTCTAACTTTTGAAAATCATTTTAAAGACTCGAAAACACTTTAAAGAGTGTTTGGAGTAAAACTGATTTAATGAAGTAAATCAGTCCCCAGAATATTTAGAAAATGTCTGAATATTATTATTTAAATAATATTCCCATAAAAAAATAATCTTTATAAAATAATTGAAGTAGAAGTATTAAAACTTATACTTGAAATGAATAGCAAATAATCAAAGATATACTTATACGAAAGTAATATCTTTATTTGAATAATCAAAAATAAGTTTGATTATCGACACCTTATTCTTTAATAAAATAAAGAATATATCTCAGCAAATAATCGGAGTCATAGATCCTCAAATGAATATTCAAATAATATTCAATAAATAAAATAAGCTGAGTCATAATACCTCGAATGAATATTCAAATAATATTCAGATAAATAAATGAAAGGAGTCATACGCCTTCGAATAATATTCAAAATAATATTCATTAATAAAGTAAAAGGAGTCATAAGTCCTCGAATGAATATTCAAAATAATATTCAATAATAAAATAAAGTTAAAGTTATCGAATAAACCTTATTCGATTAATAGTTTTAAAAACTATATCCATATATATATATATAAATATATATATATATATAATATACTCGGGAACATCGACTCCCGGTTTAGAAATATGTTCACCTTTTATCCCCTATACTAAGGGTATACGCAACTACTTGCTTATTTCTAGCATAGGTATTATGCAACTATAAGCATTGAAATCAACAGATAGATAACCAGATTACGAAACAGACATGCATATATACCATATTAGCATGCTCCAATATATCGCAAAATTTGCTAATAACAATCATGCAATATCACAAGATAATGCATATACATATATTTACATCACAGCAACAGTATAACGGGTAGAAAACTTGCCTGAGCGACTGGGGGTTACGAATGGCTCGGGACGAGTCTGGTAACCTATAAACAACAAGTAAGTTGGAATTAAACCAAAATCACTTGTAAATCTATACTTTAACTAACTTAGACTCTAACGCTAGTTTTGCGCTCACTGATTCGCTTAAGTCACTCGGGTACCCTCGGCTCCACCATTATTAATAATTTAACCTTTACGAGTTTTAAAGCGATTCCTTCGCGGGTGTCTTACCAACTGCCTAACACACTTACCATAAATGTTTCATACATTAATTAACCCTTTTTGGTCTTTAACCTATGTTTCAAAGTAAGGCGAGGGGAGATGTTTCGTTCGTGAAACGCCGTTACTTGAAACGGTCGTTTCTCCTAAACCGTGCATCGGAATCGAACGAACTACATATCAAAACGAAGCTCGTAACATGAGCTATCTAAACATGGCAGTGGTCATAATCTTGCAGGGGGTTCTCGGGTCATAATGCTATGCACAAAAACAGTCCAAAGAAAATCGGACGTTACGACGGCTATGTTTACGCGATTTTCCAATTTTAAACCATACAAAACCAACCACAAACCAACCTCAAATCCAACATACAACCAACATCCATCCTTATCACATCATAACAACCCCAACCAATTCAATTTAATCATTCATACTTATGCCTAAACTTAACTTTAATCATACTTAAGTTCCTTTAAATCAAAACCACAACAATTACCATTCCATTTCACTACCATTCCAAATCCCAAACTCTAAATCATAACAACAAACTACAATATCAACCCACTAATCAAAATCATCTTATAATATATAGGAATCTAGGGTTTGGAGATGGTATACCTTCCTTGAAGTGGTGGGTGGAGCTAGGAAGCCTTAAGAAGCTTTGAGAAGTCTTAAGAATGCTTGGATCTTCAAGAAAAACAAGAAAAAGTTCAAGTTAAAAACTTGAAAACACTATTCATTGTCTTCTTCTTTGATTAAATGAAGAAGATTGAGAAGTAATTAATGGCTTAAACTCATGATATAGTCCTAACTAAGCATGAAGATGATTAGGGAATTATCTTACCAATTTAGGAAGCTTGGATCTTGGATTTTGAATTTCTCTTGCCTTTTGAATAGTGAAAAGCCGTGAGCAATGAAGAACAAAGCCTTGGTTGCTTTTGATTTTTGATGAAAATGATTTTACTTGGCTTGGTTGATTGGTTTTTGTGCTTGCTTTAGTCAATTACCTTCTTGCCCTTGGATTTGTGTGGTTACAAAGCCACCACACCTCCTTCCTTCCCATGTCATGCTTATGTCACCTTGCACATGTCATTATGCTCCCACTTGTCCACACCTTGTGGTTTGATGATGTCACAATCCCTGGCTTCTTGTACAAGCTTGTCTCTTGGTCACTTATTTGTTTTACGGTTCGCTTATCTTTCGTTCTCGTTTATCGTTTGAGGGATCATACCCGGGATCTTATTACTTAGGTTCCCTTAACCTTTCTCAATATATTATATTCCTTTTATGATCCTCTCCTATAATCCTTTAATTTCAATCCTTTTTATCCTGTTACCTTATACTCAATTCTCTCCGTATCTTGTGGATTTCCGGGAAAAATCAAAGTGTTCGGAATTGGATTCTGACGATCTTTACATACACTTATATACCACATAGAGTACTAATAATATCCCATAAGATCAATAACAGAACCCCTACATAGCGTGGCATGAAAAGTTTTCTCGTTCAGCAAAAACACTATTCATAAGGGTTTCAAAATTTCTCAAAAATTGGGGTCATTACAGTCTCCCCTCCTTAAAAGGATTCCGTCCCGGAATCAGATAGAAAACAAATGGGTATACTTTCTTAGCATTACACTTTCTAACTCTCGAGTCAATTTTCCCACATTGTGGTTCTACCACCAAACTCTGCCTAGTTTGATAATCCTTCTCCTAAGCACTTGTTCCTTTTCACTCTATAACCCTTCCTGGTTGCTCCATATAGGTTACGTCAGGTTGCATATCTATGCGCTCATATGCCTCTATTTATCTGGCATCTGAATTACACTTCCTTAGCATTGATACGTGAAACACGTTACGACCTGCTACATGTTCGGGGTTAGGGCTAGCTCATATGCTAACTTCCCAAACGTCTTAATATATCCAAAGGTCCAACAAATTGTAGACTTAGCTTTCCTTTCTTTCCGAACCTCATCAATCCTTTCCAAGGGATACCTATAACATTACTAGGTCCCCTATTTCATACTCTTTATCCTTTCGTGTCAAATCAACATACTTATCATGTCCATCTTGGGCTACTACCAGCCGTCCTCTGATTCGATCTATCATATCCTTGGTCCTTTGGACTACTGCGGGTCCGAGCATCTTGCGCTCTACAACTTCATCCTAACATAAGGGAGATCGACATTGTCTTCCCTCAAGGATCTCATAAGGCGACATCTTGATAATGACATATGATCTATTGTCGTAAGATAACTTAATCCGCGTTAAGTGATCATTCCAAATTCTTTCAAGTCTATTGCACAGACTCTCATTATAGCTTTTATCATTAGAACTTTTGCTTCTCAATACCCATTCTTTTCCAGTTCGTAATCACTACTACCTTCCGTTCCTAATATTATACTGGTTATACTTTTGCTCGTTAGCGTTCTATAACCTTTTAATAACCACGTCAACCTTAGTATCATGAATGTGTTTCCATTCCGCATACTACCACCACTTTATTACTCCTTTTTCAGTTGTTTCTATTTTCCAAAATTTGATCAATCAAATAGAAGTAAAGGAACTTGTTGAGAGATCACTATGATCATGAACACTTGTTATATTGCATAGTTAGTACAGAAGGTGGCCAGCCTTTAGTACTTGACAAGCAATTAAACAACATGTGGTATCCTACTAGGCTTCTATCACAAAGATAGATAGTCATTCGGCAATACCTCCCCTTCTGGAAGGGTTGTTCTTCTCAGCTTACATGAAATGAAAAGAAGAGAAAAGAACGAACTGAAGAGAATTGTATATATGAAAAAAAATATACTGCCACAAAATATCTGGCTTGGAACCTACCTCTGAACTATAAAGGTTTGTCATAGGAGAACAAAACATATACGTATTTATATCAGCATCAAGCATTATAGCCTCGTATTTCACGTGCCTAAATATTTTCGCTATCCCGTCCATCATTCTATGGACCCATGCCCTTCCTCGAGCTTATACACAATTACCTTTGAAACTCCCTCGATGTCGAAAATCGAACCTGGGATCTCATTCTAGACATCATCGTTACTAGAATTCTATGCTTGCACCGCAACCTTCCTCGTATAATAATACGACTCTCTATTGATAAGAAAGAATAAATATTCAATAGGTAGATACTCTACTTAATTAGTCTATCAATGATAACTTATACACTACCACTACCCGATTAGTGGTATTCAATCTCAACATCCATTCCAATACAACTCTCACGGTTGTAACCAGCTCATTACTCGCAGAATCATTGCTGCATTACTATGGTCCACTACTGACCCACTGTAGTCATTCATTTTCCATGAAGTCTTAATAGCTAACCATACGGAGTCCATACATGTCGTATCAAATCCTTCTAAGGAGGTAACATAATCACCATTCATGATTCATGGAGTACACTCCTGATTCTGACATACATACATGACATGAAGCAGATAAAATTGCAGAAGAGTTTCAATCAAAGCAACGATAGCAGGTTAATACCATTCTTAATCATATGCCTTAAATAGAAGACTTACTCAAAGGTTCGTTTAGTCCTTTTTGAACTATGGTCCTGGCTTATCTCAAGATAGTATCTTCTGAGATAGATAGCCCGCTCATGGCGATTACACGAATTAAACCTTTACTAACTACTATTACGGTTGGGTATTGCACAGTCATCAGAAGGAATGTCAATCTTCTAACCCATAATACAACCTTCACAGTTTTAACCATCATCACTGTATTCCTTTGGCACAAGTGCCTATAATTATCCTCTTACCTTTAAAGTGTCGGCCACCTCTTTGGCCTTTCCTGATAGTACAATTTCCTTACAGTCAATGTCATTTTAACCACCTCCAAATAAATTTTCTACCTTATTTCAATCACTGCTTATGTGAAGATGTTTTCCTTAAAATCTGGTGAGTAAAAAAAAATATCACCATTTTTCCATAAGTTATTGCCTCAATCTTTAGAGGTTAATCACTGTCACGACTGACTCTCAATCATACTTAGAACATCTTTTATCTTAGGTCCTACTTGCCCTGAACAATTTCGACCATTACTGGTTCGATCCATACTTTCTCGTGGTTTAACACGTGCCTCACTTGGCATCAATATAATTACGTCATATATCCTTTATCAACATTTTTATTCTTGAGAATTTCGAATATTACCTTTTTCCTTATAAAACCTCTAAGGTTATCCTTCAATCGTTCCTCCTGTATTCCCTATATACAGTGCATATCAAAATACCATTTACTAATACTAGAACCATTGTCTATTTACTTCTGAAAAATTTCTCCACTGATCCTTAAAGGTTATTATTACCTTAATCCTTTCCAATTCATACTGTCAAAACTCATACTATCCCTATTAAGGGTGAAATGCCAACCTTTATGCATTCCCCTGGGATTCATTTTCAGTTACCGATGTTTTTAATCCTTAATTCCACCTTTAGAAAAAGTACATGCATCCTTCCATGGATAAATTAAGTCATATATCCCTGATAGATTATCATATTCATCATTCGCACCTCGATAGTCTATACCTAACTTCATAATAGCATCCTTATTCAAATTGAGGTCAATCCATATGGCCTCTAAAAGATAACAATGGTCATCCGCTTTTCTTTCCTGATTTGGTAATGATAACATGGATGTTCTGGAAGATATTGGTCATGTTCAACGTGAACTTCTTCTTAATAATTCCTTATTTACTTTTGTTGTTTATCTCAACAGTCACCTCAATGTTGGGATATCTTTCATACCTGGCGTCTCCCTTTCTGGGTATCGAGCCACCGGTCTTACATTTTACATTCTTGAAGGTCACTTCCTTCATCCAATTTTCCTAATTTCTTACTTCCTTGTCTCCTCAGTCTATCCGCGTCTCATATTTATCCTTCGAATTATCTCAAGGTTTCCTCGAATCTTCCCAACTTATAGGGGATAAAATATATGTATCTCTTATACCTTCAACCATCAATTTAACTCATGGTGAATCACTCTCATCCGGACGATTACATACTTTTCTATTTCTATTTCTACGAGTCTTTAGGGTTTCCTCATACCCAACTCCCTTATCATTCCTCAAACTCTCTTGCCTTTATATTCCTTTCTCTTATCGTTATTTCATGAACCAACACAACATAAGCATTGATTTCAAACATCCCGTCATTCTGGATTCGTGTCTTCAGAACGAATCTTGATAACTTTTACAACTTAGATTCATAATTTATCATACTTGTCTGCCTTTGTTCTGGCTCTAAAGCTTTTACACTATTCCATAACCTTGGGAATTACTTTCCTGAAAACAATTGACTGAACTTAAATCAGTTT
Source organism: Apium graveolens (assembly GCF_009905375.1). Classification (NCBI taxonomy): domain Eukaryota; kingdom Viridiplantae; phylum Streptophyta; class Magnoliopsida; order Apiales; family Apiaceae; genus Apium; species Apium graveolens. Next base: position 40,181,288 of record NC_133656.1, on the reverse strand, counting down.
ATTATAACCTCTGGCTCCGTGCCTTTCTTGGTCTTTCACCAGCGGGTGGCCTCTCTCTTAGGAGGGTAAGTGACAAAAATAGTCTTTCGTGATTCGTCAATCATTTAGAATCTCAAATGATTCCTGTATTTCCTTTAGCCAGGCTCTTGCCTCGACTGGGTCAGCTTGTTCCTTGGAACTCTGAGAGCTTAGCGACTTAAAGGTCCTGAAAGAATTTCTCACCGCATTGTTTCCTCAGGGTGGTGGTTGGGAATAATAGTCTAAGTTCTGTCTAGAAAGGTCCATGAATTGCCGTATAGGAGTACCGTCTCGGGTCTCCTTTCCTTACTCGACTTTCTGTTTCCTTAGTATGAAATGTTTCATCCTACTCCCCATAATTGGGGTCATCTTTTAATTTAAAATCCTCATTTTCCACTCCATGATGTCATGGGTTCCTTCTATCTTGATGGCGACCTCCCTGACTATCACGTTCAGGGTTTGCTCTAAATCTTATTCCTCAAACTATGGCTCTCATCTAAGTTCTCATCCTTACGCTCTTGAACTTTCGGAACCCAAATTCTATAGGAATACCTCATTATTCCCTTATCATCTTTCTCGATATTAACCTCTTATCTATTTGTTGGCTCTCTGCCTTCATTCATAACTTTTTCTGGCACAATATGATCTTTTCCAATAATTCGGGCTGTATTGCTATCTCAAACAGCTTTTCGGTACCGGCTCCGGTTACCTTCACTACTATTTCCATTTTCTCAAAATCTCTTATAAACTCTCCAAAAGACATTATCATCTTGAGTCTCTCCTTTTTACTAAGGGCATCAGCCACCATATTGGCTTACCCCGAATGATAAAGAATCTGCCAATCATAATTCTTGATTAGCTCTAACCGCCTCCTCTGGCGTATGTTGAGCTCTTTCTACGTAAGAATGTACTAGAGCACTTATGGCTTAGGTAATTCTCGCACTTCTCTCCATACAAGTAGTGCCTCCAATCCTTAGGGTAAAACTATTGCCACGAGCCTAAGCTCATGGGCGGTGATATCAAATTTCATATTACCTTAATTATCTTGACATGTACGTGATTACCTTACCGTGCTGCATAAGCACGCACCCTAAGCCCTTGTGCGAAGCGTTACTACACTTCACAAAATCTCCTTTTCCATCCGGCAACGCCAGCATAGGGGCCATCACCAACCTCTGCTTCAGTTCTTGAAAGCTGTTCTCACATTTCTCTGTCCATTTGAACTTCTCATTCTTATGAGTAAGCCGCGTCAAAGGGGCTGCGATCTTCGCAAAGTCCTGTACCAATCTACGATAGTAGCCGGCCAATCCTACCTCTGGGAGTCGACCTAACCATGGTCATCAATTCATCAGTGGTTCTTTATCCAAATCTTGTCAGGATCCTCCATGGGATCCTCCTCAACAACTATCCCTTCTAGGACAACATCCTCAACCGCTACATCCTCAATATCAACATCATCCGGTCCTGCATTAGGACACTCTATCGGATCCACAATCCGATCTCCAATTAGTAATAAAACATCATCGCGATGTTGCTCCTCAACCTCAGGGTTCGGAGTCCCGCTACTCTATACGATAACGAACTACGCTTCTATCGCTACATTTATAAGGGTTCCCATAAGGGTTTTAACTGTCAGTGCTAAGTTAGGTAGCCCGACTATGAACTTGGCAAGAGTTCTTATTATCTTAGTTAACTTATTATCTTAACGTCCCATCATCTCTGAGGTTTATAACGCTTAGCTCTGATACCATTTCTGTAACACCCCCAGATCCGGGGTCGAGGATCCGGGTCGTCACGGTCTTTCTTTCCACAATATCACTTCACTTAATTAATAATAATAACCTTATGCTGTGACCCCACACTAACACACACCACAACCCGTTATAGTCTCAGAGATGAAATTTAAATAAGTACAAGTCTTTGAATCCACAATTTAAAAGTTATTACAACCCAAAATGATTACTTGATAAATTTACAGTTAATTGCCATTATCTGCCACAAGTTATAATTATACATAATTGATTCTCAAAAGTAGATGGTCTGATCTACAATAGATCTACCTCTGCAGCTATAGCAGCTACAACATCAACGGGAAGACGCGGGACGCTTCCCACGCGCTTGCGCTGGGTCTGCTGGAGTCTGGCCATCTTTCCTAACTGTTGTTGTGTGATGAAGAAATAAAGCAAGGGTGAGCAGCAAGCCCACCAAAATAATATGTATAATGATTTACAATATATGAGCCTACTCATAATACTCATGAAAGTCTTGGTCAAAAGAAATGAACCAAGTTGATATCTTAATGCGATGAAGTCGCAAAATATTCAGTATATATACATATATACTTTTCAAAATATTGGAAGTCCTCTTCCATGCATAATATACACAAAGTTCCAGTGTATAACTGTATAAAAATATCGTTGCAAGGTGATCTAATATATCTAACCTTGTCTCAACGTTTTTCTGAAAATCTTTGTCATTCATAAGACAATTATTAACTAGATATAAGTTTAAAAGATGAGGTTACCAAATACCCCAATATACTTATATCTTTCCCAATACTACTTGAACTACCACCGTTCAAGTTATAACCAGTTTCAAAAGTTCATCACATAGATGAGACTACAAGACAAGATTTGAATAGATTCAACCTTTAAAATATCATCAAAATAAAATGAAGTTATGAGATACTTCATTTGATGTAAACATCATTTTGAAAACTTGACCCTGCCAACACTCAACAATCGCCCAACCGTAGCCTTTCTATCGAAGTGCTCTGGGTAGTATTGCAGAAATTATCCAATTGGATGATGAACTCATTACGGGAGTTTGCCGCGCCAGGAAGACCACTTACGATGATCAGTCGTAGTAGTACAACCCCACCATTTTCTACATGTAGAGGAGAACCTGTCGGATTTACTTGTCAACCGAACACTGAACTCCTAAGGAATGGACCGCCTTAGCGGAACTTCCAGGCCATTTGGGCCAATATAATAAGGCTGGGCCGGCGCTACTCGACCACTTACGCCACTCCTAGTTCAGATGAAATCCATGACTCTGAAACGTAAAGCTCGTTTCCCCCTTTCCCCAAGTAGAAACTTGTTGATACGGCTCCACCAAGAAGTCGTACCTAGTTGGAAAGGAAAACTCACCGATATTTCCCAGGCGATGCCTGTTAATGGATTAACTTGTTCCAAGAATTTTACTTCCCGAATATTGGGTAAGTAATCAAAAACTCTTTTACCAAGACAGCAACCTTGTTGCGAATATAAAACACACCACCGAGCCGGATCCCCCAGGTTTTGAGCGAGTATTTAAATCCCCTTTTTAAAAGGAAGATCTTAAATATAAAAATAGTTTTGGGATCCGCTCTAACTTTTGAAAATCATTTTAAAGACTCGAAAACACTTTAAAGAGTGTTTGGAGTAAAACTGATTTAATGAAGTAAATCAGTCCCCAGAATATTTAGAAAATGTCTGAATATTATTATTTAATAATATTCCCATAAAAAAATAATCTTTATAAAATAATTGAAGTAGAAGTATTAAAACTTATACTTGAAATGAATAGCAAATAATCAAAGATATACTTATACGAAAGTAATATCTTTATTTGAATAATCAAAAATAAGTTTGATTATCGACACCTTATTCTTTAATAAAATAAAGAATATATCTCAGCAAATAATCGGAGTCATAAATCCTCAAATGAATATTCAAATAATATTCAATAAATAAAATAAGCTGAGTCATAATACCTCGAATGAATATTCAAATAATATTCAGATAAATAAATAAAAGGAGTCATACGCCTTCGAATAATATTCAAAATAATATTCATTAATAAAGTAAAAGGAGTCATAAGTCCTCGAATGAATATTCAAAATAATATTCAATAATAAAATAAAGTTAAAGTTATCGAATAAACCTTATTCGATTAATAGTTTTAAAAACTATATCCATATATATATATAAATATATATATATATATATATATATATATATAATATACTCGGGAACATCGACTCCCGGTTTAGAAATATGTTCACCTTTTATCCCCTATACTAAGGGTATACGCAACTACTTGCTTATTTCTAGCATAGGTATTATGCAACTATAAGCATTGAAATCAACAGATAGATAACCAGATTACGAAAAAGACATGCATATATACCATATTAGCATGCTCCAATATATCGCAAAATTTGCTAATAACAATCATGCAATATCACAAGATAATGCATATACATATATTTACATCACAGCAACAGTATAACGGGTAGAAAACTTGCCTGAGCGACTGGGGGTTACGAATGGCTCGGGACGAGTCTGGTAACCTATAAACAACAAGTAAGTTGGAATTAAACCAAAATCACTTGTAAATCTATACTTTAACTAACTTAGACTCTAACGCTAGTTTTGCGCTCACTGATTCGCTTAAGTCACTCGGGTACCCTCGGCTCCACCATTATTAATAATTTAACCTTTACGAGTTTTAAAGTGATTCCTTCGCGGGTGTCTTACCAACTGCCTAACACACTTACCATAAATGTTTCATACATTAATTAACCCTTTTTGGTCTTTAACCTATGTTTCAAAGTAAGGCGAGGGGAGATGTTTCGTTCGTGAAACGCCGTTACTTGAAACGGTCGTTTCTCCTAAACCGTGCATCGGAATCGAACGAACTACATATCAAAACGAAGCTCGTAACATGAGCTATCTAAACATGGCAGTGGTCATAATCTAGCAGGGGGTTCTAGGGTCATAATGCTATGCACAAAAACAGTCCAAAGAAAATCGGACGTTACGACGGCTATGTTTACGCGATTTCCCAATTTTAAACCATACAAAACCAACCACAAACCAACCTCAAATCCAACATACAACCAACATCCATCCTTATCACATCATAACAACCCCAACCAATTCAATTTAATCATTCATACTTATGCCTAAACTTAACTTTAATCATACTTAAGTTCCTTTAAATCAAAACCACAACAATTACCATTCCATTTCACTACCATTCCAAATCCCAAACTCTAAATCATAACAACAAACTACAATATCAACCCACTAATCAAAATCATCTTATAATATATAGGAATCTAGGGTTTGGAGATGGTATACCTTCCTTGAAGTGGTGGGTGGAGCTAGGAAGCCTTAAGAAGCTTTGAGAAGTCTTAAGAATGCTTGGATCTTCAAGAAAAACAAGAAAAAGTTCAAGTTAAAAACTTGAAAACACTATTCATTGTCTTCTTCTTTGATTAAATGAAGAAGATTGAGAAGGAATTAATGGCTTAAACTCATGATATAGTCCTAACTAAGCATGAAGATGATTAGGGAATTATCTTACCAATTTAGGAAGCTTGGATCTTGGATTTTGAATTTCTCTTGCCTTTTGAATAGTGAAAAGCCGTGAGCAATGAAGAACAAAGCCTTGGTTGCTTTTGATTTTTGATAAAAATGATTTTACTTGGCTTGGTTGATTGGTTTTTGTGCTTGCTTTAGTCAATTACCTTCTTGCCCTTGGATTTGTGTGGTTACAAAGCCACCACACCTCCTTCCTTCCCATGTCATGCTTATGTCACCTTGCACATGTCATTATGCTCCCACTTGTCCACACCTTGTGGTTTGATGATGTCACAATCCCTGGCTTCTTGTACAAGCTTGTCTCTTGGTCACTTATTTGTTTTACGGTTCGCTTATCTTTCGTTCTCGTTTATCGTTTGAGGGATCATACCCGGGATCTTATTACTTAGGTTCCCTTAACCTTTCTCAATATATTATATTCCTTTTATGATCCTCTCCTATAATCCTTTAATTTCAATCCTTTTTATCCTGTTACCTTATACTCAATTCTCTCCGTATCTTGTGGATTTCCGGGAAAAATCAAAGTGTTCGGAATTGGATTCTGACGATCTTTACATACACTTATATACCACATAGAGTACTAATAATATCCCATAAGATCAATAACAGAACCCCTACATAGCGTGGCATGAAAAGTTTTCTCGTTCAGCAAAAACACTATTCATAAGGGTTTCAAAATTTCTCAAAAATTGGGGTCATTACACCATCTTTATCTTCCAAGACTGGTTCAGTGGGAATGTCAAAAATATCAAAGTCATCATGTTCTCCACTATAGTAGACATCATCACCCTTCCCTGTGCCTCCAGTAGAAGAATCTTTTTCTTTTCCCTTTCCACTTCTCCCTTTCTTCTCCCCCTTAGTTGAGGAATCCTCTACAGACTTTCCTCTAGACCCTCCATGACCTCCATCACCTCCAGAGCCTGAGCCTCCACCAGACGGCCCTTCAAAGAAGGTCCTTTGTTCTTTATTAGGGCAGTGAGAATTTTTGATCATGAAGTACAAGTGCTTCATCCCTTCATTGAGATATTCCATGCCCGTCTTTATCTTCAGAAATCTGGAGGAGTCCAGTGAATGATTCATTTCAACCAAGTCTTCAAGAGAAGTCATTCTTGAATGGAGAGAGCAGAAGTTTGAAATGTCTTCAGCTGATAAAGTTGGAGATGCCTGGATTGAGTTAAGCTTTGGTACAACAGAGGTCTTCAAATCTGATATCTCGGTCCTGATGAGAGCCAGCTGATTATTGACAGAGGTGGAAGAAGAAGACCGTTCAACCACTTGTGCTTTGAATGATTGAGCCTTAGCCTGACTTTTTGCAAGTTATTCTTTCAGATCAGCAATTTGAACTAACAGATTTTCACTGTTTATGTCTATGTGTGCGCTCACCTGAATATCTCACATGTTTGGTTCACTCAACACACGTGCTTGTATATCTCTCAATATTATTGCTCGTGAGGAGTCTTCCTGTTGCTGATCTTCTGTACATCACCCTAGCCTCTTCAAGAGAGGTCACTGGTGGTGCAATGGGAATTCACGAGTCCCGATCCTCAGTCAAACGTCTCTTCTCATGTGAAATAGATGTCTAAATTGCTTCAGGGATAGATTGACCGAGTTGCCCTCCACTTTCTCCAGATAAATATGCGAGTAGAGAATCCCGTGAGGGAGCCAGAGGTGTTGGATCTGGGAGGGGAGAAAATGACTCTATTAAAGGTGGCTGAGAGTCAGATTTTCCCTCAGAAGCATGTGACTGCTCTTCTGCCGTAACTATGGCAGGAACTGTAACCGACTCAATGTGCACTCCTCGCTCTGTGTCCCGAGTATCATCTATTGGTCTGTATGCTTCCATTGTGAGTAATGGAAGTGTGCTTGACTCAATACAGGATGCCACGGCCCTATGGTGAATTTCAATAGATTCATCATGTTGATAGAATGTTTCTAGTAACGGTTCACTGGCCATATCAAAGTCCATGTCCTGTTGGGAGGACAAGGATGGGCTTTCAGATGCCTCAGTAAATGTTCTTCTTTTCTTGGGAGGAGGCAGAGCTGAGGGTTCATTTACATCCAACAACATGCTACTTCCTACTAACCATCTAGGTAACATTTTAGACAGTGGGGGAGAGGTTGAGATAGGTTGTGATAGGTTGTGACTCATTGAGATAGGTTGTGACTCTGTGTTTGGCTATATGACCTGGGATTGAAGCTGCGGTTCTACAACTTCATGGTCAGCCCTATCAACCACTGAGGGTCTTTCAACAGAAGTAGGAATAGTTTGTGAGTGAGGAATTATTACCTGCAGTGGAAGAGCATCTGATGTTTGAGCCTGGGTGGCTTGAACCACTGGAGGTTGAGCTTGCTGTTCATGACCGGGAAGATTGAAAATTGGTAAAGGAATGTAAGTGGCCATGAAAGCAGATACAAGTACTGGAACTTGCATGAATTTGAAGGTTGTGTCTTGGCTAGTGTAAATCTTTTTGCTTACTGGAGGGGGTTCAGTTACTGAAGAGTTAGCAAAAAGAGCCTTATGCTCAGGTGTGAGAAGATGTTCTGCTATAAGCATAAGAAAACGAGCTTAGTAGCATGAAACCCTACGATTTGTAGAATGATCACGTAAAGCAGTAGTGAGACGTCTCAGAAGAATGGGTAAAAGTAGTTTGCCAAAATTGATCCTTTGATTAAAAAAACCGCAAGACCAATATACTGCAAAGTGGAAGTGATGTTGTGAAAGTTGGATTTAGTGCAGTTGGCAAACACTTTGGAAAGTGTATCAAAGAAAATATCCCATTCAGAAACCAAACTGGATTTAGACAACTTGGTTAAATTAATCACCCCCTGATAGTGAATAGCATGGAAAAAGTTTGAAATATCATTTTCAGAGGGTAATTACAGAAATTGTCCATTGGAAAATTTAACGCTCGATTGACGACTGTTTCATCAACTACATACTGTGTGTTTGCCACGGTGAATGAAAAAGATTTAAAATTATCGGCCACAGTAGAGGTTGTGCAAATCAATCTGAGCAGATCGACATTTAAAAGCATATTTGATTTAATAGCAGAGCTAACAATCGAATGGTCATTTAAAAATCTAATCCACAGCTTAAATTTTTCCACATCACACTTTTCTGGATTAAAATAACCAACAAGATTATGAGAGACAATTTGGAAATTGAGAGCCATTAAAAATTATAATAACACACACACTTTCAGAATTTTAAGAGTAATATTAAAAAAATTCGAATTAATTAAAAAAAATTAATAATTCAAATTAAATTAATTATATCCGAAAAATTTAGAAAGTAATGTATCTCATTAATGTTCTTAACTCACAATAAAAGATCTGAAAAACGCACAAGACACAAAACAAAATTAACTAAAAATACCCAAAGAAAAACAAACACAAACTGATTTTGAAGGGAACAAAAAAATGAAATGAAAATAGTTTTAACAAAAAATTGACAGCACTTCCTTACTGTATGTATACACACGAATATGTATATATATAACAGTAAAGTGTGTTGAGTAAAAACTCGAGCAAGAAGACAACAATGGCGGTTTGTGTTTGATCGAATAGAGAGAGAGAGAGAGAGAGAGAGAGAGAGAGAGAGAGAGAGAGAGAGAGAGAGAGAGAGAGAGAGAGAGAGAGAGAGAGAGAGAGAGAGAGAGAGAGAGAGAGAGAGAGAGAGAGAGAGAGAGAGAGAGAAACAAGACTGCTGGAATTTGAAAGAAAACAAGTGAACTGATTACAAATAAAAGAATCAAAAAAAACTTAAGTAGGACAACTGGTATGACAATCGAGGAAAGTCATACCGATTGTCTTCCCGATTGTCATACCAGGCTAATGGAAATAACAAAAAAATACTAAAAATATAACTAGTATGACAATCTGATAGTCATACCGATTGTCATACCAGTATAAAATAAATGAATTAAAACAGAGTAAACTAGAAAGACAATCGATAGTCATACTGATTGTCATTCTAGTATAAAAAAAATAAAAACAAATAAATCTGATATAAATTTTATTACTGGAAAGACTATTGATAGTCATACCGATTGTCTTGCCAGTATAAAATTAAACTGAAAAACAAAATTAAACACATACATATACTGAAATGACTTTCAGCAAGACAATTACAATTGTCTTGTCGATTATCATTGCAGTAATAATATAATTATAAACAGAATTAGTATATACACAGTTACAAAATTTATATACCAAAAAAACAATATTTCAGAAGTAATTATATTTTATTCCAAAAGTAGATTTCTGTTGAATTTTAGCAAATAAAATTCATAGAAAAATATTTTTAGAGAAAATAAAATATTTTGAGATTTTAAAATTAACAAGTAGAATAAATAAATAAGTTAAGATAATAAAACTTACATAGAAATAAGCAAGAATTATGGAAAATCTGATAATATAAATTTGCAAATGAATTTTTCATTTATGAAAAATTCATTTGTAAATTCATTCAAGAACAGATTTTAGATATTAACAAGTTTAATCACTAAAGCTATTCAACATACCCAATTTACCAACTAATCTGGTAAATGTGGATTTGTCAAGAGGTTTAGTGAAAATATCTGCTATTTATTCTTCTGTTGGAACAAAAAATAGTTCAACAGTACCATTCATGATGTGCTCTCTAATAAAATGATACATGATGTCAATGTGCTTGGTCCTTGTATGTTGTACAGGGTTGTTGGTGATGGCTATTGCACTTGTATTGTCACATAGAATAGGTATTTTGTTCAATACAGAGCCATAGTCCCGTAGCTGATTCCTAATCCACAAGATCTGAGCACAGCAGCTTCCAGCAGCAATATATTCAGCCTCGGCCGTGGAATTGAAAACTGTTTATTGTTTCTTGTTGTTCCATGAGACTAGTCTGCTACCTAGGAATTGACAACTCCCTGAGGTGCTTTTCCTATCAACAACACTTCCTGCGTAATCTGAATCTGTATATCCAACAAGGTTAAAACCAGATTCTTTAGGTTACCAAATACCTAGATTTGGTGTTCCCTTAAGATATCTCAAGATTCGTTTAACAGCAACGAGATGAATATCTCTAGGATCCGCTTGGAACCTTGCACATAAGCATGTAGCATACATAATATCTGGTCTACTTACAGTAAGATAGAGTAACAAGCCAATCATACCTCTGTAGCTTGTGACATCTACCTTAATGGAGTTTTCACATGGTCCAAGCTTGACAGCTGTAGTTGACGGAGTCCTTGCTGATGCGGAATCCTCTAGATTGTACTTTTTGAGGAGTTCCTTGAGATACTTGGATTGATAAATAAAAGTTCCATCTAACCTTTGATTTACTTGTAATCCGAGAAAGAACTTCAGCTCTCCCATCATGCTCATTTCAAATTTGTTGTGCATTAACTTAGCAAATCTCTTACAGAGATTATCATTAGTAGACCCAAATATTATAACATCCACATAGACTTGGACTAATATAGTATCATTCTTATGCTTTTTAGAAAATAGAGTTTTGTCTATGACACCTCTAATAAAGCTATTTTCAATAAGAAATTCAGAGAGAGTGTCATACCATTTTCTCAGAGACTGTTTGAGTCCATAGATAGCCTTGAAAAGAAAGTAGACAAAATCCAAATGATCTGGATCTTCAAAACCAGGAGGTTGCTCTACATACACCTCTTCATCCAGCTTTCCATTCAGAAAGGCACTCTTGACATCCATTTGATAAACTTTAAAGTTAGAGAATGCTGCGAATGCCATAAATATCCAGATGGCCTCTAGTCTAGCCACTGGAGCATAGGTTTCATCATAATCAATGCCTTCGGCTTGAGAATACCCTTTAGCTACCAGTCTTGCTTTGTTTCTTGTAACCACACCATCTTCATCTAGTTTATTCCTGAATACCCACCGAGTACCAACAGCTTTCTTGTGTGTAGGTCTAGGTACCAGTTTCCAGACTTGTTGATGTTCAAACTGATTGAGTTCATCTTGCATAGCAATCACCCAGTCTGGATCAGTCAGTGCTTCTTCAATCTTCTTAGGTTCCATCTCAGAAAGAAATCCTGAGAATAGACATTTATTTTGAGTAGCACGTCTAGTTCTGACTCCAACATCTGGATCACCAATAATCAACTCAAAAGGATGAGCTTTATTCCATACAGTCTATCTTAGAAGATTTGATCTTGATGATTCGCCTCGAAACACATTGGGATGTTGTGTCCTACTAGTTGATCCTTCAGCATCTCCCCCTGAGTTGTTATCAGGTTGACTTGATGATTCTTCGTCAGTAGCAGTGGTATCTCCATTGTTGCCAATGTTTCCATCACCATTACCTTGAGTATCATCATGATTAACAGGTTCTTCACCAGCAACAACCTCAGGTTCTTGATCATGTTCTGATTCTGAATCTGACATATCATCAAACTTCAGTTTCTCAGAAGGATCTTCAGTTTGGATACTAGGGAGTTTAGTGTCATCAAATGTAACATTTACACTTTCAGTTACTTTGTGTTGATCAATGATATACACCCTGTATGATCTTCTTCCATATCCAACAAAAATACCCTCATATGCCTTTGCCTCGAATTTACCACGACGATCATCTCCATCCTTGAGCATGAAGCATCTGGTACCAAATACATGAAAGTATTTGATAGAAGGTTTTTGTTCATTCATAATCTCATAAGGAGTTTTCATGAAGTCTTTGTTGATTAGAGTTCGATTCTGAGTATAACATGCAGTATTGACAGCTTCAGCCCAAAAGTACATTGGAAGACCTGATTTACTTAACATCGTTCTTGCAGCTTCAATCAATGTATGATTCTTCCTTTCTACCACTCCATTTTGCTGAGGGGTTCTAGGAGCTGAAAATTGTCTGGTAATCCCTTTGTCTGTACAGAATCCATTGAGAAGTGAATTCTTGAATTTTGTTCCATTATCTGACCTTATTGCTCTAATAGGGACATTAGAATCTAACTCGATCAACTTGATATGATTAATCATAACTTGTGGTGTTTCATCCTTAGAGTGAAGGAATAAAACCCACGTATACTTGGAATAGTCATCAATTATCACAAGACAGTAACACTTCTTTGACATCGAAAGAACATTAACTGGTCCAAATAAATCCATGTGCAATAATTGCAGAACACCAGTTATGGAGGATGTGTCAGTGCCTTTGTGACTTGCTTTCTTTGACTTTCCTTTCTGGCAAGCCTCACACAGTCCTTCTGGGGAGAATTCCAGCTGAGGCAGACCTCTGACCAATTCTCTTTTGACAAGAGAATTCATTGTTTTGAAATTGAGATGGGTAAGTCTCTTGTGCCATAGCCAACTCTCATCTGACGATGCCTTTGAATAGAAACAATTGACTTCAGGATTGCTTCCAGAGTTCATGTCAGCTACGAACAGATTTCCTTTCCGGATTCCCATCAAGGAGGGTTTTTCATTTTTCTTGTGCAGAATCTGACACTTCAGCTTGTCGAATAAAATATTGTAGCCGTTGTCACATAACTGACTAATACTAAGCAGGTTGTGTTCAAGTCCTTGCACAACATACACATTTTCAATGATAACATTACCAGCTAGCAAACAGCCATATCCCTCAGTTAGACCTTTGCTGTTATCTCCGAAGGTAACCACTGGGCCAGCTTTCTCAACCACATTTGATAGCAGGGCTCTATCTCCGGTCATATGTCTTGACGATCCGCTGTCAAGAATCCACATTACCGGTTGTACCTGTTTAATGCCCTGCAATACAAATAAATTAGACCTTCTTCGGAACCCAAGCTTGGTTGGGTCCGGCATACTTGTAAAATTGACCTTTATCAGGCAAAACAACATTCTTAACCTTTATGTTCTCAACTTTCTCAACGACTGGACATTTGACCTTGTAAACAGCCTTGACAAATTTCTGTTTAGGCTTAGGCACAAATGTCTCCTTTCTAGCATTAGGAGGACTAGCAGTCTTAGATCTATTATGCTTCTTATTATTCACATGCTGACGAGGAGTAGTCTTATCATTAGGAACATGCTTACCATTAAAATAAGCATACATCAAATTAAAAGCACAAGACATACAATCAGGAACATCACATGCTTTATGAGAGGGATTAACAACAGGCAACTTATGCATGGTAGACATGGCATTTTTGTTATCCAACTCATGTGTGTCTGAGTTAGTCTCAGTTGCTTTCACAACTTTGACTGGAACCTTTGACACACTTGACTTGGAAACAACTTTCTCATTAGCAAGATCTTCAGCACGGATTTATTCATGAATAATAAATGAGGTCTCATCAAATGGTTCAGCAATTGATTTTTTATAGAGGGGTTCATCAACACCCTTAAGCACATGTGGTACTTCCCTACCTTTAGCACAGACATGGGGAGGGGAGTTTATGTCTAATTCTCCAATAGCAACATTATAATCATAACCTACTCCAGATGTTTGATTAATAGCTTGCTTATTGTAGAACTCTTTAGCCTTAGAGCAAGAATTAAAGTAAGCTTTGACCTTAGTCTCAAGACCGGTGATCTTGTCTTTGAGAATAGTTTCGAGTTATCTATAACAGTCAACTCTATTCTCTAGAAAAGATACTTGTTCTTTTAATTTATCTTGATTAATGTGCACAAGTCTTAATTCATTGACCTCTTTCTCAAGGTCTTTGATTTGTTGAGTTAACATTTCATTATCATGACGAGCACAATCTAAGGAGCCTCCTAGATGATAAACTAATTCAGCATCAGTAAATTTTACCTCTTTTCTTGACGATGAGGTGTTTGCATCACTAGCCATGAGAGCAAGATTCCCAACTTCTTCATCTTCAATGTCAGTATCATCCCAGATTCTTCCCTTTGCCAGGTAAGCCCTTTCAGATTTACTCTTCTGATTAGAATCATAAGAGTTCTTCCTAACTTGTTTTGGCTTCCTGCATTCTGTGGCAAAGTGTCTCAACCCATTGCAGTTAAAGCATCGAATGGTGCTTCGATCAACCATCCCTGTTTTGTACCCACCACTACTGGTGTAAGAGGATGAAGATCCACCTTTCTGGAATCTGTTGTAGTTGCACTTGTACTTAAACTTGGGATTCCTCTTGAATCTGACATTGGAGAATCTCTTGACAATCAGGGCCATTGACTCATCTTCCAATTGCTCCAGTTCTTCCAAGGAATAAAAATCATCTCCTGATTGATTTGTAGTAGGAGGATCAAATTTTGCTACTATCACATTTTCTTCAGCCTTGGAAGACTGTACCATTCTCTCTTACTGTTGAGATTGTTGTTGTTGTTGTGGTTGTTGTTGTTGTTCTTCAGCTACTAGAGCAGTAGACGTGCTGACCACTCTTCCTTTCCCGTAGACTTCCTTCTGCTGAATCTGCTCCAACTCATAGGTTTTTAACACACCATAGAGCTTTTCCAAAGAAATCTCACTCAGATCTCTTGCTTCTCTTATGGCAGTGATTCTACGTTTGAGATGAGTTGGCAGTGTTAAAAGGAACTTTTTGTTGACCTCCCTGATTGAATAGTATTTACCATTCATGTTCAGATTGTTGATCAATGCATTGTACCTCTCAAACACTTCAGTGATTCCTTATCCTGGATTGGATTTAAAGTATTCATACTCAGAGGTTAGGAATTCTAACTTGTTCTCCCTAACTTCCTCTGCGCCTTCATTAATCACCTCAATAGTTTCCCAGATGTGTTTGGAATCTTTACAGTTCATCACATGTCTATTCATCAAGGGATCAAAGGAATCAACTAAAATTAATTGAAGGCTAGCATCCAGGGAGGCTTCTTCTTTTTCAGCAGGAGAAAAATCCTCAGGATTCTTTACATAAGTTCTAGCTTTGGTAATCACAACATCATTTTCTATTACCTCTGGTTCAATAACCATCGGAATTTTTGGACCCTTCTTTAGCACTTCCAGATATTTGGGATTTGCAACTTGTAAAAACAATAGCATCTTCTTCTTCCACATAACATAATTTTCTTTATCGAATAGTGGAATTTTAACGGTTCCAACTTTTTGTGTAGTCATTATGAATTTTTGAGTAAATAAAAATTCAAGGAGTGGAAGAATCACAAAAGTCTAGGATCTTGATTTGTTCGTTAATCAGAAAGCTCTGATACCAATTGTTAGGTCTCAATATGTTTGTAGAAGGGGGGGTAGAATACAAACTATGCCGTTTAATCGAATAAAATACAGAATAAAAAAGTGAAATAAAATTCAAGTTAAATAAAACTATTATTAAATTTGAAAGGTGTTACAACAACGGTATCGTTTACAAGGGATTAATCTCAAATAAATTATTCCAAATCTAGAATAAATTCGACATGAACTTTTTCTATTTTTGAAATAAAAAGGATCAAATGCTAAAAGCAATTTGAGATTAAGTTCTAGGGATTTTGATCCGCTAGATAGTTACGCAAGAACAAGAAAAGGATTTCTAGTGGTTTAGATTTAACAATGAATACTAGAAATTAATGATCTGAGAAATTGCAATAAGTTCTCTGATGTTTTCTTGGTTCTGTGTTCTTCTGTATATTTGATATTCAATGCACTGCGTGTTGAAAATCAGTTGTTGCTCTTTTATATTAAATCAATCCTTGATTTAACTGGCAAGACAATCCTTTCAGCTTAGCAAGACAATCCTTTTAACTGGTAGAACTTTCGGTAGGACAATCGATTGAACTGGTAGAACTTTCGGTAGGACAATCGATTGAACTGGTAGGACTTTCGGTAGGACTATCTAAAAGGCTTGGAAAGACTTTCGGTATGACAATCCAATTGTCATACCAGTTCAAATATTTGTCTTGCTGATTTAATTTTGAATATTAATTCAAAATCATTTCTGAAAAATGCATAATATTAATTCAGAATTAATTAACCAATTAATTCAATTAATCAATAAATTAATCTTTGCAGATTTAATTTATTTTCTTAATTAAACTATATGACTTAATTAATTAATAAAGAATTAATACTAATCTTGAACAGCAACCACTCTTCTGATAATCTGCTGAAAATCACTGAAACTTATGAATCCATTTCACCACTTCAATGTTGACACTCGATGTACTGTCTGGTTCATGAATTACTAACATCTATGATGTTTCTTCATGTCTTGATTTTCTTCAGATTAAATCCCTGTAATTAATTGACACCCTGACGAGATCTCTGTCACTTGATTAACTCCACAATCTTGATTTATATCACTGAGGCTTGATCAATTTCTTGAGCTTCTTCCAGTGAATTAAGTCCTCAAGTCTGTAGATGAACAATGTTACTTAATCCTTTGACATATGTTACTTTGACAGATCTCTCTGACGATAGAACCACTATTTACTTGTTACATCCTTATTTGAGTTGAGTTAAATCCTCGAATAAACAAATAGGCTATGACATATGCCTTTCAGTGTTTAGCACCATCAAATCGAATTAAAAGAACAAAAGTAACAGAAAACAAACTTTATTAAACTCTGTTACAATATGGAATTGTCCTCTCTCAGTGATGAACAAATTATCACGAGAGCTGCTAGGGTTACAATGAATATTATTCTCGATAATGATAACACGTATAGTGTAAACCCTATGTCTGTGTTTATATACTACACAATTACAAGATAATCACTAATTGATATGGAATATAACTCTGCTTCCTAAAATACATCAATCAGTTGTCTTTTCTTCCAAGTATTTTATTCTTCATAGAATTCCTTCTTCATGCATATTTCTTCTTGTGTTTGTCTTGATCTTCTTTCCTTTCAATCAGTCGCCTTCATTATCTGAAAGTCCCCTTAAGTCCAGATATTATCTCCTGATAACTTAAGTTCTGACAACTTAAGTTATGACTTCAGTATAAGTGCTGATTTCCAGTTAAGTACTGATTTGTCCTGTTTAAGTAAGATCTGAAAACTAAACACAAATCATATTAGACATGACATTATCAAATATATCTAACAGATAAGACAAACAATTCTTCTAATAATCTATTAAACAGTTGAAAATAGATAAGGAAATAATTTACTTTGTATTGGAACAGAAATTTAAACAAATCAAACTCTTTTTTATAGCTCTATTCCACATAATATCATTTTTAAACAATTTTTGTCTTTTCAAAGATTAAACATAACTTAAAAATATGAAAAAGACTGTAAAAAAGTAAAGTAAATGTAAATGCTGTAAAGACTGAAGATTAAATAAATAAATAAAAGAAAAAAGAGGTTGAAAAAGGTTTATTTATAAAACAACACCAGCATCAGGTGTGAATACTTGCTACAAAAGGTCTGTCACAAACTACAGTCGATACAAGCCCAAACTGTAAGCTACACATATCTAATTTCACTACTATTATATCTGCCACTATGTACATATGTCACATATCATACAACATCTCTGAATATCTATCATGCCTCAAAAGCCTGGTGGAATACGATCCACCTCTTGTCTTAGCGTCTGTAAAACAGACTGAATAAGTCAAATAGCCCCGTAAAACTCTACGTAAGTGTGTTTATCCTCATGAACCAACTCTCCCAGCTCTCGGGAGGCTCTATGATATGTCTGCTTGAGTCTCTCTCTCAAAAGATAGTCTGGATGAAGTGCCGCCAACGGGCCTGTCTCTCGCTACTCGAGTAAACCTAGTATCTCTCGGCACTGAGCTCTCTAGTTTTGCATATCATCTTGCATACTGCTAAACTCATGATACAGTACTGTACGGGGCTCCCTGACCTCTCCTGCTGACTCTCGGGATGGTACCCTATCATCTCAGAAATACCCTGCTACATACCCATATGCTGATCTATCACGTGATCTCCCTTCCCCTCTACCGGTGCCATATGGAAAACCTCAGGAACGGGGGCATATACAGCTAAAGTGTAAGAACCCAAATTTTTGACATTGGTACAAGACCTTTATGAATAGTAACCTTGCGGTTTAATAAAAAAATTGTGACCACACCATATACGAGTTTTTAGTTTAAGATTCTGAGTTGATATTGTAATTATACGTATCAAATGAGTATATGTAAACGCTATTAGTTTTCGAAGAAAATGAACTTTGAAAAATGACCGTATCTATGAACCATCAAGGATTTTCGAGAATCACAATATAATTATAAATTTAAAATCCTATAAATTCAAATCCAAGTACGATACTTTAAAATATAAAGAACGTATAAGAAAGGATTTATATCGCGAACCGTTTACGAGAATTTATTACGAAAACAAATAAGCGATCGAGCGAACACGTAAACGAATAAATAAATGTATCGAGCCAAGCTAACTATATGATAGGGATAAATAAATTATGTTTGTATAATTAAATACTGCATTAATTGTACAAACTGTGGGCTGCCAGGCCCAATAAAAAGATATATGATACTCAGACCAGAAAGGTTAAGCCTGATGGACCAGATCCGGCCTGATGGAATAAAAAAGGCCCAAAAGCCCTGATTATTAATTAAATTCGTAATTAATTAATAAGGGACAAATCAGATGTTGAAAAGAGTCCCGATAAGGATATAAATCCTTGAAGATTAGCCTCAAGGGGACCTAAAAGGATAAGGAATCAGTTTCCTACTATCTAGGACTCCAAAGTCCATTCTAATTATGAGACTTGCCCACCAAGTCGCCTATACCAAGTCCAATTCAAGGACTCCCAACATCTATATAAGGGGTCTCACCCCCACCAATCAGAACTACGTTTTTTGGCTTGATTCTCTAATTCACAGAGATACGTAGGCATCTAGTAAAGGCAGATTGAGTCACGAAACACGAGAGCAGCCATTAAAGGCCTTGAGCTCCCGAATCTTAGTATTAAATACAGCAAGTAATAACCTTGGTTTTTTATCCATAACATTTGGCACCGTCTGTGGGAAACAACAACAACCATGGCGAGAACACGGAGAACAATTGGAGCTCTAGAGGAAGGAACACCATTAGAGGCAACCCAGGTGATTTCATCAACCGTGGAGGTTCCTCCCCATTCAACTTATGCATCTACTCAGGGGGAAGCCCAGACAGGGGCAACTCATCCTCAGCCACAAGGGACAACTCCCCCGACTATTCAAGGTACGAATCCTCAAGTTCAACAAATACATATACCTATGAATTCTCGACCCGTCGGGTATGAATATTCAACTATTGTTACTACTAACCCCCCTTATGGGATGCCCCTTCATCCTGAGGTTGGAGGAAGCGGATATGCTGGGCGAAGCAAAGCACGAGGGCGGTCGCCCCCCTATATACGAGGTTTGGATCCTATCCCTGAGGATCGGGAATTTTCTGGTCCATACACTGAGAGAGACTCCGAATCTTCGGATGATGAAGTGGCCCCGAGAAGGAGGCGTCCTGGAAAAGAGCCAATGGTCGATGGAAGGCAACGCCCCCAAAGCACCCCAGGGGCGAATCCCCAAGAAGTGCAGGAAAAGATCAGGGCTCATGAGGCTGAAATCCAAAGGCTGAGGCGGGACTTGGAGGCTCACCAAGCCACCAGAACCCACATACCTCCTAGGGGGAGAAATCCTCCTCCCATCATAGACCTGGATGGTCCGGTAAGAAGAAGGGCTGTTGTCCCAAGAACTGATCCAAGCAATCTCCTTCCCCTTGGAGATCCTGATGATCCAACTCCACCCTTCACAGAAGAGATAATGAATGCCCATATCTCAAGGAAATTCAAGATGCCCACTATCAAAGCCTATGATGGCACGGGAGACCCCGCTAATCATGTTAGGACATTCTCTAATGCACTGCTGCTGCAACCCGTGAACGATGCTATAAAATGTCGGGCCTTTCCTCAAACCCTGTCGGGTATGGCTCAAAGATGGTACAGTCGCCTACCCCCAAATTCTATTGGATCATTCAGAGAATTAAGTCAGGCTTTTATTAAGCAATTCATCAGTGGAAGAGTCCATGAGAAAAGTTCAGCATCTCTTATGAGTCTTGTGCAGGGAGCTAAGGAATCCTTAAGAGATTACCTGAATCGTTTTACAAAGGAGGCTTTAAAAGTCCCAGACCTTGATGATAAGGTAGCCATGATAGCACAGCAACAAGGAACTAGGGATGAGTTTTTCAAGATGTCTTTGGCCAAACGACCCCCTGAGAGCATGTTGCAGCTCCAAGAGAGGGCAGGGAAGTATATCAAGGTTGAAGAAAGTATGAGGAAGACCGTAGTAAGTAATGAGCCCACTGGAGGCAAGAAACGAAAAACTGATTTGGAGTATATCGCTAAGGATAAATATCCTAGAACTGAACAAAACCCTGATTCAACCCCCAAGAAGGGAGGACCTGGGCAAAAGTTCACTGAATACGCTAAGCTGAATGCTCCCAGAAGTCAGATTTTGATGGAGATTGAGAAAGACAGAGATATTCGCTGGCCTAAGCCCTTGAAGGCTGATCCCGCCAAGCTAGATAAGGGCAAGTATTGCAGGTTTCACAAAGATGTTGGCCATGACACCGATGAGTGTAGGCAGTTGAAAGATGAAATTGAGTTTTTGATTCGAAAAGGAAGATTGAACAAGTATACTGGAGATGGAGGAGACAGAAATAGTAATGGAAGGAAGAACTTTGAAGATCGTAGGAGGGACCAAGATGATCAGGGGCGGAATCCCCAACCTAGAGGACCAGTTATAAACACCATTTATGGAGGGCCGAGACCTCGAGGGCCTGTGATAAACACGATCTTTGGAGGTCCAACTGCTGCTGGATTGTCCAAAAATTCCAGAAAGGCATATACTAGAGAGGTTATGCATATTGTTGGAGAAGCCCCGAAGAGGGCCAGGACAGAAGTAACATTGGCTTTTGATGATTCCGACCTAGAGGGTGTGAAGTTTCCCCATGACGACCCGCTGGTCATAACGCCGATAATAGGAAATAGCCCGGTTAAGAGGGTCCTTGTGGATAATGGTGCTTCTGTGGATATCTTGCTCCACGACACCTTTCTAAGGATGGGGTATAACGACTCCCAGTTGACACCAACCGACATGCCGATATATGGATTTGCTGGAGTAGAATGTCCTGTGGAAGGGATAATTAAATTGCCAACCACCATAGGTATGGAGCCAAGGCAAGCAACGCAGATGCTGGATTTTGTGGTGGTAAAGGCTAGTTCAACTTATAATGCTATCATGGGGAGAACAGGGATACATGCCTTCAAGGCAGTCCCCTCTTCCTACCATTCAGTCATGAAGTTTCCCACCCGAAACGGGATTGGAGAAGAGAGAGGAGATCAAAAAATGGCTAGAAGCTGTTATGTGGCCTCTTTGAGGGCAGATGGAGTCGGGGGGCAGGTTCTTCCTATTGAAGATATGGATGTTCGAGAAAATGATGAGAATAGAGGAAGGCCAGCAGAAGAATTGGTTTCGGTTCCTTTAGATCCCAAGAATCCTGAGAGGATGACTTTCATTGGAGCCACATTAGAGGAGCCCTTTAGAGGGAAGTTAGTGAAATTTTTGCAAGAAAATAGTGATGTGTTTGCATGGTCAGCAGCTGATATGCCAGGCATAGACCCGGAGTTAATTACTCACAAGTTAAACGTGGATCCAAGCCGGAAGACAGTGAAACAAAAGAAAAGAAATTTTGCCCCGGAAAGACAAGAGGCTATAAAGCAGGAAGTGGAAAAGCTCTTAGAGGCTGGTTTCATTGAGGAGATTCAATTTCCGGAGTGGTTAGCAAACCCTGTAATGGTGAAGAAGGCTAATGGAAAGTGGAGGATGTGTATAGACTTCACCGATCTGAATGATGCATGCCCCAAAGACTGTTTTCCGCTGCCTAGAATTGATACTTTGATTGATGCTACCGCTGGACATGAGATGCTGAGTTTCATGGATGGGTTTAGCGGATACAACCAGATCAAAATGCATAAGGATGACATTCCAAAGGTATCATTTATCACTGACTTTGGTGTTTATTGTTATCTTGTTATGGCGTTTGGTCTCAAGAATGCAGGAGCCACCTATCAAAGGTTGGTGAATAGAATTTTTAAGGATCTTATTGGTAAGACTATGGAAGTCTATGTTGATGACATGTTAGTCAAGAGTCTGGTAAAGACTGATCATATAGCCCATTTAAGGGAAGCTTTTGAGGTCCTGAGGTACCACAAGATGATGTTGAATCCGACGAAGTGTGCTTTCGGCGTAGGATCTGGAAAATTCTTGGGATTGATGGTCTCGGAGAGGGGAATTGAGGCAAATCCCGATAAAATAAAGGCGATCCTGGACATGGAACCCCCCAAAACTGTCAAGGATGTTCAGAAGCTCACAGGAAGGGTTGCTGCGTTAGGACGATTCATCTCCAAGTCAGGAGACAAGTGCTTGTCATTTTTCAAGTCACTGAAGAACATCAAAGACTTTGTATGGAATGAGGAAAATCAGAAGGCATTTGAAGAGTTAAAGAAGTATATGGGCCAGGCCCCGTTGTTGGCCAAGCCAGTTCTGAATGAAGTTTTATTTTTGTACTTGGCTGTTTCAGAGAGCGCCTTGAGCGCCGTGTTGGTTAAGGAGGAACTGAAAGTCCAGAAACCCGTATACTATGTCAGCAAAATTTTGCATGGTGCTGAGTTGAATTATTCAGCCATTGAGAAATTCGCTTTAGCCTTGGTAATGGCTTCAAGAAAGCTGCGTCCTTATTTTCAAGCTCACCAAATTGAAGTGCTAACAAATCAGCCACTGAGAAATATCATTCACAGTCCCAAGGCAAGTGGGAGACTGATTAAGTGGGCAATAGAGTTGGGAGAGTTCGATCTCAAGTATAAGCCACGTACGGCCATAAAAGCCCAGGCACTAGCTGACTTCCTGGTGGAATGTACCATACCCAACCAAGAAGTCGGGGGGCAGGAAGATACCATACCTCAAGACAAGGGAGTCGACAATGGGGACAAGGAGAAAGAATATTGGGTTCTCTATTTTGATGGAGCATCAAAAACAAATTCCAGTGGAGCAGGGTTGGTTTTGCAAAGCCCTGATGGATTCTTAATTGAGTATGCCATGAAGCTAGACTTCCCAACAACAAACAATGAGGCAGAGTATGAAGCCCTGATTGCTGGCCTTGGTCTAGCTGGGACACTTAGAGTCAAAAACTTAAAGGTCCGTGGAGACTCGAAGCTGATCATATCCCAGGTAAGGGGAGAATTTGAGGCAAGGGATGATACGATGGCTAAGTATGTTCGCCTAGTAAGGGCTGTGATGACCCAATTTAATGAATGCCATGTTGAACACATTCCAAGGGAAGAAAATGCTAAAGCAGATGCGCTATCAAAGTTTGCTTCATCTGAGATTGAAGAAAGTTCAGGAAGTGTGTACTTCCGTGTTTTGAAGACACGAAGCATAGATGTTAAGCTTGTGGCTCCCGTAGGCTTGGGGACGTCATGGATTGATCCCATCAAGGCTCACATTCAGACCGGTTGGTTGCCAAGCGATGCAATTGAGGCACGGAAGTTAACTGTTCGAGCACTAAGGTACTCTTTGATAGATGGGATTCTATATAAAAGATCTTTCGTGGTTCCTTACCTGAGGTGTCTCAGACCCGATGAGGCACGCTTGGCTCTTGAAGAAGTGCATGAAGGTATTTGTGGACAACACCTGGGGGGCAGGGCCTTGGCTTATAAAATAACCCGTTTAGGCTTCTATTGGCCAGAAATGATGGCTGATGCCAAAGAATATGTGAAGAAGTGTGATCGCTGTCAGAAGCATGCACCAGTTGTTAGACAACCCCCCGAGATGCTGACCTCTATCAACTCGCCTATTCCCTTTGCCATGTGGGGGATGGATATTCTAGGGCCTTTTCCTATGGCCACGGCACAAAGGAAATTTCTGATTGTAGCCATTGATTATTTCACCAAGTGGATCGAAGCCAAACCCTTGGCCAAAATCACAACTAAGCAGGTTGCACAATTCCTGTGGGAAAACATTATGTGCCGATATGGAATTCCCCGTATCCTCGTCACTGACAATGGAACACAATTCAACAATGAGGAATTCAAGAAGTATTGTGAAGAAAATGAAATTGAGTTACGATTCACCTCTGTGGCTCACCCGCAAGCCAATGGGCAAGCAGAGGTAGCAAATCGGATAATCCTGGATGGACTAAAAAAGAGGATCGAGAAGTCAAGAAATAATTGGGTGGATGAGATACTTCCAATATTATGGGCCTATAGGACTACCTGTAGAGTCACGACAGGAGCAACTCCTTTCATGTTGGCATATGGGGCAGAAGCAGTAGTTCCCGTGGAGATATCGCATTCCTCTCCAAGGATTCAGACTTTCAATGCTGTAGAAAATGAGGAAGGGCAGAGGTTAGCCCTGGATCTAATTGATGAAGTGCGAGATGAGGCACATGCAAAGATAGTAGAATATCAGAAAAAGGCTTCATTCTATTACAACCTAAGGGTTAAAGAGAGATTTTTTAAACAAGGAGATCTAGTCTTGAGAAAAATAGAGGCTTCTGGTGTTGGACAGAAAGGAAAGCTTGCCCCAAATTGGGAAGGGCCGTACAGAGTCAAGAGCGTTCAGGGTAGAGGAACCTACAAGCTGGAAACTATGGAAGGTTTTGAAGTCCCGAGGACCTGGCACGCACAAAACTTGAAGGTTTACTATGTGTAAGATAGGAGAAGTATGATTCTCACTTGTCATTGACAAGTAGGTTTAAAAGCACCTTGAAGCTTTGCTTGCATAGGATTTTATATTCCAGTAGAATTTACATTGTCTAGTTATTGTTGATTAGGGTCGAACCCATGCTATGTAAGGTTTTGGAAAACCAGACTTCATATTAAATAGTTTGAAATTATTTCTATCTAAGGATGTTTAAGGTTCAAATGCATATTAAGATTGTAAAGATAAAACAGAAAAAGGCAAGAAAAGCAACGTATAAAATATAACCCCGAAGGGTAACAAGTTCTGATACAAATAAAGTTCAAAAAGAAGATATACAAAAAGCTAGGCCTTGGAAGGATGAGATTCCTCAGAACCACTATCCGAAGTCTCTTCGGAAGTTTCAGTCGTTTCTTCGGACGTCTCGGTCGTCCCCTCCGAAGTCCCTGTAGAAGTTCCCTCGGCAGAAGATGATGGCTGTTGAGGCGCTGCTTTGGGAGATTCTTCCACCCTGGCCTTCTTAGCAACAGGCTCGAATTCCTCCTCGGGGGAATCTTCCTCCTCTCCATCCTTGATCATACCAGCAAGCTTTTCAGTAACACCTCCAAGCTCTGGAACCCGTACTGGGCAAGGAAAGGGCAACTGTTCAAGGACCTCGGGAAACTCATCCTGGATGGCCTCCACAGCAGCGTCCCAGCCTTCCTTATAGCTAACAGGATGAAGAAGGGCGTCATGCTCCACCATCAAGTCTTTGAATTCTTGAGTGTCCATCCAGCCATCAAAGGCTTTTTCCTTCTGCGCCTTCAAGATGACATTTTCAGCCCGGGCCGTCTCCAGGTCAGAAGTGGAAGAGGCCAATTGAGCTTCAAGGGCCTCAATTTTTTGATTGGCCTCCTCCAACTTCTTGTTGGCATCTTCCAGGCCAACCTTCCAAGCCTTGGCTTGGTGAATAGCCCCTTGAAAATGGGCGTTAGCCTGCAGGAGAAAACAGCAAAGGTTTAGAAAAGAAAGAAAAGAGAATTGTAAAAAGCATAAGTAAAGTACATACCGTCGCCAGAGCTTGGGCTCCAAACAGCTCATTCCCCTCCAAGTCCTGTTGGAGGACAAAATCTTGATAATCTACCGGGGAAATGGAATGCTTAGACCATTCCTTGGACAGGGCCGTGCTGCCCACAATTGAGTCCTTGCCCCGGATCCCCCAAGCAGGTTGAAAGTAGGCACCTGGCCTCTGCTTGGTGCGCAGAACTTGGCTGGGGCCTTCCTCATCTGGCTCCGTCGCCTGAAGAAGGAACTCCGGGAAGCGGTCACCCAGTCGAGGGTCCTTAAAGATCTTCCCGGCCCTCTTCATCCTGGTTGTCTCCAGGTCCTTCGGCTTGGTAGCCTCCTCAATCTTCTCAGCCACTGCGAGAAACAAAGTCAGTTGAAAATCAATGAAATAAAAGTGCAGGAAATAAAGGAGATAAGAAAGGGAACTTACTTTTCTTATTAACGGGCGAAAGGCCGCGTTCTACCAGGACGGTCTCCCGGATAAGGTCCCAACAATGGGAAGTGCCGTTGTCTTGCGTAAGGAGGTTGAAACCTCTAGCTTCCTCCTCAGACAAAGTTATGTCATTCGGGCTCCCGTCTACGGCCAGCCCAAAGGATGATCGAAACAGGGAGCCCCAATCTCCACCTTCCCAAATAACAAACAAAAAATCTTTCTTCCACCCCAAGTTGTTGTCAGGGATGGACTTCCCATTTACGATATGGGGGATAGTGGGGCGCTGGTTAATAGAAACCCAACCCGGACTTTTATCAGGGCTGTTTTTAAACTGAAAAATCTTCCTGAAGACAGCAACAGATGTGGGGACGTTGTGCTTGGCACATTGCGACAGATAACACAGAATCAACCTCCAGGAATTAGGGGGAAGTTGGCAAGGGCTGATGCCCACATCAGCCAGTAGCAAAGTAATGAATGGATGAAAAGGGAGTCTAATACCTGCCCTCAGAGTATCCCTATAGACGCATAGCGCGTCCTTCTTCCACTGACAGGCCCTATCGGCCGGACCCGCAAGAACAAGCTTAAAAGGCTCCTTGATTTTGAAGCAGCTGCTCAACTTTTCCAGCTCCTTGGGATCCCGTAAAGCACTGATATGATCGTGCGCGTCCAGATGCGCATCAGACGGATACTCGTCCCCTCGAGTGTTAATCATGTCGATTAAGGAAGTATACCTCGATCGAATAGGAAAATCATTGGACTTTCTAGCCACGTTCATCTTGGCCAAACGAGTCATTCTTTTGTCAGCCATCTGAAAAAAAGTATGAGGCACGTAAATAGGCTATCTTAAAATGGCACACAATGGAAAAATAATGAAAAGCAAAGGGAGGAATCTTACCTGAAGAAGCACTCCTGAAAAAAAGGCTTTGAGCTCCGACTTGCTGTTATTCCTCTGAGAATCTTAGCAGGAAGATGAAGAAGAAAACTAAGAAATGAGAAAGTGAGGAGTAATAGCCTTTCCTCATTCCTTTATATAAGAGGAAAAGGAAGTTGAAGGGACGAAAGGCCCATTGAGGACAAAAGCCCATAAGAAAAAGCCCAGAAAAAAGAATATTCCAGAATATTCCAAGGAATTCTAGAGCATTCTTAACAGGGTGTATTAATCCCAGATCAATAAAAGAGGCCCAATAAGATTTGAAAAGGCCCAATAAAAGAGGCCCAGTAAGATTTGAAAAGGCCCAAAAAAAGAGGCCCAATAAGATTTGGAAAAGCCCAATAATAGAGGCTCAGAAAAATTTAATAAGGCCCAACAAAAAAGGCTAGGCCCAAATCCAATTAGGATTTGGAAAATACAATACCCTAAATTAAAGCTAAATAAAGAAGGCTAGTGGAAGACCAGGAACCAGGTCGAAATCCAGGTCGTGAATCCTGCCCGAAATCTTTCGAGCAGACACCCGAAAATAGCGGGTAAAAAAGACCAGAATCCAGGTCGAAATCCAGGTCGTGAATCCTGCCCGAAATCTTTCGAGCAGACACCCGAAAATAGCGGGTAAAAAAGGCCAGAATCCAGGTCGAATTCCAGGTCGTGAATCCTGCCCGAAATCTTTCGAGCAGACACCCGAAAATAGCTGGAATAAAGGAACTGAATTGAGGTCGAAGTTTCGACCAGGAATGAGGTCGAATAAAACCAAGCATCTTTCAAAATAGGGGTTAAAAACCCAGGTCGAAGTTCGACTAGGATCCTGGTCGAATTCCAGGTCATGGATCCTAGTCGAAATCCTTCGACCAGGAAGCAAGAAAACCAAAGAATTTTCGAACAGGATTCAGGTCGAAATATCGACTAGAATCCTAGTCGAAATCCTAGTCGATAGGCTTATAAAAAAAAAAAAAAAAAAAAAAAGTCGACTAGGATCCTGGTCGAATTCCAGGTTCTAGATCCAGGTCGAAATTTCGACTAGGATCCTGGTCGAATTCCAGGTCGTGGATCCTAGTCGAATTCCTTCGACCAGGATGACAAGGCTGGCCCCATTTTTCGACTAGGATCCTGGTCGAAATTTCGACCAGGATCCTGGTCGAAATTTCGACCAGGATCCTGGTCGAAAAAAGGGCTGGAAATTTGAAAATTCCAGAAAATAGGGAAAAATCCCAGAAAATTCCAGAAAATAAGGAAAAATTCCAGAAAATTAGGGAAAATTCCAGAAAATAAGGAAAAATCCCAGAAAATTAGGGAAAAATTCCAGAAAATAAGGGAAAAATCCCGGAAATAAGGGAAAAATTCCTGGAAATTAAGATAATTCCTGAATAAAAGGAAAAATTCGTTGTAAATGTGTAGGTCGCTCCACACTTTACGGAAAAATGAGACCCTGTAAGGGAACCAATAGACTTAACTTCTGCGAAACCTAATCAATGTTTCCCAAAAGTTGGGGGGCAAATGATAGGGATAAATAAATTATGTTTGTATAATTAAATACTGCATTAATTGTACAAACTGTGGGCTGCCAGGCCCAATAAAAAGATATATGATACTCAGACCAGAAAGGTTAAGCCTGATGGACCAGATCCGGCCTGATGGAATAAAAAAGGCCCAAAAGCCCTGATTATTAATTAAATTCGTAATTAATTAATAAGGGACAAATCAGATGTTGAAAAGAGTCCCGATAAGGATATAAATCCTTGAAGATTAGCCTCAAGGGGACCTAAAAGGATAAGGAATCAGTTTCCTACTATCTAGGACTCCAAAGTCCATTCTAATTATGAGACTTGCCCACCAAGTCTCCTATACCAAGTCCAATTCAAGGACTCCCAACATCTATATAAGGGGTCTCACCCCCACCAATCAGAACTACGTTTTTTGGCTTGATTCTCTAATTCACAGAGATACGTAGGCATCTCGTAAAGGCAGATTGAGTCACGAAACACGAGAGCAGCCATTAAAGGCCTTGAGCTCCCGAATCTTAGTATTAAATACAGCAAGTAATAACCTTGGTTTTTTATCCATAACACTATACAAGCTAACTAGAGTAAAAACTAACCATGGTCAAGTAACCAAATAGTAACCTAGCTAGATAGGAAATGATAACCTAAAGGTTAGTAATAGTAAACCTAAAGTCTAAATTAAGTAGAATAGCTTGCAAACCTAGGATGATAGCGAAGATATTCATGGACTTAGTAGTACTAGGATATATCCTAAATCATATCTCACAAATCTTCTAAGAGAAGCATTTCCAAGAAGCAAGCAACAAAACTCACTCTCTCTCTCTCACTCTCTCTCTTCAAAACACAATGTTGATTTCAAGAACACCATGGAAAGAAAAATTTATATCTCATGTTCTACTCATTAACAAATCACCAATTTTAACCAAAGCTTCCTCATATCATGTGCAAGTTACGTTCAAAATTTCATGGCCATTGGATTAGAAACTCCTGGGCCAGCTTTCTACATAAAGTCTGATAATAGGGCTTTATTTCCAGTCATATGTCCTGAACATCCACTGTCCAGAACTAGGATATTTTTCTTGTTTCCCTACAATCACAAAGACCGCTATTGGTTAGTTTTAAGGACCCGAACTTGCTTGGATCCTTTGGCCTTTTTAAGTTTGTTAGCATTTGCAGTGGATTTAGTTTCTGAGTTTATGCTAACATGCTTTTTATCAGACTTTATATCAGACCTTGCATCAGAATTTATACTAGAAGGAATTACACTAACTTTCTTTGAAGAAGGTTTTATTTGATAATAATTATAGTACAGACTATGATATTCCTTACAAGTATAAATATAATTCCATAAACTACCACAATGAAAACAAGGATTTTGTGGTTTAAACCTAATAGACTGACTCTTAACTCCTGATCTAGGAGGTAAAGAGTTTATATCTTTATTTTTCCTGCAAAAAGAAGCAAGATGGTTAGAGTTTCCACAATTATAGAATTTCTTTCTAGGAGCATTAGGAACAGGCATATAATTATTGCTTTTATTCACACCTTCCTTTCTATTCCTATTTTTCCTAGCTTCCTTTACCTTGCTCACATTTCTAATCTCTTTCAGCTTATGCTTAAGCTGCTTCTTTGTCATTAAGCCAACATTTACCGCAATTGGTTTATCCTGTTTTAATTTGTCAGAAGTTGACTTTTTTTTTACTTCTGTTTTAGAATCATTCATCTTTTCAGATTTTGACACATTAGTTTTTACAACAAATTTAACAGGATTTACCTTTGGCTTTTCAGCTTTCTTGGTAAATTTTGGTTTAGATGACACAATTTCCTTTTCTTCGTTATCATCTAGGTAACCTAGTCCTTCTTTCCAATTTCCATTTTCTAATTTTCTGAGTTGTTTTTCCAGAGTTAGTCCAAGTTTTGATTATCTCCTTTTCCTTTTCCAATTCATATTTAAGAGATTTATTCAATTTTAGCAGTTCATCTCTAACATACAAAGCCTCATCTCTTTCTTTCTGAGTTTGATGGAATATAACTAACTCTTTTTCTCAGTAGTCATTTTTATTTTTAAGAGCAAGACTTTCAGATTTTAATCTTTCATTCTAAAGTCTGATCTCTAAAACTAATGAACATGGTTTTAAGATATAATCTTAGCTCAGAAATATCATCAGTATGAAAAGCAAGAGTTGAATGAGGTACCTTCAATTCAGCAGTTCCAGAACGGCTATAAGTATTTGCCATCAAGGCATAGTTCACCTCTTCTTCAGAATCTGAAGTGTCTGCCCAGTTTTTCTTCTTTGTGATAAGTGTCTGGCCTTTATCACTCTTTCCTTTCTTGCAAGCAGGGGAGATGTGGCCTCTTTCACCACAATTGTAGCATTTGACATTTGAGTTGTCTCCTTTGTCAGACTTTCCTCCTTTTTCTTCAGACTTTCTGAACCCTTTCTTTTCAGAACTTCCACCTTTCCTGGAAAACTTCTTGCCCTTTCTGAATTTCTTGTAGGCAATCTTTGTGATACCCTTCACCATAAGAGCACACAGTTGCATCATCTCTGCATCAATATCCACTTTAGATAAATTTTCAGATTCTGAATCATCAACATCAGAATATGATGACTCTGAATCAGACTGTATGATGAGAGCCTTTCCTTTGCCCCTCTTTGAGATAACCACTTTAGGATATTCCTCCTAAGCTTTAAGAGCAACTGTCTTTGACTTTCTTTAGTGGCAGTTTTCTAACAGGGGGTTATTTTTGACGTTCGTACTCCAGTGACAGATCATTCAAGAGTTTGGCAAACCTGTCATATAAATTAGTTAATGATTCATCAACTTTTGAATCAAAGTGCTCATACTCTTGTGTGAGTATAGTCTTCCTGTTCTTTTTGATGGCTTCAGTTCTCTGGCATCTTGTCTCCAAAGCATCCCATATTTCCTTAGCAGTCTTGCATCCAATTACCCTGTTTGACATGACATTGTCAATTGCACGATGAAGCAGATGCCTTACCCTTGCATCCTTGGTAATAGATGAGATGTCTTCAGGTGTTTAATCAGCTTTCTCCTTTGGTATCATCTTTGCTGGTTAATTAGCAACTGCAACAGAGAGCTTGGTAGGCTTATATGGTCCATCATTAATTCTATCAAGGTATTCTGGACCTGTGGCTACCAAAAACATAGCCATCTTTACCTTCCATATAGGATACTCAGATGCTCTCAGTATGGGAACCCTAATACTCTTATATCGACTGTGTGTTTGATTGTTTTGAGTATCTTGAGTTTTGGTGGGCTTAGGTGGAGTTTATGTTTCGTCAGACATGATTGTAAACTGGATCTCACTGTTTGTATATCAACAGAGAGGCTCTGATACCACTTTTTAGGTCACACAACACTATGGAAGGGGGTTGAATATAGTGTTTATACAATCAAATCGATTTAGAACACAAGTATGTAACAGTAATCAAGTTTATTCAATATAATAAGCTCTGTTACACAGTAGGTTAAACTACTCTAATATCACTAAGAGCTACTAGGTTACAATAAATAATGTTCTCGTGAATGATAACACTTATAGTGTAAACCCTAAGTTATGTTTATATAGTACACAATTACAAGATATCTTCTAATTGATATGGAATATAATTCTGTCTCCTAAAATATATCAATCAGATATTATCTTCTACAAGTCTTCTAGCTGTCCAAATCTTCATGCATATCTTCTTTTGTTTTAGTCTAGATCTTCTCCTGTAAATCAGCTGCATTCCTAATCTGAAGTACCCGTACTTAAGTCCTGATATAAATCTTGACGGCCTTAAGTTCTGATATAAGTTCTGACTTCAGTAAGTCCTGATTTCCAGTAAATACTGATAAGTCCTGATATTAAGTTCTGAAACTAAACATAAATCAGATTAGACATGATATCTCAAATATATCTAACACATAGTCAAATCCTTGTTCAAAATTGGTGGTGAATAGTAACTCCGAAAATCTCTTTTTGTTTTCTTGATTTTCATGGCATGATTTAGGATCCTTAAGCACAACCAATCCCTCCCAAGGTTAAACCATAAAGAATATAACCTCCCAAGTACCAAGAAAGGTATAAACCTTCATCCAAAACTTTGTTTAAGTTTTAAGTTTTAAGAAAAGTAAGTATCTTAGATATAAGTATGGTTTTGATGATTAATTTGATATTATCTTGATGTTTAGTTAATTAGTTTTAAGGTTGATAATTGTGGCCTCAATAACATGATGTTCTTGAGAGGAGCTAGTTTTGAGATGATGATTGTTGATGGTGGTATAATAATTTAAGACGTAAACGAAACTAGGATCGTAATCATAACCTCGTTAAAAGGAACAAAACTCAACTTAAGTTTTAGCAGAAGTTCCTGAATGTATAAACTGTAGTTTCTTGAAAAGTAAGACTTGATTATGATATACAATATTATGAGGATCGTTTAGGGGCTTGAATCTCTTGATTTCAACTTACGGATCAAAAGTTATGACCGTTTTAGTAAAAGTAATTAACGCGACAAAAACTGCTACAAATTACGAACTTTGTAAATAGAAATGATCGACTTACAAATATTTAAAAATCATGAAATTTTAACATATAGTAATAAATAGAGTTTATTAACTTCCATAAAAATTTCAAGTAAAAATATTAAGTTTTCAATTTTATAAAAATGTCGGAGCCGAAGTCACGCGGAGTACGAACGTCAAAAACAACCCCTGTTAGAAAACTGCCACTTCGGGATTTTCACCCTTGTTACCAGAAAACCATTTTCAAATAATGTGTTCTAAATTTTGTCTAGATCGTGCACGCGAAAATGGTGCATCAATTGAGTTAACGGTTTGAGAGATATCGACGTTTTAGTGAAAACGGTTTGAATAGTAAAACCCCGTAGTTAACCGAACTTTTGAAATACTTTTCACCTAATTAAATTCATTTTATCAAAATGAAACTTTATGATAAATATTACAAGCGCCAAGAAGCTCCTCGAGGTGGTTTCGTATTAAAATATTAATTTTACAATTTATTAAAAATGATAGAGTGCGAGTCGCGTAATAGGGATATTTGGTACAGTCAACTCTAGAAGACTACTTTGACCGTCCGTTTCGACCAAGGATTGTTACTTATTTCGGGTCTGTCGAATATTGAAAATTATTAAGTATTGTACTTATTTAGAAATATATGTTGGTGATGGGATTAGGAATACTGATTAAGATTCTGATATTTATTGATTAGAAAACCCGGAACGAGAGAAAGTCGGAAAACGTATCTTGAACTCCAGGCAAGTTTTCAAACCCTACCTTTTAAAACTGTTGTGTTGTGTTTGTTTTCAAATAAATGCAATATATACATGATGTTGTATTACGATATTTACTAATTGTGATATATAATATCATACGATATGTTAATGATTTTGGTGTACGAATATTACCGAATTCAATCGATAACGCTAGAGAGTAGCGTTGTATATTTGATGAGTATATTTTAGGCCGGGGATCGGTCAGTATAATTTGATGAAAACCCAGAAGTATTTTTAGAGGTGTTTTATTTAATAATATTAACGCTATAGTAGAGCGTGATGTATAAGTTGTAAGACCGAGAATCAGTCAGTTTTTATAAAGTATAAACCCGAGAATCATCTCGGAGATATTTTGGACGATTAAAAGTCCGTTCTTATTTTATTCCAAGGGACTCAATGTCCACTTATGAAGTATTAAATAACTCGAATTTATTTAAAATGATTTCCAAAGATCGTATTCCTTCAACTATATTTAATTACTCGAACAATAAATATTATTTTGGATATTCACTTAATATAGGATAGGTATTCTCCAATGATTGTTTATTTAAAACTCACTTATTTTATAAAGATTAATTTAATTATTTAAACATAAATTAGTTGAGGAATATTAATTCAAATATTCTTTTAAAAATATAATTATTTAAGGTTTAATTATTTAATAATTATTATTTAATTATTAAATATTTGTTAAATTATTTAATATGATTAAAAAATCATAAAACCTATTTTAAAATACTTTCTGAGTTTCAGAAAGTCATTCGAAAACTTTCAGATCGTCGAAAAATATTATCTCGACGTATTTTAAATATTTTGAATATAGTTTCAAAAGAAACTCTCCTTCATTAATATATCTGTTGAAAAGGTCAACTCACATTATCTTAGTACTTCCTCCGAAAATTCTCGGAAGTACATATATATACTAGCAATATGAGTTGTGCCTATCAATAAGCTAAACGATTTAGGAACTCGAGTAGTACGAGTTCTTGGGATATGATAGGATTTCTTAAAGGACAAGGGAGGGGTAGAGATCCAATACTTCGTGTATTGGGGAGACTACCAGTACCCTGGGAGACGGTACTATGTGTACCTAAGGACCTGCGAAGTGTGTGTATACCCAAAATGGGACACATAGCCCGTATGCGGCCAGGATGATAACAAAGAGTTTGGAAGTCATCCTCCTACTAGTAGAAAAGATTACTAATTTCCGTATTACGACTGATCATCGTTTGCGATGGCTCCAGTGAATGTCCTAAATTCTTCCAATTGGAATTGTGATGCAATACCGTAACCCGAGCCTATGTGCGAGGTTTACCATTAAGGTATTTATAGACTAATAAGTCAATTAAAGACATGGTTTCGAAAAGGTGTGTATCACCAGGAAAACTACTTTTGAATAAATATATATATATATCCTTATACAGATTAATATAATTTTTTTAACAGCCTTTTCATACTGTTGATTATCATGGATGTGCTTTCTTTTAAATGTCACAACACAACAGGTTACCAGTATACCAGTGTGAGACTTAGTCACTTGAAATCATGGGGGGAATCCCTTACAGCTTTGTCTCAGGTGGACCAGAGTATCCAGATAAGTATAAGATGTTAGGAGCAATTATTATAACTTTATATAGAGGTTACGAATAATTGTTTAAGATCCTGTAAAGTTCATTTGAGTGTAATAAAAGAAGATTACAGTTTGTACATCATTTTTAAGGCTATAACTAGTATGTGTGTGTGTGTGTGTGCCCGTGAGATTGGGGTCTATTGGATTATTGAATCTATACAGGTTACACATGAGTGAAGGATGGCGTGACGACCCAGATTCTTGACCCCAGATTTGGGGGCGTTATAGAAATGGTATCCGAGCATTAAGTTATAGTACTCAGTGACGAGAGTGTTAGGAGTCTATCTAGATGCGAGATTACGTAAGAGCTCATATAGAGTTCATCATTGGACTACCGGATGTAGCCCCAATGTGTAGGTTAGGATAAGTGTATATTTGAGGTATTAATTTATGACTAATAGAACCATTGGAGATTATTAGAATGATGAGAAGAAAAATTTGAATCATATATGATTTGGCAAGTATGTAGATGTCGAACTCGGAGCTGAGTCTCCAGGGCATTTTGGGTAAAGACGGTATTACCAATACCATATGATGATTGGATAACACAAGCCTAGTTACTCGTAGTTCCCCATAAGTTGCCCATGAGGGGGCATCACAGGTGAAAACCATGATGTCTAATTATCAGTATACTATTGAGGTTATTGACCCAAACTAGTTGAAGGTGTCATTTTACCAATGAGGATATGAATACCGTGTGAATAGCGAATTCAGCAGAGATAATGTCCAATATACCGCGAATTCAGCAGAGATAATGTCCAATATACCCTTGAAGATTTTATTTTCATTAAGGAAGATTTGAACGTAATATATGAATGTTATTGTAAGACGAGTACACTATATGATATAATTAGTGCGCTTAACATATAAGGTTATGATGGCTTAGCTCAAAAATCAAGAGCATCGAGAA
This sequence comes from Apium graveolens, assembly GCF_009905375.1. Classification (NCBI taxonomy): domain Eukaryota; kingdom Viridiplantae; phylum Streptophyta; class Magnoliopsida; order Apiales; family Apiaceae; genus Apium; species Apium graveolens. Next base: position 40,144,580 of record NC_133656.1, on the reverse strand, counting down.
TCGATGGCATGTCTACAATTAAATGGTGTAAGATTACAACGAGCGATGGTTCGATCTTAGAACCTTCTAAAAGGATAGACCAGTGAGTCTAGAGCGGAATTCTTCAATAGAAATAATATCAGAGACTATGTATCTATATTCGTAGACCTCAATATATTCGGTAAACGTATGTTCAATTACACATACATGCCATCGAACTTATGGACTGCATTGAGATCCCTGAGAGATCTCTTTGATATGTTCCCAGGGGGGACCGACCACTTGTAATTAGTAACAGATGCATGTAGCAGGCCCCTATCAGTTTAATAGATGCTTTTGGAATATTTCTGATTAAGGTCTTCGAGGAAAAATACTGGAATGACAGATATACGTACGAAAGTCAAGATATTAAGCAATTTTAAAATTATATCGAAAGAGAAACTAGTCGAAACATGGAATTACGAAGAAGAAGAGGTGGGATCATCCTCAGATGGATAATGACGAGATTTAGGATAATCGGTGAAATATTTTGGGCACCTACTCACTGTCACGTTACTCCCTCCAAACTGTTGATCATTCGTATTGCCTTGAAAAGTCATATCAGGCAATCCTTTTAGTTCCCTACTTTGAACTTCTGATGTGACCAACAACTTGAATAGTCTTTCTTCGCATCAGGACTTGTTCAATTCTTTAGTTGATCCATGAACTTTCATTGATAGATTATGATCTTCTTGTTCAACTCAGAGCTATTTATACTTCATTTCAATTATCTAAGAGATTTTTAATAAATTTTCCTCAATTCATCGATGAATATTCATAATGAGTATCTTCAATTGATTCTTCTTTCTTACTTGCTCTTCTCGGTCAAGATTATAAATATCTAACAAATTATTAAAAACATGGATGATCTAATATATATAGATTCCTCGGTAATCCTTTTCTTTTATTCGGGATGAGATTGTATATTGAACTTTGAAATCATAGTAAGGGTATCAATTTGATATTGGTATTCTGAATTCAATTCTATTCTAATAAAGTATGTGAACAAGGGACCTCTGAGTGTACCATTTTATTGGCAAGAAATATTTGATGAGAGGCTATCGATTTTTCCGATGCCAAGACCGCTCAATTCAGAGTTATAGTTGCTATGGGCCAAACCGATTGAGCTGGCCATTTTCTTAGCCGATTGATAATATTGTTTGATATGGAGTAGTTATTATTTTTCTAGTTCCATTTCCAATCAAATTTTTATTATTCCATAGTGCATTATATATGCAAAATTTAGTTGTTGATGGAATTTTCAAAGAATGATTTAATTGAGACCTTACTAGGTCGCCCACTCAAACGAGAACTCATATTCAGTTTTATGAAATATTTTATTTATGAAATGTTCTATTCCTTCGTTTATATAACGAATATCCAATTAAATTCATAAAGTGATTGAAGAACAATATACTTCCTTATTTGTTAATCATTGAATAAAATTTCTTCTTTCGAAATAGCATCTCTATGAAACCTCAATGGTTAACCTTTAATTGAGGATGTTAATCGAAATTTCTTTCATTATTCGAAAAGAAAAGTATTCTTTTAATGGGGATATTCTACAAGTACAATTTGTATGATATTATTATTCAACAATCATTGCTTTTAAGGGATATTCTCTATAATATCATAATATAAATTCTAAGGACATGGAAGGATAATCCTTGTTGTATTCTTCCTTCCAAGTTATAAATCTTTTGAGTATTGCGACTCTTTTATTCAGAGCTCATTATTTCTTCAAATATTAGATTTTGAAATCTTGTTAAGGTTGTCTAAATTACATCGATATCGTGAAAATCATTTTTCAAGGCTGATTGCCTTTTGAACAAAGAGAGTATAGTTGAGAACCAATTGTTGTACTATAAGATTGAAGACTCAGTGCTAAGATGGTGCAATCGGAGCATCGTGATGAGTAAGTTATTTTAACAAGGAAATACCATGTTAGTTATCATCCTAACTATCTTTAACATAGTTATAGAAGGACGATAATATAGATACAACGTGATTAGTGAGGTACGCTTCTATGAAACATTATCGGGATAGGTACTAATGAATTCGGGAAAGACCAAGCATGTATGAATTCGAGGAATAGAATTTTCAAAAAGTGAAGGTAAGATTAGTAACAACCCCATGTTAGCAATACTCAACGATAATAATAGGATTTTATGTGAAGTATAATGATACGTCTACGCAGCTTAAGGACCGTGACATAAAGCGTCCAAATAATGATCTAAAATAATAACGATAAGGTTCACACTATAAGGGATGAAGAGTTTAACTTACGAGGAAAATATGGGTTTTTTTCTCCCAAAGTGTATACTTACACTGGACACGAGGTAGAGGCTATAGTCAAATTGAAAAATGATTATGATTCAGAAATCTATTATCATCAAGGAAAGGCCAATATGGTGACCGACACTTTAAGTAGGAAAAGATAGATTGAGATTAATAAATTTCAGGACAACTGATGAGGAGGATTGCATGAATGAATTTTCAAGATTAAGACAATATGAAGAGAACCCTTTATTACGTAATGGAAAGAATTAATGATGCCTAGAAACTTAAAAGGATGTTAGTCATGACCGAATATGAAAAAGGGATGTCATTGAGTAGTTAAGTAAGTACTCAACATGATTGAAAGTGAAAACGGAATGACGCGGATTAAAATTTTGGCGATTGTGGCTTGTAAACGACCCAAATGGGAGTAAGAGTTTATTATAATAAAGTTTGAACGAGGATTATCAAGAACCAAGTTATCCATCGTGCTTATTTATTATACAAACGATAGATCTCCACTCTAAAAATTGTTATGAACATGAAAGAGATAATTGGTGATAGAGAGACCCCGTGATATTGCGCCACGCAAGGACCCAAAATTAATTTCACAACTGGATTATTTCCCAAGATATTTTGCGAGAAAGGACGAACAGAGGCATGACTTAAAGTTCTTAAATCGACAAGTAGGATGGGAGGATTATCCAGACCATTGAAGATTCGTCTATCGGCTTGCCTTTTATTTGGAACGGTTAGGAGAATTGCTTATCATTGATAGAAAATTCATACAGATGTACTTACCACGTGAGCATACGGAAAATAGACGCCAATATCCTTTACGAATGACTACGTGGAAGAATGAAGGATGTTATGGTTAGAGCTGAATGAAGGCAAGGAAGATCGTACACGCCCTTTAAAGGCCACTAGTAGTTGTTCCCAATAAATGTGAATACCTCTAATGCGCTAAGGAGAATAATGAATACGACCCAGAAGGTATCGTAGTATTATAAATATTATACGAGGAATGATTAAAGAAGTCTGACCTATAGAGAAAGCTGATCGTTCCATAATTCTAAAGTGTATCAATCAATTGCGTATGAAATGGCGCTTCCTTCAAGATGGGAACAGGACCCGACGTGTCTTACGTTACTACGGGAAGAAATGTTAAATTTGGTGCTAAGCGTGTAGCAGGAGACGATCGTGTAAAAATGCAATGGGAACTTTTTACATAAAATAATCGAGAGAGATGATGCGCTGAAATGAGGTAAGGAACGAAACTCTAGCACTAGTAAGAGTGATTGAGGGGGAAACAAATAAGTTGAAGGAGTATTCCAAATACTAGAAGATGCGCTAATAGTCAATATTTTAGATCTTTAAGGAAGACGAAGTGACCAATTGACGTTAATCGAATTACCGACAATAATGAGTTATCATGCGAGCATCGGAATGGCTACAAAGTGTTGTATAGAAGAAAGAATCGTTCTCCCTTAGGTTGGGAAGAAATTGGTAAGCAAAGGATATCGGACTATAGTTGAGTCAATAGACCGAAGATATTCCTAGAACTTACCAGAACTCGGCTAGTGGCAGCCCCGGATGAACAATAAAGATATACGGACCAAAACTATAAAGACAGAAAGTACGAAGTAACGGACCAAGTATTGTTGAGTGATGAGATTCTAAAGGGGAAGAAATATTGAACCCAAGGTTTATTGGACCAGTTGAAATCTTTAAAAGACTAAGAAAGTTGGCTTATAAATTAGCATCATCGTCAAACAGTCACCAAGTTTATAACGACTACCACGAATCGAGGTTAGGAAATTTAACTGTCAATGCCGAAAATATATTTGACGTACGAGTGGAAATTTTATGAAGAGATCCAATACTAATTCTGGGACGGAATCCTTTTAAGGGGGATGACTGTAAGAACCCAAATTTTTGACATTAGTAAAAGACCTTTATGAATAGTAACTTTGTGGTTTAATAAAAACTTTTACGACCACGCCATATACGAGTTTATAATTTAAGATTCCAAGTTGATATTGTGATTATACGTACCAAATGAGTGTATGTAAACGCTATTAGTTTTCGAAGAAAACGAACTTTAAAAAATGGTCGTATATATGAACCATCAAGGATTACGAGAATCACAATATAATTATATATTTAAAATCCTACAAATTTAAATCCAAGTACGATACTTCAAAACATAAAGAACGTATAAGAAAGGATTTACACCGCGAACCGTTTACGAGAATTTATTACGAAAACAAATAAGTGAACGAGCGAACACGTAAACGAATAAATAAATGTATCTAGCCAGGCTAAGTATACAAGCTAACTAGAGTAAGAAACTAACCATGGTCAAGTAACCAAATAGTAACCTAGCTAGATAGGAAATGATAACCTAAAGGCTAGTAATAGTAAACCTAAAGTCTAAATTAAGTATAATAGCTTGCAAACCTAGGATGCTAGCCAAGATATTCATGGATTTAGTAGTACTAGAATATATACTAAATCATATCTCACAAATCTTCCAAGAGAAGCATTTCCAAGAAGCAACAAAACTCTCTCTCTCTCTCTTCAAAACACAATGATGATTTCAAGAACACCATGGAAAGAAAAATTCATATCTCATGTTCTACTCATTCAAAAATCACCACATTTTAACCAAAGATTCCTAATATCATGTACAAGGTACGTTCAAAATTTCATGGTCATTGGATCAGTATAGCATAGTCAAATCCTTGCTCAAAATTGGTGGTGAATAGTAACTCCGAAAATCTCTTTTTATTTTCTTGATTTTCATGGCATGATTTAGGATCCTTAAGCACAACCAATCCCTCCCAAGGTTCAACCATAAATAAGAGAATCTCCCAAGATACCAAGAAAGGTATAAACCTTCATCCAAATTTTATTTAAGTTTTAAGTTTCAAGAAAAGTAAGGATCTTAGATATAAGTATGGTTTTGATGATTGATTTGATATTATCTTGATGTTTAGTTAATTGGTTTTAAGGTTGATGATTGTGGCCTCAAGAACATGATGTTCTTGAGAGAATATAGTTTTTAGATGATGATTTTATGATTGTTGATGGTGGTATAATGAATGAAGACGTAAACAAAACTCGGATCGTAATCGTAACCTCGTTAAAATAAACAAAACTCAACTTAAGTTTCTGCAGAGGTTCCCGAAAGTATAAACTGTAATTTCTTGAAAAGTGAGATTGATTATGATAGACAATTTTATGAGAATCTTCTAGGTGCTTGAATCGCTTGATTTTAATTTACGGATCAAAAGTTATGACCGTTTTAGTAAAAGTGATTTACGCGACAAAAACTGCTACAAATTACGAATTTTGTAAATAGAAATGATCAACTTACAAATATTTAAAAATAATGAAATTTTAACAGAGAGTAATAAATAGAGTTTATTAACTTCCATAAAAATTTCAAGTGAAAATATTGATTTTCAATTTTATAAAAATGTCGGAGCCGAGGTCACGCGGAGTACGAACGTCAAAAACAACCCCCTATTAGAAAACTGCCACTTCATGATTTTCACCCCTGTTACCAGAAAACTATTTTCAAATAATGTGCTCTAAATTTTTTCTAGATCACGCACGCGAAAATGGTGCGTCAATTGAGTTAACGGTTTGAGAAATATCGATGTTTTAGTGAAAACGGTTTAAATAGTAAAACCCCGTAGTTGAACGAAATTTTGAAATGCTTTTCACCTAATTAAATTCATTTTATCAAAATAAAAATTTTATGATAAATATTAAAAGCACTAAAGAAGCTCCTTGAGGTGGTCTCGTATTAAAATATTAATTTTACGATTTATTAAAAATGATAGAGTGTGAGTCGCGTAATAGTGACATTCGGTAAAGTCGACTCTAGAAGACTACTTTGACCGTCCGTTTCGACCAAGGATTGATACTTATTTCGAGTCGGTCGAATATTGAAAATTATGAAGTATTTTACTTATTTAGAAATATAAGTTGGTGATGGGATTAGGAATACTGATTAAGATTCTGATATTTGTTGATTAGAAAACCCGGAATGAGAGGAAGTCGGAAAACGTATCTTGGACTCCAGACAAGTTTTCAAACCCTACCTTTTAAAACTGTTGTGTTGTGTTTGTTTTCAAATAAATGCAATATATACATGATGTTATATTACGATATTTACTAATTGTGATATATAATATCATACGATATGTTAATGATTTTGGTATACGAATATTATTGAATTTCAATCGATAGCACTAGAGAGTAGCGTTGTATATATGATGAGTATATTTTAGACCGGGGATCGGTCAGTATAATTTGATGAAGACCTGGAAGTATTTCAGAGGTATTTTATTTAATAATATTAACGCTATAGTGGAGCGTGATGTATAAGTTGTAAGACCGAGAGTCGGTCAGTTTTTATAAAGTATAAACCCGGGAATCATCCCGGAGATGTTTTGGACGATTAAAAGTTCGTGCTTATTTTATTCCAAGGGACTCGATGTCCACTTGCGAAGTATTAAATACCTCAAATTTATTTAAAACGATTTCCAAAGATCGTATTCCTTCAACTATATTTAATTACTCGAACAATTAATATTATTTTCAATATTCACTTAATAGAGAAGAGGTAATCTCCAACGATTGTTTATTTAAAACTCACTTATTTTATAAAGATTAATTTAATAATTTAAACATAAATTAGTTGAGAAATATTATTTCAAATTTTCTTTTAAAAATATATTTATTCGAGGTTTAATTATTTAATAATTAATATTTAATTATTAAATATTAAATATTTGTTAAATAATTTAATATAATTTAAAAATCATAAAACCTATTTTAAAATACTTTTTGAGTTTCAGAAAGTCATTCGAATACTTTCAGATTGTCGAAAAATATTATCTCGACGTATTTTAAATATTTTGAATATAGTTTCAAAAGAAACTCCCCCTCATTTATTTATCTATTGACAACGGTCAACTCACATTATCTAAGTACTTCCTCCGAAAATTCTCGGAAGTACATATATATACTAGCAACAAGAGTTGTGCCTATCAATGAGCTAAATGCTTTGGGAACTCGAGGAGTATGAGTTCTTGGGATATGATAGGATTTCTTAAAGGACAGGGGAGGGGTAGAGATCCAGTACTTCGTGTATTGGGGAGACTGCCAGTACCGTGGGACACGGTACTATGTGTACTTAGCCCGTATGCGGCCAGGGTGATAACAAAGAGTTTAGAAGTCATCCTCCTACTAATTTCCGTATTACGCCTGATCATCGTATGCAGTAGCTCCAGTGAATGTCCTAAATTCTTCCAATTTGAATTGTGATGCAATACCGTAACTCGAGCCTATGTGCGGGGTTTACCATTAAGGTATTTGCAGACTAATAAATCAATTAAAGACATGGTTTCGAAAAGGCGTGTATCACCAGGAAATATACTTTTGAATAAATATATATATCCTTATACGGATTAATATAATTTCTTTAACAGTTTTTTCATACTGTTGATTATTATGGCTGAGCATTATTGTTCACTCTTGCTTTCTTTTAAATGTCACAACACAACAGGTTACCAGTATACCAGTGTGGGACTTAGTCACTTGAAATCATGGGGAGAATCCCTTACAGCTTTGTCTCAGGTGGACCAGAGTATCCTGATAAGTATAAGATGTTAGTAGCAATTATTGTAACTTCATATAGAGGTTATGAATAATTGTTTAAGATCCTGTAAAGTACATTTAAGTGTAATAAAAGAAGATTACATTTTGTACATCATTTCTAAGGCTATAACTAGTGAATGTGTGTGTGTGTGTGTCCGTGAGATTGGGGTTTGTTGGATTAATAAATCAATACAGGTTACCCATGAGTGAACGATGGCGTGACGACCCAGATTCCTGACCCCAGATTTGGGGGCGTTACATAAAGGAACCGAAGCTAAAGCAGGTTGAAACTGCGTCTCAACCTCCTATGGATACTGTATAATATATATATTATTATAATATATAATTATTATTTGAATATATATATATATATGCTTTTATAATTTAGAAGGAATAAAATGGTGGATATTTTATTAATGTTTGACGAGTTCTTGTTTTTAATTGATAATGTGCTAATTGTTAAGTGTTGAATCGATCCTTGTTAATTTCTGAAAATATTTCTCTAAATATATTATTTTCAAAAATTATTTGAAAGCCGGTCGTATTGATATCGGTAAATTAAAATTATTTTAAAATATCCGAGAAATATTGTGCAATTACTTTTATCAATAAATAATTATTATGTGATTATTATGAGAATTTTGGTGAATTATCAGATGATTGATATTTATATTTGGGTGTGTATATGTGATAAAGTGTAAGTATTTTAATTTTTAATATGTCCAGAATAAAGTATAGATAATTATGGTATTTTTTTGGTAATTTTTGGAGTGTTATAAGATTTTATAAGGATTTATAGATTTAATAATTATTTTCTGAGTAATTATAAAACTATTTTCTAAAGCCGGGAATCGTCCAACTTCAACCGTTTTTGCGTTTTTACAACCCAAAACTCTTCGAAAAACTCCTTCATAACCTAATCTGATAATTTCGGACATTTTCCGAGTTTTGACTTTTTTGATCCGGATTACGGTTTGACCTGTGCGCGTCCCGACGTAAAATTTTCGATACGATAATCATTTCGGTAAATCAATAAAACTCGTAATCTCGAGAGACGGGATATTTTTACATTATTTTCTCATAGGGCGTTTTATAAGAAGTTCGGTTTTGATAATTATCCAAATCTAATATTAAATTGTATCATTTTTATAGTTAATTAGCGGCTAAGTAATCTATTTTTGAATCTGATATATAAGTGTAAATTCAGTATTAAATTCCGGAATGTTTCAAAAATCATGAAACTTATATTTTATTAGTATTTGAATATTTTGAGAATTTTAAAATTATTTCGGAAATTTTTTGGGTTATATTTACCCGTACGTTTGTTAGTTAAATCGTAAAATGCGTATAACGCGCGATTTATAAATGTTTTAAAAATTATGAAAATTTTATTTTATTAGTTTTTAAATATTCCGAGAATTTTAGAAATATTTCGGTTTCATAAAAATTATCTGACCGGGTCCCTATTGGGACGTCAATCCCCACAAAAATTGTATTTTTATTTTTATAAAATCGTGGGACTTTCAAATATATTATATTTTCATATTTTTGAAATATTCATAATTTTGAGGAAATTTTGGTATAAATTTTATATTTATTTGATTAAATATTATTTCTCGCTAATTATTAATTTTAGGCTAATTGTTTAAATGTTGTATTATTTTAGTTAAAAAAAAGAAAACAAAAAGAAAAAATAACAAAAGAAAAAAAGAAGAAGAAAGAAATCCTATAAACTACCCGCAACCCCCCCCCCATTTTAGTATACCCACCACAACCCCCAACTCTTTGTCTCTTTTCTCTCTCCCCTACTTATATACTTTTAATTTTCAAAAATTCATTTCTTACAAACCGTTCATCCAAATTTCAATTGTTATATATATAATCGATCATCGCTTCGATATCTACGCATAGGTATATATGTTGCGAGGTTTTGAGAAGAAAATTTGCGGAACATATTTTCCATTTTAATTTATTTTCGGGGCATAGAAAAGGATTTTGACGGTGTTAATTACTCCACATAGCTTCTCAGCGTGTATATGTTTATGGCTATGAATTTTGGTTTTTTCTGGAGATATTTTCCGGACATCAGATATTGTCTTTGGGGTGATCAAAATTTATTTTGGGTATCGATTTCGAAATTCCGCCTTCGTACCTGTGTATATTATAGCATGTTAGTGTTTATATATTTATTTCATAAATTTCAGAAGTTATTGTAGAAGTCGCTTTTGGCTAGGGCTGTCAAACGGATAATTCGGATACGGATACACCTATATTCGTATCCGCATCCGTAATCGTCGGATTCGAATAAGAACAATATCCGCTTTATTTTGGATATAGATATTATCCGTTTTTTCTCGGATACGAATGCGGATATTTCGGACGGATATCGGATATTTTGAATTTTTTAATGACCTTACCGTATTGACGATGATTTTAGAATATTTTTTACGATTAAATTCAAATGATATATTTATATATGTATGAAGTATGTGTACAATCATGTAAAATTTGTATAAATGTAATATTTAATGTATATACATACACTATAAACTAATTGAATAAATCTTAAATTATATATAATTATATATTTATATAAATTAAATGTCATATATTTATTTGATTTCGGATTCAAATGTCCCGGATTCGAATATGGATAATATCCGCTTTATTTCGAATATGGATAATATCTGCTTTTTCTCGGATACGAATGCAAATTTTTCGAACGGATATCGGATTTTTCGAATTATTTTGACAGCCCTACTTTTGGCCGTGTTTTTCGTTTCTGGAGTGTTTATACATGCAAATAAAAATTATTGTGTGTTTTAAATGTATTGATTTTTTATTAGAGTATAGTTGGATTGTGTTGTTTGGGATTGATTTTGAGGGGTATGACCCCGGGAAAAGTCCGTTTTACAAAGACGTTATTTCGAAATTTTTTCTAAAATATTTATTTAAATTTCAAATTATTATCTTTTATTATTTTCGAAAATCATAATTTAATTCAATTATTTATAATTTGTTTTGATGTATTCTTATTTTATTTGTAAGAAATAAACTGTTCATCCGTTTAATACGAAACGAACGCGTATAGACTCAGAAAAATATTTTGTTTTCATTAAAAATACTTTTGAGACCTAAATTCTTTTGTTTCGAAAGGTCTCTTGTTTTACGAGTCATTCTGAGTCGATTTTTGAGCGATAAATCATATTTTTGACCCGATTTCAGTTTTAAGCGTACCGAGTCGAACCTTTTGGCGAACCGAGTCCTGTGTTATATGAATTATGTGATATGTGAGTTACGTGTTTATATGTTATGTGAATTACGTGCGTACGTGGGTCAAGAGTATTGTATTTGACTGTCTTCTTTATGTGCGGGCTATCGTATGGGTAGACGATGAGATTTTGACGCGCAGTTCGTCGAGTAATTATCGTTTAGGTGAATAAAATTGTATCTTTTAATCATAGATGCGGATCACTCGAGTTGATCGGGACAAGACATTGGAAAGAATGAGATGGAATGGTATTGGATAACTGGCTTCTAGCAATCGCAGGAGCTGCATATCAGTAAAGTGTTGAAAAGAAGGTTGGTGATGTTTTGAGACAGAATGTCAGAATAGATGTGTCATTGCGAGTGTGAATAACTACTAAATCTCAAAGGCAGGTATCCCTATCATCACTTATTGTTCAAGTGATATTTATTTGAAATCTTCTTATGCAAGTATTGTTTTCCCTATTCTCTGTTCGGAATAGATAAATGTTTTACATATCGCTGAATTAAATGATTCTGTTTATGCAAGTACTCTTCTGCTATAAATGATTGGATTTATAAATGTTTTGGATTTTGAGAAATATGATTTGGTTGCGCGTATTCTTGCCCAAGTGAATGGGGGAATAAAATTATTTCGGGTGTCAATTATTGTAATATCCGGGACATAGCGTGTAATTATTTTTATTGATAAATGATTATTATGTGATTATTATGTGATTTTTGGTGAATTATCTGATGATTGGTGTTGTTATGTGGATGTTTATATGTGGTAAAGTATAAGTATGTTAATTTTATTAATGTCCAGAATAAAATATAGATAATTAAGGTATTTTTCTGGTAATTTTTGGAGTGTTATATGATTTTATATTAATTTATGAATTTATTAATTATTTTATGAATAATTACAAAATCATTTTCTAAAGCCGAGAATCGTCCAACCTCGACCGTTTTTACGTTTTTACAACCCGAAACTCTTCCGAAAACTCCTTCATAACCTAATCTGGTAATTCTGGACATTTCCATGTTTTGACTTTTTCGATCCGGATTACGGTTTAACCTGTGCGCGGCCCGGCGCAATATTTTCAATACGCTAACCCTTTTTGATAACATTTTCTTCGTACAAATCGTTTTATAAAATCCTGGTTTTGATAATTATCCAAAACGGGATAATGCTTATCCAAAACAGGATAACGCTTATCGAAAACAGGATAATAATTATCCGATGGGATTGTATTTATAGTTACTTAGCGGCTAAGTAATGTATTTGTCGATCCAACACGATCCGAAACGTACTAATATTCCATAAATATAAATAGCCAATACAATATGGTATTTTGTACATATAATCATTTGCAAACAGTAAAACTATATAGTTTACAGAGAAAAACCTTAAAATTCATCGCGTTCTTCATAATCAAACGCACAAAGGAAGACGTTAACGAACTCCGATTCAGGCATGCAATATATCAAATCGAAGCTCTCGAAAAGTTCTTTCATAATCAATCATCCATTTCAGTGCAGAAATTAAGGTGATTTTCTTATTTAATTATTTTAATTCGAATTATTTAGTAATTAAAATATGAATTTTTGTTCTTGATGTTGTTTGTGTGATTTGATGCTAGAATTATGTAGATTTTTTTTCCTGGTCATTTTGGTATATTATATGATGAATTTGGAGTTCAATAACATGTTCAAATTGATGTTTGATTCTCGAATTGAAGAAATGGGGTTTATGTGTTTGAATGTTCTTAATTGAAAATTAGGCGTTTCTTTGTTAAAGGTTATTAAATGAAATTGATTACATGGTTGTGTAGATCGTTTAAAAATGATTCGAATGGTATGATTGAAATCAACAAACGATACCAGGAAGTGGCTCGTCGGAAAATCGATTGAACCGGCGGCGATATTTTCAGTTGATTATTCTGTTCAATCTGTGCATGGTTTGGTGTTTCTGTTGCTGCAGACATGTTTCTGGGGAAGGGAACTTCGTCCCCTGTTAATTTTATGCATTTCTGGGCAGTCTGTAGCTCGCCGGAAAGCTTGGTGGCCGCCGTTAATGGCGGCCGGCCACCGGAGTTGCAGTCGGGGAAGACGACGGGGGAAAATTACCCTTTAGTACCCTGAAGTTTTCCCTGATTTGCAAACTTAATATTTTGGTTTTAAAAATTTATAAAATCTGGATTCCTGTTTATAAAAATTTCAAAAATTAGATTTCTATTTAATTATTTTCAGAAAATGTATTTTCTTTTTATAATATTTTCAGAAATTAATTTTTAATCATTTAAAATTCCAAAAAAAATCATTATTTAATTTATGAAAATTATTTTTATGTTAAAAATAAATCCTAATTAATGAATTAATTAATTTTAGTTGATAATTAATTAATTATTTAGTCAGTTAATTTAAATATTAATTGATTAATTAATTTAATTAGTTATTAATTAATTTTAATTGATTATTTAATTAGATTTAATTACTTATTTGGATTTAAAAAATTCCGAAAAATAGTTTCGAGCTTTGAAATATTATTTGAAATTATTTTTGAGACTCGATAATTATTATAAAATTGTTTTAAAGTCAGATTCGGGTGTTCAAACCCTATTATTTAATTATAAAATAATTTGAAGACCTATTTTAACTCCGAAAAATGTTCAAAAATTCATAATAAATACCTTGAAAACCATTTTGACCCTGAATCTTCTTTGAAAAATTATTTTGATTGAATATCTTGCGTGCTATGTGCTACGTGCTATCTGATTGATGTGTTATATGCCTATGTGGTTATTGTTTAACTGTTTTAGTCATAACTTTCAATCCGTAAACCGGATTTGGGTAAAATGAAGGGTAGATGGGAGCTTATGACATCTATGTAACAATTAGAATGATATGAGATTTAGTATTAATAGATACTTGTGATGCCTAGAAGAGTAAGCGAGGCATAGAAAAAGAAAGTCAGTGATCTGTAAATACATACACGCCATAAACCAAGTATTTCAATAGAATTTCTTGAGCATACACAAACTTATACACCCTGAAATACCCTACCACATCCAAGATCAATACTATGTATTATCATTGAACCATTATTCTTCAGATACTTGATTCTTCATCGGGCTTGAAGCCGTTCTTCATATTAACACCTTGATACACCCTAGTGATACCTGTGAAATGTTTTATGCTCTGAGATAAATGTTTTATCAATGTTAATCATGATTATGCTTTTATTGAATTGCAATGGTTATCATATTGAATTGTTTTAGAATTGGATGGTTTTATAAATTTATAAATATGGACCAGATTCGTGGTCAGACCAGATTCGTGGTCATATTAGGCCAATGCGTGCCTTGGATCTAGTATATAGAGCAAAACTGGGAGCTTTGCTCGGGGTTAGTGCGTGACTGATCAGCAACCTAACCTTGGTTTTTAAAAATGAAAAGAATATCCAATTTCATTCATTGCTTATCAGGAAACTTGATTCTTATGAATCATTTCAACTGATCATTGTCGAACCTCAGTTATTTCTATTATGACTTGCTGAGCTAGTTAGCTCACTCTTGCAAATCTGTTTATCTTATTTTATAGTTGAAAAGGAAATTGTTGGTAACGAGGATTCCCACTCCAGTATGCGAGCTAGGATTCCAGGATAAGATGGACCGAGTTAGCAGGAGTTTTATAATGTAGATGAGTTATGTAAGATTGTAAGAATGATATCATTATCAGTTGTAAGAAAAACTAGTTGGGATTTGGTACGATGTAATAAAAGTTAAGGTTGTGGCTTGTTTTCATACTTTAACCTGTTGCGATCCATGTTTATGGTAAGAAGGGTCTTTGCATATATAACTTTCATAAGCAGGTATTTATATATTGAGTGAGTGTGTGTTGTGAACCCCAAACTTCTGACCCGGGTTTGGAGGGCGTCACAATTATTATGACCTCTTTTTAATAAAAGGTTTTAAGATTGGATGGTTACTAATTGCGTAAGAGGCCAAGGCGGCGGTCCAGCGGAGAGCTATGTGTTATACGGGATATAACACCTTGTTAGGCCGAAATGTTCCTTGGGTACCCCATTTGTTTAGTTGGATATGCTTCGGCATGCCGGTATTGCTCTGCGGCTGATCACCAGTTGCAACACACCGTCGTTCGAGGACTCCAATCTAAATTATTATATTGCTTTTGATAATCTTATAAGAAATGATTTATCAACTGTTTCTATTTTGGATTAAAAGTAAAATACAGTTTTGATTCAGTTTCTGATTGAGATGGATACTTACTTTGTTGTTAAATATCAAAGGTGGTATTAGTATAGATGATTGATGTTGACTCCAGTATGGGATGTTGTGAGCTTCAAAGTTTATATTGATATCTAATTTGATATGAAAACAAAATGAGTATCAATATCAAGAGTTCGATTTTGAATAAAGTTTATGATTCATTCCATAATTATTGTTTCATGTTGATGTTGTTTACGATATTTCCGTAAATACTGTTTTACGAGTTTTATTCTCGTCAAGATTCAAAGTATTGTTGAAGCATTTTGCTCGAAAATATCAAAAAGAGTTTTGAATACAGTGAGAAACGATTCTTTAATAAATTTTATGCTTCAGCAATTATGATTTTAAAATGATCTGCGTTATTGCAGATGTCGGTTTTATATCAAAATGACCATATATATATTACAATGATCTTGCTGAGCATTTCTTTCGCTCATACTTGCTTGTTTTCAAATTTAACCTCCAGTGAGGATTAACTTGCGCTGTTTAGCCGCGTAATTCGAGGAAGCAAAGAAGAAGCTTTTGGAAGGTGGTTGGTCCAGGGTTTGCGGACTAGTGTAAGTTCTATTATATAAAGTTTTTATACTATATTATATTATAGTTGTGTATTGTATAGTTGGGCCTAGTATACTTCTTTTCGAAGTTATACTAGTGGGTTTAATATTGAGTTGGAATTTATCGAAAAGAGTTTTAAAAGAAAGTGAAAAATTTATTGGTGGAATTTGGATATCTTATTTCTAGAACTGTAACCTTAAAAGATCTTGGATTAGTTTGGGGTCATAGATGATAAATATCTTCCGCTGACATTTGTTTATTGATTTAACAGGTTATTTTGGATTGAGGCTTCATAGTGACGACCAAATCCCTTGACCCCGGATTTGGGGGCGTTACATACTGGTACTCTGGTGGTAATGGTAATGGTAATAAAGGCTCAAAGAACTGCATGTAGTCTACCAGCTCAGGCAATCCCAATGGGTCAAACAAATCCACTGGTCCTGGTAACTGGACTGGTGGTGGCAATATCTGCTTTAGCGGTATCTACTCAGGTGGTAACTACACCGGGGGCTCAACAGATACTGGTGAAAGTACTGGTGATGATGGTCCTGTAGCTGCCAACTCTATATATCTCCTCTTAGAAGAAGTATACATCTAATAATATAACCAAACATAAGAAAGGGTCAACTTCGCATTCCTAGAACTTATAAATTCCTACTCCTATGATCTAACAAAACCCTAACAATCATGTTCCTATCTTATGTGATCTTCCTATCCTGTCTTAGTCCTAATGTTCTTGATTCAGGGACCAAAACCTACAGCTCTGATGCCAAACTGTAACGCCCTCCAAATCCGGGGTCTAGATCTGGGGGTTACTTGCCAACTACCAACATATTAACCTGTATAGTAATTATATAAACATGCATTTAAACCCTTTTATACTACTACTCAGGATCTTTACGGTTAAGGTATGAAGATAAGAACAATACGCTACCTTTATTACAATTCCAAATTCAAATTCTCGCAGAACTCTCTTTATTACAAACCAGTTGTCTATACATGTTTTAAAACTAAGTTCATTTTACTCAAATACACACAACATCTATCCATACTAAACATGTTCTGGTAGTTTAAAGCTCTCTTCATGGATTAAGATTAGCACCCTTGGTTCCAGAAGGTCCCGTCTTTTCACTCACTTCTTTACTAAACCTGTTCTGGTACAGATAGGCTTCATTCTCAGCTTTTACTGAAAGATAAAGTGAGTAACAACAAAAATGGGTGAGCCATAAATTGCTCAGCAAGTCCACAATATGTATATAGTATCATAAGAACATCAAGTGAATCTGATATGAATAGGTAATCAGATTCTATCTATATCTGTGTATTTATGTAATGAAATATGAAGGCCATTACCGGTGATTATCAATAAACTAGACTGAACACAAAAACCAACATATGCACTATAACCTGATGATCAGTCGAGATACAGTGCGGATCTATACCCATCTGTATAGACCTACCAATACCTCGGGTAAATAGGAACTATGGCGTAATAATCAAAGGTCCGGTCCATTCCCGATCCATATCATAACCATCCAGTCCATAGGTTATCATCTGTAATAATCAGTATGCGTTCATGTATCCCAACATCAAAATTTATATCGAGATATACTACGAAGCATTCTAGTGGAATATGAATAGAGAAATCAACGTATCAAGGATAACCAGAAATCAAAGTAAAAGTATGATCGAAAGAATAGTAATTGTGTATCAATGTATATGAATAGGAACTATCAATATTCATGAAATCAAGAATTTGAATAAGATAAAGTAATTCACTATTCTAAAATTAGAATAGGGGAAAAACGTGCCTGATACGCGATCTACTTCAAGTCTATCACGGTTTTCTTACACTAGCTTGAGCTGCCTTGCTGGATTTGTATCTATCAAGGAAAAATGCTCATTTTAGTTGACTTATACCTTATTTGTATATCAATCTGAATCCACGTAGCCCTTATCGTCTACCCGTATGATTATAACTGACTCGTATAATAATTAACTAGCAATTAAGACTTGATTGACTACATAATCACATAGCATATAAGTCTAGATAGTCACTCTAGGCTTTAAAACATTTTTAGAATTGAAATCAAATCATTATTCACATTATTGAACAATATCTGACTCGTTTCCTAATTTTTAGAATTTATTACACTCTTATTTCTAATTAATAAGATCTATAAATAAATAGATATGAAAATATGACTTGCTTTCGAAAGAAATTAAGTTTAAAATATATTTTTATCGGATACAGGTCATTTTTCTGAGTTTAGGGGCGTTCGTTTTGTTTAAAACGGATAAACGGTTCTATTAATAATTAATTAATAAGAATAAATCAATTATTTTTCAAAATAATTAATTATTCAAATTAATTAAACCCCAAATATATTTTTAAATAATATTTAGGAAAAATCAGAATTAAAAATAATTTTTCCATAATTTTTGGAATTAAAATAAATTTTAAAAAAAATTATCTAAATAAATAATATGATTAATTATCAAAATAATTAATTAATTTAAATAATTAATTAATAATTAATAAATAGGTAAGATTTTGGATTTTTGAAAATAATAAAAACAGTTCAGATTTATTTTTAAAAAAATCAACTAATTAATTAAATTAAATAATCAATTTATTAAATAAATAAAAACTGAATTTTAGAATTTATAAAAATAAAAGTAAAATGAAAATCAGAGACATGTTTTTGAAATTGGAATTGGGAAAAACCGGATCAAAACCAAGTTTCAAACCGGGTTTGACCTCGGGTCCCCAAGAACAGGGTTGGGTCGTCGGCCGGTCTAAAATCCGGCGACGTAACCCCCAGTTTCTGGTCATAATTTTTCGATCAAATCAAGTTGGTTTTGATCGATTCGAGCATAAATTTCACTCCATAGCACCTCAGCAACACAACCATGTCGACCTTTTCCCTCGACCGTCGTCCTTGTGCAGATTTCGGCCGAAATCACCAAGAACTCCGACGAGCTTCAACGGAGTCAGGCGAGGTCGATTACCATCAATCCATGTATCATTTGTATCAATTTTTGCAGGGGATCAATTCCAAACTTCATTCTAAGCAATAATCAACCATCAATTACAGTCCATAACCCTCATAACCGATTCTCCGACAAATCAAATCAATATCTGACCAAAAATCTAAATTCCTTATTTGCACATGAAATTACGTGTTTAATAAGTCAAATTAAAGTTATACACCAACACAATCAAACCCCTATATTCAAACATATCTCAGGTATCTCAAAAATCAAAAGTGATTAAGTAAAAATTTACATAAACCCTGGAATTCGAAATACACTAACTAGCCATCATTTGATGATATACCTGACATAAATAGATTGTAAACAACTATATGAAGCTATTCAAACAATCAATTGCACCAAATAACCTTAGGATCAAAAAGCCATAATTCAGTGAAGAACCCTAGAATTACAAATCGAAAATCCATGAATCAAAACATGAAATCAATCACATAATCATATAGAGCAGTTCAAATCCTTCAATTTGAGTACTTACATGATATGATTTGGATTCCAGAAACGTTCAACATCACAGATTGATTCTCATACCTCAAGAACCCTAATTCCCAATTTTGTAGAGAATATTACTATTTTTCTGATTTTTTTTATTGATTTTTATATAATTAATTAATAAAAACTAGGCTATGTATAATTACAAAATAATACCCCTAATTAAAATTAAGGCCCTAATTATATCTCTTTATAAAATTAATTGGCCCGTATTTAATAATTTATAGGGAATCATTTTTAAATTTTTAATATCAAATTAATATAAAATATATGTCAAAATTTCCCAAAAATTGTGAATAATTCAAAAATGCAAAGAAATAAAATATTTGAAAGTCCCATGATTTTATAAAAATAAAATTATGATTTTTGTGGGGTTTTTAGCACCCGTAGGGCCCGTAAAAGTCATTTTTCGCGAAACGAGATATTTTCTAAATTAACTAGATGTTTCGAATATCGATATGGTATAAGGTGTGGCGCCCTCCAAACCCGGGTCAGAAGTTTGGGGGTCCACACACACACACCTTATTAATAACCTGCTTATAGTAATGATAAAGATAATAATATGCAGTGACCCTACTTACCAACTACCACGGACCGCAATAGGTTAAAGTATGCACACAAGCCACACACACTACCTTATATTACAAACCGTTCAAATACCAACTATCCAAACTCAGAACTGAGTATTAAACATTATTACTAACTTTTACAAACTTAAATTATTCCAAAAGAAGTCTACTAGCTCAACTCGATCAACCTGAACCCCTAGCTGTAAGGCATATGTCATAGCCTATTTGTATATTCGAGGATTCAACTCAACTCAAATAAGAATGTAATAAGTAAATAGTGGATCTACCGTCAGAGAGATCTCGCAAAGTAACATCTGTCAGAGGATTCAGAAACAAGGTTCATCTACAGACTTGAGGAGTTAACTCACTGGAAGAAGTTCAAGAAATTGATCAAGCCTCAGTTATATAAATCAAGATCGTGGATTTAATCAAGTGACAGAGATCTCGTCAAAGTATCAATTAATTACAAGGATTTAATCTGAAGAAAATCAAGTTGTCAAAGTCAAGATATGAAGAAACGTCACAGAAGTTAGTCACTCATGAACCAGACAGTACATCAAGTGTCAACATTGAAGTGGTGGAATTGATTCATAATTGTCAGTGATTTTCAGAAGATATTCAGAAGAATGGTTGCTGCTCAAGGTTCATATTAATTCTCTATTAATTAATTAAGTCATATAATTTAATTAAGAAAATAAATTATATCTGCAAAGATTAATTTATTGATTAATTGATTAATTAATTCAGAATTAATATTAAGGATTTTCAGAATTTAAATTGGATTAAAATTCATTTAAATTCAGCAAGACAAATTTGATTGTACTAATATGACAATCGGTATGACAATCAATAGTCATGCCGAAAGTCATGCTAGTACAAATAATCGTCTTGCCGAAAGTTACACTGGAAGAGGATTGTCTTGCTAGTTCAATCCGATTGTCTTGCTAGTACAAACAATAGTCATACCGAAAGTCTTTCCAGTTCAACAGATTGTCTTGCTAGTACAATTGGATTGTCTCACCGATTGTCACTACAGTTCATTCAAGTCTGTTGTTTGATTAAAAGAAGCAGAAGCAGAACACATTCAATCATCCAGAACACAAGTCAAAACAAGAACACAACAGAAAAGAAAAAGAAGCAAAATATTTCATCCTTCATCTGCAAACTTCAAGATCATAATTTCTAGCTTGTAAAGTTAGATCCAATCAACTAGAAATCATTCTCTTGTTCTTGTGTAACAATCTAGCGGATCAAAATCCCTAGAACTTAATCTCAAATCGCGTTTAGCATTTGATTCTAATTATTGCAAAAATAGAAAAAGTTCATGTCGAATTTATTCTAAATTTGTGATAATTAATTTGAGATTAATTCCTTGTAATTGATACAGTTGTTGTAACACCTTTCAAGTTTAATAATATTTTTATTTAACTTGAATTTTGTTTCACATTTTTTTATTCCGCATTTAATTCGATTATTCGGTACTGTTTGTATTCAACCCCTCCTTCTACAAACACATTGGGACCTAACAATTGGTATCAGAGCCTTCTAATTAACGAACAAATCAAGATCCTAAACTTATGTGATTTTTCAACTCCTTGAATTTTTATTTATTCAAAAATTCATAATGACTTCACAAAAAGTTGGAACCGTTAAAATTCCACTATTTGATAAAGAAAATTATATCATGTGGAAGAAGAAGATGCTATTATTTTTACAAGTTGCAAATCCCAAATATTTGAACTTGTTAAAGAAGGGTCTAAAAACTCCGATGGTTATTGAACCAGAGGTGATAGTAGATGATGTGGTGATTACCAAAGCTAGAACCTATCCAAAAGAGCCCGAAGATTTTACTCTTGCTGAGAAGGAAGAAGCCTCCTTGGATGCCAACCTTCAATTAATATTAATTGATTCCCTTGATCCCTTGATGAACAGACATGTGATGAACTGTAAAAATTATAAACACATGTGGGAAACTATTGAGGTAATTAATGAAGGCACAGAGGAAGTTAGGGAGAACAAGTTAGAGATCCTAACCTCTGAATATGAACATTTTAAATCAAATCCAGGAGAAGGAATTACTGAAGTGTTTGAGAGGTACAATGTGTTGATCAACAACCTGAACATAAATGGTAAATATTATTCAATCAGGGAGGTCAACAAAAAGTTCCTTTTAACACTACCAACTCATCTTGAACATAGAATCACTGCCATTAGAGAAGCTAGAGATCTGAGTGAGATTTCTTTGGATAGACTCTATGGTGTGTTAAAAACCTATGAGTTGTAGCAGATTCAGCAAAAGGAAGTCTACGGGAAGGATAGAATGGTCAGCACATCTACTGCACTTGTAGCTGAAGGTCAACAACAACAGCAATCTCAACAATTGGAGAGAATGGTACAGTGTTCCAAGGCTGAGGAAAATATGTTAGTAGCAGAATATGATCCTCCTACTACAAATCAATCAAGTGATGATTTTTATTCCTTGGAAGAGCTGGAGCAATTGGAAGACGAGTCAATGGCCCAAATTGTCAAGAGATTCTCCCATGTCAGATTCAAGAGGAATCCCAAGCTTAAGTACAAGTCCAACTACAACAAATTCCAGAAAGGTGGATCTTCATCCTCTAACACCAGCAGTGGTCGATACAAAACAGGGATGGTTGATCGAAGCACCATTAGATGTTATAACTGCAATGAGTTGGGACACTTTGCCACAGAATGCAAGAAGCCAAAGCAAGTAAGGAAGAACTCTTATGATTCCAATCAGAAGGGTAACTCTGAAAGGGCTTATCTGGCAAAGGGAAGAAGCTGAGATGATACTGATAGTGAAGATGAAGAAGAAGGGAATTTTGCTCTTATGGCTATTGAGGGAAAAGCTTCATCGTCAAGAAAAGAGGTAAAATATACTGATGCTGAATTAGTATATCATCTAGGAGGCAACTTAGATAATGCACGTCATGATAATGAACTGTTAAGTTTATAGATCAAAGACCTTGAGAAAGAGGTCAATGAATTAAGACTTGTGCATATTAATCAAGACAAATTAAAAGAACAAGTATCCTTTCTAGAGAATAGAGTTGACTGTTACAGAAAACTCAAAACTATTCTCAAAGACAAGATCACCGGTCTTGAGACTAAGGTTAGAGCCTACTTCAATTCTTGTTCGAAGGCTAAAGAGTTCTATAGTAAGCAAGCTGTTAATCAAACATCTGGAATAGGTTATGATTACAATGTTGCTATTGGAGAATTAGGCATAAACTCCCCTCCTCATGTCTGTGCTAAAGAGAGGGAAGTACCACATGTGCTTAAGGGTGTTGATGAACCCCTCTATAAACCATCAATTGCTGAACCATTTGATGCGACCTCTTCTGTTATTCAGGAAGAAATACGTGCTGAAGATCATGCTAATGAGAAGGTTGTTTCCAAGTCAAGTGTGTCGAAAGTTCCCGTCAAAGTTGTGAAAGCAACTGAGACTAACTCAGACACACATGAGTTGGATAACAAAAATGCCATGTCTGCCATGCATAAATTGCCTGCTATTAATCACTCTCATAAAGCATGTGGTGTTTCTAATTGTATGTCTTGTGCTTTTAATATGATGTATGCTTATTTTAATGGTAAGCATGTTTCTAATGATAAGACTACTCTTCGTCAGCATGTGAATAACAAGAAGCATGATAGGTCTAAGACTGCTAGTCGTTCTAAGGCTAGAAAGGAGACATTTGTGCCTAAGCTTAAACAGAAATTTGTTAAGGCTGTTTACAAGGTCAAATGTTCAGTCATTGAGAAAGTTGAGACAATTAAAATTAAAAATATTGTTTTGCCTGACAAAGGACAGTTCTACAAGTATGTCGGGCCCAACCAAGTTTGGGTTCCGAAGAAGGTCTAATCCATTTGTAGTGCAGGGCATTAAACAGGTGGAACCGGTAGTGTGAATTCTTAACAATGGATCGTCAAGACATATGACCGGAGATAGAGCCCTACTATCAAATATGGATTGAGAAAGCTGGCCCCCTGGTTACCTTTGGAGATAACAGCAAAGGTTTATCCGAGGGATATGGCTGTTTGCAAGCTGGTAATGTTATCTTGAACTTGTAAATAGTTTCAATAGTTTTGCTATATTTATATAAGTTTTTATTTGTATTTTCTGTAATTGTAAATATTATATGACATATGAAATTGTATGTTGATATCTTGTTGATAGATATTTGGTATTTAATTCATTGATATTTGTTTTTATTATTATTATTTGTATTGTATTATTTTTTTTATTTTTTTTATTTTATTTTAAATATTATGCAACATAACAATTAGTATCTAAAGTACTTGACAAGTATCGGTCAATGATATGTTGTTAACATTATGTTGCAGATATTTGTAAGCTTTTGACATGAATGAGAATTACTTAGACTTTACCCTAAGTGATCAATGTTTTATCAAAAACTCATTCATATTAAAAAACAAAATCAAACTTCTTTCTACATTAGTGATTTCTTATTTCATGTAAAATCCTTTGAAATCACTATTGTACATCATTACTCTCAAAAGATTAAATGTATAATTTTCATTCATTATAAATCTTAAATACATTTTATCTCTATAGTGCCATATATTCTGTGTTACAGGTTCAGTCTCCAATGACTTTCTTTTATTGACAGTCATGAGGTTGAAAACCCACAACATCTATCCCAGACTGTAAAGACAAACACAGAAACAGAACCAACCAACACTCTCTTACCACTAAATGTAGTATGAATGAGCGTGAGGGAAATAGTGCCTTAGTGCACCACATAAGGAAGGTTTTGTAGTCAACCCAGTAGCTCTGTCTCCTATATAGATGAGTAGTATTTAAACCGAGACAACTGCTACCCCCCATACATCTTCTCAAAAATATGTAATGACTGAAAAGGCACAAAAACAGTTACTAGATTCATTCTCTCAACTGGGTGCGTCTATTGAATTTTGCCTGTCGGCCAAGGCATCCGATATAGTGTCACCACTTCAAATATAAACAATTATTGATGCACAAGGAGAGGTTACACACAAAGGATGAGTTGACGGAAACAAGAGTTTCGACCATTTTAAGGTCAGATTCGATTGTTTAAGGTTCGTTAATGGACCAATTGCCTTTACAGGTGTTAGGAGAGGATACTGATCCAAAAGCCATATGTCAGTGGTCAGTGTCTACCTCCCCAGGCTTAAATCCCCTGGATGCATCTGCGGATAGTGGATCTGACATAGGTGCAGATCGACAACTTGTTGACAATGATTCAGATATTACCTGATGAGTCACAAGGAAATATCTTTACAGACATTAGAAGGGAACCTTGATCTTTATGCTAAATTCTTGGATCATTGTTTACCTTCCCAGAATTCAAATCTGGAACCCTAAAAGGGAAACTAGCAACTTGTAAATTATGACTCAGATTCATCTGACGAGTTTAACAAGGATGGGGATTTGTAAACTCCCATTGCACCACCTGTGACCTCCTTAAGGATGGCTAAGGTGATTTTCCTTGCAGGTACAGCTGAATGTTGGAGCTATGAGAGGAGTGATACACTTGTGAGAATGAGTGTAAACACGAGTGGAGAGAAGAGTGAAACACATGTGAGGTACACTAAACAGAATCACACACTCACAGTGAGGAAGAAAGAGAAACTACTTGTTATTTCTTTTCCAACCAAGTGAAATATGAGAACTCCTTCAGACGATGGCATACATTCCTTCTTTAAGGGGGAGATAAAAGCTTAAGTAATAGTTTGGAGGATTCCTCAACTAAGGGGGAGAAATAGCAGAGAGGAAGAAAAAGATCCTACATATGTACACTACACCA
Source organism: Apium graveolens (assembly GCF_009905375.1). Taxonomy (NCBI): domain Eukaryota; kingdom Viridiplantae; phylum Streptophyta; class Magnoliopsida; order Apiales; family Apiaceae; genus Apium; species Apium graveolens. Next base: position 40,118,576 of record NC_133656.1, on the reverse strand, counting down.
CACCATTGTTGTTTATAACTACGGATCCTATTGTACGGGAGAGGTGGTAAACACAAGGTGATTTTCTAGTAAGGGAAGAAGCTGTTAGGGGAGTACCATTGGTTTTTATCTGCGGATCCTATTGTACGGGAGAGGTGGTAAACGAAGGTGATCTTCTTTAATCAGTTGATTCTCATAGGGGGAGAAGCAAGAGAGATATGTGCTTCTTAACAGGAAATGTGGTTGTAAAAATGAAGATGAAACTACTTGAAGATATGTTCAGTCTAGAGGAACATCTACTTGGAATCTGGAAAATGTTAAATGTCTTCCAGAAACTTTTCTACTATTTACTTTGCATTTCAGTTTATATCTTTTTCTTATTTGTTAGTTGAGTTATCCTTTAGGTATTTGTGTGTTATTGTCTAACAAACAAATAGGGGGAGATTGTAAGGCATATGTCATAGCCTATTTGTATATTCGAGGATTCAACTCAACTCAAATAAGAATGTAATAAGTAAATAGTGGATCTACCGTCAGAGAGATCTCGCAAAGTAACATCTGTCAGAGGATTCAGAAACAAGGTTCATCTACAGACTTGAGGAGTTAACTCACTGGAAGAAGTTCAAGAAATTGATCAAGCCTCGGTGATATAAATCAAGATCGTGGATTTAATCAAGTGACAGAGATCTCGTCAGAGTATCAATTAATTACAAGGATTTAATCTGAAGAAAATCAAGTTGTCAAAGTCAAGATATGAAGAAACGTCACAGAAGTTAGTCACTCATGAACCAGACAGTACATCGAGTGTCAACATTGAAGTGGTGGAATTGATTCATAATTGTCAGTGATTTTCAGAAGATATTCAGAAGAATGGTTGCTGCTCAAGGTTAGTATTAATTCTCTATTAATTAATTAAGTCATATAATTTAATTAAGAAAATAAATTATATCTGCAAAGATTAATTTATTGATTAATTGAATTAATTGATTAATTAATTCATAATTAATATTAAGGATTTTCAGAATTTAAATTGGATTAAAATTCATTTAAATTCAGCAAGACAGATCTGATTGTACTAATATGACAATCGGTATGACAATCAATAGTCATACCGAAAGTCATGCTAGTACAAATAATTGTCTTGCCGAAAGTTACACTGGAAGAGGATTGTCTTGCTAGTTCAATCAGATTGTCTTGCTAGTACAAACAATAGTCATATCGAAAGTCTCTCCAGTTCCACAGATTGTCTTGCTAGTACAATTGGATTGTCTCACCGATTGTCACTCCAGTTCATTCAAGTTTGTTGTTTGATTAAAAGAAGCAGAAGCAGAACACATTCAATCATCCAGAACACAAGTCAAAACAAGAACACAGCAGAAAAGATAAAGAAGCAAAATATTTCATCCTTCATCTGCAAACTTCAAGATCATAATTTCTAGCTTGTAAAGTTAAATCCAATCAACTAGAAATCATTCTCTTGTTCTTGTGTAACAATCTAGCGGATCAAAATCCCTAGAACTTAATCTCAAATCGCGTTTAGCATTTGATTCTAATTATTGCAAAAATAGAAAAAGTTCATGTCGAATTTATTCTAAATTTGTGGTAATTAATTTGAGATTAATTCCTTGTAATCGATACAGTTGTTGTAACACCTTTCAAGTTTAATAATATTTTTATTTAACTTGAATTTTGTTTCACATTTTTTTATTCCGCATTTAATTCGATTATCCGGTACTGTTTGTATTCAACCCCCCTTCTACAAACACATTGGGACCTAACACTAGCTCTCGTACTGGACTGGGGATCCTCGGTACCAACCGGTTCCTTCTTAACTGGAAAAGAACATAAACAACATCGCACAAATGAGCTAACTAGCTCAGCAAGTCACAATGATAAAACTGAGAATAATGATCATCAGGTGAATATGGTTATGATATCAAGTGAACAATGGATTATGATTTAGAATTGGATATTATATTTTAATTTTAAAAACCAAGGTTAGGCTGCTGATCAGTCACGCACTAACCCCGAGCAAAGCACACAACACTGCTCTAACTACTGAATCCAAGGCACCCATTGGCCTAACTTGACCATTATATGGTCTGACCACGAATCTGGTCCACAATTTTATAAAAACAATCCAATTCTACCCTAATAACAGAATAAGCAGTAATAAACAATAAACAGGATCATTAACAATATTGGACGTTCAATAATGAAAATGGTTTCAATCTGCATAAAGATCAATATGGCATTTCCAAAGCTTGGCTGTTAGGTAGTGAAAGAATTGGATAACAAAAGAATCAGTGTTTCAGGGTTTCAAGGATTTGGCCTTTCAAAGCATAAGATACAATGGTTTGAGTATGCACGCAATCTGGTTCAGTGTTTGATAATTAGTTTGTATATATTTGTGGAGTAGTATCGTATATTTGAGGTTCGTATTTGGGTATACAACAATCAATGGTCTAGAAAGAATCAGGTTTACGACTAAAGATCAATAACCGGAATCAGGGTTTCTGGTTCAGTGCTTCAAAGCACTTACAATATAAAATAAGATTATCAATCAATACGACATCTCGAGAAGTTCAAAACACTTGCCTGGTACTAGCTTACTACACTACACTTGCTCTCAATCACCACTGTCGTACTCCTTGACTACCTGTTTCCCTTTCCTACGCCTTGCCTCTTCTGCTCACATATCATAAGCATCTATCAATATTCAACTCATATGATTCTATTCGACACATACTTCTATTTACCCTTCGTTTCACCCAAATCCAATTAACGGATTGAAAGTTACGCAACAAACAAGTAAACATCGAATATATAGACCGACAGTTAACCAACAAGTCACATACAGCACATAACACGTCACATCATCAATGACATAACGTTTATAAAGAAGTCTCGGGTCATAAACAGGCTTTTGGATATTTAAAATGATTTTTAAAACATTTTTCGGAATTAAAACGAGTTGTTAGATCAATTTCGGAGTAATAAACAGGGTTCGGTTGGCTCATTTTGGCTTCAAAACAATTTTATAATAATTATCGAGCCTTGAAAATAATTTAGAATAATATTTTAAAGCTCGAAACTATTTTTCAGAATTTTTAAATCATTTTTAAATAATTAAATCTAATTAAATAATTAATTAAAATTATTTAATAATTAATTAAACCAATTAATCAATTAATTTTCGAATCAATTAATCAATTAAAAATTAACTAAAATTAATTAACTAATTAATTCAGATTTATTTTTTAATTAAAAATAATTTTTGGAATTAAAATTATAATTTTTGGAATTTTCAGAAATTAAAATTGAATTTTTATAATAAAATAAATAGGAAATATGATTTTTGAATAATTTTAAAACAGGAATCCTATTTTTGAAAACTCTGGAAAGTTCAGGGACTGAACTTCATCGTTTTCAAAAGATAAGGTACTAAACTGCAATTTTGACAGGGGTCGCTGGGAAAACGTCGTGGGTGGCCGGAGAACACGTTCCCGGCATCCTCACCCCACCACAAGCTCCAGATCACATCTACAGACAACCAGGAATCGATTCATGCAATCAAAACATATCAATAACCCCAGACTTGGCCGGAAATTGGCCAAGAACATCGCCGGTTTCCTGCGAAACATCAAAAACTTAAAAAGACAACTCCCTACGATTCAAGCATCCTCTGTTAACGAGCTATATACCAATCGATTGCAAATTTCATAAGGAACATAATCCACTATAAATAAACGGCTAATAACCCGTAAATCAAAAAGGCCCAAATTTCAATTGAAAACATTCATACGGGTTATAAACCCTAATTTTAAAATTCGAGAATTAAACCCACTTTTGAGCATGTTATTGAATTCCAAATCATACGTATGACATATGAAAATCATCAGGAAAACAAGCTCTACAACATGCAATCATCAAATCATAAAAACAATCATTCGAACAAAAATTCATATTTTTAATAAAAATAATTCAAAATTAAATAAAAATATAGAAAAATAACCTTGATTTCTGCAGTTCTGAAACTTGAAGAAACTGAAAGAACACCTTAAAACCTCTGTTTTGGTTACTCGAGCGTTTCAATTGGAGATCAATAACACCTTCAATTTGTGGTTTGATTTTCAGAAAGGGTTTATGAATATAAGGATTTTCTCTGGAAATTTATATAATTACTGACTGCAAATGATTTTGATACGAAATAAAATACGGTAAAAGGCTATTTATAATTACAAAAAATTAGTATCCCGCTGGATCATTCTGGATATAAAACGGTACTTTTATTTATAAAAACTGATCCAAACAGTATCGGTTATCGGGATAATTATCCAAATCAGTACAATTTGTACTGCGGTCTTGGTCTCAGCACCTGGTTACACGTACTACGAGGTGATAATTGGGATAGTTTAATAAAAAACTCCCGTTTATCGAAAATACGAGTTTTATTGATTTACCGAAACAAATATTGTATCGAAAATGTTGCGTCGGGACCCGCGCAGGACAAAACGTACGCCGGATCGAAAAAGTTGAAACATGGAATATGCTCGGAATATTACAATTAGGTTAGGAAGGAGTTCTCGGAAGAGTTTCGGGTTCCAAAAACGTAACAACGGATAACGTCGGTTGGTTCTTTTTTTTATAAAATAGATTTTAAATACCCGAAAAAAGATTTTATAAATTTCATATGATTTTTATAAATTCATAAATCAATATAAAAATAATTAGGAAGATATGACAATTATCTATATTTTATTTTGGACATATAAAAAATTAAAATACTCAATTAGTAATATTTTTAAACATCCAAACACATTTAACACTTAACAAATAATTCACAGAATAGATACTGAACACATATAATAATTATTTATTAGAAAAAATAATTACACGATATATCCCGGATATTACATAAGGCATACTAGGTAGGGCTACACATGGTTTATCAAAACCGAATAAATCGACCCAACCCAACCCTGAGTTGGGCCGTATAAACCGAACCGTCCTAAAGCGAAATCTTTTTGGGTTGAATTTTAATTGGGTCGAATAACATGGGTTGGGTTAGAGTTTAATTATTTAAAACCCCAAACCAACCCAACCCGAAGATATATTCTAGGCCCATCCCATTTACAATACAATCACCGCCCTCTTAGTCTTACACCCTAATTTATAACACCCTAATCTTATTACAGCCGCTTCTCAGTTTTTTCTTTCTTCCATTTTTCTATCTATTCTATAAGTTCGACTGAGATTCAACCGTATCTTTCATATTTTCCACTTAATTTGTTAATCCTTCCTCGATAATATTTGATTTCAAATTATTTAGAACTTTTTCTTATTGATGGCTTGTGTTTAAACTATTACCTGGACTAACTATCTCTTCATTCTACACATCCTACTTGTGTCGAAGAAATGAAGAAAATTGTCCTACAAAGTTTCCTTTGGTTGGGAAATTTGAAGAACCATTACTCGTTTGTTTTGGTTAATTTTTTGAAACATTAACGCTTGCTTTCTTACCTTTTGCATGTTTGTGTCATTTTCAAGATTTGCAGCGGTAATTAATATAGGTGATTAAGTAGATGAACTTGAATCTGGTACAAGCATATCACAGTTTGTGTAACTAAATCTTAGCTACAATTTAAAAGTATCTTTTTTATATAATTTACGGTTTCTAAAAGTGTCCTTTTTTACTTGGTGCCTTATTTGATAGCTAATGTCCTCCAAATGTTAACAGGAATCCAAATCGACCCAAACCGAACCAACCCATTATAATATTAGTAAGGTTGGGTTGTATAATTTAGCAGTGTTTAATGGGTTAAAAATTTTATAGGCCGAACTAATTGGCTGGGTCGTAAAATGTTATAAAATGGCCCAACCCAACCCACGTGCAGCCCTAATACTAGGCAAAATAAGGCCAGTTATTTTATATGAATTATAAGCTAGTAAAACAAAGTTTGGGCCGTATAACTTTTAATATAAAAACATTTAACTCGCAATAAAATACCCGATAAATACTCGAAAAAATACTCTGAACTACACTGAACACATACAACACATAACAACTAATACTTTACAACCAATCACACTTAATAATTAATAAAACACATAATACACCTTTATTATTATATTAAACAGTCTTAATTTCTCAATCGTTACAGTTCTCCTCCGATAGAGTTTTTCGAGACACTTTGAATCACTCAAAAGGATTAAAAGATGAATAAGATATGATTGTCTAATATTAGCTCTATTAGTAGGATAAATCTGTCGAAAAATGATAGTCCCACATTGAATTTGTAAAGTAGTATATATAAATTTATGTAACAAAATGCTTATATAGTTTTTAAATGTGGTACTTGTGTATTTCTTCCACACCACGTGCGCGCAAGGGGTGAAAATCATGGGCTTTCGAGGGGGATTTTGAGGCGTCGGAAGCCTCGAGCTTCCCCGCGTGTGTAACGCGCGGATACGAATTTAGACTCTTAAATAATTACAGACTAATTTTGCTAAATTTAATTTCTACTGAGTTTGGACTCTTAAATAATTAATTCAGTTACGAATAATATTGGTTTGACATAATAATAAATTTAGATTCAATTACTGATTGATTTAATTAGCCGATTAATTAATTACGTTAAGTAACGAACCAATATAAAATCGTTTTAAGGCTTATGGTTATCATCAACACACAGTCGTCATCTCTCTAAACACAAAACCTACCTCTCTATTAGTGATTGTTTCTTTCCCGTTCAAACTAGCTCAAGGCTTTGTTATTCGTGACGCCACCTCTTTCTCATTTTATGATGGAAGGCTATCAGCACCCGGCAAGAGGCGAAATAGAGGATACAATTTTTATTTTTCGTCTGGACTCGTGAATCGCTCTCCTTTTATATCCTTCTCTTTTATTTGCCTTGTATGTTCATGTTATTTGCGTATTTGTTATTCGCACTCACGGTTTTATTCGTTTGTAATATTCGTAGATCATTTCATATTTTTATCAATAGGATATAACGTTATTATTTTAAATATTTTGCTTTATATATACGTTTCTGAAGCTAATTGAAGTAACACCTATGAAAATATAGCAATGCTGATAATAATACAGGAATGGAGATAAAAAAAATTATAGTTGATGAACATAAGTTGAGTAGGGAATAGTTGTTTGTTGAAGAGACAAAGTTAGTATTTAACGAAATGGGCAAATGACCACAAATTTGCTGTCGGAATAAGATTCATGAACATAATGCATTTGTGATTCATGAACATAATGCATTTGTGAGCCCTCATGCTACATATTTATTTTCGGTAGTGACAATAATTGATTAATAATTTGCTCCACATATAATACACTACCATGCTTACATGAATCTTCAAGTATTCCAAAAGGAAGTGTCATTTAAAGTGTCGTAAATTACAAAAAAAAAAGTAAAAAAGTATAATCTTTATTTGATTATTAGTATTTGAATGTGTGACAATCATGAATCATTTTTCTAAATTTATGAATTTTTATCAAGTCAAAAGATGTTATTTATAAAATTTTGATATAAGTCAGAATCCAACCCGCATCTTAGTACGGATAAATGAATAACGGTATCAGTGATATATTATATTTTTCTTTCACAATGAAATGTAAAAAAATTGATGATGTCCCTTTAGAAAATTGCATATTCCTACCTCTATGAACCAATTTATGAGAAGTGTATCTGATAGTGACAATTATCAGTCATTTCACTAAAATTTCTCTCCTTGCATTGCATTTTTTAATAAAATATTATCTTTTAGATAAGAAAAAGGAATGTTATGTCTCAAAAATGTATTGCATTAACAATGTCATCCGGATAAGTTTGTGTAATATGTCAATTGCAATTCTTTGCAAGAATGGAGAATGACTTGCAATTGTCATTATGTTTTTAGTCTTGAGCTCCTGTTATAAAATATACTGGTTGTTACAACCATTTTGACTATGACACATCACATATAGGTTCTGAAGAGTAGGTAAAATTTGAACAATTTTATTTCATATTTTTTAACCATGAACAAGTTATGGTCTTATTTTAATTTAATTTAATGGCTTCCTTTCCTTGTCTCAACTGTCCATGGATTTACAATAATTAATGCCCTCATTATTCAGTTGGCAATTAAAATATATCCATTGCTTATTGTGCATATATATTAAAATATCTCATGTTTTCCTCTGTTAATAATCAATCAATACAAATCTAAGGGCCCGTTTGGCAAATGTAATAAGGCAATTTATTGGCTTATAAGCTCGCAACAGCCAATTAACGAGTGTTTGTCGACCCAACTTGTAAGTTAAATTTACAACTTATAAACTGATAAGTTGGATGTTAGTAACGACGTACTTTTTCTCAACTTATTTTTTATTTTTCATTTTTTATCAATTTTAGTTTTAAAATATATTTTTGTAATGTTAATCTAGCTTAAAATATAAGAATTAAGATAATTATATTTTAAAATTATTTATTTTAGTTCAATTAAATAAAAAAATTGACTTATAAGTTAAATTATCCAAATACTTGTATCAGTAACTTATTCGATTTAAGTCATAATTTACTCATTTTAACATTTTCCAAACGGACACTAATTATGGGAGTCGTTCAACGTTTTTAAGGGTTATGGAACATTATTTGCTACCGAGATATTATTGAATAGCGTTGTTAATTTATTCAACATTATTTTTATATATTATATATTTTTAGCGAGTAATATATTATAGCTATTGTACGAGCTAATACTAAATCAAGAAAATTAGTTTAATATGTTTTTAAAAAAAAAATACAAGAATTATTTTGTTTCAAAGGTGAATCCTGAGAGTAAAAAAGCCAAACAAGGCCTTTTAGTGACTTCCCGTATGCTCCCTTGAGTTGGACCTTTTCAAAATAAGCTGGACAATCAAAACCCAAATATTTGTATCTATAATCCTTTCTGGGATTTTGTCCAAATAAAACATTACTATATAACTAGGAACAAGAAGTATGTTCTATGTATACATATGTTTATATAATGTGTGTGTGTAAATACTTTAAATCTTGAGACCTGGGTTTGAAAATGAAGAAAGAATCAAGTGAGGCAGATGATGCTGAAGCTCAGTTTGTTGAGGTTGATCCTTCTGCTCGTTATGGTCGGGTTAGTACACGTATACACACACATATTGTTTAGTTTTTATTACCTTTTTATTGTTTGATCAGCACATTTATTCATTTTGCCATTTGTTGCAACTTTTCATATTCAGATTGTTAGAATCTTACTTTTATATGCTATAATATTATGTGTGTGTGTGTGATCTTTAGAATATGATGATGTTATGTGATGTGATTTGCAGTACAAAGAGGTTCTTGGCAAGGGTGCTTTCAAAAAGGTGTATCCTTTATTTCTTATTTTTATATTTTAGGTGGTTTTGAGTATCAATTCTACTTTTAGGCATCGGGCCGTAGAAAAGGGGGTGAATTAGGTTGGTTTTGAAATGTAGGGCGTAATGTAACTTTGATTTTTCATTTCCTTGACGAGTTATGGCAAATTTAGATATAGGGCATTTGATGAATTAGAAGGGATTGAGGTAGCTTGGAATCAAGTTAAGGTTGCAGATTTGTTAAAGAATTCAGTAGACGTGGAGCGTCTATATTCAGAAGTTCATTTGCTTAAAACACTTAAGCATAAGAATATTATCAAGTTTTATAATTCATGGGTTGATGCCAAAAGTGAGAATATCAACTTCATTACGGAAATTTTCACGTCTGGAACGCTACGGCAGTAAGTTTTTTTTTGACTTTTTTCTCTGTGGTTGGTTTCGATGAATGTGTGTTGGAGGTGTTTTAGTAATTTTTTTTACATTTCTAGATATCGTCAAAAGCATAAGCATGTTAATGTAAGAGCGTTGAAGAAATGGTCGAGGCAGATCTTAGAGGGACTTTCCTATCTCCACAGTCATGATCCTCCTGTTATTCACCGTGATTTAAAGTGTGATAATATTTTTGTCAATGGGAATCAAGGCGAGGTGAAAATTGGTGACCTCGGACTAGCAGCAATCCTTCAAGCTCGTTCTGCTCACAGCGTCATTGGTAAAGAATTGACCCCCTTCATTTTTTCTGAAATGTCGATACTTGGTAGGCAATGTTTCTCGAAGATGATACTGTATTACCTTTTTATATCATATTATGTCAGGTACTCCGGAGTTCATGGCACCAGAACTTTATGAAGAGGAGTATGATCAACTTATAGATATATATGCCTTTGGTATGTGTTTGCTGGAATTGGTGACGTTTGAGTACCCATATCTGGAATGTGCCAATGCTGCTCAAATATATAAAAAAGTGACATCAGTAAGTGATTCGTGTCTTTCTATTCTATGATCTCTGTCTAACTGTCTTTTGTTTGGCTTCTTGCCCCCTCCATCATATCTGAGTGACCCTGTAACTAATTCTGGACAACATTAACCAATTGTCTTTTGTTTTCTTGTGTGTATATGCATTTGTACTTTTTATATTTTCTTGATCCATCCACGTGATTCATCAAGTGCAAATATTTTATAATTTAGATGGGAGTGCAATGATTTCATTCTGGCCACTTTGACTCCGATAAGCCTCAGGACTAATAGTGTTTGCACAGGATTAATTTATCTTGTTAGTATGTTACTGCCCATCATTATATTGCTAATTTCTTGTTTAGGGAATCAGACCTGCATCATTAGTAAAAGTGAAAGATCCTGAAGTCAGAGCGTTTATAGAAAAATGTATAGCAAAGGTGTCTGATCGTTTGTCTGCAAGGGAGCTATTAATGGACCCATTTCTCCATTCAGATGGAAATAATGAGTCTGTAGGTCGGTCTATACAGACCAATCCTTATGTTGCTGGTAATTCCTCTTCAATGTTACAGTTTTTGTTGCCTTTTTCAGGTTTTAACACATTGAATATGCAGGTGATAGTAGCGATAATCTTGATAATGTTAAAAAACCAGAGGATCCCGGGCTTGACAGCAGTAGAGATTTTACAGTTCAGGGCCAGAGAAAAGATCTGAACACTGTATTTTTGAAACTACGAATAGTCGATTCCACAGGTTGTCTGTCGTTTTCTTCTCATACAAGTTCATGTTCATCATGCTCTTCATAGGATCTTTTAATGAGTTTATTGCATCTGGCCAGGTCAAATTCGTAATATACATTTTCCATTTGATATCGAGGTTGACACATCAGCTGCTGTTGCTAGTGAAATGGTTGAAGAACTGGACCTGACAGATCACGATGCATCCGTCATTTGTGAGATGATTGACACAGAAATCAGGACATATATTCCAGATTGGGAAGCTGAGGAACTTTTTAGCAGTGCTGGGAATGAAGTGGCGATATCTGATAATTGCATTAGTGTAGGTCAGGTTGATTCTTCTCCAGTCACAAACTTGCCTTCTCTTCCTACAAGTATTGTTCTAGAACGACTGCCTTCAGGAAGAAAGTATTGGTCTGTTTCCCCAAGGGCTGGTAATGATAGTTCTCCTGTCAAACTAGGACCACGCTTGTTATCTAGTACTGCAGATAGCCGTGCTGAAGACAATATTCGATCAGCGGTCAGCAGTCTGCACATGGATGATTCAGGTGCAGGTTTACTTGAAAAGAAGGGGCCCTCCATTGCTTTCGAAAGGCTTCCTTCGGGAAGGAAGTATTGGTCTGTCTCACCCAAAGCTAGTACTGAAAGTCCTCCGGTGAATTCAGGACCTCGTTTTTTAACTAATCAGGATACAGAAACTTCTGCAGATAACCGTACAAAAAAAAATGTTCAATCATCGGTCAGGAATAAGCATATGGATGCTTCAAGTTCAAGGGATGATAATTTAATAAAAATGCAGGATGCTACAGTCAACAGTCAAAATGTGGTTAATTCTTCCCCAGTGACAAACATACATTCTCTTCCTGGAACTATTGATCTGGAACAACTTCGTGCAGGAAAGAACCACTGGTCAGTCTCACCGAAAGGTGATGATGGAAGATCTCCAGTCAAACCAGGATCTCGCTTCTTATCTAATCAAGTCAAGGAAACTTATGCTGATAGGTGTACTGAAGAGACTGTTAAAGCTTCTGTCATTGGTGAGCATGTGGATATTTTAAGCAAGGCTGTATTTAAAGAGCAGGAGTCCTCCATATATGATGCTAATTTTCCAGATTTTAAACATGAGTTGTCTAATTCATCGCCATTTGATGCTTCAACTCTACACGTGGGTAATAGACCTAACTCAGTTTTGGTAGATGGGAATTTACTTGGCGACTTTGATTCAGATGATGATAATATCCTAGTGAAAAAGCTGGGGCACATCTTAGTTGAACATCAAAGAGAGTTGGATGAACTTAAGAAGAAACATGAACTAATTGTGTCCGATCTTATGAAGAAACTTCCGCTAAAAATTCGTAATGAATTTATAAGAAATTTTGCTATGGAAGCGCCTCGCCAAAATTTTGACAGTGGTCTGCCCAATCCAAATACTTATTTACCAATGTAAGTAGCCCCCAACTTACTCCATACTTGTATATTATTTCGGGTAGTTTACACCAGTTATAAATCTTATTCTGTAAGTTTGAAGATATGCCAGAGGCTTACAAAATCTCAACATAGCTGTGGAAGGTGAGAAGCGGAACTCAGAAGCTGGGAATATTGTATATAGACCCATATTTAGAGACAAATTCAAACCTCTTAAGGTGAACATCAAGTCGGACATCAGTGGCATGGGTATCGCTGTTATTTTAAGTGACAATGGTGTCGGCTTCTGATCTAGTAAGAATCATTTCGGCTTCTGATCTAGTAAGAATCATTTTTTAGTTCATCATGCTTCCATAATCAACTGCTGCTGGCAAAACCATTATGGATGCATCTTTCCTCAAAACACGATATCAATGTGCTAAAGAAGAGAGAAACTGGTTGGAAGTCATACCACTTGAGTTTTGCTGAATTCAATAGGATTATCTTTTACTTAATTTACACTTAAATTCCATTTAGTTAGTTAGCTGCAGGGTGGTCGTTCCTGAAGGTGCATACTTTGTATATAGGATACATTTTTGCGTTTTAGTTGCTTAATGGCCTGTAGATGCTGAGAAGAGATGTGAATGTTTTTTGAACTGTGCAAATATAAATTAGTGCTTTGTAGTTTGTACAAAGATAATTTGCGGAATACTTGTCTCGGTGTTCTGTCTTGCTTTGCAGCAATGTTTGGCATTCAGTATAAATTGTCTGCACTTCTTCATGTAGCATTCACTAAATCACCTCCTCAGTTATCAGTTGCCTTGTTCACATAAAAAATGAGCATGTGTTGCAAAGGAAGCTGATGATGATGTGGTTGAAACACCTTACAAGATGTACTTCGAGGTACTTTAATGATACTCAAAAATAAAGTGATAGAAACAACTGAGGCCGAGTGGCCTATCGGCCTAAATTTGGACCGATTTCGGTCGAAATATACCCAACAATGGCCTATTACCCTGCTCAAATTTAGGCTAGTTAATACACTTGATAAAAATTAATTGCAAATACAACTGATACAAAAGTACTATATGAAGTTAAATATTGATTTAATCAAATAAATTATTTGTTTATCCTCCAAAATAATTATAATATTAATTATAATTATGTAAATTAATAAGTATATGAATTAATATCAACATATTAAAATAACAAAATATTAATAGTTGAGAGAATAAAATATTAATAAATAAATTTGGACCAAAATTTAGACCGAACCGTTGAAATAGAGAGTTGTCTCGGTTCAAATTTAGGTCAAGATCTGGGCCAAAAACCCTGGTCACTCTTGGAGTTGCCCTAAGGAACTTGTAGTTGACATTGTTTTCTCTTATTTTTTTTTAAAATTTAAATTTTAATTTCTTGGATTTTAGACGGTACCAAATCTATTATATCTTAATGAGCACTAGTGAAAACCCCTCAAAATTTTGTACTAAGAATGACACTTTTGTAATTATTTTGACCCATATTTTTAAAATTTGACCAGTGGGTCGACCCATATTTCTAAATCAACTAATTTTTATACAAAAATGCAAAGATCCATGGACTATCCATATCTTAAATGGTATTTATAATTATTAAAAAATCACTTTGAATTTTAAAAAGATTAAAGCTATTATTAAAATTGATTTTTTTATACCCAATCAATTACAGATCCACAAGTCATGTCTTCAGTTATTCAAATTCAAAATTCATTACTACTTTCCTTGATAATCATTATCTTCTTCTTCTTCTTCATTTTTTACAGCCATCTGCTATCGATGAACATGAATTTTGTCCTGCTATCGATGTATGATTATACATGAACATGAATAATTGTATACATCATCATCTGCTATCGATTTTGTGTTACACGTTTTTTGTTATCTTTTGTTCAAGGTTTTGTCCGATAATGTTTAACCAAACCTATTTTGTTTGTTTTGCAGTAATGACAGAAGCTGGGCTCATCGCGTAATGACAGACGCGTAGGTTAAAGTACATAACGGGAGCAAACGATCTACTATCTTCCATGACCTCGGACCTCGTATGAATATGTATAATCAAGGGTTTTCTTCTCTGTTTTCTTAAACGTTTGTATTGATAGGACTAATCACATACCAAATAAGCTATGAACGGGAGAAAACGTTCTACTACCTTTGATGACAACGGTCCTGGTACGAGTCTGCATAATCATACTATCTCTTTGTTTTCTTTGAAGGTTGTTATCGATAGTTTGTAGTCATAGTTTTCACATTTAGTATTCGTTTTAGCTGTTAAGCGATGAGCTCGTGGACAGATATGCGATCCGATTCTCCAACTTCTGGATGAGAACAGATCAGATAGCCGACAAAATATCTCTCAACCTGTGATGGCTACCCACACATCTGTCATGTCTGGTGACTACAGTATGTATATTTTTTTCAACAATTGAAAGATCTGTAATGTAGTTTAGAATGATTGTGTTTAATAATGTATAAATTAAATTTATGAGCCCAGTTTGTCGAGGTTGTGAATCAGCTTTGGACAGGTTTCTACGTAATAGGTTGCTCAACATGAATCGTATTGGTCTGGAAAATCCAAGTATTCTGTATTTGCAACATCTCTTAACATATTACCTAGCATACCATTTTTTTGTTGGATTTTCCATATCCATTTATTATTATGCAGTTCAATCAACAGTTACAGATAAAGAGAATTTTGCTTCAAATATCCTGGGTATGTTTCTTGACGACATTGTGTTCTCATATATATTCTGTAAATTATTGATGCAACTAATCTTTGATCTTATATCATTCTTCAATTATCAGGTTCTCAGCAAAGTGATATAAGAATAAATTCTACATCTAGCAGAACCTCTACTATAATGTCATCGAGATCTCACCTTTGCAGTAGCCGTAAGTTATGTAGATAACATGTAGTTAACATTTATTATTTTACATTGATTTATAATGTTTGTTTCTACTTTGTTTTTTTATCAGGCTCTGGTAAAGCTCAGTTAAAGTACAGTCCGAATTGCAATAACAGCCCAATACTATCCTGTATAACTAATCATGAGTGTTCAGTTGTTAATCCTTTCTCAGTCCAGATAACTTATATATAAATATATATTATACTTAAGTTGTTGTTATTGTTTACGAATTGATATTTGTATGATCAACTCCTACCAAAATTATATCAGCATATCCCGCGTCAAGCAATAATACACCAATTATGTCATCGAGATCTCACAATGCCAGCACCTGTATGTTAGCTTCAAACTTTTTTCATACTTTTTGCCCCCAATTTAAGATACGTTATTTAACCATGTTTGCATAACACCTTATGTGGTTGTATTCAAATAAAGATGCGTGGTCATGATTTATGGGTTTGGTCTTCTAATTAATTAGATTTTTTAATTTATTTTGTTTTGCTTAGGCTTTGGTCAAGCGATAATGAATCACACACCGCTTTCCAATAACAGCCCAAACATATCATGTTTATCTAATCGTAAGTTTTCAGTTTTTATTCCGTGATCAGTAGCAGTCCATTATTATGCTCTACATATTTGAATAATCAATTGATTTTTTTAGGTACCACTCCGCCTTCAAGTGTCAAATCATATATTCCAAAAAAATAAACGTCAAAGGCTCATGCTGAATCTGACATATCAGGTAATGGGGTACTTCCATTTTGGAACACGATATACGAGATAAGGAATTACGATGACAGATTATATTTTGGAATATATTTATATAAGATGTTGAAGTCTTTTCAATAGACTTGAAGAGAAGTTACAGAGGCCCTAGCATATCTACAATTTTACGTAACAAAGAAAAAACTAAGGAGAATATTGATCCTGCTTCATAGAGTATGAGTAGTTGAATTTTTTCAGATTCATCTTATTTCCGGGAATGGCCATCATTATCGATATTCTGATTTTCCAATTTAATTGCAGATGTTTCACTTAGGCAGAACTCCGATATGAACGACAGTCGATTACCTTCTCTCGTCGCTGCCAACCTGATTGATAATTTTGATGACGCATATGATGGAACACATGTGGAAGAACAACATTTTGACGAGGGTATTTTTATCATTTCTTTGTTGCTAATTTATGCAGGTTTAGCGCACATAATTAAATAAATTTAATTAATGCGCTTTTTTTTGGTAAAACTGCAGAATCTGAACCCGTAGATTTGCCTGGGATTGATCTTTGGGATGGTTATGTAAATATTGGTCCGCCAACCTCAACATGTGTTTAGTGTGGTACCCTTATGTGGAACATGGAACGGAACAACAAATCCAACAAAAACAGCTCTCCTACCTTCTCTCTATGCTGCAAGAATGGACATGTACAGCTCTCACCAGAGAAACAACCTCCTGAGCCATTAAGATCATTACTATATGGAAACGACAGGACAATCCACTTCAAGTTAAACCATCATCTTTACAATTCATTATTTACGATGTGTTCCAGTGGTGGTAAAATAGATCATAAAATTAACAATGGAGGAGCACCCTATTGCTTTAAGGTCAAAGGTCAAAATCTTCATCTTCTTGGTAGTATGCTTCCGGCAGATGGTATATCTCCCAAATTTTGTCAAGTATACATCTATGATACTGAAAATAAACTGGAGAATAGGATGAATCTAATCGGTGGATGCAGAGATGAAATTGACGAGAGCATTGTTGAAGCTTTGATGGACATGTTAAATCATCATAATGAATTAGTTAGGCAATTTCATACTGCACGTGAGCGCCTCAAAGACAGTGAACAGGATGAGTTTAGATTGGTTCTCTTATCTTCTCAATCAGCGAGTGGTCGTCCTAATATAATTGGACCAACAGATGAGGTAAGAGGTCTAATAGTAAGTACTAATGGAAATTCATTAGGTTTTCAGGATACAATTGTGGAGACGCGTACAAAATCGCTTCAGAGGGTTTGGGAAACAAAATCGATTCATTAGATGTTAAAAAGATAATTAGCACATAATTTAACAGTAAGGCATACATCTATTAAGAATTAAAATTAGGTACAATAATTGTTTTATGAGTTATTAATTTTATTTACCTCTTGAAGTTGCTCCAGATCAGTTTCTTCAATTGTCCTTTTTGAACCAAAAAACAAAATGGCCTCAAAGCAAGTTATTGTATAACTCTGCATTGCGATCAGACAAAAGCATAATAACCCCAATTCTTGGAAATATTTAAAACCCTAATGAATAGTAACTTTTTGCTAATGATGCTGATTAAGGAAAATTATCAGACCACACTATATAGGTGTTAGGTCACACACACTGTAGAAGGGGGTTGAATACAGTATTTATCACAATCAAATCGAATATAAGAACACAAGTAACATAATACAGATTTTATTCAACACAAGAAAATCTGTTACAATATGAAACTGTCATCTCTCAGTGATGAACAACTTATCACGAGAGCTTCTAGGGTTACAATAAATAATAACTTCGATTATGATAAACATATGGTGTAAACCCTATGTCTGTGTTTATATACTACACAGTTACAAGATAATCTCTAATTGATATTGAATATGATTCTGTATCCTAAAATATATCAATTAGATATCTTCTTTTCCAAGTCTTCTATCTTCCATAGAAATCTTCTCATGCATATCTCTTCTTTATTTAGTCTTGATCTTCTTTCCTTTCAATCAGCCTTTCCTTAAATGTTTGTCCTCCCGCACTTAAGTTCTGATATCTATCTTCTGATAATTATCTCCTGATAATTTAAGTATTGATATCCTTAAGTTCTGACTTCCAGTAAGTGCTGATTTTAGTAAGTACTGATATTTCCTGTTTGTTAAGATCTGAAAACTAAACATGAAACACATCAGACATGACATCTCAAATATATCTAACAGTCTCCCCCAACTTGTAAATTAGCATAATATACAAGTTCAATATATATTTGATTATGTCAAAAACATTAAGTACAAATGCACATGAGAATTTGACTAAGAAACTACAAATTACAGTACTTGTAGCTTTTACCATCCTTAAAGTCTGATATCAACTTTAGCCTGTATGAATTTAGCAGTTGCAGTCCCTGGCTTGGCTTCATTATGTGATCTCTTTAATATCAGGAGTTGTTCTGAGATAATTCTTCAAAAGACATCTCTCAGCATATGCAAGTTCATTCAACATCCTCCTTTTGGCTTCTTTTAGCTCAGTTGTATCTTCACTTATCTGAAAGATAGCAGCTCTGAGATCATTGATCTTTGCCTTTCTTATATCCTCATTAAGTCTGATATAATAGGCTTTGTTTGATTCTATGTTGAATTCAACAACCCTATAACCCAGAAAGGTAGTAAAAATCTTTGCAGTGTTAGGCTTCATTTCAACAATTTTTCCATTATGAGCTTTGTACTTAGGATAGTATGAGCTGTCAGACTTTATCCTGTAAAGTTTCTTCTGTCTCTCAATATTAGACCTTAAGAATTTGGCAGCATCATCTGTAGACTTGTTCTTTACTTGAAGCAAATATAGCACATGTTCCAATTCTTCATAGTACTTCAAGTTAATAGCATCCTACCTAATCTGGAATACCCTCCCATCTGTCATGAAATATAACATAACATGTTATTTCAGTGTAGAGTGGTAAACCATTTGTACAGACTCCAATTGATCCAATCTTTCAGGAGTTGTGCCTATTCCTGGTTCAGACAGAGATGTAGGATCTAGAGTTGTGTTGCTTACTCTTCTTTCATCAGCATTTCTCAAACCAGTTTTATCTCTTGCCTCCTTTCCTAGAAGCAATCTACTCTGAAAACCTCTTGATTTACTCTTCAGAGTTTTGAGCAGATTATTTAGCTTGGGTGAATCCTGGTAGAGTAGTTGAAGGTTTAACATGAGCAATGTCAGATGTTATTCCCTTATCTCCTGATGTCAAGCTAACTTGAGATGTGTCAGAGGTTGCTTGCTTCCTTGTAGCATCTGAATTTACTAACTCCTGACTTTGAACAATTTGAGCTCTGTCAGAGGTTGTTTGAGAATCTTTCTTGTTCTTCAAAATCAGATCAGTATCTTCATCAGCATCTATTTGTTCATTCATAGTTGGCATGTAAACCCTTACAGGTTCATCAACTTTACCTTTGCCCTTAAACTTTGGATCATACTCCATTTGTGATTTGGCTTTAGATGCATCAGCACTTGTTCTTTCTTTAATCACAATGCATTTAGCCTGTGGAGGTTTCTTTGATATTGCAGAAGCTTTAGACTTTTATTGTGACTTATCAATTGCAGCTTTCAGTCTAGCTTCTTCTTCTTCTAGCATTTCAAGATCCATCCCTGGATTTTCTTTAAGAAACAGCTTCTTTGAGATCTCTTCATCAAGATCTTAAAGATTGACTAGAACTTGTTTACCTGAGCTTGATTTCTTGCCAGCATCAGAACTTAGCCTTTAACTTGCAGTTCTGTCTTTCTGTAATGAAGAGCCTTTGCTTTTTCTTTGACCTCCACCCTTTTCAGAGTTTCCCTGATCTTCATTTTCATCATCTTTTTCTTTCTGTGATTTAGTAGACTTGCATTTGGACTCAATTACTTTCTCCCCCTTTTTGGCATCATCAGGAAGAAGCAGGGAGACAATTCCACAGAATTTTGAAGTTCATTGAGCTGAACTTGTTGAGCAGCTTGATTTTGTAAAAGATCAGAAATTTGAGCTTGCGGCTTGTTTTGAGACTTCTCAATATTTTCTAAATGGTCAAAGTTAGGCTTGAAAAACTTCTGCTTCTCTACTTTGATCTTCTCCGCATCCTCTTGCAATTTATTTCGAATTTTTCTCCAGCTGGTCGTGAGTTGCTGAGTGTTGACCTTGAAGGTGCCTTGTACTCAGTGCTGTAACTCTAAGATGTGTCTTGAAATCATCATTGGCAAACATCTCACCAGCTTTTGTCAGATGTTCAGAAATAACAGCTGCATTAGGGACAAATTCAACATTATTCCAGTCTTTGATCCACTCTTGCCCTCTTTGAGTCTCACTCCAAGGAACTGAAGGAGCCCTTTCTACAAACTTCTCGATAAAAGAAACCTTAGAAGCTGGTGGTAGAGGAGCATGTCCAGAAGGACCAGCTGCATCAGCATCTACATTAACATCAGCTTCATCAGAGTTTACAGCAGGCCGTGTAACAGAAGTGGCAGAATCTTCACTATCATCATCTTCTGATAAAATGACTGTATGAGAAGCAATTGGAGATCCATCTCCAAGATCATCAGAATTTAGCACTGGAGTGGCTGGAGGAGTGTGCTGAGAAAAGTTGTGTAGTTGGTGGAGCTTCCAGATACAAAACCTGAGGCACTTCCAAGTTATGGATGTCAATTTCATCACTTGGCCCCTGGTTAGCAGCATGTACTGGAGATACTGGAGTAAGGGAATATGAGTTGTTTCTGGCTCATGAAGTAGAGAGTGATGAGTTGCATGAAGGTCTGGATCAGCACTTGGAGAATTGTGAGCTTCAACGGGGTCTTGTGAGATCAGAGATTCCTGACCCCCGTCCTTAGCTGCTGCTTCCATTCCTTTACCAGAATCTGCAGGCCTTTTTGCTAATGTTTTAAATCTTTTTGCTTTTGAAGAGACTGTAGGAGCTGCATCATCAGAATTAATTATTCTAGGCCTTTTCAGGGACCTAGAACTCCCGGTCTCTGTATCTTTCTGAGAAGAGACTTTCTCAGCTGCAGGAACAACAGGTTCTGTAGGTTGAACCTGTGCCTCATCATCTAATTCATCTCTCAAGATGATCCTCCTTTTCTGCTGTGAAACTTTCTTAGATCTTGATGATGTTGCTCTAGCAGAAGAAGGCTGCACTGTGTTATGTGCTGATGGGTAATGAGCATATTTGGATGTTTGTGTGTGAGGAGGGATAGGAGTAGGTTCTGATGGTTGTGGTTGAGGTTGTGGTTGTGGTTGTGGTACATCAGGATAAATTACAGAGTATTTGGCAACATCAGTATTTACCAGGGCTTGTTTGACAACTAAGGGAATTCTAAGAGGTCTCAAAATTGCCTTTTTGTTATCAGCATTTAGTAAATCAGTAAAAGCCCTTTTGGCTAGCTTAAATGATTCTAACAGGTCACTGGCTAAGATAGATTCATCTTCTGTACAGTGACTATAAATTAATTGACAGAATCTAGCAAAATAGACAATATTCCTATCCTCTTTCATTCTGTCACCAATAAAGCATAGCACAGTTCTTGCAAAATCAAAATGAGACTGATGGAGAAGAGCATACCAAATTTGTTGAGACAAGATTGGAATGGCATCAAAATTTGTACATTTGTTACCAAATGCCTTTGTGATGTAGTCAAAGAAAAAGCTCCATTCTCGGCGCATGTGTGCACGTTTGAGTTGACCCATTTTTGCTAAATTTTCGTCATAGCCCAAATCAGCCATCATTTCCTGAAGCAGTGGTTCCTCTACAGCAGCACTAAATTGAACATTTTTTGGTAAATGGAGAGCCCTGCGAACCACTGTCGGAGTAACAACATAATCCTCCTCATTTGCTGTAAAGACAATACTAGGAGATCCACACTTACCACCATCATCATAAACCCCTGTTTTCCAGAATGTCAGCACTTGTGATCCAGAAAAACTTGATGGTTGAGTCAGAGCGTATCCGATTTCACTATTAGCTAAGAAGTCCTGAATAAAGTGAAGTTCTGACGGAGCTTCTTGCGTGGAAATAATGGCATCATAGTTATTAGGAACAAACTTTTCTCCATTAAAGATAATATCTTTAGGTGCCATTGGGAAATCAGTGAAAAATTTGAGTGTCTGAAAGGTGTTCGAGAAAAAGCCTGTGTGATAAATCGTCAGAAAATAGTGAGAGTATAAGAGTAAAAAGAGAGAGATAGAGTATAAAAGTGAATAAAAAATTTTACAATCTTTTCTCTCTTTTACTTATACATGGTAAAAGATAACCGTTGAGAAGAATATGAAAGGTCTTTGGACACCTGTCAGGCATGCAGCAGTAAAAAATAATTAATGGGCACGGGTATTCAGTAATCATTACTTATCACATGCAGTTTTTCAAGGAGAAAAACCGTCCCACTAATCAAGTAATCCCATTAATCAAGTAATCCCATTTAAACAATTATTCTGATAAAATAATCCCATTTAAGAATAACCAAAAATAAATCAAGCAAATAAACACTACCACGTGAGCAGCACGACTTGATTATTATCAGAATGTAAAGGGTCATCAGAATATGAAGCGACTCAGAGGCAAAATCTTGCAATAAAGTAAAATTTCATTAATATATCAAACGAATACATTTCATGAAACTTAAATTACATGCAGAAAATGACAAGATTGCCCTAGTCGAGAATCACCCAAACATATTCTGATTTTAAATATGATTGTTTCAGATTTAACCACAAATAAGTCAAGTAAAGAATTAGGATTTAATATCATAACTTAGACTTATATCAGAACTTAACAGTCATCAGAATATGGCTCCTTAACTCGAAAAGTGAATGTCTATTTCTGTAATTCTTCACACAAATACTGATTTCGTTTTTTCAGAACTTAATCATCAGAATTTCCATCATAACTTGTCCTCAGAATTTATGCAACTGACACTTAAACTGTTCATCTAAAATAATAATTATCACCATAGTAATTTTCATTATTCATATGGAGTGTAAGTGTGTGCATTAAGCTAAATAGCAGACAAAAAGTAAAGCATGATTCACTTCAGTTATCTTAGAAATAAGGCATAACTAAGAACTTTGCTCAAAATCTGTCATTATTCTGAAGTCTACTATAGAATGAGTTCATGCATGAATCCACCTCAACTGTTTTGTGCTCATATTATGCATCTTTTGAAATTCCATTTTACAGTGGCTTCTCAGTGTAAGTGAGTCACGACTGCTTATCAGAATTTATGCTATTATCAGAGTATTTCTCCAGTAATCAGAGAATATGAAAAGTCACCAAGAAAATTTTATTTTGCTTTTCTAATGCATATAACTTAATACCAGTAATGCACTTGGGTCTTCCCTTCCACATTTTTACTCTAGATCTCAAAGGAGTACCTGACTTTTATTTCTTTTCTTTTCTTTTTCTTTTGATAAGTTAGGCTTATCAGCACTTAGTACATCCATCAAATTTACCAACATCAGAACTTAACAGATAAGAAGCACTATTCTATTTTTTGACTTAGTAACAAGATACACAAGGTAAACTTTAACTAAGCTCAATATCAGAATTTGCTTGTGTTTAAAAGATTTCCACATAAACAATTACTTCAGATATGGGATATCAGTATATTAAATATTACTAGGTCAGTATCTAGCATAGTTATCCTCATTGGATTGAATAGTCACAGAAATAGTCATATCACTATCAGAGTTTAGAAATTCACATCAGACAACAATCAACACTTAGAAAATTTCTAATTAAGCACATAATACACAAAGATAATAATATCTGTAAATACTGATCATAAAGTCTAATGTATCAGAACATAAACTAAGCAGATTTAGAGAAAAAAACCTGAAACCATTCCTAGTTCATTTACCAATCTTGTAAAAGTAGCTTCACACAGTGGTTTTGTGAAGATATCTGCTAGTTGTTGATCTGTTGGAACAAAATACAATTCCACTGTACCTTCATCCACATGTTCCCTTATGAAGTGGTACCTAATGCTGATGTGCTTTGTCATTGAGTGTTGAACTGGATTACCTGTCATAGAAATAACACTTTTATTATCACAGTAAATAGGAATTTTAGAAAATTCTAACCCATAATCCAGTAACTGATTATTCATCCAAAGAATCTGTGCACAACAGCTTCATGCAGTAATGTATTCTGCTTCTGTTATTGATGTGGAAATTGACTTCTATTTCTTGCTAAACCAAGAAACTAATATGCCTCCAAGAAATTGGCACCTTCCACTTGTGCTTTTCCTGTCAACTTTACATCCTGCAAAATCTGCATCTGAGTAACCTATTAGCTTAAAGTATGATTCTCTAGGATACCACAATCCCAGGTCAGTTGTACCCTTAAGGTACTTGAAAATTCTTTTCACAGCTGTTAAGTGAGTTTATCTTGGATCTGCTTGAAATCTTGCACAAAGATAGGTAACATACATGATATCAGGTCTACTTGCAGTTAGATAGAGTAATGAGCCAATCATACCTCTGTAATCAGTAATATCTACTGATGTACCAGTATCCTTATCCAATTTTGTTGCAGTGGCCATAGAAGTGGATGCACTTGAAAAATCTTGCATTCCAAATTTCTTCAACAAATTTCTGGTGTACTTAGATTGACAAATAAAATTTCCTTCTTCATTCTGCTTAACTTGAAGGCCCAGAAAATAGCTGAGTTCTCCCATCATACTCATTTGATATCTTGACTGCATCAGCTTGGCAAACTTTTTACAAAGTCTGTCATTTATAGAACCAAAAATGATATCATCAACATATATCTGCACCAAAAGTAAGTCCTTTCCATGGTTGAGATAAAACAATGTTTTGTCAATAGTCCCTCTGTTAAATCCACTTTCCAGAAGAAACTGAGCTAGTATCTCATACCATGCTCTTGGAGCTTATACTTCCTCTTCCAATTCTTTATTGAGAAAAGCACTTTTCACATCCATTTGAAAAACTGTAAACGTTTTGTGAGCAGCATAAGCCAAAAATATCCTTATGGCTTCCAATCTAGCAACTGGTGCAAATGTTTCATCATAATCGATTCCCTCCTGTTGAGAATATCCTTTTGCAACTAGTCTTGCTTTATTCCTTGTAATTATGCCATCACTATCAGTTTTGTTTCTGAACACCCACTTTGTACCAACAACAGATCTGTTCTTTGGTCTTGGCACTAGGGTCCAGACTTTGATTCTTTCAAATTCATTTAACTCTTCTTGCATTGCTTGTGTGGCGCCCTCCAAACCCGGGTTAGAAGTTTGGGGTCCACAACACACACACAATATATAAACCTGTATAAGAGATATTATTTGCAATGACCCTGCTTTACACAATCCATGGATCGCAACAGGTTAAAGTATGAAAACAAGCCACAACCTTAACTTTTATTACAATGTACCAAATCCCAACTAATTTAATTTACAACGGATAATAAAATTATTCTTACAATCTTACTAACTCTCTACCGTATGAAGCTCCCTGCTATCCAACTCAAACTGGAACCTTAGCCCGCACTTTGGACTGAGGAACTTCACTATCATCCATATCCTTTTCAACTGTAAAATATATAAAAAGAATTGCAAGGGTGAGCTAACTAGCTCAACAAGTCATAACAGTGATAACTGAGGCTAAGCAATGTTCAAACGGAATGATTCAGAAGAATCAAGTTTATTGTTAACAATCGTTAGAATTGGATATTCATTTTAAGTTTTAAAACCAAGGTTAGGCTGTTGATCAGTCACGCACTAACCCCGAGCAAAGCACACAGCACTGCTCTATTACTAGATCCAAAGCACAAATTGGCCTAACTTGACCATTGATATGGTCTGACCCCGAATCTGGTCCACACATATATAAAAAAAACTATCCAATTCTAAAGCAGTTCAATATGATAAACAATATAATTCGATAAAACAAGATCATAATCAATGGTGGTTAAACACGTGAATAAGAACGTAAGGAAACTCATGGATACCTCAAGGTTATATCAGGGTATGTATAAGAAATGGTTTTCAGTCTATAAAAGGATCAGGTATTAGACAAATAATGATTTTTCAAGGTATAGTTCTTTGACGTTGTAAAGAATGGTCGGAGTATAATAGTTTCAGTGTTTTCAAACAATTTTGTTCCAGTGTTTGGTGTTTGGTAGTTATACACTTGGGGAGTAGTATCATATTTGTGTGATTTGGTATCCGAGGATCAACAAAGGATGATTTACAAAGAATAAGGCTTACGGCTCAAGATCAAGAAAATGAGGGTTCAAGGGTAAATATTTTAGAGTACTTGCAATATAAAACAGGAGTTATTTTGAATAATAGTGACATATTATGAAACAGTTCGAAAATATTTGCGATATATCTTGAAGAAAAGTTCAGAAGTACTTGCTTCACAGGGCTTTACAACTATTACTGATCAACTTTGAGCCGACTCTTCCGCTCAGGCTTTAACGTCCAACCACTAGACCACATTAGATTCGACTTCGTCACTCAGGTTTTTCTGTTGAAACTCTACTGAGCTCGTCGACTGACTACTAGGTCATCTTTAGTCCAACGTCCACTTTTGGTTTCCCGACTAGAACCTACAGGGGTGAAATACTCTATGTTAGATACTCAGTTATGCTTGACATATCCTCGCTAACCTACCCATACGATAGCATATTCCGACTCGTAATCATTCATTTTATATTAACACAAACAACAATTAGGGTTCATGTTCTCGAAATCGGTTCAGTGTTCGTTTTCAGAAAATACGTATACTCGTCATTTTACGAAATTAGGGTTATTGAGTTTTGGACAGAACGTTTACCACGACATACAATCAAGTTCATATAAAATATACGTATATATATTCACTTGATATCCCGATAATTACTGGATATGCTTCTACATTTCCAAAGTTGATTTCCTGGAAATCGGGAAGCGTCTCCTTTGTTTATTGGACTACCCGTCGAAACATTAATCGACGTCAAACCACAAAGTTCACAACAATAACAACTACAATAATTCACCATTCCATTCTAAAATTCCCAATCACCGGTATAATTCAATAATCATAACCAACTCAACCATCATGATTCAATATTTACTAGTTAACTATTTCGATCCAGAATAAAAATACAACATGACTTTTATTTATTAAAAATATTAGGACTCAGAATCGTGTCATAACAGTCCACCGTCAACTCATCGGAATTCATCGTTGACGGCGGTATAATTCGGAGGTACCCGAATTGGGTTTCCAGTCACAGATTTCACCGATTAATTAATAAAATTCATGCAAGATTAACTTAATTCACGAATGTTAATCATATTATTCCTGCATAAAACATATAAATAAATTAATAAGTAATAAGTAGTTTCCCAACAGACAGAATCAAGCAGCCGCACCAACACTACACGCACACACGCGCGGGTGTGGCCGGAAAAGCCCGGAATCAATCAACAGCAACAAGAAGCTCGAGGGAAAACAGGAGAAGGAAAGTATCAATGACTGAATTGCAACATATTTACATATATATATATATATGATTCAATCGAAACCAAACACCACCAGAAAGAGCACGACGTCGGTGGCCGGAAAACCGAGGCGGCGGCCGAACTTATCGAAGAAGGAAGGAAGACAGGCGAGGACAGGGAGGAAAGAGGACCAACCGCATGAAGAAACTAAGAAAACAAATTAATACCCGAGGGTATTAAACAGAGGAAGACAAGTATATAAGCAAGATTGATACACTGCCAAGAAGAGGAGTGAAAGAAAATATACGCCTGCCACATGTCCAAACACTTGCACACATCTGATAAAAAGAGGACACCTATCCCTTTTTCCGTCTTACAACAAAAATTTATCCCGTAATTACGTATTTAACGAACCAAGCAATACATAAAACAATTTCATAAAATTTCGAAAATAGCCTTAAAATGTTAAAAACATCCTGAGGTTTATAAAAACATAAATTTCGAAATTTTAAAATAATTTTTGAAATGCAATTTATACCCGCTTTTATCAATAAAACGAAACAACACGCGGGTAAAATTAATCCCGAAAATTTCCAAAATAATTTTAAAATTCTCGAAATATTCCAAACTTAAATAAATATGAGTTTTATAATTTTTGAAGAATTCTAGAATTAGATACAGATTTTACAAATAAATGTAATCAGAAAATCGTTTAAAGATAAATAATTAATAAAATATTGATTTCTCAATTTTGTAAAATCCTAAAAAATAATTAATGTAATTATAAAATCATAAAAACAATTTTAGAGAAATTCCAAATATTTATGCAAATAAATTTGCTAAATCCACTTTTGAAATTAGGAATAATTCAATACGACTCCATAATTAATCCCGCGGACAACCCGGTACTCCATAAATCACACCTAGATAATAATCAAAAAACACATAGCGGTCAAAACCCGTACATATATTTTATTTATTTAATAATTTCCATAATCACATATTTAAATAATTCAAAAAATACACGAGTCATTATATCCTTCCCCCCTTAAAAAGATTATGTCCTCAGAATCTGGTCTAACTAAATAAGTGAGGATATTTGTCAAGCATATTTGACTTTAGTTTCCAGATAGACTCTTCTACTCGAGGATTTCAAACATACTTATTATAGATATATCCTTATTTCCAAGGACTCGCCTTTAACGATCAAGAATTTGGATCGATGACTATATGCTTTACAAAGTTGGACAAGAGCCCCTTGGCTCCTAATCGATCACTCGATTCAAATCAAATACTTATCGCCTTAATATTGACATGCAGAACATATTATATGTACATACTGGTGTGATGGCAACATCAATTCAAAAACAACTTTATCTATATTTATCAATACCTCGAATGGTTTACTAAATTTAGGGCTTAACTTGTCCCTTCTACTTAAACTTATCCAATCTCTTTCAAGACAACACTTTTACTAACACTATTGGCCCTATTTATATACTCATATTCTCTCTCAATACAATCTCGCCTTCTTTCTTTGTCTACTCCGAGCTGCTTCAATCAATATTACTACGCTCTTGGTGTGCTGAATTAACTAAGAATTTGACAACTTTCTTTCTCCCACTTTATCTTAATAAAAATGGGGACCTACACTTCCGTTCACGTGAAGCTTAGTAAAGTGGCATTCCAAAGCTGACATCACTGATAAATGATCATTCTAGTGTTTCCTTAATACTCAACCTCTCAACATATCTTACATTTCCTGAATCACTTCCGTACTTTGACTCTCCATTTAAGGATGATAGGCAGTGCTTGTTTTCAACTTGGTTCCCAAACATTTAAACATTTCTTACTCTTTTCCATCAGTTAAGGCTGAAAAGTAATCTCATATATTCACGTATTATCACCTTTAAGTATTTGAACTTCAGATTCCACTCTTTCCAATTCGTTTATTAACTCCTCAGTGGTCTTAATTACATCCAATCCTTTCTGTCGGCATAAGGCATCTTTTACCATATGGCTTTGTTTAGATAGTTGTAAATGGATTAATTCACAATCTTTTGTTAACCTTAGTCAAGATTTCATTCTTGAAGACTCAACGTATAGTTGCTTTCCTTATGATCTTTGGAGAAAAATCCTTCGGCATTCCACACAGACTTTCTTATTCCTTGAGTAGTTGAGATGTTATCAATAAATACAGTTTGCTTATCTAAGTACTCCTTATACACCATGATCCTTAATTCCTTATAATCACCTGATACACTTGTTATTTCATATAATATTACCAGAGCTTGCAATGCTCTTAACTCACTTTAATCGTAATCTCTGATATGTTCTCAGGTCGGATCTTAAGTTAATCCCCGAGATATGACATACTTCTTGAATTAGGTCTCGTAAGTAGTCAATTCTTTATAGGGTCTCACTTCTTCTTATTCGTTGTTTCGTTAAACTCCCGATAATCAGTACATACTTTTATACTTTCATTCATTTTTCTCCCTTAACGTCACTGGTACACTTCATGATTCACTTCTTGTAAAACCACTCCCTAGGCCTGCCTTATCTACTAGGCCTCCAATATTTTGCCTTAATCTTTTGATATTTCCACACTTCCTAATCCATCTTGAAATTTCTTTCTTATACCTGGTTATCACTATTTTTCTTTATATTTCCGTATATCTTGGCATTTCTTCAGTAAATTAAATACTTTATATTGTGAATTCCCTGTGGGATCTCATTTCTTAATCCTTCTACTTATAGCATCCAAGTGTTGGAAAAAAATCTGGGGATATCGTGATCGTTCTCCTGGGCGCATAAATTTCCTTTTACTAACTACTAACATCGTGATCCATTATCTTCTCTTGACATCTTATCTTTTCCTTCACAACTTCAACTAAAAGGTCATACTATCCATCCTTGTTCCTTTTGGATTATGAATTTTAGCTTCCAATTCCAACTTCCAGAATTTTATAGTTAATTCTTCCGGTGCAATCTCTATGTTCGTTCTCTCCTTTTTGTTTATCACTTATCACTACATTTGATTTTCCTCGTGAATACATACTTCAAACTCTTATGGTCCGTATAGATCTTACACCTTTCTCCATACATATCATGTTTCCCAATCCTTCAAAACAAATATTATTACTGTTAGTCCCAATTATGAGTAGGATACTTCTGCTCATAAATTTTTGGTTGTCTGGGTGCATATACAATAACTTTATTGTGCTACATCAACACACATCTTACTCCCTTATGAGAAGCATCACTATAAACTACCAAATTTCCTTGATACTTTTAAAATGATAAAGCAAGTGTTGTAACCATTTTTTTCATTTAACTTCGTAAAACTTTCTTCACCCTTCGTTACTTCATATAAACTTCTTGTTTTTCCTGGTTAGCTTCGTCCAAGATATTGCAACTTTCAAGAAATCTTGCACAAATTATCGATAGTAACCGGCCCATGATAAAACTTCTTACTTTTGTTGGTGTTTCTGGTCTCTTTTCATTCATAGTAACTTTAATTTCTGCTGAATCTCTTTTGATCTTCTCCACATTGACTATTTATGCTAAGAACTATACTTCATACAACTTCTTTCTTCTCCAACTTCCCAGTTATCATTAAATGCTTTGCATGGTCCTTCGTTGACTTTAAGTATCACAACTACAGCTTACCCAGATATTCTTTAAATATTCTGTCCATCAAGTTCAAATATTACTGGTATATTGGTTAATCCAAATGGCAATACGAGAACAATACTTAGTTCTGAAAATTATCTTTGACATATCCATAAATTTAATCTTCAATTGGTGAAATATCAAGTCTTAAATCAATTTTATAAAAGTACTTTGCTTCTTTCGTCTGATCAAACAAATCATTGGGTCGAGGTAACAGATACTTGCTCTTGACAGTAAACTTGTTGAGTTTTACGCATAATCTCATACTTCCATCTTTCTTATTAATAATTAATACTGGTGCACCTTATGAGATACACTGGGTCTAATCACTTCTTCTTCTAACATCTCTTACATCTGCTTTGCTAACTTCCTCATTTTAACTGGTGCCATTTTGTGTAAGGCCTTGGTCACTGGCTTCGTCTCAGGTGCTAGGTTAATCGCGAGCTTCATTTCTCTATCTGGAGGAAACGTTGATGACTCATCTAGAAACATATCTTGAAACTCCTTAATTGCTATAAAATCTTCAAATTTTTGTTTGCGTCTGACTTTTATGTATCCCATAATCACCATAATGCTCATATCTTGATCACCGTAATCATCATTAACAAATTATTTACTTTTGTTCATCTTCTGAACCTCATCACCTTCTCATTTGGCGTCCTCAGAATTATCTTTTTATCACGACAGTCTGTCTGGACATCACGCTTTAATAGTTAATCCATCCCTTAGAATAATGTCAAATTCTCTTATCTTCCATGATATCAATTCTTCATAATTTATTGCCAGGAATCTCAATTCCACCATTGGTACTCACTTTTTCAACAATTTCACGTTCTTGACTTGTTAGTCCTTTGTTCCTATTTTATCAATTCAACAGGGTAATTCATCTTATCAACAAAACCTTGAGA
This sequence comes from Apium graveolens, assembly GCF_009905375.1. Taxonomy (NCBI): domain Eukaryota; kingdom Viridiplantae; phylum Streptophyta; class Magnoliopsida; order Apiales; family Apiaceae; genus Apium; species Apium graveolens. The sequence goes on along the minus strand of NC_133656.1, from coordinate 40,086,413 downwards.
GATAAACAATTAAGTTTCTCTCACATCTTTTAATACTTTAACGCATAAGGTATTCACCATAATCATCCATGTCATCACGTCTGTATTCTGAATAACATATTTCACAGGAAAATCGCATATTCTCGTTCTCGAAGACGTATTCCTTATTGGAGTAGATTCCCTTGATTCTTAGTGCATCCCTGACTGGGTTAGTGATTTGCAATTCTCGCCATATGCCCTTGTTTGCTTTCTATGCGTGAGAGGTAGATGGAACTTTGCCCGCTTGGTCCATAATACGTTGATTTCTGTTTGAAAAATTCTTGCAAAGAACGATAATACAACGAAGCAACTAGAAGGATTCATAATTCAACAAAAATTAGAGTTGAAAAGAAAGAAGAAATAAGGATTTGAATATGAATGAGACAACCACATTGGTACTTAAGATGGCCAGTCTTTCATACCATATGGCATACAGCACATGATTAGGTGGCGTCCCACCCGACTCTTCGTCATTCTAACAAAGTGTCTCACCATAACACTGTTTGTCCCAATCGGAAAACAAAACTTGAGGGAAACAATTAAATTTGAAAGGAATGCAATATCCTTCTTTTTAATATCATCATAAGGAGTTTATTAAGAAAAGAAGTTCATACATTTTTAGGAATTAAAAAGGAATATACGCTGTAATATTGAAGACAAGAAATATACCATTGGTCACCATCCACATTTCACTTGTATTCATCTTCCGAGCTAGTTTGATCATATCCCACTTGTGTCATATATCAACTTTAGAAAGTACGTTGAAATGCCTTCACAAATTAAGCATTACGGTAGATTCTTACTTGTTAGGTCTTGCATTTTTAACATTGCACCTACACGTATAATACTTTAACAATTCGATCATAATGGCGTCTCTACCAGATAACCTCGGGTTTCCTCTTTTAATTTAGAATAACCACGGATCATTCAACATAGCGATCCTTTTGTTAATATTATTCTTCTTTTAAGAAAATCTGGAAATCTTCTCAATCTCCTTCAATCATACTCAGGCTTCTGTTAGATCCATGAATTCTTTGAACTTGGATAGTCCTGTAATTGGATGAGTAATTGCTCCTTACGCTGATTCTGTTGTTAATCTTATCAAACAATATTTGTACCTTTCTGTTAGGAATAACCAACTTCTTCATAATCGCGGATCACTTCATCCTCTGAATTAGCAATACAAAATCTAAAATAAGTATCCTTCCAGCTAATCCGAGTCTTTTGACAAACAAGAAACTCAAGTAGTAACTTGACAACCAATGTTTAAAACTTATTTTTATTCAAAAAGGCTTTTAGAAATTTTGTAAGGAAAAATCTTTTTCGAAAACTTGTAAAAAAATTTGAAAATCATAAATCTGGTTGTCCTTACTATATGAGTTGGTTGTTGTCCTTCCGACCTATAACAAGGTACCAAATTAAAGGAACGATCACATAAAGGTTCATTTACTTCAATCTACCTTATCTCCTTTATTGGGTCCATTTGCCTTCCTTAATCGACGATCACTTCAATTGTCGTTGCATGTTATTGTATTCATAGCTTCACGTCAACACTTTCATACTAGTAATGCTCCCGTCATCAACTTTGCAGTCGTAAAGTAGAACAGGTTATCCAATAGTCAACAAGTCCACTGACGACACATCACATTGTTACTACAAATATATCACATCGTCATAACACCATTATCTAACTTCAAGAAATCTCCAGATCCATAATCTCCTCTAATTCCCAATTCAATACTCATCTAATCCATTCCACAAGCTAGTCATGGGTGGCCTAATCACTAATGGCTTCTTTTAATCTGGTAACAACTATCCTTTGGAACACCTGAATCTTCTTTCTAGACTTCTCCTCACCTTTATTTATATCTCAAGTACTCACCATTTACTGTAACTCCCGAATCCATCATCGTAGGTACTGTTGCTTTATAGGACAAGTTTTAAACCGAGGGTATAGAATAGGATATAGGGTAAACTACAGAGATAAACTCACAGCCGTATGTCCAGTAAAACAAAATTAAACAGATGGAGGTTCTTAAATAGGTAGTCTCATATCAAAAGGTGGTAGAATAGCGTAGAATAGCTTAAAGAGGTACAACTGTCAAAACAGAAGATAGTACCGTTAATGCTGATGAAGGAACAAGGTACACATCAAATCCAAGAGAAGATGACGGTCCTTGAACGGAAAGCTCCAAACGATCGGATGATACAGGGAAATCAGGATCTGCCATTGCCGTTATCTGGAAATCACATCATAATTTAAGAATCCCGAATTGCAACATGAACCATGCCAGAGAACTACTATACAATCGCACTCAACTTCACAACGTCTTATCTTTATATTTCCTATTCCTAATCCTAACCCTCTACCCAATCCCGACAATCTAGGCTTGTTTCAGTGACTTATAACCTGTAGCTCTGATACCAACCTGTGGCGCCCTCCAAACCCGAGTCAGAAGTTTGGGGTCCACAACACACACACATAATATACAAACATGTATATGAGATATTATTTACAATGACCCTGCTTTACACAATCCACGGATCACAACAGGTTAAAGTATGAAACCAAGCCACAACCTTAACTTTTATTACAATGTACCAAATCCCAACTAATTTAATTTACAACGGATAATAAAATTATTGTTACAATCTTACTAACTCTCTATCGTATGAAGCTCCTTGCTAGCTCGATCCAACTCAAACTGGAACCTTAGCCCGCACTTTGGACTGAGGAACTTCACTATCATCCATATCTTTTTCAACTGTAAAATATATAAAAAGAATCGCAAGGGTGAGCTAACTAGCTCAGCAAGTCATAACAGTGATAACTGAGGCTAAGCAATGTTCAAATGGAATGATTCAGAAGAATCAAGTTTATTGTTAACAATCGTTAGAATTGGATATTCATTTTAAGTTTTAAAACCAAGGTTAGGCTGCTGATCAGTCACGCACTAACCCCAAGCAAAGCACACAACACTGCTCTAGTACTGGATCCAAGGCACACATTGGCCTAACTTGACCATCGATATGGTCTGACCACGAATCTGGTCCACATATATATATAAAAAAACTATCCAATTCTAAAGCAGTTCAATATGATAAAAAAATATAATTCTATAAAACAATATCATAATCAATGGTGGTTAAACACTTGAATAAGAACGTAAGGAAACTCATGGATACCTTAAGGGTATATCAGGGTATGTATAAGAAACGGTTTTCAGTCTGTAAAAGAGTCAGGTATTAGACAAATAATGATTTTTCAAGGTATAGTTCTTTGACGTTGTAAAGAATGGTCGGAGTATAAAAGTTTTAGTGTTTTCAAACAATTTTGTTCCAGTTTTTGGTGTTTGGTAGTTATACACTTGGGGAGTAGTATCATATTTGTGTGATTTGGTATCTGAGGATCAACAAAGGATGGTTTACAAAGAATAAGGCTTACGGCTCAGGATCAAGAAAATGAGGGTTCAAAGGTAAATAGTTTAGTGTACTTGCAATATAAAACAGGAGTTCTTTTGAATAATAGTGACATATTATGAAACAGTTCGAAAATATTTGCGATATATCTTGAAGAAAAGTTCAGAAGTACTTGCCTCACAGGGCTTTACAAATATTACTGATCAACTCTGAGCCGACTCTTCCGCTCAGGCTTTAACGTCCAACCACTAGACCACATTAGATTCGACTTCAACACCCAGGTTTTTCTGTTGAAAAACTCTATGTTAGGTACTCAGTTATGCTTGACATATCCTCGCTAACCACCTACCCATACGATAGCATATTCCAACTCGTAATCATTCATTTTATAATAACACAAACCACAATTAGGGTTCATGTTCTCGATGGTTCAGTGTTCGTTTTCAGAAAATATGTATACTCGTCATTTTACGAAATTAGGGTTACTGAGTTTTGGACAGAACGTTTACCACGACATACAATCAAGTTCATATAAAATATACGTATATATATTCACTTGATGTCCTGATAATTACTGGATATGCTCCTACATTTCCATAGTTGATTTCCTGGAAATCGGGAAGCGTCTCCTTTGTTTATTGGACTACCCGTCGAAACATTAATCGACGTCAAACCACAAAGTTCACAACAATAACAACTACAATAATTCACCATTCCATTCTAAAATTCCCAATCACCGGTATAATTCAATAATCATAACCAACTCAACCATCACGATTCAATATTTACTAGTTAACTATTTCGATCCAGAATAAAAACACAACACGACTTTTATTTATTAAAAATATTAGGACTCAGAATCGTGTCATCACGGTCCACCGTCAACTCATCGGAATTCATCGTTGACGGTGGTATAATCCGGAGGTACCCGAATTGGGTTTCCAGTCACAGATTTCACCGATTAATTAATAAAATTCCTGCAAGATTAACTTAATTCATGAATGTTAATCATATTATTCCTACATAAAACATCTAAATAAATTAATAAGTAATAAGTAGTTTCCCAACAGACAGAATCAAGCAGCCGCACCAATACCACATGCACACACGCGCGGGTGTGGCCGGAAAAGCCCGGAATCAATCAACAGCAACAAGAAGCTCGAGGGAAAACAGGAGAAGGAAAGTATCACTGACTGAATCGCAACATATTTACATATATATATATATGATTCAATCGAAACCAAACACCACCAGAAAAAGCACGACGTCGGTGGCCGGAAAACCGAGGCGGAGGCCGAACTTACCGAAGAAGGAAGGAAGACAGGCGAGGACAGGGAGGAAAGAGGACCAACCGCATGAAGAAACTAAGAAAACAAATTAATACTCGAGGGTATTAAACAGAGGAGGACAAGTATATAAGCAAGATTGATACACTGCCAAGAAGAAGAGTGAAAGAAAATATACGCCTACCACCTGTCCAAACACTTGCACACATCTGATAAAAAGAGGACACGTATCCCTTTTTCCGTCTTACGGCGAAAATTTATCCCGTAATTATGCATTTAATGAACCAAGCAATACATAAAACAATTTCATAAAATTACGAAAATAGCCTTAAAATGTTAAAAACATCCTGAGGTTTATAAAAACATAAATTTCGAAATTTTAAAACAATTTTTGAAATGAAATTTATACCCGCTTTTATCAATAAAATAAAGCAACGCGCGGATAAAATTAATCCCGAAAATTTCCAAAATAATTTTAAAATTCTCGAAATATTCCAAACTTAAATAAATACGAGTTTCATAATTTTTGATGAATTCTAGAATTAGATACAGATTTTACAAATAAATGTAATCAGAAAATCGTTCAAAGATAAATAATTAATAAAATATTAAATTTTCAATTTTGTAAAATCCTAAAAAATAATTAATGTAACTATAAAATCATAAAAATAATTTTAAAGAAATTCCAAATATTTATGCAAATAAATTTGCACTAAATCCACTTTTGAAATTAGGAATAATTCAATACGACTCCATAATTAATCCCGCGGACAACCCGGTACTCCATAAATCACACCTAAATAATAATCAAACAACACATAGCGGTCAAAACCAATACACATATTTTATTTATTTAATAATTTCCATAATCACATATTTAAATAATGCAAAAAATACACGAGTCGTTATAGCTTGCACCCAATCAGCATCTTGAAGAGCTTCTTCCACTTTCTTTGGTTCTGTCTGAGAGAGAAAAGAGTGATAAAGACATTCATTTGATGCAGCTGTTCTAGTTCTGATACCTGCATATGGATTTCCAATAATTAAGTCAGGTGTATGTGCTTTAGTCCACTTCCTTGCAGATGGAAGATTTTCTCTAGAACTGGATGCTCCCCCATGATCCATGCTGTCTTCATCAACATTTTCTGATGCTCCGCCTGAAATTATGCTCTCTTAGTTGGATCCTTCAAAATTTGAGCTTCCAGAATTATCAGCACTTGGCCCATCAGAACTTGAAGAGCCTGTTGTAGGTTCTGATGCTTCTTGAAATGTGGTTGTATCTTCAGTATGCTCCCCCTGCACAGGTGCATCTTCCTTTAGCGTAGTCACCACAGTTTCAATAACATCAGAGTTTAATCCATCAGAGTTTGCAGTATCAGGATTTAGACTGTCAGGATTTACAGTATCAGAATTTAAAACTTCATTCTCAAATCTCAGCTGATCATGATCATTGAAATCTTCAAGTCTTGTAATCTTCTTATCATCAAAAGAGACATTGATAGATTCCATGACAACCCTTGTTCTTAAATTGTAGACTCTAAAGGCTTTTGTGGAAAGTGGATATCCAACAAAAATTCCTTCATCAGCTTTTAGACAAATTTGGATAGCTGTTCAGGATGAGTCTTAAGAACAAAACACTTGCATCCAAATACATGAAAATACTTCATATTTGGCTTCTTTTTCTTCACCATCTCATATGGTGTTTTTCCATGCTTGTTAATGAGTGTTGCATTCTGAGTAAAACTAGCAGTCTGCACAGCTTCAGCCCAAAAGTAGGTTGGCAACTTTGCTTCATCAAGCATAGTTCGTGCAGCTTCAATAAGAGTTCTATTCTTTCTTTCAACAACTCCATTTTGCTGTGGAGTTCCAGGAGCAGAAAATTCCTGCTTGATTCCATGGTCTTTGCAGAACTCTTCAATGATCAAATTCTTGAACTCAGTGCCATCATCATTTTTTATGATCTACACAGAATCTTTGGCCAATTTATCCAGTTGTTTGACATGATCAATCAAAATAGATGCAGTTTTACTTTTTATGTGCAAGAAATACACCCATGTGTATCTGGTGAACTCATCTACTATGACCATAGCATATTTCTTCTTTGCAATAGACATGACATTCACTGGACCAAATAGATCAACATGTAGTAGGTGATACTCAAGAATTGATGATTCAGTCTTGCTCTTGAATGAAGATTTTCTTTGTTTTGCCTTCTGACATGAATCACAAAGGCCATTAGGAGCAAATACTGATTTTGGCAGTCCTCTCACAAGATCTTTCTTGACTAGTTCATTTATATTGTTGAAATTTAAATGAGAGAGTTTCTTGTGCCAATTCCAGCTTTCTTCAATTGATGCTCTACTTAACAGACAGATTGCAGAACCATCAGTACTTGTTGAAAGATTGGCTTCATAAATGTTACCATGCCTGTATCCTTTCAGAACAACTTTGCCTGTAGATTTGCTTACAACTTCACAGTGTTCTTCAAATAAATCCACATGATAACCTCTGTCACAGATTTGACTAACACTCAGCAAATTGTGTTTAAGTCCTGAGACTAGAGCTACTTTTTCAATGATGACATTCCCCAGATTGATATTGCCATATCCCAAAGTTTTTTCCATGTTTCCATCTCCATAAGAAACACTTGGGCCAACTTTCTCCACAAAGGCTGATAACAGGGCTTTATTTCCAGTCATAAGTCCTGAACACCCACTGTCCAGAACTAGGATGTTTTTCCTGTTGCCCTGCAATCACAAAGACCAGTAATGATTAGTTTTAAGGACCCAGACTTGCTTGGATCCTTTGGCCTTATTAAGTTTGTTAACATTTGCAGTCGATTTAGCATCAGAATTTATGTTAACAGTTTTCTTATCTGCATTTACAGTATCAGACTTTGCATCAGAACTTACACTAGAAGGAATAATTCTAACTTTCTTTAAAGAAGGTTTTATTTGATAATAATCATAGTACAAACTATGATATTCCTTACAAGTATAAATGGAATGCCATAAACTACCACAATGAAAACAAGAATTTTGTGGCCTATATCTAACAGACTGACTCTTAACTCCTGACTTTGAAGGTAAAGAGTTTATGTTCTTATTTTTCCTGCAAAAAGAAGCCAGATGGTTAGAATTTCCACAGTTATAACATTTCTTTCTAGGAGCATTATGAACAGGCTTATAATCATTACTTTTATTCACACCTTCCTTTCCATTCCTATTTTTCCTAGGTGGCTTTACCTTTTTTACATTCTTAACATCTTTCAGCTTATGCTTAAGCTGCTTCTTTGTCATTAAGCCTATGTTTACTTCAGTTGGCTTACCCTGTTTTGGTTTGTCAGAAGTTAATTTCTCTTTAACTTCTGATTTATCAATATCAGACATTACAGCTACAAACTTAACAGGATTTACGTTTGGCTTTTGTTTAACAACTATGGGCTCAATCTCTACAGTTCCCTTATCATTCTTATCATATCCATAACTTAAGCCCTCTTTCCAGTTTCCACTACTAAGAATATCCCGAGTTGCTTTACCAGAGTTAGTCCAAATCTTGATAATCTCTTTTTCCTTTTCTAACTCAGTTTTTAGAGATTCATTCATTTTAAGTACTTCATCCCTAACATAGAAAACATCATCACTATCTTTCTGAGTTTGATGGAACATGACTAACTCTTTTTCTAAATAATCATTCCTCTTTTTATAAGCAAGATTTTCAGAAGTTAATCTTTCACATGTTAAAGTTTGATCACTATAACTAATGAACATGGTTTTAAGATATCTTCTCAACTCATTAATATCATCAGTATGAAAGGCATAAGTAGTTTGAGGTACCTTTAACTCAGCAGCATCAGAACTGTTATCAGCATTTGCCATCAAGGCATAGTTCACCTCACTTTCAGAATCTGAAGTGTCTGTCCAGCTTTTCTTCTTTGTGACAATAGCCTTGCCTTTGTCACTCTTCACTTTCTTGCAATCAGGAGATATGTGGCCTTTCTCACCACAATTGTAGCACTTGACATTTGAGTAATCTACTCTGTCAGACTTTCCTCCTTTGCCTTCAGATTTTCTAAAGCCCTTCTTATCAGAACTTGCCCCTTTCCTGGAAATTTTTTTTCCCTTTATGAATTTCCTGTATGCAATCCTTGTGATTCCTTTCACCATAAGAGCACACAACTTCATCATCTCTTCATCAGGATCCATCTCAGGTAAGCTTCCAGTTTCTGAGTCATCATCAGTATCAGAACTTGATGATTCAGTATCAGACTTTGTGATGAGAGCTTTTCCCTTGCCTTTCCTTGAGGCAGCTGCTTTGGGGGATTCCTCCTCAACCTTAAGAGCAACTGTCCTTGGCTTTCTTCCATTCCTCTTGCTTCTTTGTTCCATCTCAAGTTCATGAGTCTTGAGCATCCCATAAAATTCATCAAGAGTTGTTTCTTCAAGAGCATAGTTGTCTCTTATAGCGGTGGCCTTCAAATCCCAACATTCAGGAAGAGCTAAAAGGAATTTAAGATTTGAATCTTCAAGATCATATTCCTTGTCAACTAGTTACAAATCATTCAAGAGTTTGACAAATCTGTCATATAAACCAGTTAATGTCTCATCGGGCTTTGAATCAAAGTGTTCATACTCTTGAGTGAGTTTAGTCTTCCTGTTTTTCTTAATTAAATCAGTTCCCTGGTATCTTGTCTCCAAGGCATCCCATATATCCTTTTTAGTCTTGCAGTTAATTACCCTGTTTGACATTACATTATCAATGGCACTATGCAGCAAGTGTCGTACCTTAGCATCCTTGGCAATTGATGAGATATCTTCAGCAGTGTAATCACTCTTATCCTTTGGTACAGACTTTGCTGGTTCACCTGCAACTACAATAGAGAGTTTGGTTGGCTTGTGTGGTCCTTCATTGATTCTGTCAAGTTATTCTGGATCAGTAGCTTCCAGAAACATAGACATCCTCACCTTCCATATGGGATATTCAGATGGTTTCAGTATGGGAACTCTAATAATCTCATATCAACTGTGGATTTGAGTCTTTGGAGGTTCTTCAGTTTTGGTGGGCTTGGTTGGAGTTTGTTCTTCTTCAGATATGATTGTTTTTGGATCTTAAACTATTTGTGTGTTAACAGATCTGCTCTGATACCACTTGTTAGGTCACACACACTATAGAAGGGGGTTGAATACAGTGTTTATCACAATTAAATCGAATATAAGAACACAAGTAACAGAAAATAGATTTTATTCAACACAATAAACTCTGTTACAATACGAAATTGTCCTCTCTCAGTGATGAACAACTTATCACGAGAGCTGCTAGGGTTACAATAAATAATAACTTCGATTATGATAACACATATAGTGTAAACCCTATGTCTGTGTTTATATACTACACAGTTACAAGATAATCTCTAATTGATATTGAATATGATTCTGTATCCTAAAATATATCAATTAGATATCTTCTTTTCCAAGTCTTCTATCTTCCATAGAAATCTTCTCTATGCATATCTCTTCTTTATTTAGTCTTGATCTTCTTTCCTTTCAATCAACCTTTCCTTAACTGTTAAGTACTGATATCCTTAAGTTCTGACTTCCAGTAAGTGTAGATTTCAGTAAGTACTGATATTTCCTGTTTGTTAAGATCTGAAAACTAAACATGAAACACATTAGACATGTCATCTCAAATATATCTAACAATAGGAGTACTGTTATGGAAATTCTGAGATCGTATTAGTATTCCATAAAGTAAATGAGTTATGTAAAGGTCGTCAGAATTCGGATTCGAACACTTTGGTTTTTCCCGAAAATCCACCAGATGCCGAAAGGATTAAGTATAAGGTAACATAATTCAAAGGATTTTTATTTAAGGATTATAGTAGAGGATCATTAAAGGAATATAAGATATTAATAAAGGTTCATGGAAGCCCAAGTAATAAGATCCCGGGTATGATCCCTCAAACTATTAACGAGAATGAGAGTTAAGCGAACCGTAAAATAAATAAATGACCAAGAGACAATCTTGTACAAGAAGCCAAGGATTATGACATCATCAAACCACAAGGAAGAGACATGTGTTAAAAGGATGACATAGGCTTGATGATGCAAGCATGGTGAAAAGATATTTAGCTAAGATTAAATTATGGCCAAGTATTGGAACCTTGGTTAATTAAATCAAGGTTAAATTAACTAAGCAAATAAAAACAACACACAAATTAACCAAGCAAGGAACAAAGAAGCATTTTCACTTCCTTCTTCTTCCAAAAGCTCTCGGCCCTTCTTATTTTTCAAGAAAAAGATTTTTGCAAATCCAAGCTCCACTCCATTAACAAATACAAGGTAATTATGTAAGCTTCCCTATGATTAGATGAGTATATCCTAGGAGTTTAAGCTTCTAATTCCTTGTAAATCTCTTCCAATAAATTATGGAAGGAGATGATGAATAGTACTTTCTTGAAATTAATTTTGTGTTCTTGATTTTTTTGAAAAAATCAAGCTTGTCGGAGGTTAGATTAAGGCTCCCAAAGGCTTCCTAGGAACCTATCACCCACCAAGGAAGGTATAAACTTCAAACCCTAGCCTTTACTTTATTTTTTAGTAAGTTTAATGGTTGGTTTTGTGAATGAGAAGCATGGATTATGATTATTAGTAGTTTGGTTTGATTTGGAAGTGATTTGGTAATTGAATCTTGATTATAGTTCATAGGTCTTGATTGTGATTGTTTGAGTTAAAAAACTTTGAGAATATGGACTGATGTGGTATGGTTTAGACGAGGTTTTGTTGTATTGATGATTATGGGTTATTTGGTGGTTAATTGGACAAGTATAAAAATTGGTAATCGCGTAAACATAACTGTCGTAATGCCCATTTTTATTCAACTGTTTGTACTTAGTGTTCGGGACAGAAAGCTCACTGACCAATCTGCAACCTTTCCATTTTTAGTTAGATCATGTCGTAAGCTTCGTTTTGGTATGTGGTTCGCTTAGATCTGATGTACGGTTTAGGAGAAACGACCGTTTTAAGTAACGGTGTTTCGCGAGCGAACCATTACCCCTCGCTTTACTTTGAAACCTTGATTAAGGTCCTTAAATGACTAATTGGAGTACGAAACAATTATGTAAGATTAATTGGTTAGTTGTTAGAGTATTCGCTAAAGAGTTGCCTTAATAAGTTAAACGGTTAATTTTATAAAATGGTGGAGCTGAGTGTACTCAAGCGACTTATGTGAATCCTTAAGCGCAAAAGCGAACGTTAGGGTCTATTTGGTTAAGGTCTAGTTTTTTAAGCGACCGTGGTTTAATTCCATCTTATATGTTGTTTATAGGTTACCAGACTCGCCCCAGGCCTTTTACCACCCCTAGTCGCTCTGGCAAGTTTTCTACCTGTATAACTGTTGTTGTGATGTATATATGTATATGCATTATCTTGTGATAAGTGCATGATTGTTATTAGAAAATCTTGCGATATATTGGAGCATATTGATATGATATATATATATATATATATGCATGCCTGTTTCGTAATCTTGATATCTTGTTATCGATTCAATTATTTATAAACTGCATAATACCTATGCTAGAGATATGCATTATTTGCGTATACCCTTAGTATAGGGAACCCAAAGGTTACCATTTTTCTAAACCGGGAGGCGATGTTCCCGAGTATATATATATATATATATATATATATATATATATATATATATATAGTTTTCAAAAGTATTAATTAAATAATGTTTATTCAATAGTTTTAAATTATAAGTGAATATTAGTTTGAATATTCATTCGAGGACTTACGACTCCGTTTATTTTATTAAATAATATTCATTATTTTCTTAAAGAATAATATTTCTTTATTGGCCAAGTATTCGAGAAATGATTGATATCGTCAATCATTCTTACCTTAAATATTTTCATAAAGTTATTTTCAAAACTTTTACTTCATTTTCTTTGATAAAATCTATTCGTTATTTGAATATTATTTATAACATAATATTCAGATATTTTTTGATTATCTTGAAATTGATTTATTCTATCAAATCATCCTTATTCCAAACACTTTCAAAAATATTTTCGAGTCTTCAAAATGATTTTAAAGGCTAGAGTGGATCCCAAAACTCATTTTCAAATTTAAGATCTTCCTTTCGAAGGGGACTTGAATACTCGCTCAAAAATCTATAGGATCCGGCTCTGTGGTGTATTTTATATTCGCAAAGAGGTTGCTGTTTTGAGAAAACAATTTGATTACTTGCCCAACGTTTGGGAAGTAAGTTTATCTAATTGAGTCGGCATAAGGGACAGGCCGTGGTACGGTCTATCAATGTGTAAGAGGCTGGGTGACAGTCCATCAACGCGTGAGTGGCCGGCTAACGGTCTAGCGCGAGGTCCTAATGCGGCCAGGGTGATGACCGGTGAGGAATTCATCCATCTACTAGTAGAAAAGGTTACTTAATGGGTATCTTTTCCTGATCAGCAAGATATCGGGATCATGCCAAAGTTTTCTTCTTTCCAAATTCATTGGATATTACAACTCTATTTATACTTTTCATGACAGAGGTTTTCAAGGAGTGTATGAGAGAGAGATATATATATAGGTGTATATATATATATCGTGACCTAATGAAGTATCTCGTAACTTCATTTCTTTCAAATGATATTTCAGAGATTGATTCTATTCAAGTATTATCTTGTAGTCTCATCTATGTGGTGAACTTTTGAAACTGATTATACCTTAAACGGTGGTAGTTTAAGTAGTATACGGAAAATATATAAGTATATTGGAGTATCTTGTAACTTCATCTTTTCAACTTATATCTGGTTGATGATTATCTTATGCATGACAAAGATTTTCAGAAAAACGTTGAGACAAGGTTAAATATATGAGATCACCTTGCAATGATATTTTTATACAGTTATAAACTGGAACTCTGTGTATATTATGCATGGAAGAGGACTTCCAAGATTTTGAAAAGTATATATACTGAATATTTTGTGACTTGGTCGCGATAAGATATCAAACTTGGTTCATTTCTTCTGACCAAGACTTTCATGAGTACTATGAAAATGCTCATATATTATTAATTATTATACATGTTATTTTGGTGGGCTTGTTTCTCACCCTTGCTTTATTCTTTCATCACGCAATAACAGCTAGACAAGATGAACAGGACCAAGCTCCCAATTCGCGAGCGGATAGGAAATGTTCTGCAGTTTCTTGTAGGCGTTGATGCCGCTGTAGCTGAGGTAGGAACTACCAATAGGCTAGGTTTTCAACTATTGATGTACCAGACTTGTGTATATTTATGAACTGTAATAATGGCAAAGAAAATGTAAATTTGTTCAGAAACCCTTTTAAGGTGCAATGGTTTATAATTGTGGAATAAAATGACTTGTGTTATTTTTGATATTCATCTTTGAGACTATAACTTGTGGTGTGTGTGTGTGTATTGTGGGGTCATAGTACGCAATAGTTGGTTGTTTATTAATATTAAGTGTTATAAAGGGAAATGAACTCGTGACAAGCCGGATCCCCGACTCCGGATTTGGGGGTGTTATAATATATTTGTGTTTTTGTTCTTACCTGAAGCAAGACTGTTGTATTATTTCAAAGCCATCATAGAATTGTCCTACTCCTATGCGGAAATACAGATCACCCATTAGTGTCAATGAAATCTCTTTTCCAATTAAGTTTAAAGTTTTAATTCCTTAATATTAACAAAGTCTTAATGTAGAGAATATAATTTGCTTAGATTTGTGTTACGGTGACTAAGTTCAAGTTCTAAACCCATAACCCCAATTTGAAAATACTAATTCCAAAATTTAAATTCATAACCTAAATTGGACGACTAATTATATTAATACAAGTAATTCGTAGCAATGATTTCATAAATATTGTCTGGCATTGAATATACAGAAGATTATATGACAAACGTTCATGTTAAATTTGAGTACAAATTAAATATTAATATGGAAGAATGAGTAGTTACAAAGTAAACTAAACTTAACATAATCATGTTTCAACTGCAAAAAACTCTTAGAGGCTCAATCTAAATAAGAACATAACCGAATAACTTCCTTCTCGGTAAAAAAGAGGCATACCTCCATCGATGAACTTTGTTGGTATTGTGTAGTTTGCATAATCAATCAATTTTGTAAGTGTATGGGATGTTTGACTGTTTCTTGATGGTTTCTTCTCTATTTCAACAATGTTAGGAATATGTTGTGAACTTGATGATAAATTAAACAAAACACCTTGGTAGATTTAACTTAGTGAATTTTGTATCACTCGACGGATGATCAAATATAGTCCTGATAGGGATAAATAAATTATGATAGCATGATTTATTTACTGCATCAATTGTACAAGGTGTGGACTGCTAGGCCCAATAAAAAGATATATGACATTCAGACCAGAAAGGTTAAGCCTGATGGACCAGATCAGTCCTGATGGAATAAAGAAGGCCCAAAAGCCCTGATTATTAATTAATTTCGTAATTAATTGATAAGGGAAAAATCAACTGTTGAGAAGAGTCCCGATAAAGATATAAATCCTTATAGATTAGCCTCAAGGGGGCCTAAAAGGATAAGGAATCAGTTTCCTACTATCTAGGACTCCAAAGTCCATTCTAATTATGAGACTTGCCCACCAAGTCTCCTATACCAAGTCCAATTCAAGGACTCCCAACATCTATATAAGGGGCCTCACCCCACAAATCAGAACTACATTTTTTGACTTGATCCTTGGCAATCAGCAAGGTACGTAGGCATCTTGTTAAGGCAGATTGAGTCACGAAACACAAGAGCAGTCAAATCGAGCCTTGAAGCTCATGTTCCTTATTATTAAACACAGCAATTATATATATTAGTTTTAATCCATAATATTTGGCGCCGTCTGTGGGACGCACAACAACAACCATGGGAAGAACACGGAGAACAATTAGAGCTCTAGAGGAAGGAACACCATCAGAGACAACCCAGGTGATTTCGTCAACCGTGGAGGTTCCTCCCCATTCAACTTATGCATCTACTCAGGGGGAAGCCCAGATAGGGGCAACTCAACCTCAGCCACCAGGGACAACTCCCCCGACTATTCAAGGTACGAATCCTCAAGTTCAACAAGTACATATGCCTGTGAATTCTCGACCCGTCGAGTATGAATATTCAACTATTGTTACTACTAACCCCCCCTTATGGGATGCCCCTTCACCCTGAGGTTGGAGGAAGTGGATATGCTGGGCGAAGCGAAGGACGAGGGCAGTCGCCCCCCTATATACGAGGTTTGGGTCCTATCCCTGAGCATCGGGAATTTTCTGGTCCTTATACTGAGAGAGACTCCGAATCTTCGGATGATGAAGTGGCCCCGAGAAGGAGGCGTCTTGGAAAAGAGCCAGTGGCCGATGGAAGGCAACGCCCCCAAAGCACCCCAGGGGCGAATCCCCAAGAAGTGCAGGAAAGGATCAGGGCTCATGAGGCTGAAATCCAAAGGCTGAGGCGTGATTTGGAGGCTCACCAGGCCACCAGACCCCAGATACCTCCTAGGGGAAGAAATCCTCCTCCTGTCATAGACCTGGATGGTCCGATACGAAGAAGGGCTGATGTCCCAAGAACTGATCCAAGCAATCTCCTTCCCCTTGGAGATCCTGATGATCCAACTCCACCCTTCACAGAAGAGATAATGAATGCCCATATCTCAAGGAAATTCAAGATGCCCACTATCAAAGCCTATGATAACACGGGAGACCCCGCTAATCATGTTAGGACATTCTCTAATGCACTGCTGCTGCAACCCGTGAATGATGCTATAAAGTGTCGGGCCTTCCCTCAAACCCTGTCGGGTATGGCTCAAAGGTGGTACAGTCGCCTGCCCCCAAACTCTATTGGATCGTTCAGAGAATTAAGTCAGGCTTTTATTAAGCAATTCATCAGTGGAAGAGTCCATGAGAAAAGTTCAGCATCTCTTATGAGTCTTGTGCAGGGAGCTAAGGAATCCTTAAGAGATTACCTGAATCGTTTCACAAAGGAGGCTTTAAAAGTCCCAGACCTTGATGATAAGGTAGCCATGATAGCACTGCAACAAGGAACTAGGGACGATTTTTTTAAGATGTCCGTGGCCAAACGTCCCCCTGAAAGCATGTTGCAGCTTCAAGAGAGGGCAGGGAAGTATATCAAGGTTGAAGAAAGTATGAGGAAGACCGTAGTAAGTAATGAGCCCACTGGAGGCAAGAAGCGGAAAACTGATTTAGAATATATTGCAAAGGACAAATATCCTAGAATCGAACAAAACCCTGATTCAACCCCCAAGAAGGGAGGACCTGGGCAAAAGTTCACTGAATACGCTAAGTTGAATGCTCCTAGAAGTCAGATTTTGATGGAGATTGAGAAAGATAGAGATATTCGCTGGCCTAAACCCTTGAAGGCTGATCCCGCCAAGCTAGATAAGAGCAAGTATTGCAGGTTTCACAAAGATGTTGGCCATGACACCGATGAGTGTAGGCAATTGAAAGATGAAATTGAGTTTTTGATTCGAAAAGGAAGATTGAACAAGTATACTGGAGATGGAGGGGACAGAAATAATAATGGAAGGAAGAACTTTGAAGATCGTAGGAGGGACCAAGATGATCAGGGGAGAAATCCCCAACCCAGAGGGCCGGTTATAAATGCGATTTTTGGAGGACCGTGACGCCCTCGAGGACCTGTGATAAACACGATCTTTGGAGGTCCAACTGCTGCTGGATTGTCCAAAAATTCCAGAAAGGCATATACTAGGGAGGTTATGCATATTGTTGGAGAAGCCCCGAAGAGGGCCAGGACAGAAGTAACATTGGCTTTTGATGATTCCGACCTAGAGGGTGTGAAGTTTCCCCATGACAACCCGCTGGTCATAACACCGATAATAGGAAATAGCCCGGTTAAGAGGGTCCTTGTGGATAATGGTGCTTCTGTGGATATCTTGATCCACGACACCTTTCTAAGGATGGGGTATAACGACTCTCAGTTGACACCAACCGACATGCCGATATATGGATTTGCTGGAGTAGAATGTCCTGTGGAAGGGATAATCAAATTGCCGACCACCATAGGTACGGAACCAAGGCAAGCAACGCAGATGCTGGATTTCGTGGTGGTAAAGGCTAGTTCAACTTATAATGCTATCATGGGGAGAACAGGGATACATGCCTTTAAGGCAGTCCCCTCTTCCTACCATTCAGTCATGAAGTTTCCCACCCGAAACGGGATTGGAGAAGAGAGAGGAGATCAAAAAATGGCTAGAAACTGTTATGTGGCCTCTTTGAGGGCAGATGGAGTCGGGGGGAGGTTCTTCCTATTGAAGATATGGATGTTCGAGAAAATGACGAGAATAGAGGAAGGCCAGCAGAAGAATTGGTTTCGGTTCCTTTAGACCCCGAGAATTCCGAGAGGATGACTTTCATTGGAGCCACATTAGAGGAGCCCCTTAGAGGGAAGTTAGTGAAATTTTTGCAAGGAAATAGTGATGTGTTTGCATGGTCAGCAGCTGATATGCCAGGCATAGACCCAGAGTTAATTACTCACAAGCTAAATGTAGATCCAAGCCGGAAGACAGTGAAACAAAAGAAAAGAAATTTTGCCCCGGAAAGGCAAGAGGCTATAAAACAGGAAGTAGAAAAGCTTTTAGAGGCTGGTTTCATTGAGGAGATTCAATTTCCGGAGTGGTTAGCAAACCCTGTAATGGTGAAGAAGGCTAATGGAAAGTGGAGGATGTGTATAGACTTTACTGATCTGAATGATGCATGCCCTAAAGACTATTTTCCGCTGTCGAGAATTGATACCTTGATTGATGCCACTGCTGGACATGAATTGCTGAGTTTCATGGATGGATTTAGCGGATACAACCAGATCAAAATGCATAAGGATGACATTCCAAAGGTATCATTTATCACTAACTTTGGTGTTTATTGTTATCTTGTTATGGCGTTTGGTCTCAAGAATGCAGGAGCCACCTATCAAAGGTTGGTAAATAAAATTTTTAAGGATCTTATTGGTAAGACTATGGAAGTCTATGTTGATGACATGTTAGTCAAGAGTCTAGTAAAGACTGATCATATAGCCCATTTAAGGGAAGCTTTTGAGGTCCTGAGGTACCACAAGATGATGTTGAATCCTACGAAGTGTGCTTTCGAAGTAGGATCTGGAAAATTCTTGGGATTGATGGTCTCAAAGAGGGGAATTGAGGCTAACCCGGATAAAATAAAGGCAATCTTGGACATGGAACCACCAAAAACTGTTAAGGATGTTCAGAAGCTTACAGAAAGGGTTGTTGTGCTAGGACGATTCATCTCCAATTCGGGGGACAAGTGTTTGTCATTCTTCAAGTCGCTAAAGAGCATCAAAGACTTTGTATGGAGTGAGGAAAACCAGAACGCATTTGAAGAGTTAAAGAAGTATATGGCCCAGGCCCCGTTGTCGGCCAAGCCAGTTCTGAGTGAAGTTTTATTCTTGTACTTGGCTGTTTCAGAGAGCGCCTTGAGCGCGGTGTTGGTTAAGGAGGAGCTAAAAGTCCAGAAACCCATGTATTATGTCAGCAAAATTCTGCATGGTGCTGAGTTGAATTATTCAACTATTGAGAAATTTGCTCTAGGCTTGGTAATGGCTTCAAGAAAACTGCGTCCTTACTTTCAGGCTCATCAGATTGAGGTGCTAACGAATCAGCCACTAAGAAATATCATTCACAGTCCCAAGGCAAGTGGGAGATTGATTAAGTGGGCAATAGAGTTGGGAGAGTTTGATCTCAAGTATAAGCCATGTACGGCCATAAAAGCCCAGGCACTAGCGGACTTCGTGGTGGAATGTACCATACCCAACCAAGAAGTCGAGGGGCAGGAAGATACCATACCTCAAGACAAGGTAGTCGATAAGGGGGACAGAGAGAAGGATGATAGGGAGAAAGAATACCTCAAGACAAGGGAGTCGATAAGGGGGACAGAGAGAAGGATGATAGGGAGAAAGAATATTGGGTTCTCTATTTTGATGGAGCATCAAAAACAAATTCCAGTGGAGCAGGGTTGGTTTTACAAAGTCCTGATGGGTTCTTAATTGAGTATGCTATGAAGCTAGACTTCCCAACCACAAACAATGAGGCAGAGTATGAAGCCCTGATAGCTGGCCTTGGTCTAGCTGGGACACTTAGAGTCAAAAACTTAAAGGTCCGTGGAGACTCGAAGCTGATCATATCCCAGGTAAAGGGAGAATTTGAGGCAAGGGATGATACGATGGCTAAGTATGTCCGCCTAGTAAGGGCTGTGATGACCCAATTTAATGAATGCCATGTTGAACACATTCCAAGGGAAGAAAATGCTAAAGCAGATGCGCTATCAAAGTTTGCTTCATCTGAGATAGAAGAAAGTTCAGGAAGTGTGTACTTCCGTGTTTTGAAAACACGAAGCATAGATGTTAAGCTTGTGGCTCCTATAGGCCTGGGGACATCCTGGATTGATCCCATTAAGGCTCATATTCAAACCGGTTGGTTGCCAAGCGATACAACTGAAGCACGGAAGTTAATTGTTCGGGCACTAAGGTACTCTTTGATAGATGGGATTCTTTATAAAAGATCTTTCGTGGTTCCCTACTTGAGGTGTCTCAGGCCCGATGAGGCACGCTTGGCTCTTGAAGAAGTGCATGAAGGTATTTGTGGACAACACTTGGGGGGCAGGGCCTTGGCTCATAAGATAACTCATTTAGGTTTTTATTGGCCAGAAATGATGGCTGATGCCAAAGAATACGTGAAGAAATGTGACCGCTGTCAGAAGCATGCACCTGTTGTTAGACAAACCCCCGAGATGTTGACCTCTATCAACTCGCCCATTCCTTTTGCTATGTGGGGAATGGATATTTTGGGGCCTTTTCCCATGGCCACAGCACAAAGGAAGTTTTTGATTATAGCCATTGATTATTTCACCAAGTGGATCGAAGCCAAACCCTTGGCCAAGATCACAACTAAGTAGGTTGCACAATTCCTGTGGGAAAACATTATGTGCCGATATGGAATTCCTCGTATCCTCGTCACTGACAATGGAACACAATTCAACAATGAGGAATTCAAGAAGTATTGTGAAGAAAATGAAATTGAGTTACGGTTCACCTCTGTGGCTCACCCGCAAGCCAATGGGCAAGCGGAGGTAGCAAATCGGATAATCCTGGATGGACTAAAGAAAAGGATCGAGAAGTCAAGAAATAATTGGGTGGATGAGATACTTCCCATATTATGGGCCTATAGGACTACCTGTAGAGTCATGACAGGAGCAACTCCTTTCATGTTGGCTTATGGGGCAGAAGCAGTAGTTCCAGTGGAGATATCACATTCCTCTCCAAGGATTCAGGCTTTCAATGCAGAAGAAAATGAAGAAGGGCAGAGGTTAGCCCTGGATCTAATCGATGAAGTACGGGATAAGGCACATGCAAAGATAGTAGAATATCAGAAAAAGGCTTCATTCAACTACAACCTAAGGGTTAAAGAAAGGTTTTTTAAACAAGGCGATCTAGTCTTGAGGAAGATAGAAGCATCTGGTGTAGGACAAAAAGGGAAGCTTGCCCCGAATTGGGAAGGGCCATACAGAGTCAAGAGTGTTCAAGGTAGGGGAACCTACAAGCTAGAGACGATGGATGGTTTTGAAGTCCCGAGAACTTGGCATGCACAAAACCTGAAGGTTTACTATGTGTAGAGCAGCTGGATACGATTCTCACTCGTCAGGATGGCAAGTAGGTTGAAAAGCACCTTGAAGCTTTGCTTGCTTAGGATTTATATGTTTTAGTTTTATTACGAAGTTTATTAAGACTTGTGTAAGGGACGAATCCCAGACAATTTTATGAAATTCATGAGTTCCTCAAAGTATGTTTGTGGCCTAACAAATAAAAACCAAATGCATGGATGCAAGCATCAAAGGTGATAAACAAAATAAAATCAGATAAATAGTACAAGAAATTTGATAAATAAAGTCTCGAAAATAAGACAAGCCATGCAGGGCTGAAAAAGCTCTAAGGAGCTGAGGTGCCCTCGGCATCCATATCATCGTCCTCTCCGCTCTCGCTGGATGTCTCTGTCGTCTCGGAGGAGGAGGAAGAGCTATCATTCTCAGCTGGTCTGGAAGAGGACTCGGGAGGAGGAAGGAGTGGATCCTGAGGAACACGATCTGAGACAACTACTCGGGTACGAAACCTCTGTAGCAAAGCCTCGTCATCAGGGCAGACATAGTCCGCCGGGTTAATATCAGGACAAGCCTCGTTCACGGTCCCAAGGGTCGTGTCCCAACCAGTCCTAAAAAACCCGGGGAAGACTGAATCATCCCTAATCCTCATGGACTGGGAAAATTCCTCCGAGTCCAGATAGTTGTCTATAGCTTTATCTTTTTCCGCCCGAAGTACCACTAGCTCGGCGTTGGACTCTCCGAGTTCTTCCTCCTTGCGCTTGAGCTTCTTCTCTAGGGTAGCATATTTCTTCTGTTGCCTCCTGAGGGCATTATCGGCCTTATCAGAAGCCCGCTTCCAAGACTCGGCTTGCCTCACAGCGCCTTGAAAATAGGCGTTAGACTGAAACAAAGCAATCAACAAAGTATAAGGCGAGGAAACGCTACAAGAATGAAAGATAAGTTCAAAAGAGAGAAGGCATACCGAAGCCAGAGATTGGGCTCCCATGAGCTTAATCCTCTCAAGGTCAGGGGTGGCCACCACGTCAGTAAAGTCCTTTGAAGTCACGTTATAGTAGGACCAATCCCAAGCATGCTTCGTGGAACCAACCACGGTATCCCCTCGGCAGAATCCCCAAAGAGGCTGGAAGGCACCTGTGGCAGCAGCAGTAGGGGCAGCAGCAGTGATAGGAGCACTATGGCCCCCAACTCCTTCAGTTGAAGCCTCCCCTATAGGCTCTTTATGCTTTCTCAAAAAGCTAGGCTCCGTGGCCTTTCCCCGGGTGTCTAGGCCTGCGAGCCGAGCTTTCTTCATCCTAGCTGTCTCCTCAACCAGAGGAACGTTGTCCTCGTTAATCTCCTTAGCAGCTGAAACAAAGCAAAGGACAAAATAAGTGATGTTAATAATGCATGAAATGAAATAAAGTTGAGAAGGGAAGAAAAATACCCTGTTGAGAAACAGAGGATAGTCCCACGTAAATCAGGGAAAACTCCTCTAAGAGAGTCCAGCTGGTGGTAGTACCATCATCCTGAGTAAGCCCATTATAAATAATAGTTTCTTCAGGAGTTAAGTGAATGGATTTGAGGCTACCATCACTGACCTTCCCGAAGGAAGATCGAAAAAGTATGCCCCAGTCACCATTCTCCCAACGTAACCCAACGAAACTATTCCTCCAATTTTGATTATTATCAGGAATAGAGGCGTTGTTAAAGATATGTTTACTTTTGGGTCTTTGCTTAACATAGACCCAACCACAGATACTGGAAGAGCTATTATAGCAGCAGACCATAAAACATAAAATGAAGAGAGAGGAAAGCCCTCCCTAAGGCAGCAGACCATAAAACATAAAATGTTCCTCCAGGCATTTGGAGGAAGCTGACACGGGTTGATTTGTAAATCAGCTAAAAGATGAGGAATAAAAGGGTGGAAAGGAAACCTAAGCCCAGCATTAAGGGTATCTGTGTAAATGAAGAGAGTGTCGGGTCTCCAGTGGTAAGTACGGTCACCACCAGAGACTGGAACTAATCTAAGAAGAGGAAGGACGTTATAACGAGCATTTAGTTTATCGAAATCTATGTTGTGCCAAGTATTACAATGATTAAAAGAATCGAGATGTGCAGTGGAGGGATATTCATCCCCCCTAGTGTTAATCATATCGATTAAAGATATATACGAAGAACGGATCTCGATATCCTTACCTCGTTTTGAAGCCGAGGCTATCTTGGCCGCCCTCTCGGAACTCTTGTCAGCCATTTAGTAAAGCTGGAAAAGACCTGGAAAGCTAAAGGAGGGGATTTGAGAGAGGAGAAGGTTAGAAAGCTTAAGATGAAAGGAAGAGTGAAGAGTGTGAAGTGAATGCACAATCCCCCCACCTATATATAGGAAGAAAAAGTGGATAATGGGCCTTAAAAAGCCCATTTGGGCCCAAAAGTTGGAAGGTTCTGGAATTATCCAGGAAATTCCTGGAAAATTCAAGAGAATTCTAGCAAAATTCAGAAGAAAACTTGAGTTTTTGAAGAATCTGGAAGAATCCAGAAACATCCAGAAGAATTTGGAGCTTGGGCTTAAAACAAAACACAGTTGAACAAAATACAAGCCTAGAAAAAGGCCCAGCTAAGTGAAGATGGCCCAAGTAAAAGCCCAGGTAAAAAGAGGGGCATGAATGAGGCCCAAAAGAAAAAGGGGGTAGCCCAGTTGAAAATACTAGGCCCAAAGGTTAGCCCAATAAGAACCAAGCCCAGGAAAGGGCCTAAATAATTGATGTGGGAGGCCCAAGATTAAGGCCCACTAAACTAATGCCCAGAGATCAGCCCAGGTTTAAGGGCCCAAATCTATGTGTATATTCCTGACCTGTTCGACCAGAAAACACAAAGAAGTCCTGGTCGAATGGCTTGAGCTCAAAATCATGTCGATCAGGGTAAATAAAGGCCTTAATTCGACCAGGACCAGGGTTAATTCGACCAGAAAATACAAAAAAATCCTGATCGAAGCTCCTAAAGTCGAAATCCTGTCGATCAAGGTTGAAAAAGAGGCTTAATTCGACCAGAATTAAAACCCACTCGACCAGGAAACACGAAGGAATCCTGACCGAAATCATTGAGGTCAAAACTCTGTCGACCTGGGCAACAAAAGAAGCTTAATTCGGTCAAAAGGCAAGAATCCTGACCAAAAGGGGAGAAAGTTCCTAGTCGACCAAAAAAAAAAGGAAAAAGGGGGAGAAAATCCTGGCCGAAATTCGACCAGGAATTGAGGTCGAAAACATCCTGCTCGAAACCCTGTCGACCAGGGCAATATGAAGGTTAATTCGACCAGGATCCTGGTCGAATGGATTCCTCGTTGAAATCTGTATAAAAAAAAAGAAGAAAAAGGGAAGGAAAAATTCCTGGAAAATTACAGAAAAATAAGGAAATTCCTTAAATAATTTCTGAAAAATACTAATATTTTCAGGAATAAGGAATAAATCCAGGAAAAATAAGGATAAATCCCAGAAATTAAGGGAAAAATCCAGAAAAATAAGGATAAATCCCAAAAATTAAGGGAAAAATCCAGAAAAATAAGGATAAATCCCAGAAATTAAGGGAAAAATCCAGAAAAATAAGGATAAATCCCAGATATTAAGGGAAAAATCCAGAAAAATAAGGATAAATCCCAGAAAATTAGGGAAAAATCCAGAAATTAAGGATAAATTCCATAAAATTAGGGAAAAATCCAGAAATTAAGGATAAATTCCATAAAATTAGGGAAAAATCCAGAAATTAGGGAAAAATCCAGAAAATTAGGGAAAAACCCAGAAATTAAGGGAAAAACCCAGAAATTAAGGGAAAAATTCCTGGAAATTAAGATAATTCCTGAATAAAAGGAAAATTCATTGTAAATGTGTAGGTCGCTCATCACTTTACGGAAAAACGAAACCCTGTAAGGGAACGAATAGATTTAACTTCTACGAAACCTAATCAATGTTTCCCAAAAGTTGGGGGGCAAATGATAGGGATAAATATATTATGATAGCATGATTTATTTACTGCATCAATTGTACAAGGTGTGGATTGCTAGGCCCAATAAAAAGATATATGACATTCAGACCAGAAAGGTTAAGCCTGATGGACCAGATCAGTCCTGATGGAATAAAGAAGGCCCAAAAGCCCTGATTATTAATTAATTTCGTAATTAATTAATAAGGGAAAAATCAGCTATTGAGAAGAGTCCCGATAAGGATATAAATCCTTATAGATTAGCCTCAAGGGGACCTAAAAGGATAAGGAATCAGTTTCCTACTATCTAGGACTCCAAAGTCCATTCTAATTATGAGACTTGCCCACCAAGTCTCCTATACCAAGTCCAATTCAAGGACTCCCAACATCTATATAAGGGGCCTCACCCCGCAAATCAGAACTACGTTTTTTGACTTGATCCTTGGCAATCAGCAAGGTACGTAGGCATCTTGTTAAGGCAGATTGAGTCACGAAACACAAGAGCAGTCAAATCGAGCCTTGAAGCTCACGTTCCTTATTATTAAACACAGCATTTATATATATTAGTTTTAATCCATAACAAGTCCCGACGGATGATTCAATATAGTCTCGACGGATGATGTTTTGACATCCATCAAGTGAGTAGCTTATGTAATAATAAGTATTGTAGCATATTTCTGCAAACAACTTTGTGTAGATTCTGTAGGAGCATATGAGTTATGTTGACTACCAGTAGATATGCAGAATACGTTGATTAATTATAAATATGAGATGTCTTGTAATTTTGCATAAGTGAAATAGAATTAAGTGTCGAATAGTTACCCGACGGATGATCAACAAAGTTACCTGACGGATGATCAACTAAGCTACCCGACGGATAACAAGCATGTACCCGACGGATGATCAAATTTAAATATCTGTTGACAGTGACAACACAGTCACATACGTCGAGTGTTTGTAAAAGGAATGTGGCAGCCTGTTTAACAGGGATTTGAGAACAAAGAAACATTACCATTTCCATGCTATTATGAAGATATTCCAAGATGTCGGAATAGAGTAGTAAAGTAGCATGGAGTTAGACTAGATATGTTTTGTTTTATTATCTTGTCTTATTGTCATGTAAACTTGGTGATATATAAACCAAGTGTAGCAAGTAGAAAAATTATCAATCTAAGCACACACATTTTCAGAGAAACATTTCCAAGCTGTATTATGTAGCATTTCTCTGTAAGTTTAGTTGTTCATACTTGTAAGCGGCTGTGATCTATTCAAGCTTCACAGGGTTCTCATTCGATATATATATATATATATATATATATATATATATATATATATCTGGTGGATACTTTCAAATCCACCAGAAAGTTTTAAAAGCATGTATTTTTATTACTTTGTATTTTGATTTATATAATTCACTTATTCCGCACTCTGCAAATCAAACACATATATTATCAAGTAAGAACTGTTTTAAAATCTTGAAAAAGGAGCCAGAATTATATTCAACCCCCCTTCTGTAATTCTTGTTGTATCGTTAGGGAATAACAAACAACATATTATGTATCGCCTAATTGTAAAGAAATTATATTATATTCTAAAGTTACTTTTATGTTTTAAGATATATCAGATGTATCCCAACTGTAAACCACCTAAATAACAAGAGTTATACATTTTTCAGCTTTGATATAAATTCAATATCAAAGCATATATTTATAAATTTTTAAAAGTAAAATATATTTCTAAATAGTTTACTTAAAAATATTATGTTTAGTTTTAAATGTATGTTACTGTTCTATATGGAATTCCACCTGGATTACTTATAAATTACATATATGAATTTATATTTAGATTTAAAGTTATAATTTTGGAAGAATAAATAAAATTGTTAATGCATAAAGTAAGGATGGTACATAATACAAGTTTTTAATGCATTAATTTCCTTTAAATATTGTGTGGCCTTAACTATCACCATGGATAAACTATTACCATTTTCGATCAAATGTATTTTAAATGTAATATAAAATATCGATAAAAAATTTAAATATAGAAGATCAGTTAGCATTATTATAGTTTGTTTGTATTATTTCTTAGAAATTAAAGGAATAATTTGTTACTATTATTAATTAAAATAAAATGTTTTCGTTGTTTGACAGATTTTATATTTGTTCTTAACGTATTTTTTGCTGACATATATTATATTAAACCAATATTACTTAATTTTATATTGACTGAAGTATATAATAAACCCATTTTGTTAAAGTTATAGAGATTTAACTTTTTGTACAATTAAACAAACATGTATTGTTAAACACATCATAACATGTGGGTACCTTAGAGCTAGAGCATTTTATATATTGCATCTCCCAAGAAAAATAGTATCTTGCAAGAAACTAATGTATTAAAGTGTAATTATTATGGCACATATTACACACTAAGGTATGATGAACATTCTTACATCATCAACTAGAAAATCTAAATGTGGGATCTTTTACTTAAAAACATAAATATAGAAGATGAAGAGTGTATTTGGCCTTATTGTTACACATGCATGGATTCAATTTGATGATAATTGCATTAACTATAATTATAACTATTAACACAACCTTTTCATTATCTCATCTACATACCTCTTCACACTGTTCTTACTCCATCATATTATCAATTTCATACAACTCTCATTTCTGAAAAAAGTAGTAAACTGAACAATGGAAAATCTTCAATCGGACATTATTAGTTTGATATTTTCTTACATTATCATTCAGGCAGATGATTTCAGCAGTTTTGCAAGACTGTTAATGGCTTGGCTAAATAGGCAAACCTCTCTGAGAATTAAAAAAGTGCCAGACAAGATGGATTGGGAGGCACTGTATCAGTTTCATCAGAATCCATTCTAGGTTACACGTGATCGTTTTCATGGTTTCATAGCTTTTGCAGTTCATAACAATGTTGATCAAGCGATGTTCTATAACTCAGTTCGGAATCTATTTCCGAGGCAAAATGTTAATCACCATCTCGC
Organism: Apium graveolens; assembly: GCF_009905375.1. Classification (NCBI taxonomy): domain Eukaryota; kingdom Viridiplantae; phylum Streptophyta; class Magnoliopsida; order Apiales; family Apiaceae; genus Apium; species Apium graveolens. The sequence continues at coordinate 40,058,048 of NC_133656.1, read as the reverse complement.
AGTCTTGGCTCATATATCAGGTAACCATTTACCATCTTTGTTTGGCTACATTTTCTTTAAAGCTATATTTAGAGGCCTTGAAAGAAGTCAGACATGCCAGGAGATGTTTGAGTTGCTCAATAGAACTGACATGTGGTCGAAGTTGATAGAAATTTTTAGGTTGTTTGAAGAGATGTATGCTTACATTATAGACAGAGACTATCTTTTGCATGTATATAAGTTTTTCCCAAATGCACAAAATTTAGACCCAATGTACCAGCTACATGGTCATCCTTATGGAGAAGAATTATGGCTATCTTTCTGCGATGGGACTGTTGAGCCTGACTTTCATGTTGATGGTGAATTATACAGCAAAAGTTTGAGCATGTCTAATCTGTGGAACACTAAGTGTGAGCATTGTGCTACTCAACTCATCCTGTACAGGATTCTCCTAAGTAGTTTCAGTGATTAAGCTTCTTAGATATTCTCCTACATTGCATGTGTTTTAAAGTATAATGCAAGGACATGTTATGGTGTTTTGTCATTTTGAACTATTGTTGTAAATTTTCAAGGCATATTGTAGGAGCATTGAACAACTGACTTATTGCATTTCAATTTACATGTTCTATTAGTTTTATTATTAATCATCTCTGATAAGAGAAGTAGTTAACAAACAAGTATACCAATGTTAAAGGAACCTTATTCTTTCTTAGTAGCACCATATGATGAGAATTCATGAGGTAAACAATTTAATACCATCCCATATTGAGTGGCATTTATGACACTCTATAATGCTCTATTAAGCTTTGAATTGGTGTATTTGTACTCAAGTCATTTGTATTTTAATGTGTTTTCTAGTGTTTTGGTATTTCAGGCATTAATCTGAGAATCAGGTGAATTAGCATTGATTTGATGCTAATATGGTGTTAGGTTGGTGTCTAAGGAATAAAGCTCGCGAAGACCGGCTCAAATCTGTAAGAAAAAAAAGAAGTCAAAGTTTTGGTAGAAGCCTAGCGCGCCCGCGCTGATCAAGCGCATGCCCGCGCCCGAACTTCAGAGAGCCAGCGCGCCCGCGCTGATCAAGCGCACGGCCGTGCCAGGTCGGGTTTCAAGAATCTTGTTTTAAATAGAAGACTGATTTATGGACTTCCTTGATGATTAGGGCTGCTATATAAATAACTTTAGGTCATTTTTAATAAGATATCAAGCCAAAGACTTATCAAGGAGAGCTGTAAGAAGACCGTGTTAGCACGATTCAAGAAAGACGAAGAAGATCTTATTTTTACTTGTGAATCTTTGTTCAAAGTTGTACTTAGATGCCAGTTTTCTTATTTATGAACCTTACTCTTGTTTCGTACTTGGTTTTGTTATTTAAGTATAAAGACTTCGTTTATTATACCATGCTTTCATCGGAACCCATGTTGATGATGAGCCCGATTATGGGCTAATCGTTATCGTTGGGTTCTAACGGATTTATTTATAGATTTTTTTAGTAAATTTGTTTCGATGTCTTAGTGTGTGGTGATTGTATGATAACCTAGTATTGGTTGTGCGTATTCGTCTTATGAGCGTCGTGAACTTATAAGATAGTGTGTTAATCTTTAATGAAGCGACAATGAATTTAAGGATTTAGAACTTGCCATGCTAGCATAGGTTCATGTGTTATTGTTATGCATGATTCGTAGGTAATTTTAACCATCTTACTTGCCCTATATAATCAAGATAGATAACTTGTGCTTAGACCGTTATGTTGTCCAATTCTATAAACATATAGGGTCTCAATATAATTGGTGTCTATTCAGCTTCTATCTATTTTGTGGATGTTTGGTAGTATGGTATTCGTGTAATGAAAGTTGGCGTTTATCAGTTTCGTGTTATCTGATTAGTGTCATCACCATTACATGCTAAGGTTAAGAATAAAAAGACTATTGAATGACGTATTTAATGAAGTTAGAATCCCATGTTTGTCATATATATTAATTCAATCATCTTTAATCTCTTAGTTATAATTGTTAGTTTAATTCTTAATTATAAACAACCTCAATTGTTATCGTCTTAGCATTCAATAATAACCATACATTGTTGCTTAAGTGCATAAATTAATTAGTTAACCAAGCTAGTCTTTGTGGGAACGAACTAGAAAAGATTATAAGTTACTTGCGAACGCGTATACTTGCGTGAATTATTACCGCGTGTTTAGCGACTAAAAAGTTTTTGGCGCCGCTGCCGGGGACTGCAGTGTTAATTTATAGTGTATGTGCTTTCCATCAGTGGTCGTTTAAGTTCATTGACTCGGACATTGTTACTTATTCACTTCCTTGCATTATTTCAGGTACTCTAGCGAGGGTGTATACATAAACGTTCGCGTACTCGTAAGAGAATACTGGATAAAGCCGAGGAAGAAGTTGTGGTAGTTCGAAAGGAAGTTTTTGAAGAAGAAAAGAAGGTAGAAGAAGAAGAGAAAGTCAAAGAACCAGTTTGAGTAGAGATGGGTGATCAAGCAGAAAATCCTAAGGCTTTGATGGACTATTCTCAGCCTAAGATCAATGACATTCAGTCAAGCATCATCAGGCCAGCCATCAGGGCTAACACTTTTTAGATCAAGTCAAGCACGATTTAAATGATACAGAACTCAGTTCAGTTTGGGGGTTCTCCTACTGAAGACCCCAACATGTACATCAGGGATTTCATCGAGATCTGCGACACTTTCAAGTTCAATGATATGACTGAAAATGCTATCAAGCTGCGACTCTTCCCATTCTCTATGAGGGACAAAGCTAAGTGTTGGTTACATTCTCTACCAGCAGGGTCTATCACCACTTGGGAAGATCTTGCTCAAAAGTTTCTCACTAAATTCTTCCCTATGGCGAAGACTGCTGCAATCAGGAATGCTCTTACTCAGTTTGCTCATCAAACTGGAGAATCTCTGTGTGAGGCTTGGGATCGATATAAGGAGATGCTAAGGAAGTGTCCACACCATGGCATGCCTGATTGGATGATTATCAACTGTTTCTATAATGGATTGGGTGCTACTTCTAGACCCATGCTCGATGCAGCATCAGGAGGAGCCTTGTGGGCTAAAAGCTACGATGAAGCTTATAAACTTATTGAATTGATGGATGCTAATGAGTACCAGAATCCTTCCTAGAGACTGACTCAGGGAAAGGTGGTAGGAATTCTGGAATTGGATGCAGCAACTGCTATAGCTGCCCAACTTAAGGCTTTGACGATGAAGGTGGAGACTTTGGCTAATTATGGAGTTATCAAATCGCTAGTGTCTGTGAGCTTTGTGCTGGTGCCCATGAGACTGATCAGTGCACAATTTCTAGTAAATCAGCTCAGTTCGTGAGCAACTTTCAGCGTTCGCAGCACCCTATGCCAGCCACTTATCATCCCAACAACCGCAATCATCCTAATTTCAGTTGGAGCAATGCTTAGAATACGGTTCAATAGCCTTATCAGCAGTATCCCGCTAAGCAGTACAACCCCAATATGCACCTAGACAACAACTCCAGCTGCAACAAGCTAATAAAAAATCTGAATTAGAGGAGTTGAAGCTTATGTGCAAAAGTCAAGTTGTTTCTATCATGACCTTGGAAAATCAAATGGGGCAAATTGCCAATGCCTTTCTAAATTGTCAGCCTGGTCCACTACCTAGTGATACTGAAGTGCCAGGAAAGAGGGAAGCTAAGGAGCAGGTAAAGGCAATCACTTTGAGGTCTGGAAAGGATGCGAATCCCGAACAAACTCAAGCGTTGACTGAAGAAGCTGGGGTTGAGAAAGAAGTAGAGCAACAAGAAGTAGAAGTGGAACCAAGGAAGACTACTATTGAGCACACTCCTCCTGAGGGTAATATAGGGGAGAAACAGATCTATCCTTCACCGCCGTTTCCTAAGCGGCTGCAGAAGAAAAAGCTGGACAAGAAATTTGAGAAGTTTATGGAGGTGTTCAAGAAACTTCATATCAACATACCTTTCGCTGAGGCTCTTGAGCAGATGCCTAGTTATGCAAAGTTTATGAAAGGTATTCTCTTTCAGAAAGTGAAGCTAGATGATTTAGAGACTGTCGCTCTCACGAAGAAATGCAGTGATGTGTTGCAATAGAAGTTGCCTCAGAAGCTTAAAGATCCAGGAAGTTTCATTATTCCGTGTACAATTATAAAAGTGTCTTTTAATAGATGCTTATGTGACTTGGGAGCTAGCATCAATATGATGCCTTTGTCAATCTTCAAGTAGTTGGACTTACCTGATCCAAAACTGACTTATATGACCTTGCAGTTGGCCGACCGTTCTATTACATATCCGCGAGGTATTGTGAAGGATGTCTTGGTCAAGATTGATAAACTCATCTTCCCTACTGATTTCGTCATTCTTAATTTCGAGGAGGATAAGAAGATTCCCATAAACTTGGGAAGACCTTTCTTGGCAACTGGCCGAACCTTGATTGATGTGCAGAAAGGTGAGCTTACAATGCATGTGCTGGATCAGGATGTAACTTTTAATGTGTTCAATGCTATGAAATTTCCTACGGAAAATGAGGAGTGCCTAAAGGTTGAGTTGGTCGATTATGTGGTTACTTCAGAACTTAATCAATTGCTAAGGTCCGATACCTTAGAAAAAGCCTTATTGGGAACTTCAGATAGTGAAGGTGAAGAATAATTACAATATTTGAATGCTTCTCCCTGGAAGAGGAAGATTGATATCCCTTTTGAATCTCTTGGAATGGAGGAATTGAATAAAGCTCTTAAACGCCTCAAGCCATCTATTGAGGAAGCTCCCACTCTTGAGCTTAAGCCTTTACCTGAGCATTTGAGGTATGCGTTTTTAGGTTATGCATCTACTTTGCCTGTTATTATTGCATCTGACCTTTCAGGTAGTGACGAGGAAAAGCTTCTGAGGATTCTGAGAGAGTTCAAATTGGCAATTGGCTGGACTATAATAGATATCAAGGGAATCAGCCCTTCTTACTGCATGCATAAAATTCTGCTAGAGGAAGGTAGCAAGCCTACGGTCGAGCAGCAAAGACGACTTAATCCAATCATGAAGGAAGTAGTGAAGAAGGAAATTCTTAAGTGGCTAGATGCAGGGATCATCTATCAAATTTCTGACAGTTCATAGGTAAGCCCTGTTCAATGTGTGCCAAAGAAAGGTGGAATTACTGTGGTAGAAAATGAGAAGAATGAGCTTATTCCTACACGAACAGTCACGGGGTGGAGAGTTTGCATGGACTACAGGAAGCTGAACAAAACCACTAGGAAGGATAACTTCCCTTTGCCCTTCATTGATCAGATGCTTGACAGATTGGCCGGTCATGATTACTACTGTCTTCTGGATGGTTATTCGGGTTACAATCAGATTTGTATCGCTCTAGAAGATCAGGAAAAGACTACCTTCACTTGTCCATTTGGTACTTTCGCCTTCAGACGAGTTTCTTTTAGTCTGTATGGTGCGCCAGCCACATTTCAAAGATGTATGATGGCCATCTTTTCTGATATGATTGGCCAGAATATGGAGGTATTCATGGACGACTTCTCTGTATTTGGAGATTCTTTTGATGAATGCTTGAAAAATCTTGGACACATTCTCAAAAGGTGTGTTGAGACCAATCTGGTTCTCAATTGGGAGAAATATCACTTTATGGTGCGACAGGGCATTATTCTCGGGCACAAGGTTTCTAGTAAGGGTCTTAAGGTGAACAAGGCCAAGGTGGGGGTCATTGAGAATCTTCCTCCACCTATTTCTGTTAAGGGAGTTCAAAGTTTTCTTGGTCATGCGGGTTTCTATAGGTGTTTCACCAAAGAATTTTCTAAGATTTCAAAGCCATTGTGCAGTTTGCTAGAGAAAGATGTCCCTTTCAAGTTTGATGATGAATGCCTTGTAGCTTTTGAGACATTGAAGAAGAGTTTAATCGCGACACTGGTCATAACTGCACCTAATTGGAATGAACCTTTTGAGATGATGTGCGATGTAAGTGACTATGCAGTTGGAGCAGTTCTTGGGAAGAGAAAGAACAACATATTTCATGTGTTCTACTATGCTAGCAAGACCCTAAATGGTGCTCAACTGAATTATACTACAGAGAAAGAACTGTTGACTATTGTCTATGGTTTTGAGAAATTTCGATCTTATCTACTTGGGACTAAGGTGACAGTTTTCACTGATCACGCTGCAATTTGTTATCTCGTCTTAAAGAAGGACTCGAAGCCTAGATTGATTAGATGGGTTCTTTTGCTTCAAGAATTTGAACTGGAGATCAAGGACAGAAAGGGGACTGAAAATCAAGTCGTTGATCATCTCTCGCGTTTAGAGAATCCTAATGCTACTTCATTGGATAAGATATTAAGAAATGAGTCTTTTCTTGATGAGCAACTGTTTGGAGTGCAAGAAGAAGAACTGTGGTTTGCAAACATTGTGAACTACCTTGTAAGTAATATCAAGCCTCCCGACATATCTTATGCTCAAAGGAAGAAGTTTCTACATGAAGTAAAATGGTATATGTGGGATGAGCCGTTTCTTTTTCGACAAGAAGCTGACCAAATCATCAAGAGATGTATTCCTTACAGCGAAACGGGGGGGATCTTGCGATATTGCCACTCAACGGCTTATGGAGGACATTATGGTGGAGAAAAGACAGCAGCTGGTATTCTGCAAGCAGGTTTCTTTTGGCCAACCTTGTTTAAAGATGCTCACCAGTTCATTTTGAAATGTGATCGATGTCAACGTGTGGGTAATATGTCTAAGAGGGATGAGATGCCTCTTAATGTGCTTCTTGAGGTTGAGGTCTTCGATGTTTGGGGAATTGACTTCATGGGGCCATTTATCTCATCCTGTAACAATCAGTATATCTTGTTGGCAGTTGATTATATGTCGAAATGGGTTGAAGTTAAGGCGTTGTCAACGAACGATGTGAAAGTGGTGCTTAATTTTCTTCATAAGCAGATATTCAAAAGATTTGGAACTCCAAGAGTCATAATCAGTTATGAGGGGTCATATTTTTGCAACCGCAAGTTCACTATTATCATGCAAAGGTATAATGTGAATCATCGCATTCCTAAGGCTTATCATCCTCAAACGAATGGCAAGGCCGAGGTATCTAACAGAGAGATCAATCATATTTTAGAGAAAGTTGTGTGTCCATCGAGGAAGGATTGGTCTTTGAAGATTGATGAAGCTGTTTGGGCATATCGAACAGCATACAAGACTCCGCTAGGGATGTCACCGTATCAGTTGGTCTATGGTAAGGGGTGTCATTTGCCGGAGGAGCTGAAGCATAAAGCGTATTGGGCTTTGAAAAAATTGAATCCAAATTTGGATGCAGCTGGAAAGAAGAGGATGCTTCAATTGAATGAGCTCGACGAATTTCGACTTCAAGCTTATGAGAATAACAAAATGTACAAGGAAAAAGTCAAGAGGTGGCACGATCGGGGTCTAGTGCTCAAATCATTTGTGTAGGGGTAACAAGTTCTTTTGTTCAACTCTCGTCTCCGTCTTTTTCCTGGAAAGTTGAAGTCAAGATGGTCAGGACCGTTTATTGTCAAAATTGTGTTTCCACATGGAGCGGTCGAAATTTTTGAGAATGATCTGGGCCAAGCATTCAAGGTAAATGGTCAGAGGTTGAAGCATTACTATGGTGACACGGAAAACCGTGAGGTGGTTAGTGTCGTTCTATTGTTCATTTGAGCTCGAGGTTCTACGTCGAGCTAGCGACGTAAAAGAAGCGCTTCTTGGGATGCAACCCAAGTTTGTTGTACATTAGTAGGTAGAGGAAGCAAGAAGAAAGGAGAAAAACACAAAAAAATCAGAAAAAGAAAAAAATTCAGGGCCAACTCAGTAGCCAAGCGCGCCCGCGCCAGTTTTCTAGAATGTGAGTGCGCCCGCGCTGTCCAAGCGCATGCCCGCGCCGGGTCCCTGTTCGAAAAAAAATTAATAACAGCAGAATAAAGAGAAAAATCGAGACTTTTACTCCAAAATCAATTCCCACCTGATTTTTACTCTTCCACATCCCAAATTTCCCTCTCCCAATCAAAACCATTATTCCCACGATTCCCATAATCAATTCCCACTTCTATTCCTTATCTAATTCTCACTTCTCCACCTATAAATACACACATTATACACAACCTCTCCACCACTTCACAAATTCTCAAACACAAATCTCTCTCAAATACTTAGTTTTTATTTTCTCTTATTCAATCCCAAGGGCACCAAAGAGATAAAGAACGCAAGTAGGCAGCAGCACCACTGATTCTTCATATGCGGGTGGTGTGAGGCCGAGGTTTTTTACTCCTGAGGCTAAAAAGGAGTACACGAGGCTTCTCTCGAAGCATATTTCTAAGGAGTGAGGTTTTCTGCCATTAGGGAAGGATGGTAAGTTGTTGGAGATGATTCTTGAGATGGGCTGGGTTCCTTTTTGTGAGGCTCCCGCTGCTGTGCCCATGAGTGTTGTGCGGGAGTTCTATGCTAACGCTAAGGCGGAGAAGAATGGCTTCACGGTGGAGATGACTGTAGAGTATAGTGCTAATGTGATTAGGAGGGTGATTGAGCAGCCCGCGAGGAAGCCCGGTCAGGACACTTGGAACGATAAGACTCTCGAGGACTTCAACTTGGATCTGATTGTTGCGACTCTGTGTGTTCCTGAGACTCACTAGAAGTTCAAGAGGGGCACTACTGATTACTCCATGTTCCTTGCATTGTGCATGAACAGGTTTGCATGGGCTTGGAACTCATTTATTTGTGTTAACATCATGCCATCTTCTCATGTGCATGAGATTACTATGGAGCATGCTCGTCTGCTATGGGGTATTCTTCAGGGCGATTACATTGATTTGGGGATGGTGATTTATCCGGGGATTTTGAGATTCTTGAGAGGAGGTAATATGGGTGTTATACCCTATGCGTCAGTTGTGACGAAGTTGTGCGTGGCAGTTGGTGTTCATTGGCCCGTACATGAGCAGCTGCAGCTTCCCAGTGCTCCTATCGACAATTCTACACTATTGACTATGCAGGAGTGGTATGAAGGGAAGCCCGATCCTAAGGGCTTGGATATTCATATGATCATCTGCCAGGTGGTGTACCCATGGATCAGGCTACTGCGGGAGGTTCTCAGCAGGCTCGTAAGGCATCTTGGAGAGCTCAGTTAGGAGAGGATGCTGGTTCATCACAGCAGCAGCAGCAGGAGGCAGCAGGAACAGAGGTTGTAGCTGGTTTGAGTTCGACGCAGTATAGGCGTCTAGCGAGGAGGAATGATGTGATGCGCGACATTCATAGTCGGTTTGCACATGATCTCACCCAGGCACTTGGGACAGCTTTCAGAGCCACCGGTGTTGACATCCAGTGACCAGTATTTTGTGAGGACTCCGTGTATCCTCCTTCGGACACGCCTGACACTCCACCCGTTGAGGGTGATGAGTCTGATTCTGATTAGGTATGTGTAACGTCTGGGAAATTTACGTCAGTATTATATCATATTTATAATAAATTATGTGTATTAATATGTCATTATGTGTAATTATCTGTCAAGCCCTAATTGCTACGTGTTATGTGCATTCTGTGTCATTCCGGTATTTTTAAGATATTTTTCAGATACTTCGTTTTTCATTTATCGCTTTCATTTCAAACGTTTTACGACGCAAACCATGATTTTAAAGCAAGTATTTCAAATAAAATAATGGGCCTTATTTTTCATCAAACAGCTTTTACCATCACATTATTCTGAACATCTAGGCATTTTATAAATTTTCTCGTTGTGCGAAAAATGACTTTTCCGGGCCCCATTGGATGTTAAAAACCCCACAAAAATCATATTTTTATTTTTATAAAATTATAGGACTTTTATTTATACCATTTCTTTTTATTTTTGCATTATTCACAATTTTTGGGAAATTTTGGCATATATATTGCATATATAAAATATTTATAAATTAAATTTTAATACTCAAAAATTATAAAAATTAGGGCCAAATATTTTTATTAGGTGTGTAATTAGCCCATTAATTTTATTTAGGAGTATTAATTTTACCACTATAAATAGCCTAATTATTATTTAATTATAATTATTAATCATTAAAATTCTGCAAATTTTGTGGAAATTCTCTGAAAAAACAATTCGGGTCAAAATTCGGGTCAGAAATCAATCACTGATTTTGAACGTTTCTGAGCATCAAATCGATCGATGTGAGTATCCAAATCGATCCTCTCGATCTGTTCTTTCGGTTTCTGGTATCAAAATCATGTTTTGATGTGTTAATTTTCAATTTCGATTTCTAGGTTTATACCCGATTTGGTACTTTTTGATTCTGGGATTATTTGTTGAAATTGATGTTATGAATATCTTTGTTTGATGATTTCTGATTGATTCCTGTTAATTAATTTTACTGACGATTGCTTGAGATGATTGTACTACATCTAGGGTTTATGCAAAATTTTATTTGATCGTGTTTGAATTTTGAGGTAACTGAGGTTCTGTAGAGTATGAGGCTTTGATTGTATGTGTTGTAAGCTTTATTTTCGTATATAGAACATGAATTTTGGTGTAAAATCAGTAAGATTGGTATTTGGCCGGACTTTTGCTTGATTTGATCGGAAAATGAGTTGTAAGAGTTATTAGGATTACATGTTGGTATGGTTGAATTGCTGGTGTGATTTTGAATGGAATAGAGGGTCGAATCGATCCAAATGATTCCGTTTTGACTACAAATCAAGCTCGCCGATTTTTGTTCTTTTTCGCCGGGAAAGATGACACAGGGGTGGACGGATGAGAATGACGACGGGGATGTGCAGCTGGGGTTGCGACAAATTGGTTGGCAGCAAAAACGGACTGAAAACACGTTGTTTCGTGTAGGAATCAACCTCGCCGGAATCGAGCTCCGGTGGCCGGAACCTCGCCGGTTTCTGGGTTGTGAAGAACACCGGCGGGTTGTTCTTGCCAACCCGGACCCGACCCGGTAGATCCAAATATTAACCCGGTTTTGATCCTGAAAATCCCTAATCTGAATTTCAGTTTATATTTCTGATTTACTAATTAATTAATTGTATTTTATTAAAATTAAAAAGAAATAAGTTTTTATAATTCTAAAAATCTAATAAAAATTAGACTTAAATTCTGAAAATTATTATTAATAATTCCTAAATTATTTTATTAATTTAGAAATTCGAATTTAGTTATTTAATTATTTATCTAATTATTTATCTATTTACTTATTATTTAGTAATTAAGTAATTAATAATTACGGGTTAAAATCAATCGAATATTATGATTTAAAGATTCGATAATTAGTTAAATAAAGCGAGTAACTCGCAATTATACGAGTAATTGATCGTTGAGTTGGAATATGATTCGAATAATAACTTATTTATTCAATAAATAACGTAACAGCTAGTTGTATCGATTATTTATTTGTAAATAATCGATCTAGTCAAATAAGTAATAATAAATTGTAAATATTTGTAATAAATTGTAATTAATCCTAATAATTAGGGATTAATTATTCTAAATGCAATAATTATTAAATAATTACTTATTAAATATTTATTAGTTATTAATTATTTATTAATTATTTAAAAATGATTAATTATTTCGATAATTAATCAAATAATTTTCAATAAATCATAATAAACTCATTTTAATTCCAAAAATTATAGAAAAATCATTTTTGACTCTGATTTTCTTAAATAATTATTTAAAAATTATTTTAGGGTTTAAAAATTAGTAATAATTATTTATATTGAATTATAAATTGAATTATCAGTGTTTAATTGATATTAATTAGACCGTTAGTCCAATTTAGGTGAAACGAAAGCCCTTTGACTCAGAAAAATGAATTCTTTTCATTAAAATTAATATTAAGACCTAATTTCTTCCAGAACTTAGTTGACTTTGTTACTTGTTCGATTATCAATCGAAGTGCGTGCCGAGACGAGTCCGAAAAAATTCGGAAAAATGGGAAACGAGGCAGATGATGATCAGTGGAGCGGTCTGCGAGTCGATTTTAATTCTAAAAATTATTTTAACTATTAAAATGATTATGTGCTTATGTGCTTATGTGTATTATGTGGTTAATCGAGTCTTACTTGCTAATATGTAATATACGAGTCAGTCATAAGCGCATGGGTAGGTAATAGGAACGATGTGAAGTCGATTCAAGATGAAATTGAAGTACGAAATGACTTAACCAGTCTATTTTTGCTAACAGAAGCTAAGCCAGCAAGGCAGGTTGAGTAGGTGATAGACGAAGGTGATTTAATTGCAGTGAGTCGCGCAGAAGGCAAGGTTTTCCCTTATTCTACTTTCAGAATAGTGATATTTCTTCAGATTCTTATTAGCTTGTACTCTTTTGATTCTCTTGTTCATATTTCATTTCGAATCTTGCTTATCCTTTTCATTTAAATTCATTGATCATATTCCAATTGTTACTCACAATTATTGATATATTCTGGTGATTAGAATATATCAAAGCATACCGATTGTTCCGGTTGCTATTCCAGGGACTGGATAATAATACTTTGGGGATTAAGTTTACTTAATCTTAAGGACCGGTACATAACCGGATCCTTGAGATGGGTCGTAGTGCCTGGGTGCCCGATTGGATCTATATAGTGAGATATAGATCTGCACTGTATCCAGGCTGATCAGCAGGGTATAAATGCGAACTTGTGTCCAGTTTAGTTCATTTGTATTCGCCAGTAATGGCCTTATTTCTATTCTTGCGGGGTTATATCTTTGCAGATATACCCGGGTTACGGATTCATTTAAATTGCTTTAACACTGTTTATATTTTGCGGACTTGTTGAGCAATTTTTGGCTCACCCTTATTTTGTTGTTATCCACCTTATTGTTTTCAGTTAAGAAGGAATATGAAACCCATCAGGACTCGAGTGGTAAAGAAGCGGGTCAAGCCTCGGGATCCTCTCATACCCAAGGTGTTGATCCCAATCCAGGAAGAAAGCTTTGAGTTGCCCGAACATGTGGTGTGTAGATAGTTAGTGTGTGTGTTTGAATAAAAGATGAACTTAGTTTAAAACTGATTAGACAATGGTTTGTAATAAAGAGAGTTTGTGAGATTTTGGATTTGGTTTGTAATAAAGTAGTTAGTGGTTCTTGTTTTCATACTTCAACCTAAAAAGATCCTAGTTGATGTTAAAGGGGTTTAAATTCATTTTTTTATTATTTGTTAATCAGATTGTACAGGTTTGGTGATTAGCTAGTAAACCCCAGACTTATACCCCGGGTCTGGAGGGCGTTATAGTATGCCTGAATTCCTTACTATTACCTTTACTAAGGACAGTGAATATTTATAAGTTTGGGGGTAGTAGTTGAAGGAATATGTTTTATGTGAGTCACATGTAGTTGCATATTCATGATAATTTAGTACATATAGTTTGCATATTTTGCCACATAGTTTTTTTTATTTTTGGTAGTTTTTATGATATTTTGTTCATATAGTTTCATGCATGTGCATTATAACATGATCCCTTACATGATTTTTCCGATTAATTGGTGATATTGATGCTGGTGTAGTGATGTCGTATTTAGTGATGTTTAGTCTTATCGAATTAATTTACATGCTAGAGACACTTGTATTTCACTAAGTCTTATAGGTTGCTAGAGTGTTAGATCATGATCATGGTTTGTTGGTTTGTAGAGGTTTAATCGCTTGTTTATATTTATAATTTTGGATATTCTCTTAATAATAAAAGATGTGGATATTTAAAAATTGGAGAAAATTGGATTTCATTGCTAGTTGTGTGGCTAGGTGTCAAATGGCTAGTAGTCGGCTCATATTTTTATGAGTAGTCTAGGGTTGAGCGAGATTGAGCGAAACGCACTCGTTTAGAAATTTGAAAAAGAAAAAAAATAGAAAAAAAGGAAAAAAAAAGAATAAGTGTTATGTATAATTGATCACGAGTGGGCTCTTTAGTACTCCAAGTTATTAAGTTCTTAGGGGATTTTGTGCCTAGTGACCTAAGGCTTTTGTAGTCTGGGATCCACTAACCTAACGCTCGCTACATGGGTACTATTGTATAAGTCTTTTATGGACCTCACTCATTACACGATCAAATAAGCATACTTGTGTTGTTTTGTTGTGAATAAAAGCGTGAATCCATGTTAAGCTCCGATATAAGAATTGAAGTGTTATAAGTTATTTTGAGTCTAGTTTTTACTCTATCTATAAACTTGTGATTGTTTTGATAAGTAGTGAGTCATGATTGTTGATCTAGTTGCGATAGTATATCTGTAAGCAGTTGCACACATGCACGTCTCTGGTTTGTAGGTTGATTTGTGAGATTTGATTGATCTTTATGCGAATAACTGCATTTGTTGAGGTGTTGCTTGTTGATTGGTTTTGTTATTCTATGGGGATCGTTGCATTCATTTAGTTGCATTCATGCATTTTTATTTCTTGTTCTTTGAGTCTGTTTATTCTTGAGGACAAGCATCGATTCAAGTTTAGGGGTATGTTGAGTGGCATTTATGAAACTTTATAATGCTCTATTAAGCTTTGAATTAGTGTATTTGTACTCAAGTTATTTGTGTTTAAATGTGTTTTCTAGTGTTTTTGCATTTCAGGCATTAACCTGAGAATAAGGTGAATTAGCATTGATTTGATGCGAATATGGTGTTAGGTTGGTGTCTAAGGAATAAAACTCGTGAAGACCGGCTCAAATCTGCAAGAAAAAAAAGAAGTCAAAGTTTTGGCAGAAGCCCAGCGCGCCCGCGAACTTCAGAGAGCCAGCGCGCTCGCGCTGATCAAGCGCGCGACCGCGCCAGGTCGGGTTTCAAGAATCCTGTTTTGAATAGAATACTGATTTTTGGACTTCTCTGCTGATTAAGGCTTCTTGTTATTCCTAGTGGACTAACAATGAGATTTGCAGAAGGGGGGTTGAATGTAAATCTCAAAACTTTTTCAAGTTTTGAGCAGTTTATGAAAGTTGTGTGTTCAAGAAGAACAAGTGTGTGAATTGCTTTAAGCTAATACAGACAGATATATATTCAAGCACAAATGTAAAGAACACAACAGACCTTAAAAACTTTTCTGGTGGATTTGTTATTCCACCAGAGATGGTATTTTAGAAAATCTGTGATTAAACAATGTTGATCACAGCTGCATCCTAGTACAAACTAGATGAATTTTCTCTCAATATTTTTCTAAACAGCTCTGGAAAATCTCTCTTCTAATTACTAGCTTCTACTTGGTTTATATATTACCAAGTGTACAAGTGAAGAACAATATAAAATACTGTAATAAAATAAGATCTTCACTTGCTTCTTTTCCTGTTCACTCCAGTACTTTGTTGACTATTGCATCTTTGTACTAAAGAAGAACGGCTGCTTTTTCTGTTGTTCCTGAAATTCGGCTACCACATCTCAGTTGTCTCTATCAACCCATGTGCCTCTGTTTGTAGGTACAACTACCCCTTATCAACGGCTAATCATCAGAACATCCGTTGAAGCTTTCATCCGTTGATGCACTCATCCGTTGAAGGATGTTATCCGTTGAAGCTTTCATCCGTTGATGCACTCATCCGTTGAAGGATGTTATCCGTTGATGACTTTATCCGTTGAAGCTTTAGAGACATCCGTTGAAGCTTAGCTTCTCATCCGTTGAAGGTCTTTAAGTCATCCGTTGATACCACTTCACTTATACAAAATTACAAGGCATGAAGTATTTACAATTGGCCTTCCTATCTGCATATCATCTAGTAGTCAACATGACTCATAGTTTCTCTCAACTTCCAAGAATTACATTTTAAATACAGAGACTGAAATATGCTACAACACTAGACTTATTTCTAAGTAAAGCTACACCATCAACGGATAGCCAAAGTGGTCTTATCCGTTGAGGCTACAGACACTAAATTTCTACTTAAGTATTTTGTTAAACATATCATCAAACTAATGCACATACATTCCTAACACTTCTATATAAATAACTTTAGGTCATTTTTAATAAGATATCAAGCCAGAGACTTATCAAGGAGAGCTGTAAGAAGACCGTGTTAGCACGATTCAACGAAGACGAAGAAGATCTTGTTTTTACTTGTGAATATTTGTTCTAAGTTGTAGTTAGATGCTATTTTTCTTATTTGTGAACCTTACTCTTGTTTCGTACTTGGTTTTGTTATTTAAGTATAAAGACTATGTTTATTATACCATGCTTTTATCGGAACCCACGTTGATGATGAGTCCGATTATGGGCTAATCGTTATTGTGGGGTTCTAACGGATTTATTTATGGATATTTTAGTTAATTTGTTTCGATGCCTTAGTATGTGGTGATTGTATAATAACCTAGTATTGGTTGTGCGTATTCGTCTTATGAGTGTCGTGAACTTATAAGATAGCGTGTTAATCTTCAATGAAGCGACAATGAATTTAAGGATTTAGAACTTGCCATGCTAGCATAGATTCATGTGTTATTGTTATGCATGATTTGTAGGTAATTTTAACCATCTTACTTGCCCTATGTAATCAAGATAGATAACTTGTGTTTAAACCGTTATGTTGTCAAATTCTATAGACATATAGGGTCTCAATATAATTGGTGTATATTCATCTTCTATCTATTTTGTGGATGTCTGGTAGTATGGTATTCGTGCAATGAAAGTTGGCGTTTATCAGTTTCGTGTTATTTGATTAGTGTCATCACTATTACATGCTAAGGTTAAGAACAAAAAGGTCATTGAATGAAGTATTTAATGAAGTTAGAATCCCATGTTTGTCATATATTTTAATTCAATCATCTTTAATCTCTTAGTTATAATTGTTAGTTTAATTCTTAGTTATAAACAACCCCAATTATTATCGTCTTAGCATTGAATAATAACCATACATTGTTGTTTAAGTGCATAAATTAATTAGTTAACCAAGCCAGTCTATGTGGGAATGAACTAGAAAAGATTCTATATTACTTGCGAACGCGTATACTTGCGTGAATTATTAGCACGTGTTTAGCGACTAACATCCCACTCTTCCTTCAATCTGCAAATGTAGAATATTTCCAAGACTAACTACATATTTTATTATAATGTATAGTTTGTAAAATTGTAATCATGTAACCTACTTCAATTCTCCTCATATATCTTTTCATGATTGGCTTTATAGCAACCATTCATTTAGTATATAGTTATTAATCTCAGGCCTCATGTTCCACATAAATTTTATTCCAAGCTGCTCAGAGTAATCATCAAGAACTTCCACCATGTCATACAATAATACTCATGTCTTACCTCCTCCGGAGTTGTGTTGTCCAACGTTGTTGACAAGTTCCAATATACTGCACATAGGTCTCCCTTTTTTCGATAAATCCTAACATATCCCCCGTTGTCAGCCTTCTCCAATCTCAAATGATTTGAAAAAATATTAACTTGATCAAGAATGTATGTGTTCATTACTCTGAAATGTCCACAAGATGTAGTAAACCCTGATTCCAGCCAATTCTTTAGTCCAAATTTATTATCAGTTTTGGAGCTCAGGTAGCTGAAATGGACCTTAAACGGTTGCATCGATATCACTTTTTGTATCAACAATTCAACAAAGGCATGCCATCTTCTTCATTATACAATTCTCATACATACTTTGGTTGGATGCACTCTTCTGATATATCCTTAGCAAAATCATGAAAGTCTAAGTTTAGGACTGATAGTGGTACTGACTAAACTTTCTTGAACGTTTGTTGTTGAAGCGGCCTCTATTTGATTATACCGACCATTCCTTTAAGTAATAATTCATGATAATTAATCCTTCATTTTATATATTTTGATTACTACACTTCATATTATAGTAGCACTTTATTAATCCTAAACTTGAACATCAATATCATGTTTTTGTCATCATTGTACAATTTAGGCATTGAGATTATGCACTATTGGAGTTCTTATAATCGTCATTTGTTTAAGGCATAAATTTTATAAACGAAGATAAGACTCATATTGTTTTTATGTTTTAATGAAAATAATAGGTTCCTGTAGTTTTCTTTTAAAATACCGATTAATCCTCACATTGATTTGAGATTTTAATCCATCAATAGGTTTTTGTAGGTTTCTTTGAAATGGATGATTTATATTTTTTGTTCAATGTTTAATATTCTTTATATGTTAGTTAATATAATTAAGAGTTCACTATATCTGAATAAGATGTACCAATTAGTTTAATTTATATAACACTTGACGTTTAAAAAATTGTCGGATAACAAGTTTGCGTAATGCGGGTAAAAGTCCCTACTTTGATAAATAGTAAAAAAAACTCGAATAAATTTGTTTAGACTTTTTTACGCATGGAATAGATTTAGGATTGCAATCTTTATTTTTCTTTTGAAATTTCTGCACGATAGCCCGATCAAACTCATAAAAAAACAATATTTGTAGTATTAAAAGTAATCGATTAAACTCTGATTCTGTCGTGAATAAAATATTACCTTTTTAACACCATTATTAATAGTAATGAATAAAAAAATTTACCAAACTGCAAATTAAATTAACAAAAATTCTGAACATGAAATGAGAATGGAGAAATAGAGGATAGAATGTGAAATGATGTGAGGTGGAACTTGTCTCTCTCTCTCTCTCTGTAGATAACACAACAACTAGGTAAGCTACTCACTCACTCATTATCTTCTCCCTCATTATCTTCTCCCCCAATCTCTCTCTCTCTCTCTCTCTCTTTCCATTATTTTTCAATGGCCTTTTCAACAGCTATTTCTCCACCACCAATAACTTCAATAAACCCCTCTTCAAATACCTCTTTTCTCTCAAACCACACCAATTCTTCAAGAAAACTCATTCTCTCCTCCTCTTTTCTCACTAACCCATCATCTCTCTCCTTCCAATTTCAAACCCCATCAACCCCTTTTCCCAAAAGAGCCTCAAATTTTACGATTCGAGCTGCCCGGGGCAAATTCGAAAGAAAGAAGCCTCATATCAACATTGGAACGATTGGGCATGTTGATCATGGGAAGACTACTTTGACAGCTGCTTTGACAATGGCATTGGCTGCAACTGGTGGCTCTGCTCCCAAGAAATACGATGAAATTGATGCTGCACCGGAGGAGAGAGCGAGAGGGATTACTATTAATACTGCTACTGTTGAGTATGAGACTGAGGGTAGGCATTATGCTCATGTGGATTGTCCAGGGCATGCTGATTATGTTAAGAATATGATTACGGGTGCTGCTCAGATGGACGGTGCGATATTGGTTGTGAGTGGAGCTGATGGACCAATGCCTCAGACTAAAGAACATATTTTGTTGGCTAAACAAGTTGGGGTTCCCAATATGGTTGTTTTCTTGAATAAAGAGGATCAGGTTGATGATGCGGAGTTACTTGAGTTAGTTGAAATGGAGGTCAGGGAGGAGTTATCCAAGTATGAGTTCCCGGGGGATGACATTCCTATTGTTTCTGGTTCTGCATTGTTAGCTTTAGAGGCATTGATGGAGAACCCCGCGATTAAACGTGGGGAGAATCAATGGGTTGACAAGATTTATGCTTTGATGGATAATGTGGATGAGTATATTCCTATTCCGCAGAGGCAAACTGAGTTGCCTTTTTTAATGGCCATTGAGGATGTATTTTCAATTACCGGACGTGGAACTGTTGCTACTGGGAGGGTTGAGAGAGGGACGATTAAGGTTGGTGAGACGGTCGATATTGTGGGGTTGAAGGATACGAGGAGCACGACTGTGACTGGTGTTGAGATGTTTCAGAAACTACTTGATGATGCTAGGGCTGGCGATAATGTGGGATTGTTGTTAAGAGGTATTCAGAAGATTGATATTCAGAGAGGGATGGTTTTGTCAAAGCCTGGATCGATTACACCTCATACAAAATTTGAGTCGATTGTTTATATTTTGAAAAAGGATGAAGGTGGGAGGCATTCTCCATTTTTCCCTGGGTATAGGCCTCAGTTTTATATGAGAACTACTGATGTTACTGGTAAAGTGACTGCTATAAAGAACGAGAAGGATGAAGAGTCGAAAATGGTTATGCCCGGTGATCGTGTGAAGATGGTTGTTGAACTTCATGTGCCGGTTGCTTGTGAGCAAGGAATGAGGTTTGCTATCAGAGAAGGTGGGAAGACTGTCGGTGCTGGAGTTATTAGTGCCATTATTGAGTAAAAAAAACTTGGTCCTGCACTTTTGGGTGATTCGAAGTTTCAGTCATTTGTTTTTTGTTGAAATCAGTTTTGCCTCGTATTTTATTAAAAATGCCAAAACTAAATGTAACATATGCTGCAATCACTTGGTACTTAATATGATAGTTCTCCATTTAGTTGGATTATATTCATGTTACATTTTTCTATCCTTAAAGTCCGCCTTTATACCAATGGTTAGCTAAATTGAAATACTGCTGCTTTCTTGAACAAAGCT
Source organism: Apium graveolens (assembly GCF_009905375.1). Taxonomy (NCBI): domain Eukaryota; kingdom Viridiplantae; phylum Streptophyta; class Magnoliopsida; order Apiales; family Apiaceae; genus Apium; species Apium graveolens. The sequence continues at coordinate 40,037,711 of NC_133656.1, read as the reverse complement.
GAAAGTATTGTAACTATTTTGCAAACTTATAAATTTAGGAGTCTAGTGATATATGTATGATATTTCCTGATTTACATTGAAAGTTAATGTCTCCAGCAATATCGCAATGGCTTTGCAGCAGTCTGGCTACGTATTCTTACATCATTTTCAATCATCACTCTCATAGTATTTGATCTTGGCATTATTACCTCGGTGATCTGTAATTTTGTATGCATTTGGACTGGTTTCATTTCTTTGTATGGTAAATTTTAGGATTTTATAATATGAGTGAAATATGCTCACAGGAAAATCAGCAATGCCACCATTAAGTAAGATTTTTGGTCTATGTTAGATAGTATTGAGATCTATGCAACCATAGAATCTAGAGTATAGACATAGAGGATAGTCCATGGAGCAATCCCTCTTCTGAATTTTGCTGCTAGGTATATACATATAGTTGTCTACTCTACGAGTTTCTGATTGCAAGGTTACATAGTAAACGGGATCTTTCTTTTGCCGTTCCACCTACTTTAAGGACTAGTATGGCCAAGTTCTTGTCATTTTGAGATTAATAATTGTATGATGGTCAGGTAGTTTTGTACATGATTATAAGTACATGTACAAAACATGTTAATGCAATATGTATAAATTTTTTTGTATAGTATATGTTTAATGCAATATGCAAAACATGTGCGTATAGAGTTGTTAACGAACCGAGCTATTGGTGGAGCTCGACTTTGTAAGGGCTCCGTTTGTTAACAGCTTGAGCTGAAGCTCGAACACAAAATCGTATATTCAGATAACGGATCGGTTCGTTTATATTCGACCGACTCGGTTCATTAACAAGCTCGAATACGTGTTTGTGCAATAAGAAAGCTTGGCTCAATTGGAAAAATTATAAAGATCACCTTGTGGTTTGGCTCGGCTGAAGGGATAAACGGCTGGATATGCAAAATTCCAGCGGTATGATTATGGGTTAAGGGGAAAACTGCATAATCATATCTCATTATGTCTTGAAGTGCACAACAAAAAAAGCTTCATATAGTCTTGTTTAGAGAGGGAAAAAAAGCTGATGCAGAACAAACCACTTTCAAAACATAAAAAACATGTAAATTTTAAAACTACAATTTATTTACTCTTATTTAGTTATGACCCCACGCTAATTAAACACTGTTCCTGTTTCAAAAGAGAAATAGAAAATGAAAAATTAAATGAGTTATTTGGTCCTTATAACAATTTTCAAATAACAGGGTTACAAAAATATTAAAAGAAAATCATTTTCTAGATCTTAAACTCTTTCTGATAGACCTCTTCAAACTTCCTCGCAACCATTCAAGTTTTAATAGAAATTTAAGAATTTGAAATGACAACTCAATTTATCTCATTTGAAATAAATTTCAAGTGAGAGTAATACCAATTAGAAAGCATGAGCATTTAGAGCATGCAAAGCTTTTGTACTCTTTATATGAATGCTACTAATAAGTCTTCTCCTCTGTTTTTTTTTAATTTGTCGCTTTGATTTTTACACACATTTCAATATGTTTTGATCGGCTAGTTAGAAATATGATTTTAAAAATTTTCTTTTTTTAAATTAAAATATAAGTTGTGTATTTTTATTTACAAAAAGAAAATTTTATAAATAAAAATTATAACTATCCGGTCAAAACATGTTGAAATGTGTGCAAAAGTCAAAGTCACAAATAAAAAAAAACATAGGGATTATTAACCTTAACCAATAACGTACTACTGCTTCATGTGAAATATGGACAACTGAAGCGAGACTCAGACTCTTAGATTGGGTCGAACTGGGTTAAGTTTGATAGGGTACAAGATACCCGGATAGGCATCGACCTGGACTAAAGGGAGACATGCTCAACTGATCTGCTAAGACCCCCCTCTCCCAGGCCAATCAAGCATAGGAGCCCAGGCCCGGGTCTACCCTACCTCCCGGATCCGGATCTGCCTGCATACCCGGATCCGGATCGGGGCCAAAACCACAGTTAGGGAGGTCTCAGCAGACACATCACATCCCACAACCCGCCAAGGAGGGGTACGTGGGCACGTGACTATGACAGCTATCAACAACCAACACCCCAGACAAGCACGGCGCGTGTCAGAGGCCGTTAGGACACTCTGGAGGTGGTCCTCCCATGGACACGTGTAAGCAATCTGCCCAAACCAGGCGTCCTCCGCTCCCAAGATCCAACGACCCAGATTTAGAGGTAACTACCCCTAAACCCTACCTTGGGGCTATATATACCCCCAAGACTGAAGGGTTTAGGGGTTGGAAAATATTTTTACTCTTACACTCTCATACACTCAAAACACACAGCAGCCACCACATATACACATCCACACACAAACACACAGCAGCCTCTAAATTACATAAACATATATACCTTCGTCTTCCCCAAAGCCTGTTCTGATTCTCACACCGGAGGCGCCGTGGGAGCCAAACCCCCCTTCCGGTGTTGTTTTGCAGGCGCCCAACCAGCAGCTACACCTCACCCCCGCACAGAAGGTCCAGGGACGCCGCCGGATGGAGCCGCCCGCTCACCGGAGTTATCAAAGTTAGGTTAGGTTGAGTTGAACCCTTCCTTGTTTGAATGTAAGGGTTAAGGAGGAGGTTGGACAAGTCAAATCTTAAAATTTTAAAAATTGAACACAAAATTAAGTTTATAAAATATTTTCAGATTTTTAAAAAAGTTGAAAACACAATTAAATTTTAATAAGACACTTAATAATTGAAATTTTATAATAGACAATTGATTATTATTATATATATTACATCATATAATTTTCATGTAATGATATTTTAATTAAAAAAACATAATTCTACTAGTATTATACGACGTCTATTCATAAGAATGGAGTTTAAATAAAGAAAAAATAATAAAAATGAGACACAACTGCTTGAAGTATGGTGCGTAGGTAATTTTTCCAACACCCCGATTTGGGGTGTTGAAACACTCCCCCTTTTCAATGAAATCAGAATCTTTACCAACCCCGCCAAAACCCTCAAAAACCTAGCCCTCCATTTCAAACTTTTTCCCAAACAGGGGTTGTGAAATCTGAACCCCTATTGACCGAACCCATCTCTCCCCAACCTCCCATCCAAGCAGAGTCTTAGAGTTGTGATTTGTGATTTGTGAACCTACTACACGGAGGGTGCTGCACATAGGCTGAGTATTCGGTTATTCGGTAACTGAACCGAAATATAATTCGGTTACCGAATACCGAATAAGGGTAAAAATCAGAACCGAATAGTGAACCGAAATAATTTCGGTTATTTACCGAACCGAAATAATTTCGGTTATTTACCGAACCGAAATAATTATTTCAGTTTAAACCGAATTAAAAAACCGAATTAGGAATTTTTTTTAAAATTTTAATAATAAAATATTTAATAAATTACAACAAAGATTAATGATCGTACAACAGTTAACTTATACTCTTAGCTCCACTTTCATGCACCTGAATATTATGGTTTGGTGTCCTGATTACAATAAAAGTACTTCTAATTAGTTAGTTTATTTTTTTATTTTAGCAACTAAATTGAAGATCATGAAAACTAAATACATTAAAATCTAAATTAGGCAAATAGCAATTAAAGAGGGGAAAATTATCCTCTTGGTCACAGGTTCGAATCCCACGGGAGGAGAATTTATGATTATGCCTCCTGAGCCAGAGCCTGTCGCTTAAATGCGGTTTACCTGGTTCACGTGGTTTGCAGGCTATTGCGTGAGCCCGTAGGGTTTACCCAGTGCGCACCCGAAGGGTAGCGGCTGCGGGTTACCTACGATAAAAAAAATATAACAAATAAAAAGAGAGGAAAAGTGAAGTTGGAAACGGAGAATTGATAATTCAAGTGAAAAAAAGAAAGGAGTTAGGTAAAAATAAGTAATATATAAATAAATAAATATATATATATTAATATATATTTTTTATTATATTTCAGTAATTTCGGTAATTCGGGTATTTCGGTAAAAAAACCGAAAAACCAAAATACCTAATAACATAAAAAATCAGAACAGAATTAAAAACCGAATTATTTCAGTTCGGTAACTGAACCGAATTATTTCGGTTATTTCGATTCGGAATTCGGTTAACCAAACTGAATGCTCACCCCTAGCTGCACATTCTAAAATATAGTGGATAAGATTAACTGTTGAACAAATGTTGTTCGTTGTTTGTTCTCTCTGTAATCCTGTTCTTGAGCTTCATCCAACATACCCGACTTAGTGTTGTACAGATGATAGAAAGATTAGCCCTCACGACTACAATAGGTATGATGTGTATGTGATACTGTTGCTAGGGCTATACTGAAGGGTTTTTAGCACATAAACGCAGCGAAAACGTAAATTTAATCTTAAAAAAAAACTGAAACCCTCCGCAGGATCCATGCGAAAAAATAATATTTAATTCGTAGTTCAGTGTGTTTACCTTAAAAAGCTTTACGTTAATGGAAAGATGGAGGTCTTTAATAGCGATCCAAGAATGATAAACAGAGATCCTTAGCAGCTGCTCCTCAAGTGTGAAGCACTCCACCGGTATCCACCAAGAAAACGATGTAATGAAGGAGGAGGAGATGGAGAGAATTAGGGTTTTGTAAATCTTTTTGGTTGAGGCAAAAATAGGGTTTATAATAGTATATTTATAGGCAAAATTTTTAGCTGAAAATTTTCCCATAAAATATTATTATTATTAACCCTTTATTATTCTCACTAATAATTAAAACACCTTTTAATTATTAATCCTTTTTCTAAACTCTTTAGAAATAATTCTCTCACTTGATTTAATTTCCAAAAATTAAATTTTTAATTTATAATATTAAGAACCTTTTCTTAATTAATTTATAATCAATTAAATCTCATTTAATCAATTATTAAATTTTCCAATTAATTATTTATTTCATAAATAAATAATTATCAACCATTATTAATTAATTCCTCCACCATTAAATCATTCTCTTTTATGGTGTGACCCTGTAGGTTCAATATTAAGCCGGTAGTAGAAATAAATAATAATAAAACTATTTTATCATTATTTATATAAATTCTCTAATTCATTAAATATTATTAATTAATTAATCATATTTATTCTACATCGTGAGGGATACTTCTCAGCATATCGCGACTATCCGGATAATACAAATTCACTACTTAGAATACCAAGAACCTATTCAGTGAGTAGTTACCGTACAATTAATTCCTTCTACCCTGCAATGTCACGATTAAATATAAGGCATGGAACTTATGTCAAGCCTATCTTATTTAATCACTGTTTTCCCATTCACTATGCTTAGTTCTATTTAATGTAAATTAGAAACTCCTTTCTAATTTCATTCACTATGGCCAGAGATTCCTGAACTAACATAAGTGGATCAACATTGAACATTCTCTTCCTACACTGGAAGGGGTAGATCCTTTATTGATCATACACTATCTTCGTGTACAAATTCCTATACCCAGTAGAGCCCTTATAATTGTCCCTTGAGACTAAGAACTAAACCAAAGCATAGTTCAGTGTACACAAGATAACTATGACGACCTCAAGTCTAAGGATACTTGTACAACTATCACTATGTGAACAACTGCTGACACGTGAGTGAACTCCATCAGTTGTTCAGCTGTGTGAGTCATGTTCAGTGAACTTATTCAATAATAAGCACCTACATACTAGCTATAGTATCACCACACAAATGTCTATGAGACCAGACATCCTTCATTATGAAGCAAACATAGTATGTACCGATCTTTATGGATTATTAATTACCAGTTAGTAATCCTACGACCAGGAATAATTTAAGTTTAGAGTTATCATCTTTTAGGTCTCATTATTATGATCTCATCATAATCCATAAAAAACTTTACTCTAAATTGTGGTATATCTTATTTAAATATTTAAATAGATAGAGCCCGCAATAAAAACAAAACAAGCCTTTTATTAATATCAATGAAATCAAAATAGATTACATAAAAGTTATTCCTAAATCCTCATACATGATTGGACTTAGGACATATCTCTTTCAGATACATCATATATTAACCAACAGTCCAGCACAATAATTTTCATAATATTTTTAGGATTTAAAGAAAGTAGAGCAAAAGATTATAGCCTGCTACTTGTATATTGAATGACATCTTATATCATTCTTGTCATATTGAATTGCTAAAACTTATTGGTTTCAGGTTCTCTTTTACTGCACATTACACATCAATATCTTTAGACTTTGTAGCTCCTTTTGATCTCTCTTCCACTGTAATTGTGCTCCTCCCTAATTGTTATGAATCAAAAACTAAAGTATAATGTTATGGATCAAAAACTAAAGTATAATAATTGTTGTATTTATTGCTAGGGAATGTGAGCTTCGAGGCTCGATTTGACTGCTCTTGTATTTCGTGACTCGATCTGCCTTAACAAGATTCCTAGTAATAAATACAGCAATTATTATACTTTAGTTTTTGATCCATAACATTATATTTTAGTTTTTGATCCATAACATTTGGCGCCGTCTATGGGAAGCGCAACAATAATCAGGGCGAGAACACGGAGTGGCAATAGTACCCATGCAATTACACCAGCTGCGACAACCCAAGCGATTTCGTCAACGGTGGAGATATCTCCGCATTCAACCTATGCCGTCACCCAAGGAGGAGCCCATGTAGGGGCAACTGAACCTCAACCTCAAGGGACGATTCCCCCGGCTACTCAAGGGACAAATTCCCAACTTCAACAGCTACAAATACCTGTGAATTCTATATTTTAAGTTAGAACATTTTTAAATCAAGAAAAAGGTTCAAGAATTCCATTCAACCCCCCTTATGTAATTCTTGTTGCATTGTTAGGGACTATCAATTGGTATCAGAGCAAGCTCTTGAAGAACAAAGAGTTTAAAGATCACAACAAAATAGCAAGATGAACAAGAAGGATGTTGGAGTCAAGACTCCTTTTCTGGATAAAGATAATTACCATCATTGGAAGGTAAAAATGCATCTCCATTTACTTTCTCAAGATGAGGCCTATGTGGATTGCATAGAGAGAGGTCCTCGTGTGCCAATGAGAGCTGCAACTGGAAACGAGCCATCTGTTCCCAAGCCAAGGCACGAATGGTCTGATCCTGATATTGAACAAGTCAGGAAAGATAAGAAGGCCATGAATATCCTGTTCATTGGAGTTGATGGTGACATGTTTGACAACATCAACAATTACAAAACTGCCAAAGAAGTTTGGGATACTATACAGATTATATGTGATGGCACTGAGCAAGTAAGGGAAAATAAGATGTAGCTACTCATTCAGCAATATGAGCATTTTCATAGTGAAGAAAGTGAGTCTCTCACTGACATCTTTAGTAGGTTTCAAAAACTACTAAATGCTCTGAAGTTGTATGGAAGAGTGTATCAGACAAAAGACTCCAATCTAAAGTTCCTTAGATCTCTTCCAAAGGAATGGAAACCAATGACAGTCTCATTGAGAAACTCTCAAGATTACAAAGAGTTTACTTTGGAGAGACTGTATGGCATCCTGAAAACTTATGAGCTTGAATAGAGAAAGATGAGAGGATGGAGAGAGGAAAGAAGAAAGGAGGATCCATTGCACTAGTTGCTGAGTTAGAGAAAGAGAATGAGATGAAGATGGAAGCTATTGAATCAACTTCAAAGGTCTGTGAAAACAAGGACAAGGGGCTGGTAGCAGAAAATGAAGATTCTTTGAGCCAAGATGACATGGAAGATATTGATGAACATCTAGCATTTCTTTCCAAAAGATTTACCAAGCTCAAGTTCAAGAAGAACTTTGGAGCAACTAAACCAAATAGAAACATGGTGGATAAGTCAACATTTAAATATTTCAAATGTGGCTTAGCATGACACTTTGCTAGTGAGTGTAGAAAGTTAGATTCCAGCAAAAAGAAGTTTGAGCCTGTGGATTATAAACAGAAATATTTTGAGTTGCTCAAATAAAAGTTAAGGGTTTTCATTACACAAGAAAATGACTGGGCAGCAGATGGTCTGGATGAGGATGAGGATGTCAGCTATGTCAATCTAGCCCTAATGGCCAAGTCTGATGAAATAGAGACAAGTTCTTCAAGTAATCAGGTAATCACCACTAACCTTGCACATTTATCTAAAGCTGAGTGTAATGATGTAATAAATGACATGTCTAAAGAATTATATCATTTGCATGTTACACTTAAGTCTCTTACTAAGGAAAATGCCAAAATCAAAGAAAACAATTTGTTTTTAAGTGAGAGGAATAATGTGCTAGAGTCTCAGTTCATTGAATTTGAAAAATTGAGAATTGAGTGTAAAATTGCTAAGGATGAATTAACTGAGTCCTTGAAGAAAGAAGAGATCTTGAAGAAGTAGCTTGAATGAGAACAGGAGGTGATTAAGGCATGGAAAACATCTAGAGACGTTCATGCTCAAATAACCAAGGTTTAAGGTATTGAGTCCTTTTGTGATGCAGCCTGGAAGAAGAATAAGGAGAAGCTGGAATCCAATTTGGTTGAAGGATTGCTAACAGATGTAGACTCGACGGATGATGAGGGTCATCCGTCGGATAACAAAAAGGGTTATCCGTCGAGTGATATAAATCCTCATCCGTCGACTGTGAGCAAACCTGTTAGTAAAGCCAAACTTGTCAAGTTAAATGAGAAATATGGATCAGTTTCCAAGAATTTTGTTCCAGGAGAATCCAGTCAAGTGAAGAAGGAGAAAAAGGCTAATGTTGGTCATATGACTATCAAGCAATTGAGTGACACTCTGGAAAAGATTGAGGTTAAAACAGAGGCTAAAAAGAAAAATAATAAAATTGTAAAGTAGGAATTAACAAGCATAACAACTGCACACCTGATAAATATGCTCCTAGAAAAATTTATGTCAAGTGTGGTAGTATAAATCATTTGTCTGTTAATTGTAAAACTGCCATGCCTACTTCCATATATGTGCCACCTCATTTTCCCAATATAAATGTCATGCCTTATATGCCTATGAATGCTATGTCTACTCAGAATATAAATGCACAGTTTGCTAATATGCCATTTACACCTAATCCTTATTATGCTGCATTTAGTATGCCATAAATGCCATTTAGCCTGCCTTACTGGAATAACATGTTTACTAAGAGCATTCCATTTTCTGTTAATCAAAATGTGCATGATAATTCTGTTGTAATGAATGGTTTCAAAGGGTCAACTCAAATGACTAAGGATGAATCTGATATCCCCAAGTCAAATGAGATAAAACCTAAGAAACAGAAAAAGAAAGCTAACAAGGCAGGACCCAAGGAAACTTGGGTACCAAAATTAACTTGATTTGATTTTGATGTATGCAGGGAAACAGAAAGAATCTATGGTGCTTGGATAGTGGATGTTCAAGACACATGATTGGTGATTCTACCATGCTCACAGAGTTCAAGGAGAGAGCTGGCCCAAGTATTACTTTTGGAGATGATAGCAAGGGTTATACTATGGGATATGGCTTGATATCAAAAGACAATGTCATCATTGAAGAGTTTGCCTTAGTGGATGGTCTCAAGCACAATTTGTTGAGTATCATCCATCTTTGTGATAAAGGCAATTCAGTAACCTCTAACTCAGAAGCCTGTGTTGTGACAAAAAAGAGAAGCAACAAAGTGGTTCTCACTGGTGTGAGAAAAGGGAATGTGTACTTAGCTGACTTCAACTCATCAAATGCAGAATCTGTTACTTGTCTTCTCAGCAGAGCAAGTCAGGATGAAAGTTGGTTATGGCACAAGAAGCTAACCCATTTAAACTTCAAGACCATGAATGAACTTGTAAAGAAAGAACTGGTTAGAGGTATTCCTCAAGCGGAGTTTTCTAAGGATGGATTGTGTGATGCCTGCCAAAAAGGAAAGCATATCAAAGCATCATTCAGAAAGAAGCTTGATTCAACAATTGAAGAACCTTTACAACTGCTACACATGGATTTGTTTGGATCAGTTAATGTGTTGTCCATCTCAAGGAAAATTTTTTTCCTAGTAATTGTAGATGATTTCTCAAAGTTCTCTTGGACATATTTCCTAAAGTCTAAAGATGAGGCTAGTGAAATCATCATCAATCACATAAGGCTAGTCAATAATCATCTTGATTTCAAAGTTAGAAGAATCAGGAGTGACAATGGAACTGAGGTCAAGAATTCTATCATGAGAGCATTTTGTGAAGAAAATGGGATTTTGCATGAGTTTTTAGCAGCAAGAACTCCACAACAAAATGGAGTAGTAGAAAGAAAGAACATATCACTTATTGAAGCTGCGAGGACAATGCTTGAAGAGTCTAAGTTACCAACATATTTCTGGGCTGAAGCTGTAAATATTGCATGCTACACTCATAATATTTCTCTGGTTAATCAAGAAAAATGCATGTCTCCCTATCAATTGTTCAAGAACAAGAAGCCAACTCTAAATTTTCTTCATGTCTTTGGCTGTAAATGTTATATCTTGAGAAATCAAACTGATCAGAATGAGAAGTTTGATGCTAAAGCAGATGAAGGAATTTTTGTTGAATATGCTGTTGGTAAAGCATATAGAGTCTACAATCTAAGAACCAACATTGTTGTGGAATCAATACATGTTGTGTTTGATGATAAAAAGATTGAAGGACTGCAAGATGGAGATTACCATGAGAGCCTCAAATTTGACAATGTGGAGATGGTTAGTGATGACAGTGATGATGAAAGTGATCAAGAAACAGTATCAAAGGATAATGCAGAAAAATCCACTACCAATGAAGCACAAAATTCAACATCTGTCGAGATGCATAATGCTTCATCCGTCGGGAGATAATCTGCTTTATCCGTCGGGAGACAACCAGCTTCATCCATCGGTACTCAAAATTCACCATCCATCGGGTCATCAAAAGAAGCTGAAAGTCAGAATAGATCACTTACAGAAAATTCCCCTTTCACAAATCAAAGATCCATAAACTCAGGGGGAGTTTCTAACAATCAAAACTCAATCACATATCAAGACAATAATGAGGCCTCTTCATCTAGAGCTAATCTACCTCAACAAAGGAAATGGACAAAGGATCACCCCTTTGAGCTCATCATTGGTGATATATCTTCTAAAGTTCAAACTAGGAGAGCAACTCAAGAAGAATATCTATACCGCAGCTTTCTTTCTAAGGAAGAACCAAAGAAGGTAGAAGAAGCTTTGTTGGATCCTGATTGGATTTTAGCTATACAGGAGGAGCTAACCCAATTTGAGAGGAATAAGGTATGGAAGCTGGTATCCAAGCCTAAAGGGAAGAATCCAATAGACACCAAATGGGTATTCATAAACAAGATGGATGAAAATGGCATAGTAGTCAGGAACAAAGCTAGATTGGTTGCTAAGGGCTATTGTCAACAAGAAGGAATAGATTTTGATGAAACATTTGCTCCTGTTGCAAGACTTGAAGCCATCAGAATCTTATTAGCGTATGTAACCCATGCCAATTTCAAAGTCTATCAAATGGATGTCAAAAGTGCCTTTCTGAATGGAGATTTGGAGGAGGAAGTCTATGTCAGTCAGCCTCCTGGTTTTGAAGATCCAAATTTTCCAGAATATATTTACTATCTTTTGAAAGCACTTTATGGACTGAAGCAAGCACCTAGAGCCTGGTCTGACACTTTGTCAAAGTTTCTTTTAGAGAATCACTTCACTAGAGGTACTGTAGACAAAACTCTTTTCTTTAGAAATTTTAATGGCTCTAGTATACTTGTTCAAATTTATGTAGATGACATTATTTTTGGCTCTACAGATGAAAAACTTTGCAAAAAGTTTGCCAAATTGATGCAAAGTAAGTATGAAATGAGTATGATGGGAGAACTAACTTACTTTCTTGGTTTACAAGTTAAGCAAGTTAGTGATGGAATATTCATTAGTCAAACTAAATATATTTATGATCTTTTAAAGAAGTTTGATCTAATGGATTGCACATCTGCAAAAACTCCCATGGCCACTACAACTAAGCTTGAATTAACCACTACTGAAAAGTCTGTGGATATTTCAAGTTATAGGGGCATGGTTGGCTCACTTCTGTACTTAACAGCTAGTAGGCTAGATATAATGTTTGCTACATGTTTGTGTGCTAGATTTCAGGCTGATCCTAGAGAATCTCACTTAGTAGCTATTAAGAGAATTTTCATATATCTCAAGGGAACACGAGAACTTGGCATTTGGTACACTAGAGATTCTGGTTTTGACCTAACTGGTTATTCAAATGCAGACTATGCAGGTTATAGAATTGATAGAAAAAGTATAACAGGAACCTGTCAATTTCTAGGAAACAAGCTTGTGTCCTGGTTCAGTAAAAAGCAAAATTCAGTTTCTACTTCTACAGCTAAAGCTAAATATATTGCTGCTGGCAGTTGTTGTGCACAGATTTTGTGGATGAAAAACCAATTGCTAGACTATGATTTGCAAGTTGAAAGAATTCCCAATTTCTGTGATAACAAAAGTGCAATTGCCATCACTGAAAATCCAGTACAGCATTCAAGGACAAAGCACATAGACATCAAGTACCACTTCATAAGGGAACATGTAATGAATAGTACTGTGGAACTACATTTTGTTCCAAGTGAAAAGCAGCTTGCAGATATATTTACCAAGCCACTGGATGAATCCACCTTTTCAAGGTTGGTAAGTGAGTTAGGTATGCTAAATTACTCTTGAATCTTTATAGATTGTTTGCAAATTAAAATGCAGCTAGAAATTTAATTGATTTTTCAGTCATGGATGAAATTTTGGCTAAGTCAAAATTTACATCTCGACGGATGATCACTATCCATCGAGTTTTATCATCTGTCGGTATACTATTTGTTAATAAAATCAATTATTTTTCTGGAATATTTTATGACTCGACGGATAACTGATTTATCCTCATCCGTCGAATTGTCTTATTTTTAGCCGTTGATTCCCTGAAAATTATCCATCGAGTATACTTATAGTTTCTAAGTATAACACGACGGATAATTGAAGGAATTTTTACAGTTTATTTTTTAAACGGCTATTTTGGGCAATTCTTATTGGGTACTTTATTTTACTTTATTTTTTTACAGTTATTTTTGAGATAGTATAAAAGCTTAATTCATTTTCATTACTTTTCTTTTATCATTCTCAAATCATCTGCTCTAAATTCTCTCTTTCTCAAAAGCAATTCTCATCTCTATCTTTGCAATTTCCACTCTCTAACAATGGCACCAGTCGTCAAGATCATGTCACAAACTGGATTTATCTATGAGAAGAACAACTTCACGGCTTTAGTAAACAAGGGGATTCAACAGTCCGGTGACTACCACAAAATGATGGATTTTGTGAAGAACTGCAAACTCAACTATGCCATGCTAGAATCACCCACCATCTTCTGTGAGGTTGTTGAAGAAATGTGGTCAACTACTGTGTACAACTTAACTGATAAGACCATCACACTCACTATTAAAGGTAAGGAATTCTGTATTAATAGTGATATTGTTAAAGCATGTTTTAAAATTCCTGATAATACTGTAACTTCACCACACACAGACACTGACATTGTTAATATGCTTAACTCCATGAACGATGCACTCTCTACTTCTAAATTAAGTAAAATTAGGAGGTTGGGTTTAGAAAGGAATGGAGTTATCTGTGTGATGTAATTACCAAGGTCTTTTCTGGTAAAATCAGTAATTTTGATTCTGTCAATATCTCTATGCTTAACATGCTTTACATGCTAGTTACTGATAAGTTCTTTAACTTTAGTGATCTTGTTTTGTTTGAGTTGGGGTTTAAGTTAGGGGAGTTAAATAAGAGGGGTAAAAATGTTTACTATGCTAGATTTTTCATGATGTTTGCTAACCACCTCTCTGAGGAAATTGTGCTTGAGAACCCAACCAACAAATTAGATTGTTGGGTTCAAGAGAGAAGAATTATTGCAGATTTGAACAGGGCAAACCATCGCAAAGGGGTGCCACTCTTCTATTTCCCTGTAATGGAAGCACCTCAGGTAAGTGAGGTAATTTCATATGTCTCTACTCTTCCAACTTCACAAATTTCTTTGCCTTCTAGTGTAGCTCTGGAAACTGTGTCAATGACCCAACAGTTGCCTACCCAAGCTACCAAACCATCAATAATTTCTAAATCCAAGTCAAAGAAAGACCCCTCTGGCATCTCTCAAAAGATGCCACTTGCAAAATCCACCAAAACTAAAGAGGGAGTGTGAAGGTGGGTAAGGTAGGTGAGGGACAGGGTGAACATAAAAGAAACCCTAAGGATAAGGTTGGAGAGGTGAGTGTTTCCCATCCTAGCCACACTGCAGTTTCCCAACAGACTGCAGTGCTTAATAAGGACATTAGCTCATTACTGGTTTCATCCTCCCAAAAACCATTAAAAAAGGCTCTCAGCCAAGAGCACAGGCCAAAAGGGTAAGGGACACAAGCTCACTCCAAACCTATACTAGAAAGAAGAAACTAAAAACCCTTGGAGATGCACAGGGTTCACACACTGTGCAAAATGGTGCTAAAGACACAATCACTGCACCTTTTCAAAGTCAGTTTGATGTGGCTCCAATAAATGCGGAGTCACAACCAAAATCTTTAGTTATATAAGCACCTCAAACACCAAATTCTCCCACAAACTCTCTGGATGTGGATATAATCAACACATCATTTCCTGATTCCCCTTCTTTAACTCTGTTGGGGAAGCCAAAATCTAGTGCAAGTGAGCATCATCTTTTACATGATTTGTTGGCTCACTTGCCAATTCTTTCAGGAACTGTTAGACATCTGTCCCAAAATTCTCATCAATATACACAGAGTCCACAATAGTCTCCACTCCAAACTCATTTATTCCTACCCTCTCAATGGATATTTTTCATCCATCGAGTAGTGATTGTATCATGACGGATAAGCTTAACAACAGTTATCCGTCGGATAGTCAAACTGCTAACCCGACGGATATCCCTTATCTGTCGAGTGTCTCTACACAGCTTCAAATTTCATCAATTATCTCAAGTGCAGAAGACTTAGTGGTAGTACAATCACTCCTAGGATTGAGGGAAGAGAGTGTTATGAGTGAGAGTCTGGATTGATCCTAGGAAAAAGGAGAGGAAAAGAGTGAAAATATGTAATCCAGTTCTTCAGGATTGGCAAAAGAGAGTGTGAGGAGTCCCACCTTAGATGGTGAAGGTGAGGGTGTGAGGGTGGGGAGCCAAGGTAAGACCTTGATGCAACAAAAGAGAGATAATGAGAGAAATGAAGGTACATGAGATATAAGGGTGGATGTCATTGCAAGTGAGTTCATGAATGTCCAGGATGCAGACAAGGAGGGACTATCTCAGCAACCTCAAGCTGTTATAGATTCTACCTCCCTTGATGCTGAGACATTTACTCACCCTATTCCAGCATATCAACTTCTAGCTGAACAGGGCAATGACAATGCAGAAAGGATTCTCAACTTGGTGCATACCACACAGTCAATGCTAATAGCTAAGGATGCCATTACAGCTTTGCCCTCTACAGCTGGTGATATTGATTATGAGACTGGTGGTTCAGAAGAATTCTTTGGAGGTGAAAGTGGAGATAGTGAAGAAGAGCCATTGGACATAGGGGAGAAGTAGGCTCTAGTTCAAGATCAGGCATGCCATCTTGGGCATTTTCAAAGCACTGTGATGAACACTACTTCAAGACAACCCTGATTCAACTCATAAATTAGACAAATTCTGCTCTTCAAACCACCACAAATACCAGCACCAAAAAGCTCCTTTAAGCACATCTTGCTTCTCTGAAACTATAACAAATTCAAGGTTTTCAACATGCTCGAGATGTCAACACTATCAAAGGAGATATTGATGAGATGAAAAAGGCCATTTCTGACGAGATGGACTCTAAACTTTCAGAAGCTACAATGCTTGACATTAAGAGACAGCTCAGAAAAAATTCTGATCTTGCCACAAAGATAGATGCCTTGAGTATAAGAATGACAGCAATGGAAGCATCTCTTACATCAATTCATCTACACCAAGCTTCATTAAACAAACTTGCTTCAGAAACTGGTGGCTGCACAAACCTCCTCCTCTACTCAGCTTGATGATAACAAAAAGGGGGAGATAGAGAGTTCTAGGAGTGAGGGGGAGCTGTTAGGTCCCAATGTGTTTGTAGAAGGGGGGTTGAATACAAACAGTACCGAATAATCGAATAAATGCGGAATAAAAAAATGTGAAACAAAATTCAAGTTAAATAAAAATATTATTAAACTTGAAAGGTGTTACAACAACTGTATCGATTACAAGGAATTAATCTCAAATTAATTATCACAAATCTAGAATAAATTCGACATAAACTTTTTCTATTTTTGTAATAATTAGAATCAAATGCTAAACGCAATTTGAGATTAAGTTCTAGGAATTTTGATCCGCTAGATTGTTACACAAGAACAAGATAAATAATTCTAGTGGTTTGGATTTAACTTTACAAACTAGAAATGTGATCTTGAATTAAGCAGATGAAAAATGGAATGTTTCAAAGGCGGCTGCTTTTGCTTTCTGTGTTCTTATTTTGTGTTCTGTGTGTTGGATGATTGAATGTGTTCTTCTTCTTTTAATCAATCAACGGACTAGAATTGAACTGGCATGACAATCTCTTTGGCTCAGCAAGACTTTCGGTAGGACTATCTTTTAGAACTAGCAAGACAATCAGAATGAACTAGCAAAACTTTCGGTATGACAATCAATTGTCATACCGATTGTCATAGTAGTTCAAACAGATTATTTTTGCTGAAAATAAATAGATTTAAATCCTATAATAATTCTGGTAAGACAATCCTTTTGAATTAGCATGACTTTCGGTATGACTATTGATTGTCATACCGATTGTCATACTAATACAATCAGTTGTCTTGTTGAATTAAAACAGATTTTTAAACCAATTTAAATTCTGAAAATTCTTAATATTAATTAAGAATTAATTAATCAATTAATTCAATTAATCAAATAAATTAATCTTTGCAGATATAATTTATTTTCTTAATTAAATTATATGACTTAATTAATTAATAGAGAATTAATACTAATCTTGAGCAGCATCAATTCTTCTGTATATCTTCTGAAAATCACTGAAATATATGAATCAATTCCACCACTTCAATGTTGACACTCGATGTACTGTCTAATTCATGAGTGACTAACTTCCGTGACGTTTCTTCATGTCTTGACTTTGACACTTTGATTTTCTTCAGATTAAATCCTTGTAATTAATGATACTCTGACGAGATCTCTGTCACTTGATTAAATCCACGATCTTGATTTATGTCACTGAGGCTTGATCAATTTCTTGAACTTCTTCCAGTGAATTAACTCCTCAAGTCTGTAGATGAACCTTGTTTCTGAATCCTCTGACAGATGTTACTCTGTGAGATCTCTTTGACGGTAGATCCACTATTTACTTATTACATTCTTATTTGAGTTGAGTTGAATCCTCGAATATACAAATAGGCCTATGACATATGACTTACAATCTCCCCCTATTTGTTTGTTAGACAATAACACACAAATACCTAGAGGATAACTCAACTAACAAATAAGAAAAAGATATAAAAAGAAAAGCAAAGTAAATAGTAGAAAAGTTCTAGACTAGATTTAATATTTTCCAGATTCCAAATAGATGTTCCTCTAGACTGAACATATCTTCAAGTAGTTCCATCTTCATTTGTACAACCACATTTTCTGTTGAGAAGCCCATATCTCTCTTGCTTCTCCCCCTATGAGAATCAACTGATTAAAGAAGATCACCTTCGTTTACCACATCTCCCGTACAATAGGATCCGCAGATAAAAGCCAATGGTACTGCCCTTTTGAAAACAGCTTATTCCCTTACTAGAAAATCACCTTGTGTTTACCACCTCTCCCGTACAATAGGATCCGTAGTTACAAACAACAATGGTGTGGTGTAGTGTACATATGATCTTTTTCTTCCTCCCTGTTATTTCTCCCCCTTAGTTGAGGAATCCTCCAAACTATTACTTAAGCTTTTATCTCCCCCTTAAAGAAGGAATGTATGCCTTCGTCTGAAGGAGTTCTCATATTCACTTGGTTGGAAAAGAATTAACAAGTAGTTTCTCTTTCTTCCTCACTGTGAGTGTGTGATTCTGTTTAGTGTACCTCACATGTGTTTCACTCTTCTCTCCACTCGTGTTTACACTCATTCTCACAAGTGTATCACTCTTCTCTCATAGCTCCATAATCCAGCTGTACCTGCAAGGAAAATCACCTTAGCCATCCTTAAGGAGGTCACAGGTGGTGCAATGGGAGTTCGCAAATCCCCATCCTTGTTAAACTCGTCAGATGAATCTGAGTCATAATCTACAAGTTGCTAGTTTCCCTTTTAGGGTTCCAGATTTGAATTCTGGGAAGGTAAACAATGATCCAACGAATTTAGCATAAAGATCAAAGTTCCCTTCTAATGTCTGTGAAGACATTTCCTTGTGACTCATCTGGTAATATCTGAATCATTGTCAACAAGTTGCCGATCTGCGCCTATGTCAGATCCACTATCCGCAGATGCATCCAGGGGATTTAAGCCTGGGGAGGTAGACACTGACCACTGACATATGGCTTTTGGATCAATATCCTCTCCTAACACCTGTAAAGGCAATTGGTCCATTAACGAACCTTGAACAATCGAATCTGACCTTAAAATGGTCGAAACTCTTGTTTCTGTCAACTCATCCTTTGTGTGTGTGACCTTTCCTTGTGCATCAAGAATTGTTTATGTTTGAAGTTGTGATACTACATAGGATACCTTGGCCGACAGGCAAATTTCAATAGACGCACCCTGTTGAGAGAATGAATCTAGTAACTGTTTTTGTGCCTTTTCAACCATTACATCTTTTTAAGAAGATGTATGGGGGTTAGCAGTTGTCTCGGTTTAAATACTACTCATCTATGTAGGAGACAGAGCTACTGGGTTGACTACAGAACCTTCCTTATGTGGTGCACTAAGGCACTATCTCCCTCACGCTCATTCATACTTCATTTTAGTGGTAAGAGAATGTTGGTTGGTTCTGTTTCTCTGTTTGTCTTTACAGTCTGGGATAGATGTTGTGGGTTTTCAACCTCATGACTGTCAATGAATGAAAGTCATTGGAGACTGAACCTGTATCACAGAACATATGGTAATAGAGAGAAAGTGATTTACAATAGTGATTTCAAAAGATTTTACATGATATAAGAAATCACTAATGTAGAAAGAAGTTTGAGTTCAATGATAACATTATCAATATATCATTGCACATATAAAACAATATGATTGTGCCTAGTGATAAGAGAGTTATTAATATGACGACTCTACTAGTTCATATTAAACTGTAACTTCAGTTAAAGTGTCATACCATGTCCTTGACGATTGCTTGAGTAGTACACTAGTTCATACCGACCTGAAGTGAGATTATGAAGAAGAGATTGCATAGTCCAATAGATCTGTAGCTACAAAGTCCATGAATTGTGGTGCACTGACTTCCTCTTTTGACTCACCAACCAGGAGTACACTTGTACACATCTTACTGAGTCCAATTCCAAGTGTAATGTGCAGCAGGTGCCTGATATGTCATAATATTCTCAAATCTCGTCACTGGTGCTATATTTTAGATACTGCTTCCTGATAATAACCTAGCACAATATACAAATTTTCAATGATAACATTCCCAGCTTGCAAACAGCCATATCCCTCAGATAAACCTTTGCTGTTATCTCCAAAGGTAATCAGTGGGCCAGCTTTCTCAATCCATATTTGATAGCAGGGCTCTATCTCCGGTCATATGTCTTGATGATCCACTGTCAAGAATCCACACTACCGGTTACACCTGTTTAATGCCCTGCACTATAAATGGATTAAAACTTCTTCGGAACCCAAACTTGGTTGGGCCCAGCATACTTGTAGAACTGTCCTTTGTCAGGCAAAACAACATTTTTAATTTTAATTGTCTCAACTTTCTCAATGACTGAACATTTGACCTTGTAAACAGCCTTAACAAATTTCTGTTTAAGCTTAGGCACAAATGTCTCCTTTCTAGCCTTAGAAGGACTAGCAGTCTTAGACCTATCATGCTTCTTGTTATTCACATGCTGACGAGGAGTAGTCTTATCATTAGAAACATGCTTACCATTAAAATAAGCATACATCATATTAAAAGCACAAGACATACAATTAGAAACACCACATGCTTTATGAGAGTGATTAATAGCAGGCAATTTATGCATGGCAGACATGGCATTTTTGTTATCCAACTCAAGTGTGTCTGAGTTAGTCTCAGTTGCTTTCACAACTTTGACTGGAACTTTCGACACACTTGACTTGGAAACAACCTTCTCATTAGCATGATCTTCAGCACGTATTTCTTCCTGAATAACAGAAGAGGTCGCATCAAATGGTTCAGCAATTGATGGTTTAGAGAGGGGTTCATCAACACCCTTAAGCACATGTGGTACTTCCCTCCCTTTAGCACAGACACGAGGAGGGGAGTTTATGCCTAATTCTCCAATAGCAGCATTGTAATCATAACCTATTCCAGAGGTTTGATTAACAGCTTGCTTACTGTAGAACTCTTTAGCCTTCGAACAAGAATTGAAGTAGGCTCTAACCTTAGTCTCAAGATCGGTGATCTTGTCTTTGAGAATAGTTTCGAGTTTTCTGTAACAGTCAACTCTATTCTCTAGAAAAGATACTTGTTCTTTTAATTTGTCTTGATTAATATGCACAAGTCTTAATTCATTGACCTCTTTCTCAAGGTCTTTGATCTGTAAACTTAACAGTTCATTATCACGACGTGCATTATCTAAGTTGCCTCTTAGATGATAAACCATTTCAGTATCAGAAAGTTTTACCTCTATTCTTGACGATGAAGCATTTCCATCAATAGCCATAAGAGCAAGATTTCCTTCTTCTTCATCTTCACTGTCAGTATCATCCCAGCTTCTTCCCTTTGCCAGATAAGCCCTTTCAGAGTTCTTTCTTACTTGCTTTGGCTTCCTACATTCTGTGGTAAAGTGTCCCAACTCATTGCAGTTATAGCATCTAATGGTGCTCCGATCAACCATCCCTGTTTTGTATCCACCACTGCTGGTGTTAGAGGATGAAAATCCACCTTTCTGGAATTTGTTGTAGTTGGACTTGTACTTAAGCTTGGGATTCCTCTTGAATCTGACATGGGAGAATCTCTTGACAATTTGGGCCATTGACTCGTCTTCCAATTGCTCCAGCTCTTCCAAGGAATAAAAATCATCACTTGATTGATTTGTAGTAGGAGGATCATATTCTGCTACTAACATATTTTCCTCAGCCTTGGAACACTGTACCATTCTCTCCAATTGTTGAGATTGTTGTTGTTGTTGACCTTCAGCTACAAGTGCAGTAGATGTGCTGACCATTCTATCCTTCCCGTAGACTTCCTTCTGCTGAATCTGCTCCAACTCATAGGTTTTCAACACACAATAGAGTCTATCCAAAGAAATCTCACTCAGATCTCTAGCTTCTCTAATGGCAGTGATTCTATGTTCAAGATGAGTTGGCAGTGTTAAAAGAAACTTTTTGTTGACCTCCCTGATTGAATAATATTTTCCATTTATGTTCAGGTTGTTGATCAATGCATTGTACCTCTCAAACACTTCAGTAATTCCTTCTCCTGGATTTGATTTAAAATGTTCATACTCAGAGGTTAGGATCTCCAACTTGTTCTCCCTAACTTCCTCTGTACCTTCATTAATCACCTCAATAGTTTCCCAGATGTGTTTGGAATTTTTACAGTTCATCACATGTCTGTTCATCAAGGGATCGAGGGAATCAACTAAAATTAATTGAAGGCTGGCATCCAAGGAGGCTTCTTCCTTTTCATCAGGAGTAAAATCTTCAGGGTCTTTAGGATAGGTTCTGGTTTTGGTGATCACAACATCATCTACTATCACCTCCGGTTCAATAACCATCGGAGTTTTTATCCCCTTCTTTAACAAGTTTGAATATTTGGGATTTGCCACTTGTAAAAATAAGAGTATCTTCTTCTTCCACATAATATAATTCTCTTTATCAAATTGTGGAATTTTAACGGTTCCAACTTTTTGTGAAGTCATTATGAATTTTTGAATGAATAAAAATTCAAGGAGTTGAAAAATCACAAAAGTCTAGGATCTTGATTTGTTCGTTAATCAGAAGGCTCTGATACCAATTGTTAGGTCCCAATGTGTTTGTAGAAGGGGGGTTGAATACAAACAGTACCGAATAATCGAATAAATGCGGAATAAAAAAATGTGAAACAAAATTCAAGTTAAATAAAAATATTATTAAACTTGAAAGGTGTTACAACAACTGTATCGATTACAAGGAATTAATCTCAAATTAATTATCACAAATCTAGAATAAATTCGACATGAACTTTTTCTATTTTTGTAATAATTAGAATCAAATGCTAAACGCAATTTGAGATTAAGTTCTAGGGATTTTGATCCGCTAGATTGTTACACAAGAACAAGATAAATAATTCTAGTGGTTTGGATTTAACTTTACAAACTAGAAATGTGATCTTGAATTAAGCAGATGAAAAATGGAATGTTTCAGAGGCGGCTGCTTTTGCTTTCTGTGTTCTTGTTTTGTGTTCTGTGTGTTGGATGATTGAATGTGTTCTGCTTCTTTTAATCAATCAACCGAATAGAATTGAACTGGCATGACAATCTCTTTGGCTCAGCAAGACTTTCGGTAGGACTATCTTTTAGAACTAGCAAGACAATCAGAATGAACTAGCAAGACTTTCGGTATGACAATCAATTGTCATACCGATTGTCATAGTAGTTCAAACAGATTGTTTTTGCTGAAAATAAATAGATTTAAATCCTATAATAATTCTGGTAAGACAATCCTTTTGAATTAGCATGACTTTCGGTATGACTATTGATTGTCATACTGATTGTCATACTAATACAATCAGTTGTCTTGTTGAATTAAAACAGATTTTTAAAGCAATTTAAATTCTGAAAATTCTTAATATTAATTCAGAATTAATTAATCAATTAATTCAATTAATCAAATAAATTAATCTTTGCAGATATAATTTATTTTCTTAATTAAATTATATGACTTAATTAATTAATAGAGAATTAATACTAATCTTGAGCAGCATCCATTCTTGTATATCTTCTGAAAATCACTGAAATATATGAATCAATTCCACCACTTCAATGTTGACACTCGATATACTGTCTGGTTCATGAGTGACTAACTTCCGTGACGTTTCTTCATGTCTTGACTTTGACACTTTGATTTTCTTCAGATTAAATCCTTGTAATTAATGATACTCTGACGAGATCTCTGTCACTTGATTAAATCCACGATCTTGATTTATGTCACTGAGGCTTGATCAATTTCTTGAACTTCTTCCAGTGAATTAACTCCTCAAGTTTGTAGATGAACCTTGCTTCTGAATCCTCTGACAGATGTTACTCTGTGAGATCTCTTTGACGGTAGATCCCCTATTTACTTATTACATTCTTATTTGAGTTGAGTTGAATCCTCGAATATACAAATAGGCCTATGACATATGACTTACAGGAGCAAAAAGTGCTCAATATTCAAATTAGCAAAGTAATTGTGCCTATAATTGCTATCTCAAAGCCACCAGCTAAGGACATCATTGATCTGATAAATGAAGCAACATCCAATATAAGAGTAGCTGAAAAGAAGCAGTTGAATCCAATCAGCTGGGAGAAAATTGATGAGGATATTCAAAAGAAGTTTGGGCTAGCAAAGAAGCCAGAAAAGTCAGTCATTCATCACTCTCAAGTCAGACAAATCTCTGTGAATGAAATGAACATGAACTATCTGGAAAGAGGATAACCATCCTGCATCAAATCTCCAAAGGCTGAAGTACTTTTGAAGCCAAGGTGAACTATCCAAAATCATCACTAAAGAACCCTTTGGATACATTATATGAGACACCAAAGCCTAATGAGAAGAAACTGTTGTCAAGGTCCATTGCCTTCTACAAGGATCCAGCTGATTCAGCTTTGAAAAGGAGAATTGCTAAACTTTTCAGGAATGGTAAAGAAATTTGTGTGGTGGCTGGTCATCATCAATTTGCTGAAGCAAAGAGAGAAGAAAAAGCAAGATTGAAGCAAGGAAAGAAGCAAGCTGCTCTAGATGCTAAAAAGGCTAAACAAAAGAAAGAGCAAGCTGCTATCTTAGCCAAGCTACAAGCTGTGAAACCAACACAACAAATTCCTGCTCAGCCATCTGAAATCACTGAATCTCAAGATCCAAAGAAGCAAGTTGAACCACAACAGAAGAAATCTAACAGATACAAGGAATTGGCCAAAAGAACCAAAAGGAAATTGAACTTTGTGGTAAGGAATTGGAGGATCAGTTTCTCAATGAATCCACTCTAACTACAACTCAAGCATCAAAACCCTTAGTGGTATTTGAAGATATTAAGGTGGTGGATCCTTACAGGAACATTCATGGTGAACCTATTGTGCCTAAGGATGAACCAATAGACTGGAAAAGTCTACCAATACCTGACTTCAATTTGCCAATCCTTAACAAGCCAAAGAGAACAAAGTCAAGAGCAGTCAAGAAAGTGAAGTTGTCACCTCTCAAATCCAAATCTCTAATCAAAGCTCAATCCAAAGTCAACAAGGGAGATTACATGTACTTATGTGACATCAAGGAATTCTCTGATCTAAACCTCTATCTAGATGAACTGGAAGAAATTAGAGGGATTGATGCCTACAGGAATCTACCTGAAAGGTTAGTTTTCAAGTACAAAGGAGGAAAGGAGATTCAATGACCACTTCACAGGATCCTTCAAGAAAGCCAATCTGTGCTGATAAAGGTTTATTCATCATTCAAGAAGAACTTTAAATTCAATGTAACTGCAAGAAGACTTGTTCTAAAGAAGATTGAAGAACTGAGGAGTATTAGAGCTAAAGATACACTCCCAAAGACTCTAACTATTCCTTACACAGGGAGTAGAGTGCATCTAAGGCCCTACTGGCTGATGGAGTTCATGGATGACACAGAAATTAGAAGATTTTTCAGATTAGAAGATCAATTGAACATCTCTAGCAATGAGAGTCTTTTGGAAATGCAAGAAAAGCTAAATCTATCAGAATCTGATGAACTGGAATTCCACAAACCGCTCCAAAATCATATAGAAGAAAACAATAGAAAGTTTGGAAAGAGATCCAAATCTTCAAGGAATTAGATTAATCTGCTCAGGCTAGAGGAGCACCTTGAAAATGACTGTGAGCTAATCTTTGTACATTTTGTTATTGAAGCAATTTACAGTTTTATCTACTTACTTTTAAAGTTGTATTTTTAGGGTTTTTTGTTATCATCAGGTTTCTCTTAATTTATGGCTACAATTCCAGTAGACATAAAGTGGGCGAGATTGTTGTGGATATGTTGTGAACTTGATGATTTCACTAACAAAACACCTTAGTAGATTTTACTTAGTGAAAAATGTAGCACTCGACGGATAAGGAATATAGTCCCGACGGATGACTCAATATAGTCCCGACGGATGATGATCAATTGTCCATCGAGTGAGTAGCTTGTGTAATAATGAGTCTGTAGCACATTTCTGCATACACCTTGTTTAGATTCTGTAGTAGCACTCAAGTCATGTTGACTTTAATTAGATATGCAGAATAGGTTGATTAATTGCACATAGATGATGTCTTGAAATTCTGCATAAATGAAATGAAATCAAGTGCCAGATAGCTACCCAACGGATAAACAACAATGCCACTCGACGGATGATCAACAAGGCAACCCGACGGATGATCATGTACCCGACGGATAATCAATTCAAACATCCGTTGACAGTGACAACACAATCACATGCGTCGAGTGTATGCAAAAGGAATGTGGAAGCCTATTCAACTGGGATTTAGAGAACAAAGAAGCATTGTCATTTCCATGCTATTATAAAGATATTCAAAGATGCTGGAATAGAGTAATAAAGCAGCATAATATTAGACTTGATAGGTTTTGTTTTATTATCTTGTCTCATTACCTTATAATCTTGGTGATATATAAATCAAGAAGTAGCAAATAGAACAACACGAACACTAAGCAAGAAAATTCTTAGAGAAACATTTGTAAGCTACATTCTTGGCATTTCTCTGTAACTTAGTTGTTCATATTTGTAAGCAACTGTAAGCTAATTTTGCTACACAAAGTTCTCTTGATATAATATATATCTTTGGTGGATACATTCAAATCCACCAGAAAATTTTTAAAGACTTGTGTTTTTAATGACTTGTGTTTTGATTCATTCCAAGTTATTATTCCGCACTTTGCATATCAATTCACACAGATATATATTTTAAGTTAAAACATTTTTAAATCAAGAAAAAGGTTCAAGAATTTCATTCAACCCCCCTTCTGTAATTCTTGTTACAATGTTAGGGACTAACACCCGTATGCGGTATTATTGGGTACGATGATGATGAGGTATCTATACTATACTATTATAAGCAAAACATATGATAATTTGGTTGGTTGGTTCACACATTCCTAAAAAGTCTGTTCACACCTTCCAAAATAAAGTTTAAACAATTATAATTTAATTAAAAAAAATAAACCATGAATCTAATAGACTACATACTCTTATGAATTATTATCCAACTTAATTTCTAATCTAACACAACTTCCATATTACCTCTTTTATAGGGAACCAAACACTTTAAGATTAATTTTAGTAATTCAAAATATAATATAATAAAATAATTAATAAATCAAGAAAAAATTACCACTTTCATATAGGCACTGCATCCGCATAATAAAGCGGAGGCCGTAATAGAAAGACTTATTAAGATTTTAATTATTTAAATTATAATAATTTGGTTAGTTGGTTCATACCTTCCTAAAAAGTCAGTTAACACCTTCCAAAACAAAGTTTAAACAATTATAATTTAATTAAAAAAATAAACCATGTATCTAATATAACTATATATTCTTATGAATTATTATCCAACTTAATTTTTAATCACACTCGATTTCTATTTTACCTCTTTTATATGAACCAAACACTTTCAATATTAATTTTAGTAATTTAAATTATAATATAACAAAATAATTAATAAAATAAGAAAAAACAAAAAATTAATATTAAGAAAAACAATACCAAATCATTCAAATACACCACTACTATTCAGGACTACTACTTCCATACAGGCGCTACATCCGCACAGTAAAGCGGAGGCCGTAGTAGAAAGACTTATTAAGATTTTAATTATTTAAATTTTGAATTCTTCAATAATATAATACATATAAAATAATATATAAATATTTTAACTTCATTAATCTCAATAATACATACTTATTATTTTTCTTAAATTACTTTGATATAAAATAATAAAATTACAAATATTATATTCAGTCTGTGCATCGCACAGGTTATAGGTTAGTTATAGTATAAGCATAAATATTGTAACCTTCTTAATAATAGAAGGAGATATTACATATAATCCACAAACCTGCAAATAGAGCACTAATATATTTCTAAATAAAAATTAAACAATCTAAAATCTTCAAAATAATATTAAATATCCAAACTGTTTAAACCAATAATATAAATTCTGAATTCTCTAAATAAATAATTAAGTCTAATTAATGATAAGACCGAAATCCTAATCAACGAATTGGGGTAGTTCTCCATCAAACAATCCCAGATCCCCCAAAGCAGCTGCAAAAAAAAAATACGGTATGAGCTAAACGCTCAGTACAGATTTAGAATACAATTTATAAAACAAAGAGATCAGAAATAAAAAAAATCTGCAAATTATAATAAAACAACAATTTAAAAAAAAAGTAAGGCTGAAGCAACGAGGGGTTAGGATATTTCATATCGAGATCAGAACAGATACAAATGTATATCATAGAGTACCTAATGCGTGCAACAGAATGGATAACGTGCACGGCATATACAACGTCACCATAAATCAAATCACAAATCAAACTCTAGGTGCACCCACGTATCCTGAACAAATATCAAATGACCAAAAGCTCCTCCCAAGAGCTAACAGAAGGATACACCGTGAACAATCACACTGTCACGGAAGTGTCGTGTCACTGGTGCCGCAATGACACGGGTGTAGTACCCCTACAGCTGGTTAACTCGGTATACCCTATATCTCTAAGAGTTCAAAATAAAATATTCTTGCAAATTTAAAGTCACCTGATACAAGTAATTCAGATTTCCAAAAAAAAGAGTGTCATAAATAATATTTCAAAATAGGATTAAACAAATATTTATAATTTTGCAAATCCATTTTAAAACAATTTTCGTAAATCAAGGAGATCAAAATAATTTTTAACGGAAGAAACAGAAAGTAAAACGAAACGAATCAAATATATTTAATATCTAAGAGAAATAGCGCAGAATAAAAGGGACGGAATCCGTACCTCAAAATCAAATCTCAATCACTAGCGATATTTGCAAATGATTTGGCAAATGATTTGTTAAACGCCTGACCCGCGATCTAATCACATAATTATAATTTATTATTAATAATTCATTTTGTTCGCGTTAAATACATATGCTAGTTAAACATAACAATTACAGGGACATGTCAATCGTTTAACTAACTTATAATGACCAGATCATGACTCATGCCTACATTACTATATATTAAAACTCTTGTAATGCAAAACAGTAACACAAGTACCACTCCTGCTTGCTTGGGTTTTAAAAACGGAGCATGACAACTAATATATTATTATCCGATATAAGATTAATATGATGTAATATTAAATAAATAATTATAATTATTCATTCAAAACTCAAAGAAAATATAATAGAGCAGGTGGGAGGTAACATAAAACTTGACAACAATGTATATACTATTGCTCTATTATAAAATAAATATGATAATCCAGTTAATATTTTGACGCCTACAAAATAAAAAGAATAAAATCGTAATTTCGGATATTATAAATATGTAACCCATGCTTAAAGATATTTGACTGTCGTTTGACGAAACAGTAATAAAATATTAGTTTATTATGATTGAGTATCCAAATTACATAAAGATCCATATATATATATATATATATATATATATATATATAAACTATACAAAACCTTAATTAATTTTCGAAATCAAATTTGAGGCTAGTATGTGCTTAGATACGTACATAACTATACAAACTCATTATAATATGACCATGAAACAAGAGCATGGACTTGTAATACAGTGATTATTAAATTAGAACAATTTTACTTACTGCTGCTATCAGAGAATAGAGACTCATTCTCTCCTCTCTCTCACCTTGCTCTTCTTATGACCCACTACTGTTACACGACCTCCATCGTCAATTATAATTTTAGGTTTTATTTTAATAGACGGGTTGGGCTCTTTTATGTATATATATATGACTGACTCTCCTACTAAGCTTATGGATCATATACTGTTAATTATTATGATTGCTAAATGCAGTAATTTTTTGCTCCGTGCAGTCATGAGTAATTACGATGATATCCCTGCCATCATGGTGAGATGCACCTAGTTTTCAGTCTCATCATTTATTAATGCAACACTAAAATCCTAGAACGCACACTTCCCAAACTTTTACTTTGAAATCTTTGCACATGCAGTATGTTTTACTTTAAAATATTTACCCATATTGTATTTACTTTTACTTTGAAATCTTTACACATGCAGTATGTTTTACTTTAAAATATTTACCCATACTGTATTTGCTTTTATCTGCATTTCTCGTCAACTTTAATCTATTCAGTACTCCCTATATTTTTAAATAATTAATATTTTAGTTTTAGGTATACATTTTAAAGAATTTTGACCGTTAAATTTTTAAATTTATTTTTCTAAATAAAAAATATTAATTTAATATATTTATTTGTAAAAAAAGAATTAAAAAATAATTTTAAATAGCTGCTCAAAACTTCTAAACATTTATGTCAAAAAGTTAAGCGACAACTGTTTATTTAAAAATTAAGGGAGTATATTTTAATACAATATTTTTTTTTAACTAAGAAATCAAACAATTTAATCGTACGTTTATAATATATTAAATCTTTAATATGCAAGGTGACCAAGTTATAATTTTAACAATATATGTTGTAAATAATTATATAAAATATTCAGCATCGAGTTGGTGAAGAATAGAAAGAAGAAATATACTCAGCATCGAGTTGGTGAAGAATGACGATTTTAAATGAAGAAATCGTACGGCTGCCGGGTAGAAACTGAAAAGATAAAAGAAGAAGAGAGATGCATAAAGATGATTAAGACTCTTATTATTTTAATAAATAATACACACAAAATAATGTTATAACTTAGTATGAATGTACAAATGCAATTTTACACATCTCAAATATAATTATTTTACTTATATATTTTAAAAAGAATATAAAAAATATGTTCAATATTATTTTGATTTAACATTTCGATAAATTCTTGATTTTTGATAAACCGTAAATCGGTAGTTCAACCGATTTAGTCCATTTTTCAATTTCTATAACCATTGATTACTGACATATTTATTAATATATTTATCATAAAAATGATGTATATTGAAAAATGTATTCATATTGTCAATTGTACAATATTATATTTAATATGTCGGATTTCATATCCAATCATTACATTTTCTAATATGGAAAGTAATAATTTCCTCATATTCATTGTATTTTGTATCACTAATTGTACCATGTAAACAACTATAGTAACTCTTTAATTAACTCCGCAATATTTCATTCTTATGAGTTGTAATTATTTTCATGAGATATATGTGCTTTCATGTGTATTATATTTTGATCGTATATTTCAATTTCATTACCGTATATTCAATTTATTTTGAGAAAAAATACATTAGTACGACATCGATCTCAATTCCATAAAGAGAAATATTTAGTTAATCAATCCATCATGAAGTAACATGAATATATCGTCGATAATTACAATCAAAATAACATCAATTCATGCACTATAGAACATGCACGTGCATTTCACGGGTCATAGAGTTAGTATTACGAATATCACAGATATAGATATGCGAGCGGAGAGGGGGTGTAACCAAATTGTTGGAATTATTCGGATATTCCATTTTGGGTACTTTTCTTAGAAGCAAGTGAAAATTAAGAAGAGACAAAAAAACAGAAAGAGGGGCCGGGGGAGAGAAGGATTAGTGGCGGTTGATGTTACGTGGAGTGTAATTGGGTTGGACTCGTGGCGAGTTCATCATGTGCTGCCATAACATTTCAGGATTGTGTGAAGGCTTTTGGAAGGTAGCTTACAGAATTGGGCTGCCATAACATTTCCCATTCTGATCTCCATACACGACAAATTTCTGGCGGTTTCAAGTCAACAGTTCATTATTACATGATATATACAATTTTTGTATAAAATCATGGACACCTATTTTGAACTAAACCAAACGTGTCACTATCCCCGTTTAAGTGGGGTCCGTAAAGGTTAAAATATACGTAATTATATTCCTATTTTGAAAGCAAGTAAGAGAGACTGTTTCTGTGAATATCTCAACTTACTGCATAATACTCCCTTTGTTTTGTTTTTTAATATATGACGTTTGATTTTCTGGCAGACATGTTTAAGAGATTTGACCATGTAGTTAAAAAAAAACTTCAATTTTTTTGCGAATAAAAGTTTTGATTTCACCTTTTTATTCAAAAAAAGAATTTCTTAAAAATAATAATTCTATCTATGTGGTCAACCCTCCTAAATATGTATATCAAAAAGTCAAAAATCATATATTAAAAAACAGATAGAGTGCATAAAATAGTGTGTGTGATAGTTTCGAGACAATAACATAATCCGTAATTCTATTCACACGGGACTTATCATTAAGAAAATGCAATTTACATATATAATGATATCTTATCATTAAGAGAATGCAATTGACCATATATAATAATATATAAAAATACGTAAAATTTAATCAACATAGATTTAATCATATAATAAACGAGATAAGATTTGATCATATAATATAGTACATTGGTCTGTGATTTGATTCACATAAGACTTATCTTTACCCTGAAATTTTTGTTTTTTAAAATATTAGTTGTGCACAACTTATTATTGTACTGCACTGTACTATACTAATTATTAGTTGTGTGATGGTTTGATTGTTAGTATATGTACTATACTATTTTGGAAAATTATCAATACTACCATTTTGATATTGACTTGTATGAATGATATTATTTGGGACTCATTTGGTTGAAGGGTGTTATCGTGTTAAAATGAGAAATCAGGTTAAAATGGTATAGATTGAGGTATTATTTTTAATATCATGCGTTTGGTTGAGTGCTGAACTGGATATGTTTGATTTAAATTATTTTTAAATTATTGATTTTAATTAATTTAAAATATAAAATTAATTGTTAATTTAATATATTTTTGGTTCATCAATTTTATTTTTGTACTAAACATTTACAATTTAATGCAAATAGAGATGAAACAATAGAAATAAATCTGACTCCTCATACCCGTCTTCCATACCCACCTCCCTTTTTATGATAAACCCATATCTCGGGTGTTTGATAAATGGGTTTGGAGAGATAAAATCATGAAACAAGCATCAGATATGAGGTTGGAATGAACGAAAATCATATTTCTGATTCAAGATCTCGAACCAAATGACCCTTAATATTTTTAACTTTTAAGTGCTGCAATTGTCCTATTGATTTTGTTCATATAATATCACTTCGGTAGTTATCTATTCGCCAAACGTTATTCTTGAAGGTATTAAATGAAAAAATCAATTTTATAATGGTACCATTGAAAATATATTATTCTCTTATTTCTTGAATTAAATATATTTTCTACAAATAATAATTAAAATGAATAAAAAATGATAATAAAGTTAAGAAAACATTAATATTATTAATATTCAAGTAATAATAGTTAATATTTATGTTAACTACAAGTTAATAAAAACTATTTATGTTTTTCTAATATTTCATATATGCACTAATAATAGTTTTTTTGTTCAGTGTACTAACAATTTTGAAAAATGGTACCATATAGAAGTCAAAAGCAATTAATGGTACCAAATCGAAAAGTCAATTATATTATGGTAAATTAAGAAAATACTATAAATTTTAACGTTCATCAACATTTATTTGACGGGAATGATATTACATAAACAAAGCCATGTATACAATAATACTATTTAGATGCCGAAAATGTTGGTGGTACTAATTATAACATTCAATGCTAACATTTATAATTTTCCTTACATTTTTGGTTTGTTACTTGTTCAATATAGTAAATACCATACTTATATTTTATGATTGATGAATACAAATATTTAGATGTAATATAACAATATTTTATTTTAATATTTAAACTATTTGTATATGTTCAAGTTTCGAACCCGTCAACAATATATATAGTTAGATACATAAATTATTTATTTTCTAAACTATTTCGACAGAATTGAAGTTGGAGTCTTGTGAACAACATATTACGGTTATACAATATATTATCTATTTTAAAGACACGATGATCGATACTATCAAACATACTTTTTATATTTTTTAATATAGTTTTCAACTAATAAAAAATTATAAATATTAAAATAAAAATTACACAAGTCTGGACAGGTAAGGCTACAAATGAAGATAGTTGTTGCTGAACAAATCTCGGAATCGACTCGTTTAAGTGAACTTGATTCAGTTCATTTCCTAAAATGAGTTGATCTTGAACATAAAAATCTACCGGTTAGTAAGCGAGCCCGAGTATAGTATTTTGTTTGTTCGACTTAAATTCGCCCGGTTATGTTTGAAATCGGTTCGCCTTGAACTAGGTTAACTCGACTCGGCTCATACGAATTTATATTAATATTAGAGTGAAATACATTATGTGTACGTAAACTTTACGTGTCACACCACTTGGGATACTACAATTAATTAAATAGTACATGATATACCGTAGTTCAAGTTTACCCAATATGTGTGGTCCGACATGAGTTTCCTCTAACTTCGTTAACTTTCGCAAGGGTAAACATGTCTTTTCATATTTTATTTACAATTTTATTAAATATTATATCGCATACCATTACTTTACTAATATTTAATACTCTCATTTCCCTTCATCAATCTCCCTCCCAAACCAACCACGATCGATCGAAATTCTGCCGCTGTGGTTTGATTTCAAAAAGTTGCAGAGTAAAAAGATTTATACTTGCCTAACGAGGATCCTAATTATGTGGTTAATTTATGTTCTTCATATTGTGTGTGCATGTATTGACTTAATTAGGTTTGTGTAGTTACTTAATTAGGTTAAATGGTTAGATGTTTGGTTTAATGTGCGATGCACATGTAAATTGTTGTAATTCGAATTTTGGATTTTTTTATTAACCGATTCTTAACTTTTTAGGGGCCTAGGAAAAAAATATAGAGAGCCCCTTAAAAAAATAGTTAATAATTTATATTATGTTTTTCAATTGCTACTTGTCATTATTTAAATTGTATAAAAAATAATTTTCATTATTAAGAACATGTCAAGAGTTTGAGATATTTATTGTTGAGAATTATTAATTTTTCTTGCGGTAAAATTTTGAGGATGAGTTAATTGAGAAGAGAAATTTAGAAAGACGAAGAATACTAAAAGTTAAGGATTTAATGCGGTACAAATGAGAGTGAAGACCGGAGAGTGCAAAGTGGTTGCGACGTATATCGAACAATTTTTTTCTCATCTATTAATTAAAAAAATTATTTACTATAATTGTAGAGCTTACAAATTTTGGGGCCCTTCTTATTTTGGGTCCTACGCCATTTAATTTCTAAAATACCTCTAAGACCGTGTATGTCTTATTTTTATGTGACTAAATGGCTCTACAAATTTTACATTGACCCGCCATCACACATTAAACTTAACATCTAACTATTTATCCTAATTAAATAACTATACACATTAAACCTAATTAAGCCAACACACACTAGATGAAGAGCATATATTACCTTCATAATCATGACCATCGTTAGACAAGTAAACTTCTTTATCCTTTGTATCTCTTCGAAACCAAACCATTGGGGCATAATTTCGATCAATCATGGTCGGTTTTGGGCGAGATATTGAAAAAGAGAAAAGATAGTATTAAAGAAATTAGTAAAGTTATAGTATGAGGAATAATATTTAATAAAATTGTAACTGATATATGAAAAGACAATCGCATCCCTACAAAAGTTAACGGAATTAGAGCAAACTCATGGAAACCATACTTTTTCAAGTAAATTTAAACTGAAACTACGATATAGTAAGTACTAGTTATGAAGTGCAGTATCCCAGGTAGTATTACACATAAAGTGTACGTACACATGTGGAATTATACACTTAACATTATACAATATTTACTTTTAAATCATTTTTCAATTAATATTTATTTGAACTATGTATTATAAATATTGTTATAATTGTTTAACTTTCTCAAATTGATTGCAAACGCTTTTTATAAAATGAATATCAAGTATTTATTTTATTTATTTTGTCAAAAATTAATTAAATCATGTATTTTTTCTCAAAATAAAAATTTGAAATGTGAATGTACGATATTATCAGGGCAGTCTACCGCTAGAGTAGGTATGTGAAAAAATACCAATAAAAATCAATATTATTACATTTATCTCTTCATTTATAAATAATTTAACTATTTTAGAAATTTTAATTAAATGTTTTAGGTATGAAATGCACATTGGGGGGTGGATGTGTTGAAGAACTTAGCTTCTACTTGAGAGAATATAAGAAAATCTAGACTATTTAATTACTTTTAGACAAAGGACCCGTGACATGTTTTATAGAAAAACATGCACAATTTACAGAAATTGCACTAAAATAGATTCACATATTTTCTAAATTTCTTTTTTCTATTTTTATTTCAAGAGCTACATATCTACATACAATCTTCCAAGTCTGTTACACTTCTTTGTCCAGTTCATCTTGACCCTTGATCTTGCACTCTTCAAGCTACAGTTGTAGACTTTCCATTTTAATGATAAATGGTTTGTTGACTGGTAATTTAAAATCTTCATGATAGATGCATTCTGTAAATGAAACTGAAATCGAGATCTTTTTAGTACAAATAACATTGTCGATATCTCCACATCTCTACATATATTTGTCTTGTCGACATCTCTACATGTATTTGACTTATCGACATCTCCAGATCTCTACATGTATTTGGCTTGTCTATATCTCCACATCTCTACATGCATTTATCTTGTCGATATCTCCACACTTCTAAATGTATTTGACTTGTCGATATCTCCACATCTCAACATGTATTTGACTTGTCGATATCTCCACATCTCTACATGCATTCGACTTGTCAACATGCAAATTTAATTCTCTATAAAAATGACTTCCCTGTAGAAAAATGACTTCTCTACAGGAGAACTGACTTCTCTATTGAAAAATGACTTCTCTACAGGCTTTGACAGTTCTCGGTATGACTTCTCTCTAAGCTTGAACATGATATTCCTTGATTTGTGATTTCTCGATATTTGACTTAAAATATTTTTCAATATATAGCATTATTCTTCTCCAATATTTGTATCTCCATTCTGAGGCATGATCAGGCTTGATCTTCTTTCAAAGATTTATTCATTAGCTTATTGGTTGTTCACTGAAAAATTACCCGGTCTAGTCTTCTAATCATTTTTACAGACTCAGAGAATACATTTACAGATTACACAACTATTATAAGTCAACTAATTCTTAGAATTGTCAAAGTGACTTAGTCTTATTATATTAAGGCATGCCTTGCACAACAATCTCCCCCAATTTGTGAGAAGATTGCTTGTCAAAAATAACAAGACTAATTCCAAGCTAAAATGAGAAAAAACACATATATACAAAATATATTCTTTTATACATTACTGTCATCTAGTTGTTACAATTGAGAATTAGGAAACAGAATTATCTAAAGTTTTCATATCCCGACTGAGATCTAATCAAGTCATTCAACCTTACAAGGCACCCGAGTTCTTCAATAATCTTAGTCCCTCTAAATGCTTCCACTAGCTTTAGCCATTCTTCTAATGAGCAACTTGACATCTTGCAACATTTTCCTTGCAGCTTCAACTAGATTTTTATTTTTTCTTTCAATCACACCATTTTGTTGAGGTGTTCTTGGGACTAAGAACTCTTGAGTGATGCCCTTGTCTTTACGGAAACTGTTTAGCATGACATTTCTAAATTCATTTCCATTATCACTTCTCAATCTTTTTACAGAGTTGTGATCTTCAGCTTGATTCTCAATTTTCTTTATGTGATCATTAATAATGTGTGGAGTCTCGTCTTTGGAATGCATAAATTCCACCCAAGTTTATCTTGAGTAGTCATCCACCATTACTAGTGCATATCATTTCTTGGAAATGGACATGACATTTACAGGACCAAACAAATACATGTGGATAAGTTGTAGATGAGCACTGATAAAGTTTACAATCTTGCTTTTGTGACTTGATGTTTTGATCTTTACTTTGTGTTAGATATTAAATTCTAAGAATATAATATAGAGGGGGCGGGGTGAATGTGTTTGTAACACCCCCAAATCCGGGGTCGGGGATCCAGGTTGTCACGAGTTCCATTTCCCTTAATAACACTCAATCTTAATAAATAAGCAACTACTGCTTACTGTGACCCCACAATATACACACACACCACAAGTTATAGTATCAGAGATGAATACCAAAAATAACACAAGTCATTTTATTCCAGACTTATAAGTCATTACACCTCAAAAGGGTTTCTGAATAAATTTACATATTCTTTGCCATTATTAAAATTCATAAATATACATAAGTCTGGTACATCAAAAGTTAAAAACCTAGTCTGGGAGCTTGATCATGTTCATCTTGTCTAGCTGTTGTTGTGTTATGAAAGAATAAAGCAAGGGTGAAAAACAAGCCCACCAAAATAACATGTATAGTAATTAACAATATATGAGCCTTCTCATAGTACTCATGAAAGTCTTGGTCAAGCAAAAATGAACTAAGTTTGATATCTTAACGCGATCAAGTCGCAAAATAATCAATATATATGTATATATACTTTCCAAAATCTTTGAAATCTTCTTCCATGCATAATATACACAGAGTTCCAGTTTATTACTGTATAAAAATATTGTTGCAAGGTGATCTCATATATCTAATCTTGTCTCAACGTTTTTCTAGGAATCTTTGTCATGTATAAGATAATCCATTACTAGATATAAGTTGAAAAGATGAAGTCACAAGATACTCCCATATACTTATATCTTTTCTGAATACTACTTGAACTACCACCGTTCAAGGTATAATAAGTGTCAAATATTGTGACGCCCTCCAAACCCGGGTCAGAAGTTTGGGGTTCACAACACACACACACTCAATATATATAAATACCTGCTTATGAAAGTAATATATGCAAAGACCCTTCTTACCATAACCATGGTCGCAACAGGTTAAAGTATGAAAACAAGCCACAACCTTAACTTTTATTACCTCGTACTAAATCCCAACTAGTTCCGCTTACAATTGATAATGATATCATTCTTACAATCTTACATAACTTATCTACATTATAAAGCTCCTGCTAACTCGGTCCATCTTATCCTGGAATCCTAGCTCGCACATTGGACTTGGAATCCTCGTTACCAATAATTTCCTTTTCAATTGTAAAATAACATAACAGATTTGTAAGAGTGAGCTAACTAGCTCAGCAAGTCATAATAGCAATAATTGAGATCCAACAATGATCAGTTGAAATGATTCATAAGAATCAAGTTTCTAGATAAGTAATGATAGAATTTGATATTCTTTTTATTTTTAAAAACCAAGGTTAGGCTGCTGATCAGTCACACACTAACCCCGAGCAAGGCTCCCGGCTTTGCTCTATATACTGGATCCAAGGCACGCATTGGCCTAATATGACCACAAATCTGGTCTAACCACGAATCTGGTCCACATTTATAAAACCATCCAATTCTAAAACAATTCAATATGATAACCATTGTAATTCAATAAAACAGAATCATAATCAACATTGGTAAAGCATTTATCTCAGAGCATAAAACATTTCACAGGTATCACCAGGGCATATCAAGGTGTAAGTATAAAGAACGGCTTCAAGCCTGATGAAGAATCAAGTATCGGAAGAACAATGGTTCAATGGTAAAACAGGGTGTTAATCTTTGATATGATAGGGTATTCCAGGGTGTATAAGTTTTTGCGTGCTCAGGAAATTCTGTTGAAATACTTGGTTTATGGTGTGTATGTATTTGTGGAGTAGTATCGTATATATCTGGCTCGTATCTGAGAATTTAACAATCAATGGTTTATGAAGAATAAGGCTTATGCCTCAAGATCAATAAGAATTAGGGTTTAAGGTTGAATAGTTTAAAAGGCTTGCAATATAAAACACGATTTATTTTGAATAATTGCAACATGTTATAAGAAAGTTCATAAATATTCGCAATATATCTCGAAGAAAGGTTCAGAAAGACTTGCCTTATCATAGATGATTTCCAACTTTACTTGTACTCATCTAACAATTCTACTCATCAATCATTTTCCTTCTTTTTCTATGTCTTGCTTCTATTCGTCAATCACTTGCCTTATCTTTCTACACTTCAATTCATATTTATGGATCACTGACTTTCTTTTCCTTTGCGTCGCTTACTCTGCTAAACATCACAAGCATCTATCAATACTCAATCACATATTATTCTAATCGTCACATAGACGTCATAAGCTTTTATCTACCCTTCATTTTACCCAAATCTGATTTACTGATTGAAAGTTATAGAAAAAACCGTCAAACAATAACAAATAGGCATATAACACATCAATTAGATAGCATGTAGCACATAGGACGCAAGATATTCGATCAAAATAATTTTTCAAAGAAGATTTGGGGTCGAAATGATTTCCAGGTATTTAATACGAATTTTTGAAATTTTTTCGGAATTAAAATTGGACTCTGAATCATTTTATAATCAAATAATAGGGTTCGAACACCCAAATTTGATCTTAAAATAATTTTATAATAATTATCGAGCCTTGAAAATAATTTTAAATAATATTTTAAAGTTCGAAACTATTTTTCAGAATTTTTAAATCAATTTTAAATATTTAAATCCAATTAAATAATAAATTAAAATTAATTAATAACTAATTAAATTAATTAATCAATTAATATTTAAATTAATTAACTAATTAAATAATTAATTATCAACTAAAATTAATTAATTAAGATTTATTTCAGAATTAAAAACAATTTTCAGAATTAAGAATATTAATTTTTGGATTTTTAAATAAACAAAAACATTTTCTGAAAATAATTTATAGAAAGAGAGTATAATTTTTGCAAATTATTAAAACAAGAATCTGATTTTGCAAAAACACAGAAACCTTAGGGGGTTAATTGCAAAAACACATTTCAGAAACGTTTCTACATTAAACGAATCAAAACCGGGTCAAATCCCGGGTCAAAATTGACCCGAATGGGTCACCCAGTTCCTGAAGAATACGTCAGTCGGAATATAATCTGCCGAACTCAATTCGGCTGATTTACACACGGTTTATTCAGGTTTCTTGAGGGAAATCATTCCAAATTCTGCCAGGAGCTCAAATCAATCACATAAAATCACAAACAATGCTTGGAACTTTGATTCCGGTGAAAATCGAACCAAGCCCGACGAATATCCGGCGAGCTTCGTTCATGGTCTTCTCGGAATCGTTTGTAACATTAAGATACATATTTCGACTGCAAATCAAGCCAAGTACATAACCATGTTAACAGAATTAGCTAATAATCCCTAGTTAAGAAATACCCAAAATCAATCAAGAACATTCAACAATTTATAAATCCTAATTTAACAATCTGAAAATCAAACCACAATTTAGACATGTTATTGAACTCGGTTTTTGACATATAATATACCAAATTGACCAGGAAGGAAAGATCTACACGATTATGCCATCAAATCATATCAAAAACATTAAGAACAAAAATTCATAATTTAATCCATAATTAATTTGAATTAAAATAATTAAATCAGGAACATACCTTGATTTCTGGGCAAAAATAGAAGG
Organism: Apium graveolens; assembly: GCF_009905375.1. Lineage (NCBI taxonomy): Eukaryota > Viridiplantae > Streptophyta > Magnoliopsida > Apiales > Apiaceae > Apium > Apium graveolens. Next base: position 39,996,647 of record NC_133656.1, on the reverse strand, counting down.
TTGATTCAGAAAGAGGATTTCGAGAGCTTCGTTTTGATATATTGCACGCCCGAATCGGAGTTCGATAACGCCTTCATTTGTGCGATTGATTTTCAAGAATATAGTAATTTAATAAAGTTTTCTTTGATTTTCAGGGGTTTGTACTGTATGATTATGATTTTACGCGTGGAAATGAAATAAGAAAGGGCTATTTATATTTACGGAATATTAGTACGTTCTGGATCGTGTTGGATCGATAAATATATTTCTTTGCCGCTAAGTAACTATAAATACGATAGTTTTGGATCAACATTATCCGGTTTTGGATAGCCACTATCCTGTTCTGGATAAACACTATCCTGTTTTGGATAGCATTATCCTATTTCGGATAATTATCAAAACCGTGCTTTTATAAAACGATTTTACGACGATAATGTTATTCAAAAGGGTTAGCGTATCGAAAATATCGCGCCGGGCCGCGCACGGGTCAAACCGTAATCCGGATCGAAAAAGTCAAAACACGAAAAATGTTCCCAGATTAGGTTAGGAAGGAGTTTTCGGAAGAGTTTCGGGTTATAAAAACGTAAAAATGTTTGAGGTCGGACGATTCCCGGCTTTAGAAAATGATTTTATAATTATTCAGAAAATAATTAATAAATTCATTAATCAATATAAAATCATATAACACTCCAAAAATTAACAGAAAAATACCTTAATTATCTATATTTTATTCTGTACTTAATAAAATTAACATACTTATACTTTATCACATATAACATCCACATAACAACACCAAGCGTCAGATAATTCACCAAAAATCACATAATAATCATTTATCAATAAAAATAATTACACGCTATGTCCCGGATATTACAAATGTTCATCACATAGATGAGACTACAAGATAAGACTTGAATAGAATCAATCTTTGAAATATCATATAAAAGAAATAAAGTTACGAGATACTTCATTAATTCCCGATATATATATATATATATATATATATATATATATATATATATATATATATATACCTATATATATATCTCATACACTCCTTTAAAACCTCTGTTATAAAAAGTATAAACAGAGTTGTAATATCCAATGAATTTGGAAAGTAGAAAACTTTGGCATAAACCTGATATCTTGCCGATTAGGCAAAGATACCAATTAAGTAACATTTTCTACTAGTAGATGGATGAATTCCTCGTCGGTCATCACCCTCCCGCATTAGGACCTTGCGTTAGACCGTTACCCGACCACTCACGCGTTGATGGACTGTCACCCAGCCTCTTATACTTTGATAGACCATAACCCGGCCTGTCGCTTATGCCGACTCATTTAGATGGACTTACTTCCCGAATATTGGGCAAGTTATCAAACTCTTTTATCAAAATAACAACCTCGTTGAGAATATAAAATACACCAAAGAACCGGATTCCTCAGATTTTTAAGCGAGTATTTAAATCCCCTTCGAAAGGAAGATCTTAAATTTGAAAAAAAGTTTTGGGATCCGCTCTAGCCTTTAAAATCATTTTGAAGACTCGAAAATATTTTTGAAAACGTTTGGAATAAGGATGATTTGAAAGAATAAATCAATTCCAATATAATCAAAGAATATCATAATTGTTGGATTTTTAACGCAGCGGGGGCATGGCAAAACACTTTTACACATATAAAATCCAAATAAAAGCATACAGATCATGAATAAAAATTCGAGGGATCGAATCTAACCTTTAAAATAATTCGGAGACAACGATCAGAGATCCTTAGCAGTTGCTCCTCAAGTGTGAAGCACTCCACCGGTATCCACCAAGAAAACGATGTTAAGGAGGAGGAAGGAGGTGGAGAGAATTGGGTTTTCCAAACTTTTTGGGTTTTTGGGTTCTTATGTTCGAATAAAAATAGGGTCTATAATAGTGTATTTATAGGCAAAATTTTCAGCTGAAATTTTCCCATAAATATTATTATTATTATCTCATTATTATTCTCATTAATAATTAAAACACCTTTTAATTATTAATCCTTTTTCTAAACACTTTAGAAATAATTCTCTCTCTTGATTTAATTTCCAAAAATTAAATCCTTAATTAATAATATTAAGAACTTTTCTTAATTAATTTATAATCAATTAAATCTCATTTAATCAATTATTAAATTTGCCAATTAATTATTTATTTCACAAATAAATAATTATTAGCCATTATTAATTAATTCCTCCACCATTAAATCATTCTCTTTTTATGGTGTGACCCTGTAGGTTCAATATTAAGCCGGTAGTAGAAATAAATAATAATAAAACTATTTTATCATTATTTATATAAATTCTCTAATTTATTAAATATGATTAATTAATTAATCACATTTATTCTACATCGTGAGGGATACTTCTCAGCATATCGCGACTATCCGGATAATATGAATTCACTGCTTAGAATACCAAGAACCTATTCAGTGAATGGTTACCGTACAATAAACTCCTTCTACCCTACAATGTCCCGATTAAATACAAGGCATGGATCTCGTGTCAAGCCTATCTAATTTAATCACTTGCTTATCATTTACTACGCGTAGTTCTATGCAAATTAGAAACTCCTTTCTAATTTCATTCACTCTGGCCAGAGATTCCTGAACTAGCATAAGTGGATCAGCCTTGAACATTCGCTTCCTTCACTGGAAGGGGTAGATCCTTTATTGATCATACACTATCTTCGTGTACAAATTCCTATACCCAGTAGAGCCCTAATAATTATCCCTGGAGACTAAGAACTAAACCAAAGCATAGTTTAGTGTACACAAGATGACTATGATGACCTCAAGTCTAAGGATACTTGTACAACTATCACTATGTGAACAACTGCTGACACGTGAGTGAACTCCATCAGTTGTTCAGCTGTGCGAGTCATGTTCAGTGAACTTATTCTATAATAAGCACCTACATACTAGCTATAGTGTCACCACACAAATGTCTATGAGAACAGACATCCTTCATAATGAAGCAAGCATAGTATGTACCGATCTTTGCGGATTATTAATTACCAGTTAGTAATCCTATGACCAGGAACTATTTAAGTTTAGAGTTATCATCTTTTTAGGTCTCACTATTATGATCTCATCATAATCCATAAAAAGCTTTACTCTAAACTATGGTATATCTTATTTAAACACTTAAATAGATAGAGCCCGTAATAAAATCAAAACAAGTCTTTTATTAATATCAATGAAATCAAAACAGATTACATAAAAGTTATTCCTAAATCCTAATACATGATTGGACTTAGGACATATTCCTTTCAATCTCCCACTTGTACTAAAGCCAATCACTCTGGTATCTAATACCCATCTCATCTTTATGACGATCAAAGTGACTTTCAAAAAGTAGCTTTGTGAGTGGGTCTGTTATGTTGTTATGTGTGTCAACTCTAATTCAATACAATACAAGAAATGTTACCGCGCTCCCACTAACCTTTCGTAGACGCATGGTTCATCTACGTTTTTGATAAAATCAAACTCTTTGATTGTCTCATCAAAGCGGATATTCTATTTACGAGAAGCTTGCTTTAAACCACATATGGTTCGCAGCAGCTTACACACTAGGTTTTCATTTCTCTTGGAAAGAAAACCATCTGGCCATTTGCCAGATCTCATAGTTGTAGTAAGCAGCAATCGCAAGCAAAATCCGAACTGATTTTAACACGGCTACAGGTAAAAAGTTTCATCAAAGTCAATCCATTGCCTTTGTTTGAATCCTTTTGCCACAAGCCTGGCCTTATAAGTCTCCACCTGGCCATCTGCTATAATCTATCTTTTGTATACCGTATACATAGATTCCATTCTGGATTTCATGGCATTATGTCATTTCTCTGAGTCAACACTACTCATAGCCTCATTATAGGTTACAGGGTCGTCATCATTAATGATCAACAACTCATTGTCATTCTCAATGACAAGGCCATATTACCTCTTAGGTTGGAGAGACACTCTCCCTGACCTATGAATGGGCTGTTCCATAAAAGGTTGTTCAGTCAGAACAGGTGTTTCCACTTGATCCGTAGTAGTTTGTGCTTCTTGAACTTCATCAAGTTCAATTTTGGTCCCACTGTTTCCTTCAAGGATAAACTCCTTTTCCAAGAAGGTAGCATGTCTGGAGACAAACACCCGATGATCAGTGTAAAAGTAATACCCTAAAGTCTCTTTAGGATATCCCACAAAACTACATTTTACGGATCGATATTCCAGCATATCTGGGTCAACTTTCTGGACATAAGCTGGACATCCCCAAATCTTAACGTGTTTAAGACTCAGTTTCCTTTCTTTCCATATCTCATACGGAGTTTGAGGAACAGATTTGGAAGGCACCTTATTCAGTAAATATGCTGAGGTTTCCAATGCATAACCCCATAGGAATACTGGAAGATTTGCATAGCTCATCATGGACCGAACTATGTCTAACAAAGTTCGATTTCTCCTTTCAGATACCAATATGGAGGAGTCCACTGAGAGACTATACCATTTACTTTGAGATAATCTAGAAACACTCCATTAAAGTATTCACCACCTCGATCTAATCGAAGAATTACAATACTATGTTTGGTTTGTTTCTCCAATTCATACTTATATTCTTTGAACTTTTCAAAGGCCTCAGACTTGTGTTTCATCAAACACATATCCGAATCCAGATCTATCATCTATGAAAGTAATGAAGTATGAAAATCCACCCATGGCTTGCGTAGACTTTGGTCCACATACATCTGTGTGTACCAATCCTAGCAAATCTGCAGCCCTCTCTCCATGTCTACTAAATGGAGACTGCAGTGCCACAATAAAATGAGATTTTCATCATCCCTTTTCTTTTATTAGTTTGTTCAATCTGAAGTAAATTATGTCACATATATACAGACCATTATTTAAATTACCACGTCCATAAAGAATATTATCTCTAAGAATAGAACATTCATTATTCTCAATAATAAATGAAAATCCAGCCAAGTCTAACATGGGAATAATATTCCTCACAATCGAGGGAACAAAATAACAATTATTTAAAATAATAGTCTTGCCCGTAGGCATATGTAAATGAAATGATTCTACATCTTCAGCAGCAACTCTTGCTCCATTTCCCATCAGTAGAATCACCTCATCTTCCTCAAGAGTCCTACTTCTCCTTGGTCCCTGCAACAAATTGCAGATTTGAGAACTACAGGCGGTATCTAATACCCAAGTAGAAATTTGATTTAATGACATATTCACTTCTATCATGAACATACCTAAATCAGAAGCGGTAGTCTCACTACCCTTCTTCTTCTTCAATTCTGCAAGGTAAACCTTGCAGTTACTCTTCTAGTGCCCCACCTTGTTACAGTGAAAGCAAACAACTTTGCTCTTGGGGTCTTCAGCTTTTGGTGGAACCGGCTTTTCTTCACCTACTTTCTTCTTCTTGGAAGAGTTCCTCTTCCTTTTCTTAGGATTGGAACCTTCACCAATTAGAAGAACATAACTCTTCTTAGGGGGAAAATTCGATTCCGCAGTCTTCAACATGTTGTGGAGTTCAGGCAGGCTGACATCCAACTTATTCATGTGAAAATTCACAACAAACTGCGAGAACAAACGCGGAAGCGATTGCAAGACCAAGTCTTGGCTCAGCTCCCCATCCATGGCAAAACCAAGTTGTCCAAGACGTTCAATCAAATTGATCATCTTAAGTACATGGTCATTCACAGATGATCCCTCAGACATCCTACAACCGAACAACTCATTCGATATCTCATATCGAGCTGTCCTCCCCGCCATATCATATAACTCTTGTAGATGCATGAGGATAGTATGAGCATCCATATGCTCATTTTGCTTCTGTAGCTCAATATTCATGGAAGCTAGCATGATGCATTGAGCAACATTTGCATCATCTAACCACTTACGATACACAACATGTTCATCATTATGTGCATCACTAGCAGGTTCAGTAGGCTTAGGTGAGTCAATCACGTATTCCAGCTTCTCAATCCTGAGAACAATTCTCAAGTTTTGAAGCCAGTCAGCATAATTAGGACCAGTCAATTTGTGAGCATCCAGTATGCTCCTGAGTGATAGTGCAGAAGACATAACGTTCAAAGTAAATCTGTAAATGATAAACACATAACAACACTTAGCAAAAATTCGATTTCATTTTAAAACACTATATGAATCGGGTCTTTATTCATAAGTGGCTCTCACTAGTTTACCTAATTTATTTAACCCCCTACGTGAAAAAATTAAGCATTCATAATGCTAGTGGGAATAGGGATCCTACATTCCATTACACAACCCCGGTTGTGGCACGAAACGCCATGTAATGTTCAATAGGCAGACAACTCTTGTCAATTACATCTAATGTTATTCCCTAATCAAACTTTAGCCTCTTGAATAATTGAGTCACGGCTGTGGCATGACAAACTTAATATTCTAAGTCAAGTCTAACCCAACATTCCGTACAATTAAATCAGTCCCCAAAGGCCCACGGCTGTGGCACGTAACGACCTTTAGATTCTTATTCAATGTACACATCTCTATGTAATAGACAATTATTTCTTATTTCGAAATCAAAGCCCTCGGCTGTGACACGAAACGACAATGATTTAAAAATAAGAACTACTTTCTATCAAATTGGAAGGCTATGACCGACACAAGCCCGTTGTGTCATTGGCCAATTACTACTTGATATTATTTAATTTTAGAGGGATTATATTACGTTACAATCATAATCATATTATAAAGAAATTCTTCCTTTTAAATTAAATATTTCAAATCAATAATCAATAATCAGATGATTCCCAGATCGGGTGGAGCATTGTCAAGAGGCGTCACTTAATAACCCTTTCTTACAGATAGAAATCTGTTGTTGTCAGAATCATCCTTTCTCCCATATCGAAAATTCATATTCAATTACGTGTTTCATAAACACAAGAATCTCATGATTGTATTCATAATATTATTATTAAGGTTATGAAACAATTTCACTATACTAGGTTGTCTAACAAACGCCTTATGTTCATTCAAGTTCACCTAAATCTATCATCGCATGATAAACTAAGTATATATCACATATATCAACATGAATAAACATCAAGGTTATATCATCTAGCACATTAGTCTAAGCATTATACATCTCTATGTATCACATGAAGCATTTAAAAGCAATTAAAAATAGTCAAAAACAGCTTTAAAACACTTCATGGAAATATAAACAGTTCAAAACTTTTATATAAACTAAAATTGATCAGTCCATTAGATCCGTCTCGGAAAAATGAATCCAACGGTATATTGGATGCCTAAAACGGAGTTACGAAACTCCCAGAAAATCAATTTAAAATTAACAGACGGGCTGTAACGCATTACAGGAACGCGTTACAAGCCCTGTAACGCATTCCGGTGATGCGTTACAAGCCTTTTAAGCCATTAAAAGGTGTAACGCATTCTGTGAATGCGCCACAGGGGTGTAACGCATTCCCGGAATGCGTGACACCCTTATTTTTTTTTCTTTTTCAACAGCCGCCGACTGCTTTCTTCTCGATCAGCGTGCCGCACCTGTCAACTCTTCCATGTCTGTCTTCTTCCGTGACATTCTTGTTTCAACAGCAGATGTAGCAGATGTATATACAAATATATATATACTATATATACATATATTTACTTATTTAATTACGAATTAATTACAAGAACTTCAAAAATTCATAATAAAAAATCTATACATCATAAAATTATGAAAAAAATACCCAGACGAACTACAACACTTGTAGAATCCAGATCAACATTCAAAATTATTCTGAGAAATGATTTCTCATCAGACAAAATTAATCCATGATATAACTTGTAAAAATCATAATTAATTCATACAAGCACATAAAATTCTGAAATTTTTACCACAGATCTATATGCATACAACCTATGCTCTGATACCATTGTTGGATTTTTAACGCAGCGGGGGCATGACAAAACACTTTTACACATATAAAATCCAAATAAAAGCATACAGATCATGAATAAAAATTCGAGGGATCAAATCTAACCTTTAAAATAATTCGGAGACAACGATCAGAGATCCTTAGCAGTTCCTCCTCAAGTGTGAAGCACTCCACCGGTATCCACCAAGAAAACGATGTTAAGGAGGAGGAAGGAGGTGGAGAGAATTGGGTTTTCCAAACTTTTTGGGTTTTTGGGTTCTTATGTTCGAATAAAAATAGGGTCTATAATAGTGTATTTATAGGCAAAATTTTCAGCTGAAATTTTCCCATAAATATTATTATTATTATCCCATTTATTATTCTCATTAATAATTAAAACACCTTTTAATTATTAATCCTTTTTCTAAACACTTTAGAAATAATTCTCTGTCTTGATTTAATTTCCAAAAATTAAATCCTTAATTAGTAATATTAAGAACTTTCTTAATTAATTTATAATCAATTAAATCTCATTTAATCAATTATTAAATTTGCCAATTAATTATTTATTTCACAAATAAATAATTATTAGCCATTATTAATTAATTCCTCCACCATTAAATCATTCTCTTTTTATGGTGTGACCCTGTAGGTTCAATATTAAGCCGGTAGTAGAAATAAATAATAATAAAACTATTTTATCATTATTTATATAAATTCTCTAATTTATTAAATATGATTAATTAATTAATCACATTTATTCTACATCGTGATGGATACTTCTCAGCATATCGCGACTATCCGGATAATATGAATTCACTGCTTAGAATACCAAGAACCTATTAAGTGAATAGTTACCGTACAATAAACTCCTTCTACCCTACAATGTCCCGATTAAATACAAGGCATGGATCTCGTGTCAAGCCTATCTAATTTAATCACTTGCTTACCATTTACTATGCGTAGTTCTATGCAAATTAGAAACTCCTTTCTAATTTCATTCACTCTGGCCAGAGATTCCTGAACTAGCATAAGTGGATAAGCCTTGAACATTCGCTTCCTTCACTGGAAGGGGTAGATCCTTTATTGATCATACACTATCTTCGTGTACAAATTCCTATACCCAGTAGAGCCCTAATAATTGTCCCTGGAGACTAAGAACTAAACCAAAGCATAGTTCAGTGTACACAAGATGACTATGATGACCTCAAGTCTAAGGATACTTGTACAACTATCACTATGTGAACAACTGCTGACACATGAGTGAACTCCATCAGTTGTTCAGTTGTGCGAGTCATGTTCAGTGAACTTATTCTATAATAAGCACCTACATACTAGCTATAGTGTCACCACACAAATGTCTATGAGAACATACATCCTTCATAATGAAGCAAGCATAGTATGTACCGATCTTTGCGGATTATTAATTACCAGTTAGTAATCCTATGACCAGGAACTATTTAAGTTTAGAGTTATCATCTTTTTAGGTCTCACTATTATGATCTCATCATAATCCATAAAAAGCTTTACTCTAAACTATGGTATATCTTATTTAAACACTTAAATAGATAGAGCCCTTAATAAAATCAAAACAAGTCTTTTATTAATATCAATGAAATCAAAACAGATTACATAAAAGTTATTCCTAAATTCTAATACATGATTGGACTTAAGACATATTCCTTTCAATCTCCCACTTGTACTAAAGCCAATCACTCTGGTATCTAATACCCATCTGATCTTTATGATGATCAAAGTTACTTTCAAAAAGTAGCTTTGTGAGTGGATCTGCTATGTTGTTATGTGTGTCAACTCTAATTCAATACAATACAAGAAATGTTACCGTGCTCCCACTAACCTTTCGTAGACCCATGGTTCATCTACATTTTTGATAAAATCAAACTCTTTGATTGTCTCATCAAAACATATATTCCATTTACGAGAAGTTTGCTTTAAACCACATATGGTTCGCAGCAGCTTACACACTAGGTTTTCATTTCTCTTGGAAAGAAAACCATCTGGCCATTTGCCAGATCTCATAGTTGTAGTAAGCAGCAATCGCAAGCAAAATCCGAACTTATTTTAACACGGCTACAGGTAAAAAGTTTCATCAAAGTCAATCCATTGCCTTTGTTTGAATCCTTTTGCCACAAGCCTGGCCTTATAGGTCTCCACCTGGCCATCTGCTATAATCTATCTTTTGTATACCGTATACATAGATTCCATTATGGATTTCATGGCACTATGCCATTTCTCTGAGTCAACACTACTCATAGCCTCATTATAGGTTACAGGGTCGTCAACATCAATGATCAACAACTCATTGTCATTCTCAATGACAAGGCCGTATTACCTCTTAGGTTGGCGAGACACTCTCCCTGACCTATGAATGGGCTATTCCACAAAAGGTTGTTCAGTCAGAACAGGTGTTTCCACTTGATCCATAGTAGTTTGTGCTTCTTGAACTTCATCAAGTTCAATTTTGCTCCCACTATTTCCTTCAAGGATAAACTCCTTTTCCAAGAAGGTAGCATGTCTGGAGACAAACACCCGATGATCGGTGTAAAAGTAATACGCTAAAGTCTCTTTAGGATATCCCACAAAACTACATTTTACGGATCGATATTCCAGCATATCCGGGTCAACTTTCTTGACATAAGCTGGACATCCCCAAATCTTAACGTGTTTAAGACTCGGTTTCCTTTCTTTCCATATCTCATACGGAGTTTGAGGAACAGATTTGGAAGGCACCTTATTCAGTAAATATGCTAAGATTTCCAATGCATAACCCCATAGGAATACTGGAAGATTTGCATAGCTCATCATGGACCGAACTATGTCTAACAAAGTTCGATTTCTCCTTTCAGATACCAATCTGGAGGAGTCCACTGGGAGACTATACCATTTACTTTGAGATAATCTAGAAACACTCCATTAAAGTATTCACCACCTCGATCTAATCGAAGAATTACAATACTATGTTTGGTTTGGTTCTCCACTTCATACTTATATTCTTTGAACTTTTCAAAGGCCTCAGACTTGTGTTTCATCAAACACATATCTGAATCCAGATCTATCATCTATGAAAGTAATGAAGTATGAAAATCCACCCATGGCTTGCGTAGACATTGGTCCACATACATCTGTGTGTACCAATCCTAGCAAATCTGCAGCCCTCTCTCCATGTCTACTAAATGGAGACTGCAGTGCCACAATAAAGTGAGATATTCATCATCCTTTTCTTTTATTAGTTTGTTCAATCTGAAGTAAATTATGTCACATATATACAGACCATTATTTAAATTACCACGTCCATAAAGAATATTATCTCTAAGAATAGAACATTCATTATTCTCAATAAAAAATGAAAATCCAGCCAAGTCTAACATGGGAATAATATTCCTCACAATCGAGGGAACAAAATAACAATTATTTAAAACAATAGTCTTGCCCGTAGGCATATGTAAATGAAATGATTCTACATCTTCAGCAGCAACTCTTGCTCCATTCCCCATCAGTAGAATCACCTCCTCTTCCTCAAGAGTCCTACTTCTCCTTGGTCCCTGCAACAAATTGCAGATTTGAGAACAACAGGCGGTATCTAATACCCAAGTAGAAATTTGATTTAATGACATATTCACTTCTATCATAAACATACCTGAATCAGAAGTGGTATTCTCACTACCCTTCTTCTTCTTCAATTCTGCAAGGTAAACCTTGCAGTTACTCTTCCAGTGCCCTACCTTGTTACAGTGAAAGCAAACAACTTTGCTCTTGGGGTCTTCAGCTTTTGGTGGAACCGGCTTTTCTTCACCTACTTTCTTCTTCTTGGAAGAGTTCCTCTTCCTTTTCTTAGGATTGGAACCTTCACCAATTAGAAGAACAGAACTCTTCTTAGGGGGAAAATTCGATTCCGCAGTCTTCAACATGTTGTGGAGTTCAGGCAGGCTGACATCCAACTTATTCATGTGAAAATTCACAACAAACTGCGAGAACAAACTCGGAAGCGATTGCAAGACCAAGTCTTGGCTCAGCTCCCCATCCATGGCAAAACCAAGTTGTCCAAGACGTTCAATCAAATTGATCATCTTAAGTACATGGTCATTCACAGATGATCCCTCAGACATCCTACAACCGAACAACTCCTTCGATATCTCATATCGAGCTGTCCTCCCCGCCACATCATACAACTCTTGTAGATGCATGAGGATAGTGTGAGCATCCATATGCTCATGTTGCTTCTGTAGCTCAATGTTCATGGAAGCTAGCATGATGCATTGAGCAACATTTGCATCATCTAACCACTTACGATACACAAAATGTTCATCATTATGTGCATCACTAGCAGGTTCAGTAGGCTTAGGTGAGTCAATCACGTATTCCAACTTCTCAATCCTGAGAACAATTCTCAAGTTTCGAAGCCAGTCAGCATAATTAGGACCAGTCAATGTGTGAGCATCCAGTATGCTCCTGAGTGATAGTGCAGAAGACATAACGTACAAAGTAAATCTGTAAATGATAAACACATAACAACACTTAGCAAAAATTCGATTTCATTTTAAAACACTATATGAATCGGGTCTTTATTCATAAGTGGCTCCCACTAGTTTACCTAATTTATTCAACCCCCTACGTGAAAAAATTAAGCATTCATAATGCTAGTGGGAATAGGGATCCTACATTCCATTACACAACCCCGGCTGTGGCACGAAACGCCATGTAATGTTCAATAGGCAGACAACTCTTGTCAATTACATCTAATGTTATTCCCTAATCAAACTTTAGCCTCTTGAATAATTGAGTCACGACTGTGGCACGACAAACTCAATATTCTAAGTCAAGTCTATCCCAACATTCCGTACAATTGAATCAGTCCCCAAAGGCCCACGGCTGTGGCACGTAACGACCTTTAGATTCTTATTCAATGTACACATCTCTATGTAATAGACAAGTATTTCTTATTTTGAAATCAAAGCCCTCGGCTGTGGCACAAAACGACAATGATTTAAAAATAAAAACTACTTTCTATCATGTTGGAAGGCTATGACCGACACAAGCCCGTTGTGTCATTGGCCAATTACTACTTGATATTATTTAATTTTAGAGGGATTATATTATGTTACAATCATAATCATATTATAAAGAAATTCTTCCTTTTAAATTAAATATTTCAAATCAATAATCAATAATCAGATGATTCCCAGATCGGGTGGAGCATTGTCAAGAGGTGTCACTTAATAACCCTTTCTTACAGATAGAAATCTGTTGTTGACAGAATCATCCTTTCTCTCATATCGAAAATTCATATTCAATTACGTGTTTCAAAAACACAAGAATCTCATGATTGTATTCATAATATTGTTATTAAGGTTATGAAACAATTTCACTATACTAGGTTGTCTAACAAACGCCTTATGTTCATTCAAGTTCACCTAAATCTATCATCGCTTGATAAACTAAGCATATATCACATACATCAACATGAATAAACATCAAGGTTATATCATCTAGCACATTAGTCTAAGCATTATACATCTCTATGTATCACATGAAGCATTTAAAAGCAATTAAAAATAGTCAAAAACAGCTTTAAAACACTTCATGGAAATATAAACAGTTCAAAACTTTTATATAAACTAAAATTGATCACTCCATTAGATCCGTCTCGGAAAAATGAATCCAACGGTATATTGGACGCCTAAAACGGAGTTACGAAACTCCCAGAAAATCAATTTAAAATTAACAGACGGGCTGTAACGCATTACAGGAACGCGTTACAAACCCTGTAACGCATTCCGGTGATGCGTTACAAGCCTTTTAAGCCATTAAAAGGTGTAACGCATTCCGTGAATGTGCCACAGGGGTGTAACGCATTCCCGGAATGCGCGACACCCTTATTTTTTTTTCTTTTTCAGCAGCCGCCGGCTGCTTTCTTCTCGATCAGCGTGCCGCACCTGTCAACTCTGCCATGTCTGTCTTCTTCCGTGACATTCTTGTTTCAACAGCAGATGTAGCAGATGTATATACAAATATATATATATACTATATATACATATATTTACTTATTTAACTATGAATTTTAATTACAAGAACTTCAAAAATTCATAATAAAAAATCTATATATCATAAAATTATGAAAAAAATACCCAGACGATCTACAACACTTGTAGAACCCAGATCAACATTCAAAATTATTCTGAGAAATGATTTCTCATCATACAAAATTAATCCATGATATAACTTGTAAAAATAATAATTAATTCATACAAGCACATAAAATTCTGAAATTTTTACCACAGATCTATATGCATACAACCTATGCTCTGATACCATTGTTGGATTTTTAATGCAGCGGGGGCATGGCAAAACACTTTTACACATATAAAATCCAAATAAAAGCATACAGATCATGAATAAAAATTCGAGGGATCGAATCTAACCTTTAAAATAATTCGGAGACAACGATCAGAGATCCTTAGCAGTTGCTCCTCAAGTGTGAAGCACTCCACCGGTATCCACCAAGAAAACGATGTTAAGGAGGAGGAAGGAGGTGGAGAGAATTGGGTTTTCCAAACTTTTTGGGTTTCCCGATTAAATACAAGGCATGGATCTCGTGTCAAGCCTATCTAATTTAATCACTTGCTTACCATTTAATATGCGTAGTTCTATGCAAATTAGAAACTCCTTTCTAATTTCATTCACTCTGGCCAGAGATTCCTGAACTAGCATAAGTGGATCAGCCTTGAACATTCGCTTCCTTCACTGGAAGGGGTAGATCCTTTATTGATCATACACTATCTTCGTGTACAAATTCCTATACCCAGTAGAGCCCTAATAATTGTCCCTGGAGACTAAGAACTAAACCAAAGCATAGTTCAGTGTACACAAGATGACTATGATGACCTCAAGTCTAAGGATACTTGTACAACTATCACTATGTGAACAACTGCTGACACGTGAGTGAACTCCATCAGTTGTTCAGCTGTGCGAGTCATGTTCAGTGAACTTATTCTATAATAAGCACCTATATACTAGCTATAGTGTCACCACACAAATGTCTATGAGAACAGACATCCTTCATAATGAAGCAAGCATAGTATGTACCGATCTTTGCGGATTATTAATTACCAGTTAGTAATCCTATGACCAGGAACTATTTAAGTTTAGAGTTATCATCTTTTTAGGTCCCACTATTATGATCTCATCATAATCCATAAAAAGCTTTACTCTAAACTATGGTATATCTTATTTAAACACTTAAATAGATAGAGCCCGTAATAAAATCAAAACAAGTCTTTTATTAATATCAATGAAATCAAAACAGATTACATAAAAGTTATTCCTAAATCCTAATACATGATTGGACATAGGACATATTCCTTTCAATAATATTATGCTATAATTAATATTCCAATAAAGAATAGCTTTTATTAAAGCAAATGAAGTAAAATTTTTGAAAATAACTTTATGAAAATATGTAAGGTAAGAATGATTGACGATATCAATCATTTCTCGAATACTTGGTGAATAACGCAACATTATTCTTTAAGAAAATAAAGAATATTAGTTAATAAAATAAACGAAGTTATAAGTCCTCGAATGAATATTCAAACTAATATTCACTTAAAATTTAAAACTATCGAATAAACATTATTTGATTAATAGTTTTGAAAACTATATATATATATATATATATATATATATATAATATACTCGGGAACATCGCCTCCCGGTTTAGAAAAATGTTAAACTTTGGGTCCCCAATACTAAGGGTTTACGCAAATAATGCCTATCTCTAGGTATTTTGCAGTTTATAAATAATTGAATCAACAATGAGATATCAAGATTATGAAACAGGCATGTATATATACATCATATCAACATGCTCCAATATATCACAAGATTTTCTAATAACAATCATGCACTTATCACAAGATAATGCACATATATATATATATACATCACAACAACAGCTATACGGGTAGAAAACTTGCCTGGGAGACCGGGGATGGTAATAGGTCTGGTGTGAGTCCGGTAACCAATAAACAACATTTAAGTTGGAATTAAACCACGGTCACTTAAGAAA
This sequence comes from Apium graveolens, assembly GCF_009905375.1. Classification (NCBI taxonomy): domain Eukaryota; kingdom Viridiplantae; phylum Streptophyta; class Magnoliopsida; order Apiales; family Apiaceae; genus Apium; species Apium graveolens. The sequence continues at coordinate 39,980,663 of NC_133656.1, read as the reverse complement.
TTAGACTTTATCCACCCTAACATTCACTTATGTGCTTAACAATTTTCATTAGTCGCTCGAGTACCCTCGGCTCCACCATTTTTATAAAATTAACCATTAAACGTTTTAAGGCAACTATTTCGTGAGTACTTTACGAACTGCCTAATCCACCTTACATAATTGTTTTGTACTCCAATTAGTCTTTTAAGGGCCTTAAACAAGGTTTCAAAGTCAAGCGAGGGGTAAGGGTTCGTTCGTGAAATGTCGTAACTTAAAACGGTCATTTCTCCTAAACCGTAAATCGGATCTAAGCGAGCCACATACCAAAACAAAGATTATGACCATCTAGATAAACATGGAAAAAGTAGAGTTTGGTCAGTGAGTTATCTGGTCCGAAAGTCATGCACAAGCAATCTAAAAGAAAATGGGTGTTACGACGGCTTTGTTTACGAGTTTTCCAAATTTTACCAATCCAAACAATCACCAATCCTCACAAAATCATCAACCAACATTACCAACACAAGATCTTACCTAAAACTACCAATGCAAGTCAAAAACTTTCAAATCCATAACTCATTACAAGTACTAACATAGATCCATCAACAACCACCTCTTAAACTATCAAAACTAACTAAACATACATGAATCTTACTACACATACATGGATATTAGTATATAACACTAATACATCCATAAAATCATAAAAAAAAACTCAATGTCAGGTTAGGTTTCTAGAGATTATACCTCCCTTGGATGTAATAAGTTGCTAGGGAGCCTTAGGGAGCCTTGATCTAACCTTCTAATACCTCGATCTTTCAAAAGAATTCAAGAACACAAAGTTAAAGTTTTGAAATCACTATTCACTCAAAAATTTTTAGAATTGATTAGCCATGAAATCCTTGAAATCAAGAGCTTAGATTCATGGTATAACTAAGTTTATAATTATGGAATCCAACCAAACCAACCTAAGAATCTATGCTTGCTTGGATGATGAACTTTGGAAATTTCTCCTTGCATTTTTGAAGAAAAACCGTGAGCAAGAGAAGAAGAATGAAGGAGAATGCTTATTTGATTTCTTTTAGTGATTTGTGTGGTGTTTAGCTTGGTTACTTGTTAACTTTAGTATTAATAATGGTTCAAATGCTTGGCCACAAATCAATCTTGCACAAATATCTATTAACCATGCTTACATCACCTTCCTTATGTCATCAACTTGACACATGTCAATTCCCTATGGCTTGATGACCTCATCCTGTGCTAATTCCTTGATTAGTGCTTAATTATTTGGCTAATGGTCGCTGATCTATTTTACGGTTCGCTTAACTCTCGTTCTCATTAATCGTTTGAAGGATCATATCCGGGATCTTATTACTTGGGCTTCCCTAAACCTTTCTTAATATTTTATATTCCTTAAATGACTCTCTCTTATAATCCTTGAATTGAAATCCTTTTTATCATATTACCTAATACTTAATTCTGTCGAGATCTAGTGGATTTTCGGAAAAAATCAAAGTGTCCGAATTCAAATTCTGACGATCTTTACATACACTCATATACATTGTAGAGTGCTAATATGATATCAGAATATCCATTAAAGAACCTCTATATAGGGTGGTCTGACATTTCTAATTAATCAGCAATATCAACAAAAGTTACTATTTATCAAGGTCTCAAAAATTTCTAAAAATTGGGATTAATTAGAGTCTGCCCTCCTTTAAAGGATTCCGTCCCGGAATCAGATAAAAAACAGTTGGGGATGCTTTTGTAGCATTGCGCTTTCTAATTCTTAAGTCAATTTTTCCCACATTGTGGTTTTACCATAAAACTCTAACTAGTTTGATAACCCTGTTCCCAAGCACTTGTTCCTTTCAATCCATAACCCTTACTGGTTGCTCCATATAGGTCAACTCTTGTTGCATGTCTGTGCGCTCATTTTTTCCTATATGTTCGACATTCGGATTATACTTCCTCATCATTGCCACATGGAACACGTTATGAATTTTCTGCAGGTTTGGGGGTAGGGCTAGATCATATGCTAACTTTCCAATATGTCTTAATATATCCAAGGGTCCGAGAAATTGTGGACTTAGCTTTCCTTTCTTTCCGAACCTCATTAATCCTTTCCAAGGGGATACCTTTAACAACACTAGGCCCCCTATTTCATACTCTTGGTCCTTTCGAGTCAAATCAACATACTTCTTCTATCCATCCCGGGGTTTCTACCAGTCTTCCTCTAATTAGATCCACTATATCTTTGTCCTTTGGACCGCTTCGGGTCCGAGCATCTTGCGCTCTCCAACTTCATTCTTGTACAAGGGAGACCGGCACTGTCTTCCCTAAAGGGTCCCATAAGGCGTCATCCTTATACTGATATAGGATCTATTATAGTAAGAAAACTTAATCCGCGCTAAGTGATCATTCCAACTCCCTTTCGAGCCTATCACACCGATTCTCATCAAAACTCCTAGCGCTATAGCTTTTTCTTCTCAATACTCATTCTTTTCCAGTTCGTAAGCGTTACTATCTTCTGTACCTAATACTATACTGGTTATACTTTTGCTCGTTAGCGTTCTATAACCTTTTAATAAATGCGTCAACCTTAGCATCATGAACACATTTCTATTTTGAATACCACCGTACTCAGACCACTTCTTTTCTAGTTGCTTCTATCTTGGAAAGCTTGATCCATCGTATAGAAGTAAAAGGATTTATTGAGATATCACTATTGTAATATCCAGGATATATTGTGTAATTATTTTTGCTATTAAATAATTATTATCTGTGTTCAGTATCTATTCTATGAATTAATTATTAAGTGTTATCTATGTTTGGATATTTAAAAATAGTATTAATTGAGTATTTTAATTTTTATATGTCCAAAATAAAATATAGATAATTGTCATATCTTCCTAATTATTTTTATGTTGATTTATGAATTTATAAGGATCATATGAAATTTATAAAATCTTTTTCCGAGTATTTAAAATCTATTTTATAAAACGGGAGCCAACCGACATCATCCGGTGTTACGTTTTTGGAACCCAAAACTCTTCCGAGAACTCCTTCCTAACCTAATTGTAATATTCCGAGCATATTCCATGTTTCGACTTTTTCGATCCGGCGTACGGTTTGTCTGCGCGGGTCCCGGCGCAACATTTTCGATACAATATTCGTTTCGATAAATCAATAAAACCCGTATTTTCGATAAACGGGAGCTTTTTATTAAACTATCCCAATTATCACCTCGTAGTATGTGTAACCAGACGCTGAGACCAAGACCGCAGTACAAATTGTACTAGTTTGGATAATTATCCCGAAAACCAATACCGTTTGGATCAGTTTTTATAAATAAACGTACCGTTTTATATCCGGAATGATCCAACGGGATACTAATTTTCCGTAATTATAAATAGCCTTTTCCCGTATTTTATTTCGTATCAAAATCATTTGCAGACAGATAATTATATAATTTTCAGAGAAAAACCCTAATTTCATAAACTGTTCTAAGAATCAAACAGCAAAACGAAGGCGTTACCGATCTCTGTTTTCAAAGCTCGAGTACTCAATCCAAAGGATTTGAAGTGTTCTATCAGATTCTGAGGTTCGTTTTACTGCAGAAATCAAGGTTTATTTTCTATATTTTTATTTATTTTTGAATTAATTTTATTAAAAATATGAATTTTTGTTAGGATGATTGTTTGTGCGATTTGATGATTGCATGTTGTATAGCTTGTTTTCCTGATGATTTTGATATATTATACGTCTGATTTGGAGTTCAATAATATGTTCAAAATTGAGTTTGATTTTCGAATTTTAAAATTAGGGTTTATAACCCGTATGAATGTTCTTAATTGAAATTTGGGGGTTTCTTATTATGGAATAGATAGATGTTGTGGTATAGTGGGTTGTGTTCTCTGTGAAATTTGCAATCCAGTCGTATAAGTTTCATGAATCAACGAGGTTTGTAGAGAAGGGAGTTGTGTTTTGAATATTTTCGAAGTTCGCCGGAAACTGGCAAACTTCACGGCCAAATTCCGGCCAACTCAGGGATTGTTAGGTTGTTTTGATTGCATGGTTGTGTTCCTGATAGTTTTTAGATGTGATCTGTAGCTTGTGGTAAGGTGAGGAGGCCAGAATCGTGTTCTCCAGCAACCCCTGCATTTTCCGGCGACGGGGGTGTAAAATTGCAGTTTAATACCTGAAATTTTGGGGACGATGCAGTTTTGTCCCTGAAGTTTCCAAACTTTGCAAATTTAGGATTCCTGTTTTAAAAATGATTAAAAATCATATTTCCTATTTATTTTTATTATAAAAATTCATTTTTAATTTCTGAAAATTCTAAAAATTATTATTTTAATTCTGAAAATTATTTTTAATTCAAAAATAAATCTGAATTAATTAGTTAATTAATTTTAGTTAATTTTTAATTGATTAATTGGTCAATTAATTCGAAAATTAATTGATTAATTGATTTAATTAATTATTAATTGATTTTAATTAATTATTTAATTAGATTTAATTAGTTAAAAATGATTTAAAAAATCCAAAAAATAGTTTCGAGCTTTAAAATATTATTCTAAATTATTTCCAAGGCTCGATAATTATTATAAAATTGTTTCGGAGCCAGAATTGGGCAACCGAACCTTGTTTATTATCCGAAATTGATCCAACGACCCGTTTTAATTCCGAAAAATGTTTTAAAAATCATTCTAAATACCTGAAAGCCTGTTTATGACCCGAGACTTATGTATAAATGATATATCATGGATTATGTGACGTGTTATGTGTTATATGTGACTTGTTGGTTGACTGTCGGTTTGTATATTCGATGTTTACTGGTTTATTGCGTAACTTTCAATCCATTAATCGGATTTGGGTGAAACGAAGGGTAGATAGAGGTATGTGTTGAATAGAATCCTATGAGTTAAATATTGATAGATGCTTATGATATGTGAGCAGAAGAGGCAAGGCATAGGAAAGGGAAACAAGTAGTTGAGGAGTAAGACGATTGAGATTGGAAACGAGTGCAGTATAATAAGCTAATACCAGGCAAGGGTTCTGAACTTTCTCGAGATATTGTCGTGATTGATATTCCTGTTTTATATTGTAAGTGCTTTGAATCACTGAACCCTAAACCTTGATTCCAGTTATTGATCTTGAACCGTAACCTGATTCTTTCTAGACTATTGATTGTTGTATACCCAAACACGAATCTCAAGTATACGATACTACTCCACAAATACATACAAACTAAATATTAAACACTGAACCAGATTGCTTACACATTTAAACCTTTGTATTTTACACTTTGAAAGACCAAATCCTTGAAACCCTGAAACATTGATTCATTGTTAGCCAATTCTTTCATTACCTAGCATCCAAACTTTGAAAATGCTCTTTTGATCCTTATGCAGATTAAAACCATTTCATTATGGAACATCAAATGTTGTTAATGATTCTGGTTATTGTTTATTACTGCTTATTCTGTTATTATGTTAGAATTGGATTGTTTTTATAAAATTGTGGACCAGATTCGTGGTCAGACCATATAATGGTCTAGTTAGGCCAATGTGTGCCTTGGATCCAGTAGTTAGAGCAGTGTTGTGTGCTTTGCTCGGGGTTAGTGCGTGACTGATCAGCAGCCTAACCTTGGTTTTTAACATGAAAATATAATATCCAATTCTAAATCATAATCCATTGTTCACTTGATATCATAACCATGTTCACCTGATGATCATTATTCTCAGTTTTGTCATTGTGACTTGCTGAGCTAGTTAGCTCATTTGTGCGATATTGTTTCTTTTCTTTTCCAGTTAAGAAGGAACCGGTTGGTACCGAGGATCCCCAGTCTAGCGCAAGAGCTAGGGGTTCAGGTTGATTGAGCTGAGCTAGTAGGCTTCTTTTGGGATAATTTAAGTCTGTAAAAGTTTGTAATAATGTTTAATACTCAGTTTTGAGTTTGGAATAGTTGGGATATGAACGTTTGTAATATAATAGTATGTTTGTCTTGTGTCCATACTTTAACCTGTTGCGGTCCGTGGTGGTTGGTAAGTAGGGTCACTGCATATTATTATTATTATCTTTATTATGGTTATAAGCAGGTTATAAATAAGGTGTGTGTGTGGACCCCAAACTTCTGACCCGGGTTTGGAAGGCGCCACAGGTTTGGTATCAGAGCTACAGGTTATAAGTCACTGACACAAGCCTAGGGTAGAGGGTTAGGATTAGATGTAAGGAATAGAAAGATAGAACGTCGAGAGGTTGAGTGCTTCGGTATAACAGGTATTAGTGTAATTCGCGTTTTGGTTCAAGATTCTTATATTGCGATATGATTTCAGATAACAGCAATGGACGACTCTTTTATTCCCGTATCAGCTGATCACTCAGAGCCTTCAGTTGGAGTGCCGTCTTTGGATCCACGTCCTGTTGTTCCACCAGTGTTGGCTATACTACCTCCACCTGTGTTGCAACCCGTACCACTGCAGGCTATTCCACCCCCAGGCATGAGGACACCTGTCAGAGGACCCCCACCTGCTGATTCAGGCTTTACTAGTCATTCAGTTACAGGAGTACCTTTCCAGTTCTCTTCCTATCCTGTCCCATATCATCAGTTTGACGCTTGCCTTATGGAGCAGCGATTCCTACAGGGTCAGATCCAGGAGTTATTGCATATCATGCGTACCAGAGAGGTTGGGAGTGGTGAGAGGCGACTTAGAGAGAGGCTCCAAGCGTTTTGGAGAGCAGCTGCTGTGAGGATTGCTGAGGCTACACATGAGGACATCACTCCTGATTTCCTTGTGGAGTGGGCTAAGTGGGTTCTAGAGGAGCTTAAGGAGATTGGAGGTCCAGACTTGCCATGAGCTAGAGATTCAGAGATGGAGATACTGAGCAGTGTTATTATGGTTGTGTAGTATGTGCAGTAGTGTGTAGTGTGTTTTAGTAGACTTTTAAGTTGTATTTATAGACTAGCTATGTTGACTAGTGAGTAGGTTGTTGTACCCTTTTGCTTTTACTTCCGAAGCGTCTTTACGCTTGTACAACCTAAACCTTTTGATCTATATATATCAGTACCTTTTTCCTTTCCAGCACTGTCATTTACTTTATTGCACCTGTTTTACCTTACCTTATTTATTGCACCAGTTATACCCCTGTGATACCATGTACCCTGTTTTCATAACTGTTTATATTCTGTAAAGAAGCATGCAATTTACTTAGTTATAACTGCTTTCAAAAAGGAGATATTTTTGTTTTACAAAACTTTTCTTTTCTACAAAGAATTTGGTTTAAAAGCTAAATAAGTTATTTGATTCTTTACAGAAAAATGCCTCCTAAAAGAAATACCCGCATCAACACCCAGAATGAAGAAACCACAACAATAACAACCAAGATGATACAAATCCAGATGTGAACCCAGGACCCATGGACCCAGCAATAGCCCAGATTTTCCAAATTTTGGCCCAACAAACAGTTCACTTGGCACAACAACAACAAAGACAGACCAATCCCCAGGTAACTTTTAAAACTTTTCAGACAGTAAACCCAACAGAATTCAAGGGTTCCCTAGAGCCGATTGAAGCAAATGTTTGGTTAAAGGAAATAGAGAAGGCATTTGCCTAAGTAAAAGTAAAGGAAGAACAGAAGGTTGAGTTTGCAAGTTACTATATGAAGAATGAGGCCACCTATTGGTGGGAGATGGTGAAGACATTGGAAGGTACAGATGTTATTACTTGGGAGAGGTTTAAGGAATTATTTTTAGAAAAGTATTTTCCTCAGTTTGTCCAAGATCAAATGGAGCTGAAGTTTTTAGAATTAAAGCAAGGGAACATGTCAGTAACAAATTATGAGGGTAAGTTTGAGGAATTGTCAAGGTATGTGCCGTCGTATGTGGATACTGACAAGAAGAAGGCTAAAAGATTCCAGCAAGGTTTGAAACCATGGATCAGAGGGAAGGTAGCCATTTTTGAATTGGATACCTATGCAGGAGTGGTACAGAAGGCTATGATCGCAGAGACAGTGAGTGAGATGTTCCAGAAGGAAAAGGAAAGCAAGAAAAGGAAATTTGAAGGGAATGAAGGCCAGTCACAACCAGGGAAGTTTCCAAATTTTAAGAAAGGCAAGTTTCAGCCAGGGAGGAATTTTAATTTCAGGAGACAAAATGCAAGCGACGGAGGGCAGGGCAACCGTCCAGTTAATGCGAATCAGCCGAATCAGTTGAGATTAACTTTTCCAGATTGTCAAGTATGTGGGAATAAGCATGGGGGAGTTTGTAATAAGTTGAATGTAGTTTGTTTCAAGTGTAACCAGAAAGGGCACTATTCAAGGGAGTGCCGAAATCAGCCAGCAAGAGAACCAACAAATAAGGATCAGTCTATCCGGAATCCAGCAGTGAAGGTTCCAACCATTGGATTTACGTGCTTTAAATGTGGGAAACCAGGACATATAGCCAGGGATTGCAAGACATCAGCCCCAGTCAGTAATGCATTGAGGATTATGGGATCTACCCCAGCAATGAATGAGACTTCAAGGGCTAGAGTTTTTGACATGTCTGTGAAGGATGCTATCCAGGATACGGATGTCGTGGCAGGTACGCTTAATGTAAATTCTTTATGTGCCAAAATGTTAATAGATTCGGGAGCAACTCGATCGTTTGTTTCACAAAATTTTGTTAGTAAGTTAAATTGTCCAGTTGAGTATTTAAATGAAATAATGACTAAGGAATTGGCAAATCAAGAACGAATATCTGTTAATCAAGTTTGTGGGAGTTGTGAGATTGAGATCTCTGGTAGTAATTTTTGTGTAGATCTGATACCATTTAAGTTAGGAGAATTTGATGTTATATTAGGGATGGATTGGTTATCTAAGCATGATGCCCATATAGATTGTCGAAATAAGAAGGTAATGGTGAAAACCCCTGACGAAAGGATAGTAACGTTCAAGGGCCAGAAGCAAGTAAAGAAGTTCTTAATAATGATTTAAGCTAAGAAGTTATTACGGCAAGGATGCGAGCATTTCGTAGCATATGTGATCGACAGAAGTCAGGAGCCAGCAAAACTTGAAGATATTCCAGTAGTGAATGAATTTCCAGACGTGTTTCCCAACGAGTTACCAGGACTTCCTCCAGATAGAGAAATTGAATTTGCAATCGACTTAGCACCTGGAACAGAACCAGTATATAAGGCCCCGTATAGAATGAAGCCCGTTGAGATGAAAGAGTTAGCGAGGCAATTGCAAGAGCTGTTAGAGAAAGGAGTAATCAGACCCAGTGTGTCCCCGTGGGGAGCACCGGTATTATTTATCAAGAAGAAAGATGGAAGCATGAGACTGTGTATCGACTATAGGGAGCTCAACAAGCTTACAATCAAGAACAAGTATCCATTACCTAGAATTGACGATTTGTTTGATCAATTGAAGGGAGCCAAGTACTTCTCCAAAATTGATTTAAGATCAGGATATCATCAACTGAAGATCAAGCCAAAAGATATACCAAAGACAGCTTTCTGAACAAGATATGGACATTATGAATTTTTAGTAATGTCTTTTGGATTGACCAATGCCCCGGCGGCGTTTATGGACCTGATGAACCGAATTTTCAAGGAGTATTTGGACAAGTTCGTTATTGTGTTTATAGATGATATTTTAATTTATTCAAAGACGGAAGAGGATCATGCGAAACATTTGAGAACAACTTTGGAGATTTTAAAGAAAAAGAAGTTATATGCTAAATTCTCGAAGTGTGAGTTTTGGCTACAGGAAGTTCAGTTCTTGGGACACATAGTCAGTAACGAAGGAATCAAAGTGGACCCAGCAAAGATCGAGGCAATTACAAATTGGGAAAGACCGAAAACACCCACCGAGGTAAGAAGTTTCTTGGGATTAACGGGATATTATCGTCGATTCGTTCAAAATTTCTTAAGGATTGCAACACCACTGACAAAGCTTACACGAAAGAATGAAAAGTTTATATGGAACGACAAGTGCGAAGGAAGTTTTCAGGAATTGAAGCAAAGATTAATCACGGCACCTGTTTTGTCACTTCCAGACGATCAAGGGAATTTCGTAATTTATAGCGATGCTTCTCACAAAGGATTATGATGTGTTCTAATGCAGCACGATAAGGTGATTGTGTATGCGTCAAGGCAATTGAAACCACACGAACAGAATTATCCTACTCATGATTTAGAGCTAGCAGCCATAGTGTTTGCTTTGAAGATTTGGAGACATTACCTTTATGGAGAGAAGTGTGAGATTTGTACAGATCATAAAAGTTTGAAGTATATATTCACCCAGAAGGAACTTAATATGAGGCAAAGGAGATGGTTAGAATTGATCAAAGATTATGATTGCTCGATTCATTATCATCCCGGTAAAGCGAACATTGTAGCAGACGCATTGAGTCGGAAGGAAAGGTTAAATGAGTTATCAGTACCTGAAGAGATATATAAGGAATTTCAGAAATTGGAATTGGAAATTAGAATTTGCAAGCCTGAGGAAGCGAAAGTGTACAGTATGACTTTCCAGCCGGAGTTGTTGGAGAAAATAAAGAAAGGTCAGGAAGATATAATGGATCAGGATATAAATCGTTTGGTAGGTGAAGAATTATGCACACAAAAGGATGATCAAGGTATTCTGAGGTTTTCTTCTAGAATTTGGATTCCACCAGTAACGGAGCTGAAGAATGAAATTTTACAGGAAACGCATAGTTCAAGATATTCCATCCATCCGGGGAGTACCAAAATGTACAGAGATTTAAAGGAGAATTATTGGTGGCCAGATATGAAGAGAGAAATTGTGGAATGGGTTAGTAAATGTTATACCTGTCAGAAAGTTAAAGCAGAGCATCAGAGACCAAGCGGATTGCTACAGCCATTGGAGATTCCAGAGTGGAAGTGGGAACATATTGCCATGGATTTTATAGTTGGATTACCAAGGACAAGGGCTAATCATGAAGTCATTTGGGTTATAGTGGATAGAATTACCAAGTCAGCTCATTTTATGCCTATAAATGAAAGATTTTCGCTCGACAAGTTAGTCCATATGTACCTGAAGGAAATCGTAGTCCGTCATGGAGTTCCAGTGTCTATTGTATCTGATCGAGATCCAAGGTTTAATTCAAGATTTTGGAAAAGTTTTCAAGAATGTTTGGGAACAAGACTAAATATGAGTACGGCCTATCACGCCTAGACGGATGGCCAAAGTGAAAGAACGATCCAGACAATCGAGGATATGTTACGTGTTTGTGCTATTGATTTCAAAGGAAGTTGGGACGAGCATTTACCTCTAGTAGAGTTTGCTTATAATAACAGTTATCACGCCAGCATTGGAATGCCACCCTATGAAGCCCTTTATGGACGCAAATGTAGATCTCCAGTATATTGGGACGAAGTAGGAGAACGCAAAATATTTGGACCTGAATTGGTGTAGCAGACAAAGGAAGTTGTTGAAATAATCCAGAAAAGATTCATAGCAGCACAAAACCGTCAAAGGAAATATGTAGACCAGTCAAGGAAGGACATGGAATTTGAAGAATGAAGCTTGGTATTACTGAAAGTATCACCATGGAAAGGACTAACGAGATTTAGAAAGAAAGGGAAGCTAAGCCCAAGATATGTCGGACCTTTTGAGATCCTAAAGCGCGTTGGCAAAGTAGCTTACGAGTTGGCGTTACCACCATACATGGAGCACATTCACAATGTTTTTCACGTATCGATGCTCAAGAAATATAATCCAGACTCCAGGCATGTAATAGAATATGAGCCAATAGAGCTTCAGACAGATTTGTCATATGTATAGAGTCCGATAGAGATTCTAGAGGAAAGAGAGAAAGTATTGAGAAATAAAGTGGTAAAGCTAGTAAGAGTATTATGGAGAAACCCAAAGGTTGAAGAGTCAACCTGGGAGTTAGAAAGTGATATGAGAGAAAAGTATCCTCATTTGTTTTCTTAAGATATTCTGAGGATAGAATCCTTTTAAGGGGGAAGGATGTAATATCCGGGATATATCGTGTAATTATTTTTGCTATTAAATAATTATTATCTGTGTTCAATATCTATTCTGTGAATTAATTGTTAAGTGTTATCTGTGTTTGAATATTTAAAAATAATATTAATTGAGTAATTTAATTTTTATATGTCCAAAATAAAATATAGATAATTGTCATATCTTCGTAATTATTTTTATGTTGATTTATGAATTTATAAGGATCATATGAAATTTATAAAATCTTTTCCCGAGTATTTAAAATCTATTTTATAAAACGGGAACCAACCGACGTCATCCGTTGTTACATTTTTGGAACCCGAAACTCTTCCGAGAACTCCTTCCTAACCTAATTGTAATATTCCGAGCATATTCCATGTTTCGACTTTTTCGATCCGGCGTACGGTTTGTTTTGCGCGGGTCCTGGTGCAACATTTTCGATACAATATTCGTTTCGGTAAATCAATAAAACCCGTATTTTTGATAAACGGAAGCTTTTTATTAAACTATCCCAATTATCACCTCGTAGTACGTGTAACCAGGTGCTGAGAGCAAGACCGCAGTACAAATTGTACTAGTTTGGATAATTATCCCGAAAACCGATACCGTTTGGATCAGTTTTTATAAATAAACGTACCGTTTTATATCCGGAATGATCCAACGGGATACTAATTTTCCGTAATTATAGATAGCCTTTTCCCGTATTTTATTTCGTATCAAAATCATTTGCAGACAGATAATTATATAATTTTCAGAGAAAAACCCTAATTCATAAACTATTCTAAGAATCAAATAGCAAAACGAAGGCGTTACCGATCTCTATTTTCAAAGCTCAAATACTCAATCCAAAGGATTTGAAGAGTTCTATCAGATTCTGAGCTTCGTTTTACTGCAGAAATCAAGGTTTATTTTCTATATTTTTATTAATTTTGGAATTAATTTTATTAAAAATATGGATTTTTGTTTGGATGATTGTTTGTGTGATTTGATGATTGCATGTTGTAGAGCTTGTTTTCCTGATGATTTTGATATATTATACGTCTGATTTGGAGTTCAATAACATGTTCAAAATTGAGTTTGATTTTCGAATTTTAAAATTGGGTTTATAACCCGTATGAATGTTCTTAATTGAAATTTGGGGGTTTCTTATTCTGGAATAGATAGATGTTGTGGTATAGTGGGTTGTGTTCTCTGTGAAATTTGCAATCCAGTCGTATAAGTTTCATGAATCAACGAGGTCTGTAGAGAAGGGAGTTGTGTTTTGAATATTTTCGAAGTTCGCCGGAAACTAGCAAACTTCACGGCCAAATTCCGGCCAACTCAGGGATTGTTAGGTTGTTTCGATTGCATGGTTGTGTTCCTGGTAGTTTTTAGATGTGATCTGGAGCTTGTGGTAAGGTGAGGAGGCCGGAATCGTGTTCTCCGGCAACCCCTTCATTTTCCGGTGACGGGGGTGTAAAATTGCAGTTTGATACCTGAACTTTTGGGGATGATGCAGTTTGGTCTCTGAAGTTTCCAGACTTTGCAAATTTAGGATTCCTATTTTAAAAATGTTTAAAAATCATATTTCCTATTTATTTTTATTATAAAAATTCATTTTTAATTTCTGAAAATTCTAAAAATTATTATTTTAATTCCAAAAATTATTTTTATTTCAAAAATAAATCTGAATTAATTAGTTAATTAATTTCAGTTAATTTTTAATTGGTTAATTGGTCAATTAATTCGAAAATTAATTGATTAATTGATTTAATTAATTATTAATTGATTTTAATTAATTATTTAATTAGATTTAATTATTTAAAAATGATTTAAAAATTCCGAAAAATAGTTTCGAGCTTTAAAATATTATTCTAAATTATTTCCAAGGCTCGATAATTATTATAAAATTGTTTCGGAGCCAGAATTGGCCAACCGAACCCTATTTATTACCCGAAATTGGTCAAACGACCCGTTTTAATTCCGAAAAATGTTTTAAAAATCATTCTAAATACCTGAAAGCCTGTTTATGACCCAAAACTTATGTATAAATGATATATGATGGATTATGTGACGTGTTATGTGTTATATGTGACTTGTTGGTTGACTGTCGGTCTGTATATTCGATGTTTACTGGTTTATTGCGTAACTTTCAATCCGTTAATCGGATTGGGTGAAACGAAGGGTAGATAGAGGTATGTGTTGAATAGAATCCTATGAGTTAAATATTGATAGATGCTTATGATATGTGAGCAGAAGAGGCAAGGCATAGGAAAGGGAAACAAGTAGTTGAGGAGTAAGACGGTTGAGATTGGAAACGAGTGCAGTATAATAAGCTAATACCAGGCAAGTGTTCTGAACTTTCTCGAGATATTGTCGTGATTGATATTCCTATTTTATATTGTAAGTGCTTTGAAGCACTGAACCCTAAACCTTGATTCCAGTTATTGATCTTGAACCGTAACCTGATTCTTTCTAGACTATTGATTGTTGTATACCCAAACACGAACCTCAAGTATACGATACTACTCCACAAATACATACAAACTAAATATTAAACACTGAACCAGATTGCTTATACATTCAAACCTTTGTATTTTACACTTTGAAAGACCAAATCCTTGAAACCCTGAAACATTGATTCATTGTTAGCCAATTCTATCATTACCTAGCATCCAAACTTTGAAAATGCTCTTTTGATCCTTATGCAGATTAAAACCATTTCATTATGGAACATCAAATGTTGTTAATGATTCTGGTTATTGTTTATTACTGCTTATTCGGTTATTATGTTAGAATTGGATTGTTTTTATAAAATTGTGGACCAGATTCATGGTCAGACCATATAATGGTCAAGTTAGGCCAATGTGTGCCTTGGATCCAGTAGTTAGAGCAGTGTTGTGTGCTTTGCTCGGGGTTAGTACGTGACTGATTAGCAGCCTAACCTTGGTTTTTAACATGAAAATATAATATCCAATTCTAAATCATAATCCATTGTTCACTTGATATCATAACCATGTTCACCTGATGATCTTTATTCTCAGTTTTATCATTGTGACTTGCTGAGCTAGTTAGCTCATTTGTGCGATATTGTTTTTGTTCTTTTCCAGTTTAGAAGGAACCGGTTGGTACCGAGGATCCCCAATCCAGCGCGAGAGCTAGGGGTTCAGGTTGATTGAGCTGAGCTAGTAGGCTTCTTTTGGGATAATTTAAGTCTGTAAAAGTTTGTAATAGTGTTTAATACTCAGTTTTGAGTTTGGAATAGTTGGGATATGAACGTTTGTAATATAATAGTGTGTTTGGCTTGTGTGCATACTTTAACCTATTGCGGACCGTGGTGGTTGGTAAGTAGGGTCACTGCATAATATTATTATTATCTTTATTATGGTTAGAAGTAGGTTATAAATAAGGTGTGTGTGTGGACCCCAAACTTCTGACCCGGGTTTGGAGGGCGCCACAACTATGATCATGAACACTTGTTACATAGCATAGTTAGTACAGAAGGTGGCCGGCCTTTAGTACTTGACAAGCAATTAAACAACATGTGGTATCCTACTAGGCTTCTATCACATAAATAGATAGTGATTCGGCAATACCTTCCCTTCTAGAAGGGTTGTTCTTCTCAGTTTACACAAAATGAAAAGGAGAGAAAAGAACAAATTTAAGAAAAAAAATATGGTCAAAAAATATCTGTTTTGGAATCGACCTCTGAACTTTAGAGGTTTATCACAGGAAAATGTAATATATATGTATATATCAACATCAAGTATTATCACATCGCAATTCATGTGCCTGAATATTTACTAATCCGGCCATCGTTCTATGGACCCATGCTCTTGCTCGAGCTTATAAACAATCACCTTTGAAACTCCCTCGACATCGAAAATTGAATCTGGGATTTCATTCTATACATCATTGTTACTAGAATTCTACGCTTGCACCATAACCTTCCTCGTATAGTAATACGACTCTCTATCGATAAGAAGGAATAAATATTCGATAGGTAGATAATCGACTTAGTTAGTCTATCAATTATAAATTATACATCACCACGACCCGATTAGTGGTACTCAATCTCAACACCCATTATAATACAACTTTCACGGTTATTATTGTCTCATTATTCAAAAAATCATTGTTGTATTGCTATAGTCCACCGCGAACCTACGATAGTCATTCGTTTTCCTTGAAATCTCTATAGCTAACCATGCGGAGTCCATACATGTCGTATAGAAATTCTTCTAAGAAGGCAACACAATCACCATTCATGATTCATAAAGAACACTCTTGACCTTGACGTACATATGACATGAAAAAGATAAAACTACAGAAGAGTTTCAATCAAAGCAATGATAGAAAATGAACACCATTATTAACTATATGTTTTTATTAGGAGATATGAAGCTCAAAGGTTCATTTAGTCCTTTCATAACATGGACCTGGCTTATCTCAATATAGGACCTTCTAAGATAGGTAGCCCGCTCACGGCGATAACATGAATTAAATCTTTACCAAACTACTATTACGGTTGAGTATCGCACAATCATCAGAAGGAATGTCAATATTTCATACCATAATACAACCTTCATGGCTTTAACCAGCATTACTGTATTCCTTTGGCAAGAGCGCCTATAATTGTCCTCTTACACTTAAGTGTCGGCCACCTCTTTGGCCTTTCTTGATAATAATATTTCCTTACAATCAATGTCATTTGAACCACGTTCAACTCACTACTTATGTGAAAATGCTCTTCTTCAGTCCTGGTGAAAAAAATATCACCATTTTTCCATAAGTCATTGCCTTAGTCTTTAAATGTGAACATTGTCACGACTGACTCTCGGTCATACTTAAGACGTCTCTTATCTTGGGTCCTTCTTATTTTCACCAATATCGACCTTCATTGGGTCGATCTATACTTTTTATGGTTCAACACGTGCCCCACCTAGAATTATTATAATTATGTTATATTTCCTTTATCAAAATTTTTATTCTTGAGAACTTTGAATATTACTTTTTTCCTTGTAAAACCCGTAAGGTTATCCTTAAATCCTTTATCCTGTACTCCCTAGGCACATGGCATATTAAGATACCATTTACTAATACTAGGACCATTGTTAGTATAGTTCTGAAAACTTTCTCCACTAATTTTTAAAGGTTTTTGTTGCCTTAGTCCTTCATTCCGTACTACCCAAACTCATAATGTCCCTATTAAGGGTGAAATGCCAACCTTTATGCATTCCCCTATGGTTCATCTCAAGTTATCGAGGTTCTATCCTTAATTCCACCTTTAAAAAGGTACTTGCATCCTTTCATGGATAAATCAAGTCATATATCCCTGATAAGGGTATCCTTTTCAATTATTCCCACCTCGATAGTCTATACCTAATTTCGCAATAACATCCTTATTCAAACTGAGGTCAATCCATATGGCCTCCAAAAGATAACAACGGTTATCCTCTTTTCTTGCCCGATATGGTAATGATAACATGGATGTTCTGGAAGATATTGGTCGTGTTCAACGCAAACTTCTTCTTACTAAATCCTCATTTACTTTTGTAAGGAATATGTTGTGAACTTGATGATAAGTTAAACAAAACACCTTACTAGATTTAACTTAGTGTTTTTGTAGCTCTCGACGGATGTCCTATTATGAGTCCCGACGGATGATCTTTATAGTCCCGGAGGATGACAACTGAACATCCATCGAGAGTGTAGCTTATGTAACAATAAGTATTTCAGCACATTTCTGCAAACAACAATATTTTAGTCTAGTAGATTCTGTAGGATTCTCTAAGTCATGTTGACTACTAGATTGATATACAAAATAGGTTGGCTAATTATAAATATGAGATGTCTTGTAATTATGTATAAGTGAAATGGAGTCGAGTGACAGAAAGACTCCCGACGAATGATCTACAAAGGCTTCCGACGGATAATCAACAGGGCTCCTGACGGATGATCAACATAGTCCCGATGGATGATCATATTCAAAATAGCTATTGATAGTGAAAACACAGTCATATGCATCGGGTGTTTGCAAAAGGAATGTGGCAGCCTGTTAAGCAGGATTTTGAGAAC
Source organism: Apium graveolens (assembly GCF_009905375.1). Classification (NCBI taxonomy): domain Eukaryota; kingdom Viridiplantae; phylum Streptophyta; class Magnoliopsida; order Apiales; family Apiaceae; genus Apium; species Apium graveolens. The sequence goes on along the minus strand of NC_133656.1, from coordinate 39,962,651 downwards.
AAAGAAGCATTACGATTTTCATGCAAATGTGAAGATATTCAAAGATACTGGATAGAGTAATGTAGAAGCATGATATTAGACTAGATTCACTTTGTTTTATTTTTTTGTCTTATTATCATGTAACTTGGTGATATAAAGACCAAGAGTAGCAAGTAGAATCTAGCAACTTAGTAAGCATATTTTTCCAGAGAAATTGATAAGGTTGTATTTGTTAAGAATTTCTCTGTAAGTTTGTTTGTTCACTTGTAAGCAGCTGTGTGCTATTCAAAGCATCACAAAGTTCTCAATCTGATATATATATATATATATTATATATATCTGGTGGATACATTCAAATCCACCAGAAAGTTTTAAAGCTTTGTGTTTTATTACTTAGTATTTTGATTTCTATTATTTTTCCATTCCGCTTTACTGCAAATCAAACACTATTGTATATATCAAGTTAGAACATCTTTAAAATCTCAAAAAGTAGCCAGAATTACATTCAACCCCCCTTCTATAATTCTTTTTGTATTGTTTGGGAATAACAATTGGTATCAGAGCAAGCTCTTGAAGTACAAAGAGTGTAAAGATCACAACAATCAACAAGATGTACAAAAAGGATGTTGGAGTGAAAATTCCATTTCTAGAAAAAGACAACTATCACCACTGGAAGGTGAAGATGCACCTACATCTTATTTCTCAAGATGAAGCTTATGTGGATTGCATAGAAAGAGGTCCTCATGTCCCTATGAGAGCTGCTACAGGAAATGAACCATCAGTTCCAAAACCTAGGCATGAATGGTCTGATCCTAACATTGAACAAGTCAGGAAAGATAAAAAGGCCATGAATATACTGTTCAATGGTGTTGATAGTGATATGTTTGACAACATTATTAACTGTAAAACAGCCAAAGAGATTTGGGACATAATACAGATTATTCTGAGCAAGTAAGGGAGAACAAGATGCAACTCTTGATTCAACAATATGAGCATTTTCATTGTGAAAAAAGTGAGTCACTCACTGATATTTTCAGTAGGTTTCAAAAACTACTGAATGCTCTAAAACTACATGGAAGGGTCTATCAAACAAAAGACTCTAACCTCAAGTTCCCTAGATCTCTCCCAAAAGAGTGGAAGCCAATGACAGTCTCATTGAGAAATTCACAAGTTTACAAGGAGTTCACCTTGGAAAGACTGTACGGCATCCTGAAAACCTATGAGTTTGAAATAGAGCAAGATGAAAAGATGGAGAAGGGAAGGAAGAAGGGAGGATCCATTACACTAGTTGCTGAGTTAGAGAGGGAGAAAGAGATGAATGTGGAAGCTATTGAATCTACATCAAAGGTCTGTGAAAGCAAGGGCAAATGGCTGGTAGCTGAAAATGAAGAACTGTTGAGTCAAGATGAAATGGATGATATAGATGAGCATCTAACATTCTTATCCAGGAGGTTTTCCAAGCTTAAATTCAAGAAGAATTTTGGAGCAGCTAAGCCAAATATTAACATGGTTGATAAGTCAAAATTCAAGTGTTTCAAATGTGGCTTAGCAGGGAATTTTTCCAGTGAGTGCATAAAGCCTGATTCTGGTAAAAAGAAGTTTGAGCCTGTTGATTATAAACAGAAATACTTTGAGTTGCTCAAGCAAAAGGAAAGGGCTTTCTTAACTCAGGAGAATGACTGAGCTGCAGATGGATTGGATGAAGATGAAGAAATAAACTATGTCAACCTTGCACTAATGGCCAAATCAGATGAAACATAAACCAGTTCATCAAGCAATCAGGTAATCACAACAAACCTATCACATTTATCTAAAGCTTAGTGTAATGATTCCATAAATGAAATTTTGTTTTAGATGAAATTTTGGCTGTCAAAATTACATCTCGACGGATGTTCATTATCCATCGAGTTTGATCATCCGTCGAAATATTATAGCCTAGTAAAAATCAATTACTTTTCTGGATTATTTAATACTCGACGGATAATTGCTTTATTCTCATCCGTCGAATTGTCTACATCTTAGCCGTTAAAAGTACTGAACATTATCCATTGGATATACTTATAGTCTGTAAGTATATCACGACGGATAATTGACAGAATTTTGACAGTTTATTTTATTTTTAAATGGCTATTTTGGGCAATTTTTATTGGGTCTTTAATTTTTAACTTTAATTTTTATTCCATTTTTAATCTGAGAATACATAAAAGCCTTACTTCAAGTTTATTTTAACTTTTATCATTCTCTATTGCAACTAACTGCTCTCTTCTTCCTCAAAGTAAAATCCTCTCACTCACTGCAAATTTCCTCACTTTAACAATGACACCAGTAGTCAAAATCATGTCTCAGTCAGGATTCATCTATGAGAACAATTTTGTAGCTCTTGTGAACAAATAAATTCCGGCATCTGAAGATTTTGACAAAATGATAGACTTTGTGAAGGGATGCAAACTCAGTTATGCCATGCTGGAATCACCCAAAATCTACTGTGAAGTTGTGGAAGAGATATGGACTACTGCTGTGTACCAGTCTACTGACAAAACCATACCTTTTACTCTTAAAGGTAAGCAATTCTGCATTAACAGTGACACAATTCAAGCATTATTTAAGATTCCTGAGAACACTTCTACTGAACCACACATATATGCTAATTTAGTTACCATGCTTAATTCTATTGGCTATGCTCTTCTTATCACTAAGTTAAGTGAGATTAGGAGGCTAGGTCTTAGAAAAGAATGGAGTTATTTGTGTGATGTAGTTACCAAGGTATTTTCTGGTAAGATAAGTAATTTTGATTCTGTCAACACTGCCATGCTTAACATGCTTTATATGTTGGTTACTGATAAGTACCATAACTTCAGTGACATGATTATGTTTGAGGTAGGTTATAAGTTAGGGGAAATTAAAACGAGAGCTAAAAATGTCTATTATGCTAGATTCTTTATAATTCTTGCTAACCATCTTATTGAGGATATTATTATTGAGAACCCAACCAACAAACTGGATTGTTGGGTTCAAGAAAGGAGAGTGATTGCAGATCTTAACAGAGCAAATCATCACAAAAAGGTGCCCCTTTTCTATGTTCCAATCATAGAGGGCCCTCAGGTAAGTGAGGTAAGCACCACTGTCTCTACTATTTCTAAAGCCTAAATTTCCTTGCCTTTGAGTGTGGCTATGACATCTGTGTCAATGACCCAACAGATACCTACCCAAGCCAAATCCAAAACAAAGAAAGCCCCCTATGATTCCTTCCAAAAGAAATTAGTTGTAAAATCAATCAAAACTAAAAAGGGAAGTGTGAAGGGTGGTAAGGTAGGTGAGGGACAGGGTAAACATCAAAGAAACCCCAAGGATAAGGATGGAAAGGTGAGTGTACCCAAGCCTAGCCACACCAGAGTTTCCCAACAAACTGTTTTGATTAATAAGGAAATTAGCACAATTCTAGTTTCATCCTCTTAAAAGAATGCTACTATTGAAACAAGCTCCCATCCAGGAGCACATACCAAGAGGGTAAGTGATACAAGCTCACCCCAAACTTATGCCAGGAAGAAGAGATCTAAAACCATTGGGGATGCACAGGGAACACACACAGTGCAAACTGTAGCTAAAGACTCAGTCACTGCACCATCTCAAATTCAGTTTGATGTGGCTCCAATAAATATGGAGTCACAGCCAAAATCTTTAATCATAGAAGCACCACAAACACCAAACTCTCCCACAACTTCTCTGAATATGGATATGATCAACACATCAATCCCTGATTCTCCTTCTTTAACTCTGTTGGAGAAGCCAAAATCTAGTGCAAGTGAGCATCATCTTTTAGATGATTTGTTGGCTCACTTGCCAATTCTTTCAGGAACTGTTGAGACATATGTGCCCAGATTATCATCAATCTGTACAGAGTTTACAATAGTTTCCACTCCAAACTCTATCATTTCTTCTATTCCGGTGGATACTGTTCATCCGTCAGTTAGTGATTGTATCCTGACGGATGTGCCTAACAGTAGTCATCTATCGTCTATCCTAACTACTACCCCGATGGATGTTCCTCATCCGTCGGTATGCACTACACACACTGAAATTTCAATAATTGTTACAAGTATAGATGAGTTAGTAGTTGTACAATCACTCTTAGGACTGAGGGAATGAAGTGAGAGGCTGAGTTGCTCTCAGGTAAAAGGAGAGGAAAAGAGAGAAATCATGCAAGTTATTTCTTCCAGCCTGGCAAAAGAGAGTGAGTGGAGTTCCACCTTAGTAGGTGAAGGTGAGGGTGGTGAGCCAAGGGGAGACCTTGATGCAAGAAAAGAGAGAAAATGAGAGAAAAACAGGTACATCTGAATGGGAAGAGCTCATTGTAAGTGAGTTAATGGATGTCAATGAGGCTGACAAGAAATAGCTAATTCAGCAAGAATATCAAGCTGCTTTAGACTCTGTTTCTTTTGAAGCTGAGGCATTTACTCACCCTGTCTCAGCATATCAAGTCCTAGCTGAATAGGATAATGTGGCTACAGAAAAGGATGTTAAACTTGGTGCATACAACTGCTTCAATGCAAAGGGCAAAAGATGCCATCTCATCCACGCCTCCCACAGCTGGTGATGATGTGGATTATGGCACTGGTGGCTCTGAAGACTTCTTTGGAGATGAAGATGATAATGAAGAAGAGCTAATGGACATAGGGAGAGAAGCAGACCCTAGCTCTAGATCAAACATTCCAGCTAGGGTGTTCTCTAAAGATTGTGATGAGCAACATTGACTACTCTCTTTCATATCATTCAACATACTCAGACAACTCTTCAAGCCACCACCAAGAAGCTACTTCAAGCACATCTCATTTCTCTCCAACTGCACCAAATTCAATCTCTTCAACACAATCTGGATGTCACTTCAATTAAAACAGAGATTGATCAAGTCAAGAGGGATGTCTCTAAAAGATTGGATGCTAAATTTCCCAACACAACCATGCTTGACATTAACAGACAATTGAGGAAGAACTCTACTCTTGCAACCAAAATGGATTCCCTGGATACAAGACTAAAAGCTGTGAAAGCCTCTCTCACTTCCATTCATTTACATCAAGCCCAGCAAACTCAATTGCTTCAACAGCTGGTGGCTGCACAAACTTCAACCTCTACTCAACTTGATGCTAACAAAAAGAGGAAGAAAGACTCACTTGTCCCAGTTAGTCAAGGAGAGCCAATCAGTGAGGGGGAGGATGTGCTTCACGTTCAAATCAGTCAAGTAATGGTTCCATAAATCACTTTACCATAACCACCAGTATTGGACAGCATTGATCTGATCCAAATAGCAGCTGCTAAGCTGGATTCAAAGTCAAATTTCAAGAAGCTTGATATTGCAGTAGTGGAGAAGGAACTAGATGATAAATGGAAGAAGATTGAAGAAGAAATTCAAAAGAAATTTGGTCAGATAAAGAAACCAGACAAGATCTTTCATCACCACTCTCAATTCAAGCAAATTTATGTGAATGAAATGAGTCTGAGTTATTTGGAAAAGGGCCAAACAATATGCATTATGTCTCCAAAAGCCAACCTAGTTTTGAAGCCTAAAAGTAACTATCCAAAGTCATCAGACAAGAATCCCTTGGATCTCATGTTTGAGACTCCAAAACCAGATAAAAAGAAGCTGTTGGCAAGGTCCATTGCATTCTTCAAAGATCTAACTGATTCAGTACAAAAGAAGAGAATTGCCAAAATCTACAGGAATGGAAAAAAGATTTGTGTGGTGGCTGGACACCCTCAGTTTACAGCAGCTAAAAAGGAGGAAAAAGAAAGAATCGAGCAATAATAGAGGCAAAATGCTTTAGATTCTAAGAAGCTCAAACAAAAGAAAGAGTAAGCTGCTATAGTAGCCAAGCTTCAAGCTGTGAAAGCTGCATCTGAAGTCTCTGAAAAGCAACCTGTAGTAGCTGAAGATCAGGGTGAGAAAATGCACAAGGAACCTAAATTGAAAAGATAGTTCAGATACAAGCTCCATTCAAAGAGAAAATTGGACTTCAGAGATGAGGAAATGGAAGATTACATTCCCAAACAGTCTATAACTTCAACTCAAACATCCAAGCCTTCAGAAGTGCAGGATGACTTTAAGGTGGATCCTACAAAGAATTTTCATGGTGAGCCTATAATTCCCAAGGATGAGACAATAGACTGGGAAAGTTTTCCAATTCCTGAACTTAATTTACCAATTTTCAACAAAGCAAAGAAGACAAAGATAAGAGCAACCAAGAAGGTCAAGCCTGTGACTCTCAGAACCAAAGCTCAACCAACTGTCAACAAGGGAGATCTTCTATACATCTGTGACATCAAAGAATTTTCAGAGATTAATCTCTATATGGATGAACTAGAAAAAGTGAGAGCAATTGATGCTCACAGGAATCTTCCTGAAAGACTGGTGTTCAAGTACAAGGGAGGGAAATAAATCACATGGCCTCTTCACAGGATTCTTCAAGAAAGCTGCTCAGTACTGATAACGATCTTCTCATCCTTCCAGAAAAACTTTGGATTCAATGTAACTGCAAGGAAATTGGTCCTAAAGAAGATAGAAGATCTAAGGAGTAATAATTCCAAGGATGCACTCCCAAAGACTCTATCAATTCCCTTCACAAGAAATAGAGTGCATTTAAAGCCTTATTGGCTGATGGAATTCATGGATGACAAGGGTGTTAGAACATTCTTCAGACTGGATGACCAATTAAGTATTTCTAGCAATGAGACTCTACTAGAAATGCAAGAAAACAGGATCTATCATGTGCTGAAGAACTTGAATTCCACAGACAACTCCAAAATCAAATAGAAGAAATTAACAGGAAGCTTGGGAAAAAATCCATACAATCAAGGAAATAGAAATCATCTGCTCAGACTAGAGGAGCACCTTGATAATGATTGTGAGAACTTTTTGTATACTTTACTTTGTTCAATTTTCAAATAAAATGTAGCACTTACTAGTTTTATCTACTATAATTCAATATGTACATTTGTTTTGTTATCATCAAGTTTCTCTTAATTTATGGCTATAGTTCCAGTAGACTTAAATTGGGGGAGATTGTTAGGAACATGTTGTGAACTTGACGATAAGTTAAACAAAACACCTTAGTAGATTTAATTTAGTATTTTTGTAGCTCTAGACGGATGTCCTATTACGAGTGTCGACGGATGATCTTTATAGTCCCAACGGATGACAACTGAACATCCATCGAGAGTGTAGCTTATGTAACAATAAGTATTGTAACACATTTCTGTAAACAACAATGTTTTAGTCTAGTAGGTTCTGTAGGATTTTCTAAGTCATGTTGACTACTAGATTGATATACATAATAGGTTGGCTAATTGTAAAAATGAGATGTCTTGTAATTCTGTATAAGTGAAATGGAGTCAAGTGATAGAAAGACTCCCGACGGATGATCTACAAAGGCTCCTGGCGGATAATCATAGGGCTCCCGATGGATGATCAACATAGTCCCGACGGATGATCATATTCAAAATAGTTGTTGATAGTGACAAAACAGTCACATGCATCGGGTGTTTACAAAAGGAATGTGGCAACCTGTTATGCAGGATTTTGAGAACAAAGAAGCATTACCATTTCCATGCAAATGTGAAGATATTCAAAGATGCTGGATAGAGTAATGTAGAAGCATGATATTAGAGTAGATTCACTTTTTTTATTGTTTTGTCTTATTATCATGTAACTTGGTGATATAAAGACCAAGAGTGGCAAGTAGAATCTAGCAACTTAGTAAGCATATTTTTCCAGAGAAATTGATAAGTCTGTATATGTTAAGAATTTCTCTATAAATTTTTTTATTCACTTGTAAGAAGTTGTGTGCTATTCAAAGCATCATAGAGTTCTCAATTTGAGATATATATATATATATATATATATATATATATATATATATATATATCTGGTGGATACATTCAAATCCACCAGAAAGTTTCAAAGCTTTGTGTTTTATTACTTAGTGTTTTGATTCCTATTATTCTTCCATTCCGCTTTACTGCAAATCAAACACTATTGTATATATCAAGTTAGAACATCTTTAAAATCTCAAAAAGTAGCCAGAATTACATTCAACCGCCCTTCTGTAATTCTTGTTGTATTGTTTGGGAATAACAACTTTTGTTGTTTATCTCAACAGTCATCTCAATGTTGGGATATCTTTTATACTTGGTGTCTCCCGTTTTGGCATCAAGTCACAGGTGCTATATACATTTCACATTTTTGAAGGTTACTTCCTTCATCCAATTTCTTAATTTCTTGCTTTCCTGTCTCCTTAGTCCATCCGTGTTCCCTTATTAATCCATCGATCTATCTCGCAGTTTCATCGAATACTCCCAACTTAAAGGGGATTAATTATATTTATCATTTACGTCTTCAAACCTTGACTTTATCTCATGATCAGTCACCATCGCGTTGATGATGACACACTTCTCTATATTTATTGCTAGGGTTTCTTAGGGTTTCACGTACCTAACTCCATTATCGCTTCTCAACTTTATTTCCTTTATATCCCTTTATACTCCTTCCCATTTCAGTCTTTTATTTTCGTTTATATTATAACCATATCATGAACCAACACAACATACACATTAATTTCAAACATCCCGTCATTCTGGATTCGTGTCCTTCAGACGAACCTTGACGACTTTCACAACCTAGATTCATGATTCATCATACTTGTCTGCCTCTGGTCTGCTTTTACAACTTCTACACTTTCTCTCTATCTTCCTTAGCCTTCCACCGGCGGGTGGCCTCTCTCTTAGGAAGGTAAGTGGTAAAACAGTCTTTTTGTGCTTCGTCGATCATTTAGAATCTCAAATGATTCCTATACTTTCTTTATCCAGGCTCTTGCCCCGATTAGGTCAGCTTGTTCCTTGTAATTCTGAAAGCTTAGCGACTTAAAGGTCCTGAAAGAATTTCCCACCATATTGTTTCCTTAGGGTGGTGGTTGGGGATAAAAGTACAAGTTTGTTTAGGCAAGTCCATGAATTGCCCCATAGGAGTACCGTTCTGGTTCTCCCTATTTTGCTCGACTTCTATTTTCTCAGTATGAAATGTTTCATCCTTCTCCCATAATCGGGGTTATCTTATTCATTAAAATCCTTGTTTTCCACTTCATTGTGTTATAAGTTCCTTCTATCTTGATGGCGACCTCCCTGACTATCACATTCAGGGTTTTCCCTAAATCTTATTCCTCGAACTATGGCTTTCATCTAAGATCCCGTCCTTAAGATATTATACATTTGGAACCAAAATTCTGTAGGAATACCTCATTATTTCCTTATAGTCTTTCTTGGTATTAATCTCTTCTCCAGTCATTGGCTCTCTGCCTCCATTCGTCACTTTTTCTTGGCACAATATGATATTTTCCAATAATTCGGGCTGCATTGCAATCTCAACAGCTTTTCAGTGCCGGCTCCGGTTACCTTCACTTCTATTTTCATTTTTCTCAAAACCTCTTATTAACTCTCCCGAAGACATAATCATCTTGAGTCTATCCTTTCTACTAAGGGAGTTAGCCACCATATTGGCTTTTCCTAGATGATGATGAATCTCATAATCGTAATCCTTGATTAGCTCTAACCACCTCCTCTGGCGCATGTTGAGCTCTTTCTGCATGGAAATATAATTGAGCTATTATAGTTTGTGTAAATCTTGCACTTCTCTTCATAAAAGTAGTGCCTCCAATCTTTAGGGAAAAACTATCGCCGTGAGCCCAAAATCATGGGTGGGATATCGAATTTTATATTCCCTTAATTTTCTTGATGCGTACGCGATTACTTGACGTGCTATATAAGAACGCACCCTAATTCCTTGTGCGAAGCGTCACTACAAATCACAAAATCTCCTTTTCCATCCGGTAACGCCAACATAGGGGTCGTCACCAATCTTTGCTTCAATTTTTGAAAGCTGTTATCGCATTTCTCTGTCCATTCGAACTTCTCAGTCTTACGAGTAAGTCGCGTTAAAGGGGCTGCTATCTTTGCAAAATTTTGAATGAACCTACGGTAGTAATTGGCAATTCCTATCTCTTGAAGTCGCCCTGACTATGATCATCAATTCCTCAGTGATCAAATTTTTAGTCTTGTCAGAATCCTCCTCGGGATCCTCCTCAACAACAATCTCTTCGGGGATAACCTCCTCAATGGCTACATCCTCAACATGAGCATTATCCGGTCCCTCATTAGGACGCTCTATCGGATCCACAAATGATCTCCAATAAGTAATAAAACATCATCGCGTTGTTGCTCCTCAACCTCAGGGTTCGGTGCTCCGCTACCCTATACGATAACGAACAATGTAACTATCATGATATCTATAAGAGTTCCCGTAAGGGTTTTAACTGTCAGTACTACGTTAGGTGGTTCGACTATGAACTTGGAAAGAGTCCTTATTATCTTATTGAACTTATTATTTTAACTACGCATCATCTCTGAGGTTTATAACGCTTAGCTCTGATACCATTTCTGTAACACCCCCAAATCCGAGGTCGGGGATTAGGGTTGTCACGAGTTCCATTTCCCTTAATAACACTCAATCTTAATAAACAACCAACTACTGCGTACTGTGACCCCACAATATACACACACACCACAAGATATAGTCTCATAGATGAATACAAAAAATAACACAAGTCATTTTATTCCACAATTGTAAGTCATTACACCTCAAAAGGGTTTCTGAATAAATTTACATATTTTTTGCCATTATTACAATTCATAAATATACATAATTCTGGTACATAAAAAGTTGAAAACCTAGCCTATTGGTAGTTCGTACCTCAGCTACAGCGGGATCAACGCCTACAGGAAACTGTGAAACATTTCCTATCCGCTCACGAATTGGGAGATTGGTCATGTTTATCTTGTCTAACTATTGTTGTGTGATGAAAGAATAAAGCAAGGGTGAGCAACAAGCCCACCAAAATAACATGTATAGTAATTAACAATATATGAGCTTTCTCATAGTACTCATGAAAGTCTTGGTCAAGCAAAAATGAACCGAGTTTGATATCTTAACGCGACTAAGTCGCAAAATAATCAGTATATATATATACTTTTCAAAATCTTTGAAATCCTCTTCCATGCATAATATAGACAGAGTTCCAGTTTATAACTGTATAAAAATATCGTTGCAAGGTGATCTCATATATCTAACCTTGTCTCAACATTTTTCTAGGAATCTTTGTCATGTATAAGATAATCCTTTACTAGATATAAGTTGAAAATATGAAGTCACAAGATACTCCCATATACTTATATCTTTTCTGAATACTACTTGAACTACCAACGTTCAAGGTATAATAAGTGTCAAAAGTTCATCACATAGATGAGACTACAAGATAAGACTTGAATAGAATCAATCTTTGAAATATCATATAAAATAAATGAAGTTATGAGATACTTCATTAATTCCCGATATATATATATATATATATACCTATATATATACCTATATATATATCTCATACACTCCTTGAAAACCTTTGTTATGAAAAGTATAAACAGATTTGTAATATCCAATAAATTTGGAAAGAATAAAACTTTGGCATAAACCTGATATCTTGCTGATCAGGCAAAGATACCAATTAAGTAACCTTTTCTACTAGTAGATGGATGAATTCATCATCGGTCATCACCCTGGCCGCATTAGGATCTTGCGCTAGACCGTTACCCGGCCACTCACACGTTGATGGACTGTCACCCAGCCTCTTACACCTTGATAGACCGTACCCCGGACTGTCGCTTATGCCGACTCATTTAGATGGACTTACTTCCCGAATGTTGGGCAAGTTATCAAAATCTTTTATCAAAATAGCAACCTCATTGCGAATATAAAATACACCACAGAGCCGAGATCCTCAGATTTTTAAGCGAGTATTTAAATCCCCTTTGAAAGGAAGATCTTAAATTTGAAAACAAGTTTTGGGATCCGCTCTAGCCTTTAAAATTATTTTGAAGACTCAAAAATATTTTTGAAAGCATTTGGAATAAGGATGATTTGAAAGAATAAATCAATTCCAAGATAATCAAAGAATATCTGAATATTATGCTATAATTAATATTCCAATAACGAATAGCTTTTATCAAAGCAAATGAAGTAAAACTTTTGAATATAACTTTCTGAAAATATGTAATGTAAAAATGATTGACGGTATCAATCATTTCTCAAGTAATCGGGGAATAACGCAATATTATTCTTTAAGAAAATAAAGAATATTATTTAATAAAATAAACGAAGTCATAATTCCTCGAATGAATATTCAAACTGATATTCACTTAAAATTTAAAACTATCGAATACGCATTATTTGATTAATAGTTTTGAAAACTATATATATATATATAATATACTCGGGAACATCGTCTCCCGGTTTAGAAAAAATGTTAAACTTTGGTTCCCCTATACTAAGGGTATACGCAAATATTACCTATCTCTAGCATAGGTATTATGCATTTTATAAATAATTGAATCAACAATGAGATATCAAGATTACGAAACAAGCATGCATATATACATCATATCAACATGCTCCAATATATCACAAGATTTGCTAATAACAATACTGCACTTATCACAAGATAATGCATATACATAAATACATCACAACAACAGTTGTATAGGTAGAAAACTTTCCTGGGCGACCGGGGTTGGTAATAGGTCTGGTGTGAGTCCGATAACCTATAAACAACATATAACCCAGAATTAAACCACGTTCGCTTAAAAAATTAGACTTTATCCACTTAGACCCTAACATTCGCTTCTACGCGTAACAATTTTCATTAGTTGCTCGAGTACCCTCGGCTCCACCATTTTCATAAAATTAACCATTAAACATTTTAAGGCGAATCTTTCGCGAGTACTTTACCAACTTCCTAATCCACCTTAGATAATTGTTTTGTACTCCAATTAGTCTTTTAAGGGCTTTTTAGAAAGGTCTCAAAGTCAAGTGAGGGGTAAGGGTTCATTCGCGAAATGTCGTAACTTAAAACGGTCATTTCTCCTAAACCGTAAATCAGATCTGAGCGAACCATATACTAAAACGAAGGTTACGACATGATCTAGCTAAAAATGCAAAAATTATAGTTTGGTCAGTAAGTTATCTAGTCTGAAAGTCATGCACAAGCAGTGTAAAAAAATGGGCATTACAACGGCTATATTTACGAGTTTTCCAAATTTTACCAATCCAAACAATCACCAATCCTCACCAAATCATCAACCAACATTGCCAACACAAGATCTTACCTAAAACTACCAATTCAATTCAAAACCTATCAAAATCGTAACTCATTACAAGTACTAACATAGATCCATCAACAACCACCTCTTAAACCATCAAAACTAACTAAACATACATGGATCTTACTACACATACATGGATCTTAGGTTTCTAGAGATTATACCTTCCTTGGAGTGTAATAAGTTGCTAGGGAGCCTTAGAGAGCCTTGATCTAACCTTCTAATACCTCGATCTTGCAAAAGAATTCAAGAACACAAAGTTAAAGTTTTGAAATCACTATTGACTTAAAAATTTAGAGAATTGATTAGTCATGAAATCCTTGAAATCAAGAGCTTAGATTCATGGTATAACTAAGTTTATAATTTTGGAATCCAACCAAACTAACCTAGGAATTTATGCTTGCTTGAATGATGAACTTTGGAAATTTCTCCTTGTTTTTTTGAAGAAAAAGCGTGAGCAAGAGAAGAAGAATGAAGGAGAATGCTTCTTTGATTTTTCTCAGTGATTTGTGTGGTGTTTAGCTTGGTTACTTGTTAATTTTAGTATTAATCATGGTTCAAATGCTTGGCCACAAATCAATCTTGCACAAATATCTACTAACCATGCTTACATCACCTTCCTTATGTCATTAATTTGCCACATATCAATTCCCTATGGCTTGATGACCTCATCTTGTGCTAATTCCTTGTTTAATGCTTAATTGTTTGGCTAATGGTCGCTTATCTATTTTACGGTTCGCTTAACTCTCGTTCTCGTTAATCGTTAGAATGATCATATCCGGGATCTTATTACTTGGGCTTCCCTAAACCTTTCTTAATATTTTATATTCCTTAAATGATCCTCTCTTATAATCCTTGAATTGAAATCTTTTTCATCATATTACCTTATACTTAATTCTGTCGGTATCTGGTGGATTTTCGGGAAAAAAAGTGTCTGAATTCAAATTTTGACGATCTTTACATACCCTCATATATATTATGTAGTGCTAATATGATCTCAGAATATCCATTAAAGAACCCCTACATAGGGTGATCTGACAATTTTTATTAATCAGCAATATCAGCAAAAGTTACTATTCATCAGGGTCTCAAAAATTTCCAAAAATTGGGGTTATTACAGTATTTCTTGAATAATTTTTTCTTTTAAAATTTGTTTGGATTTTGGTGAATAAAGCAGTTAGTGATTTGTAGAGATATTGAAGTAAGCATAAATAACAGAAACACACAATATCAAAAACTCACTTAATTATATTAATTAAGTTTGTATTGCTACAAAATCTGTGTTCTTGTAAATTAAAAACTCGGCTTCTATCTTGAGAGAATATAAGAAAATCTAGATCTGTTTGTTACTTGTGAACTAAGTACCTATGCATGCTTTATAGACTAGCAGCACAGGTTTACAAAACTTGCACTAAAATGTACTAACCTATTTTCTAAAGCAACCTATTTCTATTTCCATTTCTGGCTTAGCAAATATGTGCAGAATCTTGCAGGTCTGTGACCACCCTTTGTCCAGTTAATCTTGGCCCTTGATCTTGTATTCTTTAAGCTGCTTTGTAGGCATTCCAGTTCAGTGAATGAATTGTTTGTTGACTGATAATCTTGAATCTTGAACTTGTCTACATACTGTAATTGAGAAGTATGTCGAGATCTCCAATCTGTTCTATAGAGATGTGACATCTCGATAAGCATAATAACTTATCGAGATCTTTGAGTTCTTTATAGGTATACTTGACTTATCGAGGTCTCTAGATCCTTGCATGTGAAATGACTTGTCGATATGTCTAAGATCTTTACATGTAGAAATGACTTGTCGATATCTATGAGATCTCTATATGCACAATTTGACTTGTCGATATCTCTGAGATCTCTATATGAGAAATTGACTTGTCGATATCTCCAATTTTTCACATCTTCATTTAACTGTTTGATATCTTTGAGATCGCTACATGCAGAAATGACTTGTCGATATCTCCAGTTCTCTACATCTTTATTTGACTTATCGATATCTTGAGACTTCTCTATAGGCCATTTTGGACTTCTGTACAAGTCATTTTGGTTCTCGAATGACTTCTCGATATAACTTGATCAGTGACTTATAGATATCTTGAATTAGTACATATTTCATAGAACAACATTATTCTACTCCAAGCTTCCACATCTTTTTTCTGAGGCATGATCATGGCTTGATCTTCTTCCAGAGTTTATTCCTTAGCTTGAATCTGTTTACAGAAAAATCCCCCAGTCTAATCTTCTAACCATTTATAGACTCAAGAAATACAATATATAATACAAATATAGATTACCATATATATTAATCTTAGGGTTGTCAATGTGAATTAGTCTTGTTATTATACAGGCATGTCTTGCACAACAATCTCCCCCAATTTGTGAGAAGATTGCTTATCAAAAATTCATGTATGATAACAAGACTAACCCCAAGCTAAAATCAAATACATAAAAATTAACATATTGACAAATACAAACTTTCATACATTGAGTAATTACATCAAGTCGAAGAAAAATTCCAGACATTAGGTGAATTTTTTATAGCCCGGTTCTTTCCTAATGAGGTCCTTTAGATTTACTAGCACTTGAAGTTCTTCAATTACTTCTGTCCCTCTTAAGGTTTCCACTGGTTTGAGCCATTCATCTAATGAGTAATTGTTGAGGTAATTAACCCTGAACTTTGAAAATCTGCCAACTTGAATATTTATAAAATGTCCATCTTTTGAGATTTCACTCAGCCCCCTTGCATTGAGCTCATTTGACCTTTGTTCAAACATTTCTATCTCCTTGGCATACTGCCTTTCCCTTTACTCCCTCTCAGCCTTTATTCTTGCATGCCTCTCATTCCTTTCTTCCAGCCTCTCTGCCAGCACAACCTTCCACATTTTAGTACTTGAATCCCTTGCATTCATCAAACTAACCACCCTCATCAATTCTACAGTAGAAGTATTTTCAGTAACATCTCTGTTCAGCAAGATAAATGAACCATCCTCGTAATAAATTCTGACTTCCCTCAATGAGACAACCCAAACTCTGACTATCTCTTTAGCTTGTTGTTGGAGATATTCTTCATCTGTTATGCTCCTTGAGATTGGTAGAAAATTTTCCTGATTAAAACAATTCAAAATAACTCCATTTTTCGCTGTGATTTTTCTAGGTTTTCTTCTTGTAGTTTTGAAATGAGTTTTGGTTGGTGGTTTGAATGAAGGAGGTTTTGATATTTTCTTTAATGTGACTTGGCTGGCTTTGATAGGTATCTTGAGCAAAGAGTTTGCAGTTTGCTTGAATAGGTACTTGGGTTTTCGAGGTTGGATTGGTTGAGTGTTTATTTGGCTTCGCTTAGAGGTCTGAGTTGGTTGGATTTTTGAAACTTTTATTTCCTAGAAATTTTGCTTCTTTGTTTCCCTTCTCCATCTCTCATCTTCTTCTTTCCATCATCTTTCTTCTCAATCTTTCTCTTTTTCTTCTGATACACCTTGCCGCCAGCTGCTTTAGAAGACTGACTTGGATTTGAGCCATAAGATTTTTGCTCATCCTTCTTCTTCTGCTCATCATCATCTAAGTCATCTTAAGTGTTAGTTCTAGGCAACATGTTATTAGCATTCCTCAAATATCTCCCCAATATCTTTATCATTTCTTCATCTTCTACAGTCTTGATCTTCTTGGTTTTCAAATCAGTCTCTAGGGTCAATATTGAGACTGCTTGGGTTGTTAAACACACTTAATACTCATTGTGTGCAGGGCAAAGTGAAGAAGGTCATATGGATCATAGACAGTGGATGCTTAAGACATATGACAGGTGATACGACTCTGCTATCACAATTTGAGGAGATGGCTGGCCCATTAGTGAATTTTTGAGACAACAACAAAGGTTTCACAATGGGATATGGCAAGATAATTTCTTGAAAATATTATCATTGAAGATGTAGTAGTGGTAGCTGGTCTTGAGGTGAATCTCCTGAGTGTCAGCCAATTTACAGATGATGATTCAATGTGTTATTTGACAAAGGAGAATGCCCAATTATCAGCAAAAAGACCGGTGAAACTACTTTGAAAGGCGCAAGAAAGGAAGCTTATTTGTTTCAAACCTGGACTCAGCAAATGATGTAATATCCGGGACATAGCGTGTGATTATTTTTATCGATAAATGATTATTATGTGATTTTTGGTGAATTATTTGATGATTGGTGTTGTTATGTGGATGTTGATATGTGGTAAAGTATAAGTATGTTAATTTTATTATGACCAGAATAAAATATAGATAATTAAGGTATTTTTATGGTAATTTTTGGACTATTATATGATTTTATATTGATGTATGAATTTATTAATTATTTTCTGAATAATTACAAAATTATTTTAAAAAGCCGGGAATTGTCCAACTTCAACCGTTTTTGCATTTTTACAACCCGAAACTTTTCCGAAAACTCCTTCCTAACCTAATCTGGTAATTCCGGACATTTTCCGTGTTTTGACTTTTTCGATCCGGATTACGGTTTGACCCGTGTGCGTCCCGACACAAGATTTTCGATACGATAATCATTTCGGTGAATCAACAAAACCCGTATTCTCGAAAGACGGGATAATATTACATTATTTTCGTATAAAGTGTTTTATAAGAAGCCCGGTTTGGATAATTATCCAATACGGGTACCAAATCGGATCATTTTTGCAGTTACTTAGCGGCTAAGTACCTAATTTATCGATCCAAAACAATCCAACAAAACCAATATTCCATAAATATATATAGTCCTTTTATTATTTCATTTTATTCATATAATCATAATCAGTCAGTAAAATCCCGTAAAATACAGAGAAAATGTCGAATTCATGTCGCATTTTTGATAATCAAACCTAAAAACGAAGGCGTTACCGAACTCGGAATCAAGCGTGCTATATACCGAATCGAAGCTCTCGAAAAGTACTTTCATAATCAATCATCTGGTTTTGTGCAAGAATCAAGGTATTCTTGTTATTTAATTACTTTATTTCGAATTATTTATAGATAAAATTATGAAAATTTGTTCTTGATGTTGTTGATATGATTTGATGATTTCATCGTGTAGATAATATTTTTCTGGTCCATTTGGTTGGTGTGTACAAGTTGATCAGAGGATGCCTGGAAACTGCTCGCCGGAAAAACAACCTGTGGCGGCGTCGGAAAACTTCGACGAGGTTTTCCGGCCAAACCACGGGTTAATTGATCTGTTTGAGGGCAACAACAGGTTCCTGGAATTTAGTACTGCAATTCTGCTATGTTTGGTGCTGTTCTGGGCAAGAAAAAGCCGACCGGCGACGGCCGACGGCGGCTTGGCGGAACTCCGGCCGGCCAACTCGCTGGGGAAGACGACATAGGTCCCAAAGTGTTGTTTGGCCCCTGAAGCTTCCCCCGACTTGCAAAACTAGTACTTTAGTTTTAAAATTTTACAAATTTCGGATTTCTGTTTATAATTTATAAAAAAAACTATATTCTGTTCATATTTTATTTTCAGAAAACTGGTTTAATTATTTAAAAATCCCCAAAAAAATTCACTATTTAAATTCTGAAAATTATTTTTAATTTAAAACTAAATCTTAATTATTTAATTAATTAATTTTAGTTGATAATTAATTATTTAATTAGTTAATTAATTTAAATATTAATTGATTAATTAATTATTAATTAATTTTAATTGATATAATAATTGATATAATTATTTATTTTTGATTTAAAAATCCTGAAAAATAGTTTCGAGCTTTAAAATATTATTTTAAATTATTTTCAAGGCTCGATAATTATTCTAGAATTATTTTAAAGTCAGACTCGGGTGTTCGAACCCTATTATTTAATTATAAATTGATTCGGAGTCCCGTTTTAATTCCAAAAAATATTCAAAAGTTCGTAATAAATACCTGGAAAACCATTTTGACCCCGAATCTTCTTCAAAAAATTATTTTAATAGAATATATTGCGTGTTATGTGCTACGTGCTATCTGATTGATGTGTTATATGCCTATGTGGTTATTGTTTGACTGTTTTAGTCATAACTTTCAATTTGTAAATCGGATTTGGATGAAACGAAGGGTAGGTAAAAGCTTATGACATCTATGTGTCGATTAGAATTATATGAGATTGAGTATTGATAGAGACTTGTGATGCCTAGCAGAGTAAGCAAGGTATAGAAAAAAAAGTCAGTGATCCGTAAATAGAATCGAAGCGTAGAAAGAGAAGGATAGTGATTGATGAATTGAAGCAAGACATAGAAAAAGAAAAAAAAATGATTGAAAAGTAAAACTTTTAGATGAGTACAAGTAAAGTTGGAAATCATCTGTGACAAGGCAAGTACTTCTGAACCTTCTTCAAGATATATTGCAAATATTTTTAAACTTTCTCATAACATGTTGCTAGTATTCAAAATAAATCTTGTTTTATATTGCAAGCGCTTTAAACTATTCAACCTTGAACCCTGATTCTTATTGATCTTGAGCCATATGCCTTATTCTTCATAAACCTTTGATTGTTAAATTCTTAGATATGAGCCAGACACATACGATACTACTCCACAAATATATATCTACCACATACTGATTTCTAATATTGAATTGCTCGACACACCAACCCTTATTCCTTGTTTAACAGAAGACCAATCCTTGTAACCCTTGAACCCTTGGTCTTCTACTTTCATTATATTGTGAATCACCCTATGCTTCAAGATAAATGTTGTTTATGATTCAGCTTATTGAATTACATTGGTTAACATATTGAATTGTTTTAGAATTTGATGGTTTTATAAATGTGGACCAGATTCGTGGTCATAATAGGCCAATGCGTCCCTTGGATCCAGTATATAGAGCAAAGCTGGGAGCCTTGCTCGGGGTTAGTGCGTGACTGATCAGCAGCCTAACCTTGTTTTAAAATGAAAAGTGAATATCCAATTCTAATCATTGCTTATTCAGAAACTTGATTCTTCTGAATCATTTCAACTGATTATTGTTTAACCTCAGTTATTGCTATTATGACTTGCTGAGTTGGTTATCTCACTCTTGCAAACCTTTTTATGTTTTCAACAGTTGAAAAGGAAAATTATTGGTAATGAGGATTCCCAGTCCAATGTGTGAGTGAGGATTCCAGGTTAAGTTGAATCGAGCTAGATGGAACTTTATATTGTAGATGAGTTATGCAAGATTGTAAGAACGATACCATTAACAATTATAAGTTGAACTAGTTGGGATTCAGTACGATGTAATAAAAGATAAGGTTGTGGCTTATTTTCATACTTGAACCTGTTGCGATCCATTATTGTATAAAGAAGGGTCAATGCATATATATTTTATATACAAGTTTATACGTTGTGTGTATATATGTTGTGAGCCCCAAACTTTTGACCCGGGTTTGGAGGGCGTTACAGGTTTGGTATCAGAGCCACATGTTATAAGTCAATGAAACAAGCTTAGAATGTCAGGAATGGATAAAGGGTTAGGATTAGGATTAAGAAATAGAAAAATAGGATGTCGAGAGGTTGAGTGCGACTGTATAATAGGTTTTGGTATTATTCGTGATGAGATTCGAGATTATTATCTGTCGACGTAATTTTCAGGTAGCGGCGATGGCAAATTCTTTTATTCCGGTATCGTCTGATCAATCGGAGCATTCAGTTGGAGGACCATCATCTGATTCACGCCCTACACTTCCACCGGTGTTAGCCATGTCAGATCCTGTTGCGGTGGTTGCACCTTTTCAAGTTATTATTTCATCCCTTGATGCAAGACTGCCTATTCGATAATCCCCCACATACTGATTCTAGTTCTATCGGATACTTAACTTGTGGGTACATCTCTTATGTCTACTCTACACCCTGTTCTATAACATCCATTTAAAACTCGTCTTATGAAGTAAAAACACCTATGAGGATGGATTCGAGAGTTACAACATAGGGTTAGTACACAAAGTATTAAAAAATGTGAGAAAGAACCTAGAGTGAGGATACGTGTGTTCCGGAAGATAGCCGCTACCACGTTATATGGAACTACTAGTAAGTATGCCACCCATGATTATCTTGTGAAGTGAGCTAGATTGATTTTAAGGGAGTTTGAGAAGATTGGAAATTGAGCGTTTCTTGGAAGTAGATGATGATGATGTGACCAAACATGATGTTTATAGTAGTAATGTGATGTGATATTAGCCGATCTTATTTTATAAAATAGATTTGATAGACCTATTATACTTAGTAATCGTAAGAGATGATGATGGGAGTGTTACCAGTATGGAACGTTAGAAGTGAAGTTATGAATAATATAATATGCAACGGTCACTGGAGTTTTTGTCAACCAATGAAGTCAAATGGACTCAATAAAGGGTAGAAGATATATGGAAATGAATGGGCTCTTATATGATTGCTTCCCTGATTTGATACCTTGAAATTATTAAAAAGGGCAACAACCAACTCATATAGTAATGACGATCAGGTGTATTATTTTCAAAATTTTAAACAGTTTTCAAAAGAGATTTTCTTCACAAAATTTTTCAAGTATTCAACTGTTGTGACTACTAATCCCTCTTATGGGATGCCCCTTTACCCCGAGGTTGGGGGAAGTGGGCATGCTGGACGGAGTGAAGCACAGAGGCAAACACCCCCTATATTCAAGGTTTAGCTCATATCCCGGAGGATTAGGAATTTTCTGGTCCTTATACTGAGAGAGATTTCGAATCTTCGGACGATGAAGTGGCCCCAAGAAGGAGACGTGCTGGCAAAGAACCGATGGCTGATGGTAACCAACGTCCCAGGAGCACCCGAGGGACGAATCCCCAGGAAGTGCAGGAGAGAATCAGGGCTCATGAGGCCGAGATTCAAAGGCTGAAGCGCGACTTGGAAGCACACCAGGCTCCCAGGCCCCCATTACCACCTAGGGGAAGAAATCCTCCTCCAATCATAGACCTGGATGGTCCGACATAAAGAAGGGCTGAAGCCCCAAGAGCTGATCCAAGCAATCTTCTTCCCCATGGAGATCCTGATGATCCTACTCCACCATTCACTGAAGAGATAATGAATGCCCATATCTCTAGGAAGTTTAAGATGCCCACTATCAAAGCTTATGATGGGACGGGAGATCCCGCTAATCATGTCAGGACATTCTCTAATGCACTATTGCTGCATCCCATGAATGACACTATTAAGTGTCGGGCCTTTCCTCAAACCCTGTCGGGAATGGCTCAAAGATGGTTTAGTCGTTTGCCCCCGAACTCTATTGGGTCCTTCAGAGAGTTAAGTCAGGCTTTTATTAAGCAGTTCATCAGCGGGAGAGTGCATGAGAAAAGTTCAGCATCCCTCATGAGCATTGTGCAGGGAGCAAAGGAAACCTTGAGAGACTACCTGAATCGTTTCACGAAGGAAGCTTTAAAAGTCCCGGACCTTGATGACAAGGTAGCCATGATAGCACTGCAACAAGGAACTAGAGATTAGTTCTTCAAGATGTCCTTGGCCAAGCGCCCCCCTAAAAGCATGTTACAGCTCCAAGATAGAGCCGGGAAGTACATCAAGGTGGAAGAGAGCATGAGGAAGACCGTAGTAAGTAATGAGCCCGCTGGAGGCAAGAAGCGGAAAACCGATCTGAAATATATTACAAAGGACAAATATCCTAGAACTGAGCAAAACAATGACTCAACCCTGAAGAAGGGAGGACCTGGACAAAAGTTCACTGAGTATGCTAAGCTGAATGCTCCAAGAAGCCAGATTTTAATGGAAATTGAGAAAGATCGAGATATTCGTTGGCCTAAGCCCTTGAAGGCTGATCCTACCAAGCTAGATAAGAGCAAGTATTGTAGATTTCACAAGGATGTTGGTCACGACACCGATGAGTGTAGACAACTGAAAGATGAAATTGAATTCCTCATATGAAAAGGAAGATTGAACAAGTACACTGGGGAAGGAGGGGATAGGAATAACAATGGAAGAAAGAACTTTAAAGATCGTCGGAGGGACCAAGACGATCAGGGGAGAAATCCCCAGCCTAGAGGACCGGTGATAAATACAATCTTTGGAGGACCACGACCTCGAGGGCCTGTGATAAACACAATTTTTGGAGGACCAACTGCTGCTGAATTATCCAAGAACTCCAGGAAAGCATATGCCAGGGAAGTTATGCATATTGTTGGAGAAGCCCCGAAGAGGGCCAGGACATGAATAACAATGACTTTTGATGATTATGACCTAGAGGGTGTGAAGTTTCCCCATAACGACCCGTTAGTCATAACCCCAATAATAGGGAATAGCCCGGTGAAGAGGATCCTCGTAGATAACGGTGCCTCAGTCGACATCTTACTCCATGATACCTTTTTAAGGATGGGTTACAATGATTCCCAATTGACCACGACCGATATGCCGATATATGGATTTGCGGGAGTACAGTGTCCCGTGGAAGGAATAATCAAGTTGCCAACAACCATAGGCCAGGAACCAAGGAAAGCAACATAGATGTTGGACTTCGTGGTGGTGAAGGCCAGTTCAACTTATAACGCTATCATGGGAAGGACATGGATACATTCCTTCAAGGCCGTCCCTTCTTCCTACCATTCAGTCATAAAGTTTCCCACCTGGAATGGGATTGGAGAAGAGAGAGGAGATCAAAAAATGGCAAGGAGTTGTTATGTAGCCTCTTTAATGGCAGATGGAGTCGGGAGGCAAGTTCTGCCTATTGAAGTTCTAGATATCCGAGAGAATGATGAGAAACGAGGGAAGCCAGCAGAAGATTTGGTTATGATTCCTTTGGCTCCCGACGATCCTGAGAAAGTAACTTTTATTGGAGCAACACTAGAAGAGCCCCTTAGAGGGAGGTTGGTGAAGTTTTTGCAAGAAAGTAGTGATGTGTTCACACGGTCTGCAGTTGATATGCCAGGAATAGTCCCGGAACTAATCACTCACAAGCTGAATGTGGATCCCAGTCGGAAAAAAGTGAAGCAAAAGAAAAGAAGCTTTGCTCCAGAGAGGCAAGCTATTAAAAAAAGTAGAAAAGATCTTACAGGCTGGTTTCATTGAAGAGATTCAATTTCCGGAATGGTTAGCAAACCCTATAATGGTAAAGAAGGCCAATGGAAAATAGAGGATGTGTGTGGACTTTACTGATTTAAATGACGCATGCCCTAAGGACTGTTTCCCGTTGCCAAGGATATACACTTTGATAGATGCCACTGCTGGACATGAGATGCTGAGTTTCATGGACGGATTTAGTGGATACAATCAGATCAAGATGCACAAGGATGATATCCCAAAAGTATCGTTCATTACTGACTTTGGTGTTTATTGTTATCTTGTTATGACATTTGGTCTCAAGAATGCAGGAGCCACCTATCAAAGGTTGGTAAATAAAATCTTTAAGGGTCTTATTGGCAAGACCATGGAAGTTTATGTTGATGATATGTTAGTCAAGACTCTAGTAAAGACTGAGCATATATCCCATTTGAGGGAAACTTTTAAGGTTCTAAGATACCATAAGATGATGTTAAATCCTGCGAAGTGTGCTTTCGGAGTAGGGTCTGGAAAGTTTTTAGGATTAATGGACTCCAAGAGAGGAATAGAGGCCAATCCCGATAAAATAAAGGCAATCATGGACATGGAACCACCAAAAACTAGCAAAGATGTTCAAAAGCTCACAGGAAGGGTTGTTGTATTGGGACAATTCGTCTCCAAGTCTGGGGACAAATGCTTGCCGTTCTTCAAGTCCTTAAAGAAGGTAAAAGATTTTGTATAGAGTGAGGAAAACCAGAAGGAATTCGAGGAATTAAAGAAATATATGGCTCAGGCCCCGTTGTTGGCTAAGCCAGCTTTGAATGAAGTCCTATACTTGTACTTGGCCATTTCAGAAAGTGCCTTGACCGTTGTGTTGGTTAAGGAGGAACTGAAAATCCAGAAACCCGTATACTATGTCAGTAAAATTTTGCATGATGCTGAGTTGAATTATTCAACTATTGAGAAATTTACACTAGCCTTGGTAATGGCTTCAAGAAAGTTGTGTCCCTACTTTCAGGCTCATAGGATTGAAGTACTAACAAATCAGCCCTTGCGAAATATTATTCATAGTCCCAAGGCTAGTGGGAGGCTGATCAAGTGGGCAATAGAGTTGGGAGAATTCGACATTAAGTATAAGCCATGAACGACAATAAAAGCCCAGGCATTGGCTGACTTCGTGGTGGAATGTACCATACCGGACCAGGAAGTTGGGGGGCAGGAAGATACTATACCGCAAGACAAGGAAGTTGATAAGGAGGACAAAGGGATGGATGATAAGGAGAAGGAATATCGGGTTCTCTATTTTGATGGAGCATCAAAAACAAATTCAAGTGGAGCATGTCTAGTTTTACAAAGCCCTGATGGGTTTTTTATCGAATATGCTATGAAGTTAAACTTTCTGACCACAAACAATGAGGCAGAATATGAAGTTCTGATAGCTGGCCTCGGCCTAGCAGGGACACCGAGGGTCAAGAACTTAAAGGTCTGTGGAGATTCAAAGTTGGTCGTATCCCAGGTTAAGGGAGAATTTGAGGCAAGGGATGATACAATGGCTAAGTATGTCCGCCTAGTAAGGGCTGTGATGACCCCATTCGATGAATGCCATGTTGAGCACATTCCAAGAGAGGAAAACGCTAAGGAAGATGCCTTATCAAAGTTTGCTTCATCTGAGATAGAGGAAAGTTCAGGAAGTGTATACTTCCGCGTTTTGAAGACACGGAGCATTGATGTTAAGCTTGTAGCTCTTATTGGTCTGGGAACGTCATAGATAGATCCCATTAAGACCCATATTCAAACCGGTTGGTTGCCAAATGATGCTACTGAAGCACGGAAGTTGGTTGTTCGAGCACTAAGATACTCCTTGATAGACGGGATTTTGTATAAAAGATCTTATGTGGTTCCCTACTTAAGATGTCTCAGGCCCGATGTGGCACGCTTGGCTCTGGAAGAAGTACATGAAGGTATCTGTGGGCAACACTTGGGGGGCAGAGCGTTAGCTCATAAGATAACCCGTTTAGGCTTCTATTGGCCAGAAATGATGGCTGATGCCAAAGAGTATGTGAAAAAGTGTGATCGCTGTCAGAAGCATGTGCCAGTCGTTAGACAACCCCCCCGAGATGCTGACCTCCATCAACTCACCTATCCCCTTTGCTATGTGGGGAATGGATATACTTGGACCTTTCCCCATGGCCACGACATAAAGGAAGTTCCTGATTGTAGCCATTGATTATTTTACTAAATGGATTGAAGCCAAGACATTGGCCAAAATCACAACCAAGCATGTTGCACAATTCCTGTGGGAAAACATCGTGCCGGTATGGAATTCCCCGTATCCTGGTTACCGATAATGGAACACAGTTCAATAATGAAGAATTCAGGAAGTATTGTGGAGAGAATGAGATCGAGTTACGATTTACCTCTGTGGCTCATCCGCAAGCTAATGGAAAAGCGGAAGTGGCAAATCGAATAATCCTGGATGGACTAAAGAAGAGGATTGAGAAATCCAGGAATAATTGGGTGGATGAAATATTCCCGATACTTTGGGCTTACAGTACTACTTGTAGAGTCACTACCGGAGCCACTCCCTTCATGTTGTCATATGGGGCAGAAGCAGTTGTCCCTGTAGAAATATCGCACTCATCTCCCCGAGTCCAGGCTTTTAATATTGAGGAAAATGAGGAGGGGCAAAGATTATCCTTGGACTTAATCGATGAAGTACGAGATGAAGCACATGCGAAGATAGTGAACTATCAGAAGAAAGCTTCATTTTATTACAACCTAAGGGTTGAGGAAAGGTTCTTCAAGCAAGGAGATTTGTTCCTTAGAAAAGTGGAAGCCTCTTGAGTAGGGCAGAAAGGAAAGCTTGCCCCAAATTGGGAAGGGTCATATAAGGTTAAGTGCGTTCAAGGAAGAGGAACCTACAAGTTAGAGACTATAGATGGTTTTGAAGTCCCGAGAACTTGGCATGCACAAAACCTGAAGATTTTCTATGTGTAAAGTTGTTGAGCACAATTCTCACTTGTCAAGATGACAAGTAGGTTGAAAAGCACCTTGAAGCTTTGCTTGCGTAGGATTTTATATTCTAATTCCAGTAGTATCTACATCATTGATTCATTATTGTTAAGGGTCGAACCCATGCTATGTAAGGTGTTGGAAAACCAGACTTCATATTAATGAGTTTGAAATTATTTCAACCTTTGGATATTTAAGTTGTGATAATACTTTGTGTGATTTTAACAAAGATCATGTTTTGATCATTAAAAGAAGAAGACTTTAAGAATTCTTCTATTATAAGGAGTGCTTGTTGCACAAATGGCCAAGTAGTTCATGTCATTTACCATTAAAAGCATAATAAGTGCTGGAAAGTTAAAGGAGAAAGGTATGAAGAAGAAAACAGCATAAATAAACCCCGAAGGGTAATAAGTTCCGGACACAAATAAAGCTCAACAATAAGTTATGAATAAAAATTACAAACTAGAAACACTACTCCTCCATGCGGGAGCCTTCATTTCCTTGCTCCTTATCGGCACCTTCTTTATCAGTGTCCTTCGCGGGAGAAGCAGGAGGCGAGGCAGTGTTGGGATCCATAATACGATCATCAGGCGGGGGAGAGTTGAAGAGAACATCCAAGCTATCCTCGGTCTCTGGCTGCTCAGGACTTATGTAGTCCTTGGTATCTACTAGGCCAGGATGCTTCTCCGAGACCGCCTTCACAGCTGCATCCCATCCCTGGGTAAACTGCAAAGAATAAAGACCCTCATCATGGATTTTCATGATATTCTTGAATTTATCAGAATCCATGTAATCATCAATGAGTTTTTTCTTATCACTCCTAAGTTTCACCAGCTCAGAATGAGCCTTAGACAACTCCTCCTTCTTTGTGTCCAGCTTCTTCTCTAGGACCTCAGCTATCTCCTTCCATTTCTTCATCTCCCTTTTGAACTCATCGGAATTCCCCTTCCAGGACCTAGCCTGATGAAGGGCCACCTGGAAGTAGGTGTTGCTCTGCACAAAAAAACATGAATTAATTCAAGGTCATAAAAATAGGAAAATTGGAAATTAAAAAAGAAAAGAGTAGTATGTTACCGCAACTTTGGCCTGAGAACCTAGAAGCTCGATGGTCTAAATGTCACTCCACGTGACGATGTTTGTGAAGTCGTGGGGAGTGATGGAATGGTACGACCAGTCCTTGGCATGTTTGGTGGATCTAACCACCGTATCACTTCTCCTAAAGCCCCAGTTAGGCCTAAAGGAGTGCGCCTTAAGTGGAGGATCTACATCATCCCCCAGCTCTACAACAGGGACGTGGGGTCTAAGGAAGGTGTGAGCATCAGGTTTTCCCCTGGGATCCCTGTTCAGCTTGGCCCTCTTCTGGCGGCCAGATTCCCCCTCCTTAGGCCTATTGATATTGTTAATGGCCTCACAAGCTGAAAGAAAGAGAAGAAAAGTATTAAAATTCTGGAAATAATAGAGTTGCAATAAAAGAAGGAGTAAAATAGATGCACAGGTAGAGTTACCCTTATCACTGGCATGAGAAAGTCCAACTTTCTTCAACGAGAACTCCTCTAAAAGAGTCCAAGTATATGTTTTTCCGTCATCTGAAATGAGGGCTTGATAGGCCAACTCCTCCTCATCAGTTAACCTGATGCTACCAGGACTCCCATCTGACACTTTATAAAAGGGCCTACGGAAGAGTGTAGCCCAATCACCCCCAGCCAAGGTCAGCCTAACAAACTCATCCCTCCATTTAGGGTTGTTCTCGACTATAGACTTACTATAAAAAATATAGGGAATTTTGGGCCGTTGACGAATTAAAACCCAGCCCGGTTGACCCATGGAACTGTTATAAAATTGAAAAACTTTCCTAAAGACAGCTACGGAAAGAGGAAAATTGTTTCTAAGACACAAAACCATAAAACATATAATATTCCTCAGAGAGGAAACTTGAGAGAAAAGTTGAGAGATGAGAAGTGAAGTGAGGATTCTCGCTTCTCACTTCTCTTTTATAGGCGAAAAGCTCGGAATACGAGGCATTTTTAAGCCCATACAGCCAAGCCCAATTTGAGGAAAGCCCATCATAGGGGAGTTTCAGGGGTATTCTAGAAGCAGGAATGGAAACGGAAGAGTCAAAAATCGACCAGAATTTTGAAGAAATAGTTTGATCAGTCCTGATCGACAAAGGGAAGAACCCTGATCGATATTTCATTCGATCTAAAGGGTAAAAGCCACTTAGTTCGGTCAGAGTCCTGATCGATAAAGGGAAGAACCCTGATCGATATTTCATTCGATCTAAAGGGTAAAAAGTCACTTAGTTCGATCAGAGTCCTGATCGACAAAAGAATAAACCCTGATCGAAGATTCCATCGATTAGAGTGGTATTTTTTGAGCTAGTTCGATCAGGATCCTGATCGAAATCGATCAGAAATCTTGATCGATTTTGCGTAAATCCTGATCGACGATTCCATCGATTAGAGTGGTGTTTTGTGAGCTAGTTCGATCAGGATCCTGATCGAAATCGATCAGGAATCCTGATCGAAATCGATCAGGAATCCTGATCGATTTTGCAAAAATCCTGATCGAAGATTTAATCGACCAGAGTGACAATATCACAGTAAGTTCGATCAGGATCCTGGTCGATTTTGACCAGGATTCTTGATCGATTTTGTATGTCCCCTGATCGATTTTAAGCCAGAATTAAGGGAAAAATCCATAAAAATAAGGAAAAATCCAGAAAAATAAGGAAAAATCCCGGAATAAAGGGAAAAATCCAGAAAAATAAAGAAAAATCCCAGAATTCAGGGAAAATTCCGGGAAATTAAGATAATTCCTAAATAATAGGGATGAAAGTAAATCGTTGTAATTGTGTAGGTTATTCCACACTTTACGCAAAATCGATACCCTGTAAGGGAACAAGTAAACTAAACTTCTGCGAAACCGAGCCCCTGTTTCTCAAAAGTTGGGGGGCAAATGATAGGGAGTATATAAATCCTGGTTACGTTATATTGCATTAATTACACGTGAATTGGGCTATAAGGCCCAATAAGAAGATGTATGACATTCATACCAAAAAGGTTAACACATTGATCAGGCCTGATGGACCAGATTAGGCCTGATGGACCAGATCAGGCCTGATGGAACAAAGAAGGCCCAAAACCCTGAATACTAATTAATTTCATAATTAATTAATAAGGGAGAAAAACAGCTATTAAGATGAGTCCTGGTGGGGATATAAATGCTTGTAGATTGGCCTACAAGGAACCTCATGGGATAAGGAATCAGTTTCCTACTTCCTATGACTCCAAAGTCCATTCTAATTCCAAGACTTGTCCACCAAGTCTCCTAACCCAAGTCCAATTCAAGGACTCCCAACATCTATATAAGGGTTCTCACCCCACCAATCAGAACTATGTTTTTGACTTGATCCTTGGCAACCAGCAAGGTACGTAGGCATCTTGTTAAGGCAGATCAAGTCACGAAACACAAGAGCAGTCAAATCGAGCCTCGAAGCTCACGTTCCCTAGTAATAAATACATCAATTATTATACTTTAGTTTTGGATCATAACATTATACTTTAGTTTTTGATCCATAACACTAATTATGTTTCAAAAATATTTATGCTCAAACCTCATCCGTAGGAACGACAGTGTGATGTGTTTATTTTAGTTTTTACTGAAAGATTCCCAAGACTTGTATACTGTTCTGAGGTCTCGATACTGTAATTGAAGACTATAGTAAATAAGCACGGTTATCATCGTCACAATTACATTTTTAGTTTTAATACTTGGGTTTGTTATGTGGAACCAATAAATTGAAGAAAATTTAATGGATGAGAGGGATAACCATATAATATGAATGGTTTATGAATGATGATAAGAGTTACAAACACAATAGAATAGATGAGAATCGTATGACTTGGCAGAAGAACAAGTACCTTGTAGACTTGGATGTGGTTGAAGCATGATTGCAGGATATCAGTGCATCTGCCTTACTTTCTGTATTAGGTAGAGTGTTGCGTAGAAATGGTGAGAGAAGTGGATCAGGCGCATTATCATGCATATCACTCCTACAGTTGGTTGATTGTGGACCACGATATGAGTGTAGTTCTCGCATATCTTTGTCAGGCTCCTTGGAATTATTACTTCATGAACTCTCGATTTCTGTGGCTTTCTCCTCCGCTTCTATCAAAAATTCAACATGTCAACTACATTTAGTATAATGTTATTGTTAGGGTGAAAACACGTGCTAATATTCACGCAAGTATACGCATTCGCAAGTAATATAGAATACTTTCTAGTTCGTTCCCACAGAGACTCAGACTAATTATGTTCAATTAAACTCACTCACCAACGTATGTTACTTCTCAATGTTAAGAAAAAAACACTTAGAATTATATTAACTAATTGTTAACTATAATTAACTACTAAAATTAACCACTTAATTAATACATTGAATTAACAATATTAAAACACTCATGAGATCACAACTTCATTACTACTTCTTTCAATAGTCATTGTTATTACCCTTAGCATGCAATAGTGATGATATTAATCGAATAACACGAAACTGATAAAAGCCAACTTTCATTGTACTAATACCATTCTACCAAACATCCATAATTAAGATAGAAGTTGAATAGGCATCAATTATGTTGAGTCCCTATATGTCTACAGAAATTGACAACATAATGAATTAAGCACAAGTTATTCCTTTTGATTATACAGGGCGAATAAAACGGTTAGAGTGACCCACTAATCATGCAACATCATACATGAACCTATGCTAGCATGGCAAGTTCTAAATCTCGAGATCGACCGTCGCTTCACAAGAGATTAACACCCTATGTTATATATTCACGACGCACATAAGACGAATACGCACAACCAATACTAGATATCATACAATCATCACACACTAAGGTATTAAACAACTAACTAAAGAATTTCATAGGAAATCCGTTACGACCCCATGATCACGATTAGCCCATGATAGCACTTATCGTCATCATGGGTTCATATGAAAACATGATAAATAAACACAAGAGAATAATAACTAAACTAATTATATTAAACCAGAGTACGTCACAAGAGTAAATAGGTTCAAAGCAAAGAAAACTAGCATCCAATGTTACAACGAAATAAAGAATCACAAGAAAATATGCTTTCGCTTCGTTGCGGTATGCTAAAACGGTATTCTTCCTTATCTCCTTCGCTCCTCGATTAATACCACGATTCAACACACGTGAAACGTCTCTGAATCTATTTATATAGAAGTCCCATAAAACTCAGATTACTCAGAAGTTGGAAGCCAAACAGAAGTAGAAGTCTAAAATAAATATTTTAATTTCCCGACCCTGCGCGGCCGCTCAGCATAGCTGAGCGGGCACTTAGACCCCTACTGGAAAATATCTGATTTTACTCCGCTTCTTCGCTGTAATCTGCTCTTCTCATTCCTCTCGCAATGCTAGACACATGCCAAGGCTTATTATTGATGATTACTCCCCCGAAATACAACTATTACCCTGAAACGCACAAACACTAGAAAAATGCATCAAATACATAAAATACTTGATTTCAAGACACCAATTTAAGCTATTTTAAGACGTTCTAAGTGGTATAAAATGCCACTTATGACACCCCCAAACTTAAATCGATGCTTGTCCTCAAGCGTCACAGACTCAAAAATAAATAAAAATATGCATGAATGCAATCTATATGAAATGCATTGATCCCCCTTACTACGAACAAACCAACCAACTTACAACATCTTAACTAATGCAATTAGGCGACTAAAGATCAATCAAATCATGCCAACTAACATATAGCCAAAAACGTGGTGTGTGTAGATGCTTAACGGATATGCTTCGGAACTAAATCAATTATTATGACTGAACTGTCATCAAGGCAATCACATGATTATACAAAAAATAAAAATTCTAGGCACAAAGTGACTTATAACACTACAAGAATTCTGGAGCTTATCATAGAATCATGCTTTTTATTCCTAACAGTAATGCTTATTTGACCGTGCAATGAGTGAGGTCCACAAAAGACTTATATGATGGTATCCATGTAGCGAGCGTTAGGCTAGCGGATCCCAGACTCTAAAAGCCTTAGGTCACTAGGCACAAAGTCCCCTAAGAACTTAATAACTCGAATACCAAAGAGCCCACTCATGATCAATTATGCATAAACACATACTTTTTTTCTCTTTTTTTTTATAAAATTTCCGAGCAAGTGCGTTTCGCTCCATCTTGCTCAACCCTAGACTACTCGCATAAACATACGAGTCGGCTACTAGCCAATTGACGCCTAGCCACAATTAGCAACAAATTTCATTTTTTTACTCCATTTTTTTTTCTTTTTCATGCCTTTATCACTAAGAACCTATTATAAAATTCTAAGCATAATAAATAGATTAACCTCAAAAACAATCAAATCATAACAACAATCTAGTCCTTAAGCATTTTCTAAGACTTAGTGAAAATACAAGTGCTTCTAGAATGCATATCAGCCTACATGACTCAACATCACTTTAATGCTATCACTACACTCGCATCAACATCACAAATCAGTCGGTAAATCATCGCAAAAGGGATCATGGTATATGCATGAGCTACATGATATAATAAATAAATAAAGCTATAAAAAAAACTACATGGTAAAAATTATGCAACTATATGAACTAACTATCATGAATATGCAGCTATATGACACACACACAAAATATTCCTTAACTACCACCCCCAAACTAAAAATCTTCACTGTCCCCAGTGAAGGTAGTAGAAAGGAACACAGGGTATACCTACTCGGAGTCATGATCATCATCACCCTCAGTGAGTGGTGTATCAGGAGGCGGATATACAGAATCCTCACCAAAAACTGACCACTGGATATCAGCTCCAAGGCCTCGAAAAGCAGTCCTTAGTGCAAGGGTGAGCTCCTGAGCAAACCTGCTCTGCGTCTCATACATAGGATCCATCCTCCATGACAGCCTCCTATATTGGGCATCAGCCATCCCAGCACCCTCCTGAGCTCTCGAAGAACCAGCCTCATCACGCCTAGGCCTAGCCATAGTAGCACCTCGTGCTGGACGCCCTCCTGGAAGATGATAACCCAGCCCATGCTCCTCGGGCTCACCACCGGTCCACTCCTGCATCGCATTCAGAGTCCCGGAATCAATAGGAGCGGCCGGCAACTGCAATTGCTCATGAGACGGCCAGTTCACTCCCACCGCTCGGCAAAGCTTAGTAACAGTGGATGCATACGGGATGTTCATGTGCTTAGCTCCCCCCAAAACTTCAGAATTCCTTGGTAGATGAACTCACCAAGGTCCACATTGTTGGATTTTTAACGCAGCGGGGTCATGACAAAACACTTTTACACATACAAAATCCAAATAAAAGCATATAAATCGTGAATAAAAATTCGAGGGATCGAATCTAACCTTTAAAAATAATTCGGAGACAACGATCAGAGATCCTTAGCAGTTGCTCCTCAAGTGTGAAGCACTCCACCGATATCCACCAAGAAAACGATGTTAAGGAGGAGGAAGGAGGTGGAGAGAATTGGGTTTTCCAAACTTTTTGGGTTTCCGGGTTCGATGGGGTTAGAATAAAATAGGGTCTATAATAGTGTATTTATAGGGAAAATTTTCAGCTGAAATTTTCCCATAAATAATATTATTATTATCCCATTTATTATTCTCATTAATAATTAAAATACCTTTTAATTATTAATCCTTTTTCTAAACACTTTAGAAATAATTCTCTCTCTTGATTTAATTTCCAAAAATTAAATCCTTAATTAATAATATTAAGAACTTTTCTTAATTAATTTATAATCAATTAAATCTTATTTAATCAATTATTAAATTTGCCAATTAATTATTTATTTCACAAATAAATAATTATTTAGCCATTATTAATTAATTCCTCCACCATTAAATCATTCTCTTTTTATGGTGTGACCCTGTAGGTTCAATATTAAGCCGGTAGTAGAAATAAATAATAATAAAACTATTTTATCATTATTTATATAAATTCTCTAATTTATTAAATATGATTAATTAATTAATCACATGTATTCTACATCGTGAGGGATACTTCTCAGCATATCGCGACTATCTGGATAATATGAATTCACTGCTTAGAATATCAAGAACCTATTCAGTGAATAGTTACCGTACAATAAACTCCTTCTACCCTACAATGTCCCGATTAAATACAAGGCATGGATCTCGTGTCAAGCCTATCTAATTCAATCACTTGCTTACCATTTACTATGCATAGTTCTATGCAAATTAGAAACTCCTTTCTAATTTCATTCACTCTGGCCAGAGATTCCTGAACTAGCATAAGTGGATCAGCCTTGAACATTCGCTTCCTTCACTGGAAGGGGTAGATCCTTTATTGATCATACACTATCTTCGTGTACAAATTCCTATACCCAGAAGAGCCCTAATAATTGTCCCTGGAGACTAAGAACTAAACCAAAGCATAGTTCAGTGTACACAAGATGACTATGATGACCTCAAGTCTAAGGATACTTGTACAACTATCACTATGTGAACAACTGCTGACACGTGAGTGAACTCCATCAGTTGTTCAGCTGTGCGAGTCATGTTCAGTGAACTTATTCTATAATAAGCACCTACATACTAGCTATAGTGTCACCCCACAAATGTCTATGAGAACAGACATCCTTCATAATGAAGCAAGCATAGTATGTACCGATCTTTGCGGATCATTAATTACCAGTTAGTAATCCTATGACCAGGAACTATTTAAGTTTAGAGTTATCATCTTTTTAGGTCTCACTATTATGATCTCATCATAATCCATAAAAAGCTTTACTCTAAACTATGGTATATCTTATTTAAACACTTAAATAGATAAAGCCCGTAATAAAAACAAAACAAGTCTTTTATTAATATCAATAAAATCAAAACAGATTACATAAAAGTTATTCCTAAATCCTTATACATGATTGGACTTAGGACATATTCCTTTCAATCTCCCACTTGTACTAAAGCCAATCACTCTGGTATCTAATACCCATCTTGTCTTTATGACGATCAAAGTGACTTTCATAAAGTAGCTTTGTGAGTGGGTCTGCTATGTTGTTATGTATGTCAACTCTAATTCAATACAATACAAGAAATGTTACCACGCTCCCACTAACCCTTTTGTAGACCCATGGTTCATCTTTGTTTTTTTTGATAAAATCAAACTCTTTGATTGTCTCATCAAAACGAATGTTCCATCTTTCGAGAAGCCTGCTTTAAACCACATTTGGTTCGCAGCAGCTTACACACTAGGTTTTCATTTCCCTTGGAAAGAAAACCATCTGGCCATCTGCCAGATTTCATAGTCGTAGTAAGCAACAATCGCAAGCAAAATCCGAACTGATTTTAACAGGGCTACAGGTAAAAGGTTTCATTAAAGTCAATCCATTGCCTTTGTTTGAATCCTTTTACCACAAGCCTGGCCTTATAGGTCTCCACCTGGCCATCTGCTATAATCTATCTTTTGTATACCGTATACATAGATTCCATTCTGGATTTCATGGCACTATGCAATTTCTCTGAGTCAACACTACTCATAGCCTCATTATAGGTCACAGGGTCGTCATCATTAATGATCGACAACTCATTGTCATTCTCAATGACAAGGCTATAATACCTCTCAAGTTGGCGAGACACTCTCCCTGATCTATGAATGGGCTGTTCCACAAAAGGTTGTTCAGTCAGAACAGGTGTTTCCACTTGATCCGTAGTAGTTTGTGCTTCTTGAACTTCATCAAGTTCAATTTTGCTCCCACTGTTTCCTTCAAGGATAAACTTCTTTTCCAAGAAGGTAGCATGTCTGGAGACAAACACCCGATGATCGGTGCAAAAGTAATACCCTAAAGTCTCTTTAGGATATCCCACAAAACTACATTTTCCGGATCGATATTCCAGCTAATCTGGGTCAACTTACTTGACATAAGCTGAACATCCCCAAATCTTAATGTGTTTAAGACTCGGTTTCCTTTCTTTCCATATCTCATACGAAGTTTGAGGAACAGATTTTGGAAGGCACCTTATTCAGTAAATATGCTGAGGTTTCCAATGCATAACCCCATAGGAATACTGGAAGATTTGCATAGCTCATCATGGACCGAACTATGTCTAACAAAGTTCGATTTCTCCTTTCAGATACCAATCTGGAGGAGTCCACTGGGAGACTATACCATTTACTTTGAGATAATCCAGAAACTCTCCATTCAAGTATTCACCATCTCGATCTAATCGAAGAATTATAATACTATGTTTGGTTGTTTCTCCACTTCATACTTATACTCTTTGAACTTTTCAAAGGCTTCAGACTTGTGTTTCATCAAACACATATCCGAATCTAGATCTATCATCTATGAAAGTAATGAAGTATGAAAATCCACCCATGGCTTGCGTAGACATTGGTCCACATACATCTGTGTGTACCATTCCTAGCAAATTTGCAGTCCTCTCTCCATGTTTACTAAATGGAGACTGCAATGCCACTATAAAGTGAGATTTTCATCATCCCTTTTCTTTTATTAGTTTGTTCAATCTGAAATAAATTATGTCACATACATACAGATCATTATTTAAAGCACCACGTCCATAAAGAATATTATCTCTAAGAATAGAACATTCATTATTCTCAATAATAAATGAAAATCCAGCCAAGTCTAACATGGGAATAATATTCCTCACAATCGAGGGAACAAAATAACAATT
The DNA here is from genome assembly GCF_009905375.1 of Apium graveolens. NCBI lineage: Eukaryota > Viridiplantae > Streptophyta > Magnoliopsida > Apiales > Apiaceae > Apium > Apium graveolens. Next base: position 39,924,671 of record NC_133656.1, on the reverse strand, counting down.
ATTTAAAACAATAGTCTTGCCCGTAGGCCTATGTAAATGAAATGATTCTACATCTACAGCAACAACTCTTGCTCCATTTCCATAAGTAGAATCACCTCCTCTTCCTCAAGAGTCCTACTTCTCCTTGGTCCCTGCAACAAATTGCAGATGTCAGAACCATAGGCGGTATCTAATAACCAATTAGAAATTTGGCTTAATGACATATTCACTTCTATCATGAACATACCTGAATCATAAGCGGTAGTCTCACTACCCTTCTTCTTCAATTCTGCAAGGTAAACCTTGCAGTTCCTCTTTCAGTGCCCCACCTTGTTACAGTGAAAGCAAACAACTTTGCTCTTGGGGTCTTCAGCTTTTGGTGGAACCGGCGTTTTCTCACCTACTTTCTTCTTCTTGGAAGAGTTCCTCTTCCTTTTCTTAGGATTGGAACCTTCACCAATTAGAAGAACAGAACTCTTCTTAGGGGGAAAATTCGATTCCGCAGTCTTCAACATGTTGTGGAGTTCAGGCAGGCTGACATCCAACTTATTCATGTGAAAGTTCACAACAAACTGTGAGAACGAACTCGGAAGCGATTGCAAGACCAAGTCTTGGCTCAGCTCCCCATCCATGGCAAAACAAAGTTGTCCAAGACGTTCAATCAAATTGATCATCTTAAGTACATGGTCATTCACAGATGATCCCTCAGACATCCTACAACCGAATAACTCCTTCGATATCTCATATCGAGCTGTCCTCCCCGTCACATCATACAACTCTTGTAGATGCATGAGGATAGTGTGAGCATCCATATGCTCATGTTGCTTCTGTAGCTCAATGTTCATGGAAGCTAGCATGATGCATTGAGCAACATTTGCATCATCTATCCACTTACGATACACAACATGTTCATCATTATGTGCATCACTAGCAGGTTCAGTAGGCTTAGGTGAGTCAATCACGTATTCCAGCTTCTCAATCCTGAGAACAATTCTCAAGTTTCGAAGCCAGTCAGCATAATTAGGACCAGTCAATTTGTGAGCATCTAGTATGCTCCTGAGTGATAGTGCAGAAGACATAACGTATAAAGTAAATCTGTAAATGATAAACATATAACAACACTTAGCAAATATTTGATTTCATTTCAAAACACTATATGAATCGGGTCTTTATTCATAAGTGGCTCCCACTAGTTTTTCTAATTTATTCAACCCCCTACGTGAAAAATTAAGCATTCATAATGCTAGTGGGAATACACACCCCCGGCTGTAGCACGAACCGCCATGCAATGTTCAATAGGCAGACAACTCTTGTCAATTACATCTCATGTTATTCCCTAATCAAACTTTAGCCTCTTGAATAATTAAGTCTCGGCTGTAGCACGACAAACTCAATATTCTAATTCAAGTCTAACCCAACATTCCGTACAGTTGAATCAGTCCCCAAAGGCCCACGGCTGTAGCACGTACCGACCTTTAGATTCTTATTCAATGTACACATCTCTATGTAATAGACAAGTATTTCTTATTTCGAAATTAAAGCCCTCGGCTGTAGCACGAACCGACAATGATTCAAAAATAAGAACTACTTTTCTATCATGTTGGAAGGCTATGACCGACACAAGCCCGTTGTGTCATTGGCCAATTACTACTTGATATTATTTAATTTTAGAGGGATTATATTATGTTACAATCATAATCATATTATAAAGAAATTCTTCCTTTTAAATTAAATATTTCAAATCAATAATCAATAATCAGATGATTCCCAGATCGGGTGGAGCATTGTTAAGAGGCGTCACTTAATAACCCTTTCTTACAGATAGAAATCTGTTGTTGACAGAATCATCCTTTCTCTCATATCGAAAATTCATATTCAATTACGTGTTTCATAAACACAAGAATCTCATGATTGTATTCATAATATTATTATTAAGGTTATGAAACAATTTCACTATACTAGGTTGTCTAACAACGCCTTATGTTTATTTAAGTTCACCTAAATCTATCATCGCATGATAAACTAAGCATATATCACATATATAAACATGAATAAACATCAAGGTAGGCATGTTACATCATCTAACATATTGGTCTAAGCATTATACATCTCTATGTATCACATGAAGCATTTAAAAGCAGTTAAAACAGTTAAAAACAGCTTTAAAACACTTCATGGAAATATAAACAGTTCAAAACTTTTATATAAACTAAAATGGATCACTCCATTAGATCCGTCTCGGAAAAACGAATCCAACGGTATATTGCACGCCTAAAACGGAGTTACGAAACTCCCATAAAATCAATTTTAAAATCAACAGAAGGGATGTAACGCATTACAGGAACGCGTTACAGGACCTGTAACGCATTCCGGTGATGCGTTACACCCCTTTTCAGCCATTAAAGGGTGTAACGCATTCCGTGAATGCGCCAAAGGTGTGTAACGCATTCCCGGAATGCGTTTCACCCATTTTTTTTTTGTTTTTTCAGCAGCCGACAGCTTTCTTCCTCGGTTTGCGCGCCTGACAGTCACCACAGTACAGCCGCCTCACATGTCTGTTCTCTGTCTGCCTCCTTTTCCGTGCAGCAACAAACAACACGGCATATACAGACATATATATATATACTATGTATACATATATTTATACTTATTTAATTACAAATTTAATTGCAAGAACTTCAAAAATTCATAATAAAAAATCTATACATCCTAAAATTATGAAAAAAATACCCAGACGATCTACAACACTTGTAGAACCCAGATAAACATTCAAAATTATTCTGAGAAACGATTTCTCATCAGACAAAATTAATCCATGATATAACTTGTAAAAATCATAATTAATTGATACAAGCACATAAAATTCTGAAATTTTTACCACAGATCTATATGCATACAACCTATGCTCTGATACCAATGTTGGATTTTTAACGCAGCGGGGTCATGGAAAAACACTTTTACACATACAAAATCCAAATAAAAGCATATAAATCGTGAATAAAAATTCGAGGGATCGAATCTAACCTTTAAAAATAATTCGGAGACAATGATCAGAGATCCTTAGCAGTTGCTCCTCAAGTATGAAGCACTCCACCAGTATCCACCAAGAAAACGATGTTAAGGAGGAGGAAGGAGGTGGAGAGAATTGGGTTTTCCAAACTTTTTGGGTTTCCGGGTTCGATGGGGTTAGAATAAAATAGGGTCTATAATAGTGTATTTATAGGCAAAATTTTCAGCTGAAATTTTCCCATAAATAATATTATTATTATCCCATTTATTATTCTCATTAATAATTAAAACACCTTTTAATTATTAATCCTTTTTCTAAACACTTTAGAAATAATTCTCTCTCTTGATTTAATTTCCAAAAATTAAATCCTTAATTAATAATATTAAGAACTTTTCTTAATTAATTTATAATCAATTAAATCTCATTTAATCAATTATTAAATTTGCCAATTAATTATTTATTTCACAAATAAATAATTATTTAGCCATTATTAATTAATTCCTCCACCATTAAATCATTCTCTTTTTATTGTCTGACCCTGTAGGTTCAATATTAAGCCGGTAGTAGAAATAAATAATAATAAAAATATTTTATCATTATTTATATAAATTCTCTAATTTATTAAATATGATTAATTAATTAATCACATTTATTCTACATCGTGAGGGATACTTCTCAGCATATCGCGACTATCCGGATAATATGACTTCACTGCTTAGAATATCAAGAACCTATTCAGTGAATAGTTACCGTACAATAAACTCCTTCTACCCTATAATGTCCCGATTAAATACAAGGCATGGATCTCGTGTCAAGCCTATCTAATTCAATCACTTGCTTACCATTTACTATGCGTAGTTCTATGCAAATTAAAAACTCCTTTCTAATTTCATTCACTCTGGCCAGAGATTCCTGAACTAGCATAAGTGGATCAGCCTTGAACATTCGCTTCCTTCACTGGAAGGGGTAGATCCTTTATTGATCATACACTATCTTCGTGTACAAATTCCTATACCCAGAAGAGCCCTAATAATTGTCCCTGGAGACTAAGAACTAAACCAAAGCATAGTTCAGTGTACACAAGATGACTATGATGACCTCAAGTCTAAGGATACTTGTACAACTATCACTATGTGAACAACTGCTGACATGTGAGTGAACTCCATCAGTTGTTCAGCTGTGCGGGTCATGTTCAGTGAACTTATTCTATAATAAGCACCTACATACTAGCTATAGTGTCACCACACAAATGTCTATGAGAACAGACATCCTTCATAATGAAGCAAGCATAGTATGTACCGATCTTTGCGGATCATTAATTACCAGTTAGTAATCCTATGACCAGGAACTATTTAAGTTTAGAGTTATCATCTTTTTAGGTCTCACTATTATGATCTCATCATAATCCATAAAAAGCTTTACTCTAAACTATGGTATATCTTATTTAAACAGTTAAATAGATAAAGCCCGTAATAAAAACAAAACAAGTCTTTTATTAATATCAATGAAATCAAAACAGATTACATAAAAGTTATTCCTAAATCCTTATACATGATTGGACTTAGGATATATTCCTTTCACACATAGTATTCCTCGTTCAAAATTCCCCACAACAACTGTGCTCTCTCAACTGTGTCCTCGTGTGCATGCGAAGAAGGCAGAATATTAGCACAAATAAACGCATTCCATGCACGGGCATACCTATTCATCGCGATCGCCGGAAAGTGATGATACTCATTAGTTCCAGTCTTGAAGGTCCAAACTGTGCCCGGCCTACAGAGAGTAGCACAAATCAAATCCAAGTCAAAATCCTCAGCAGTTTTCTCATTCCAGTTCTCCTCCGTGGGCTTCCTCTCTCGCTGCCCAATCACGCGGCGAATCGCCACTGGGTGATAATCAACCGTCATCCCCCGAACCACAGAAACCCATTCTTCTCGGCCTTCGTGTTCGCATAGAACTCACGAACCACGCTCATCGGCACTGCTTCAAATGACTCACAAAAAGCTATCCACCCCTTCTCAGCAATCATCGGTAACAACTCACCATCCCTCCCCGATGGTAAAAATCCCCTCTCCTTCAGAATCGGCTTCCCCAAAAGCCTAGTGTACTCCTCCTCTGCAGCCCTGTCATTCAACCGGGGCCTCGCAGCAGTACCCCTCGAAGAATCAGCCGTAGGCACAGTGCTGCTGCTATCTATAGTCCTTGCTCTCTTGGGTGCCATTGAATCTGAATAAAAGTGCTTGAGAATTGTGTTTTTGTGTTTGGAGAGAGTTTGAGTGTAGACGTTGTGTGGGAGATATGTGGGATAAGTGTATGTATATATAGGGAATGGATTAGGGTAGAATTTGATTAGGAGTGGGTTTATGGGTAAAAATCATGGGATAATGGGGAATAGGTCGAGGGTTTTATGGGCTAAAATTTGTGTTTTATTTTTCTGATTTTTTTTTATTTTTATTGACTTTAAAAAAATTTATGTCAGCCGACCCCTGAGCGGTCGCTCAGCAGAGCTGAGCGGGCGCTCAGGGGGTCATTGGAAAAAAAAATTTCATCCCGGTTTTTCTGATTTTTTTGAAGTTTTGGATAGGTTATTAACTTCTAAGGGTTCCTATAACAACAAATCATGGGTTGCCTCCCACGCAGCGCTTCTTTTTCGTTATTAGCTTGACGTTGCGTACCTTCCTCAAGTTGACAATAAAATGGCACTAACAACTTCTCGGTTTGTCGTGTCCCCATAGTAGTGCTTCAAACGCTGACCATTAACCTTGAATGCTTGGTCCGAATCATTCTCAAAAGTCTCCACCGCTCCGTGTGGAAATACAGTTTTGACCATAAAAGGTCCAGACCACCTTGATTTCAACTTCTCAAGAAAAAGTCGGAGACGAGAGTTGAATAAAAGAACTTCTTGCCCCAGCAGGAATAACTTAGGATGTAGCTTCTTATCGTGCCACCTCTTCACCTTTTCCTTGTACATTTTGTTGTTCTCATAAGCTTGAAGTCGAAATTCATCAAGTTCATTAAGCTGAAGCATTCGCTTCTTTCCAGCTGCATCTAGATCCAGGTTCAACTTTTTCAACGCCCAATAGGCCTTATGCTCAAGCTCCGTAGGTAAATGACATCCCTTACCATACACCAGTTGAAACGGGGACATACCAAGTGGAGTTTTATATGCTGTTCTGTAAGCCCAAACAGCTTCATCGAGCTTTAAAGATCAATCCTTCCTTGACAGACAAACAACCTTCTCTAGAATGCGCTTGATCTCTCTGTTAGACACTTCCGCTTGACCATTTGTTTGCGGATGATAGGCAGTAGCAACTCGATGATTCACATTATAACGCTGCATCATAGAAGTGAACTTATGGTTGCAGAAATGCGACCCTTCATCACTTATGATTACCCGAGGCGTTCCAAACCTTGTGAAAATCTGCTTATGAAGAAAATTCAACACTGCCTTTGCATCATTTGTCGGTAGAGCTTTGACTTTTACCCATTTTGAGACATAATCGACTGCCAGTAAGATGTACTGATTGTTGCAGGACGAGACAAAAGGCCCCATGAAATCGATTCCCCAAACATCAAAGACCTCGACTTCAAGCATCACATTTAACGGCATCTCATCCTTTCTTGTCAAATTTCCCACTCGTTGGCAATGATCACACCTTAAAACAAATTGATGAGAATCCTTAAACAAAGTAGGCCAGAAAAAACCTGCTTGCAGAATACGAGCTGCCGTCTTCTCACCACCATAGTGTCCACCATAAAATATGGAGTGGCAGTCTCGTAATATCCCCTCCGTCTCACCGAACGGGATACATCTCCTGATGATCTGGTCAGCTCCCTGTCTAAACAAGTATGGTTCATCCCACATATACCACTTCACCTCATGCAGAAACTTCTTCTTTTGAGCTGAGGTCAAATTAGGAGGCATTATATTGCTGACAAGATAGTTTACAATATCTGCAAACCATGGCTCTTCCTCCTGAACTGCGAACAACTGCTCATCCGGAAAAGACTCGTTGATCAAAGTCTTATCCTGTGAAGTAGACTCGGGATTCTCCAATCTAGAGAGATGGTCAGCTACTTGATTTTCAGTACCTTTCCGATCCTTGATCTCTAACTCAAATTCCTGTAGTAAAAGCACCCAACGAATGAGTCTCGGCTTCGAATCCTTCTTGGAAACCAAATAGCGAATGGCCGCATAATCAGTGAATACTGTCACTTTTGTCCCAAGCAGATAAGATCGAAATTTCTCGAAACCAAAGACTATAGCTAAGAGCTTCTCAAAAGGCTACCGCATAATCACTCGCATCACACATCATCTCAAAAGGCTCTGTCCAATCCGGTGCTGTAATAACTGGCGCAGTGATTAAACTCTTCTTAAGAGTCTCGAATGCCGTCAAATATTCATCATCAAATTTGAAAGATACATCTTTCTCAAGCAAGTTGCACAACGACTTAGATATCTTCGAAAAGTCCTTGATAAACCACCGATAAAAACCCGCATGACCAAGAAAACTACGGATTCCTTTCACAGAAATAGGTGGTGGAAGATTTTCAATGACTCCCACCTTGGCTTTATCCACCTCAAGACCCTTGCTAGAGACCTTATGCCCAAGAATTATGCCTTCACGCACCATAAAATGACATTTTTCCCAATTGAGCACCAAATTAGTTTCCACACACCTTTTGAGCACGGCACAAAGATTATTCAAACATTCATTATACGAATGTCCAAAGACGGAGAAGTCGTCCATGAACACCTCAACGTTATTTCCAATCATGTCAGAGAATATAGCCATCATACATCTCTGAAAAGTGGCCGGTGCGCCACATAACCCAAACGAAACTCTGCGAAAAGCAAACGTGCCAAATGGACAAGTGAAGGTAGTCTTTTCTTGATCCTCTGGTGCAATACAAATCTGATTATACCCGGAGTAACCATCCAGAAGACAATAATACTCATGACCAGCCAACCTGTCAAGCATCTGATCAATAAATGGAAGAGGGAAGTGATCCTTCCTCGTGGCCTTGTTCAACTTTTGGTAGTCCATGCATACTCTCCATCCTGTAACTGTTCGAGTGGGGATGAGCTCATTCTTCTCATTTGCTACCACAGTGATACCTCCTTTCTTAGGCACACATTGTACGGGGCTCACCTAAGAACTGTCAGAAATAGGATAAATGATGCCTGCATCCAGCCATTTCAGAATTTCTTTCTTCACCACCTCCTTCATGATAAGATTAAGTCTGCACTGTTGCTCAACAGTTGGCTTACTACCCTCTTCTAGCAGAATCTTATGCATGCAATATGAAGGGCTGATCCATTTGATGTCTGCTATGGTCCATCCAATAGCCGATTTGAATTCTCTCAAAATCCTTAAGAGCTTGTCCTCCTCACTACCTGAAAGGTCATATGCAATAATAACAGGTAAAGTAGATGCATCACCTAAAAAAGCATACCTCAAATGTTCAGGTAATGACTTAAGCTCCAAGGTAGGTGCTTCCTCAATTGATGGTTTGAGCTTTCCTTCAGCATTCTTGAGGTCAGAAGTACCAAGAGATTCAAACGGCATGTCCAGCTTTTGCCTCCAGGGAGAAGCATTAAGATATTGTAATTGCCCGTTGCCATCTTCATCATCACTGTCGAAATCCCCCACTAAGGCCTTTTTTAATGCATCAGACATTAGAATATGATCGAGTTCTGAAGTAACCGCAGAATCAATCACATCCACTTTTAAGCACTCCTCATCTTCTATAGGGAATTTCATTTCTTTGAATACATTGAAGGTCACATCCTGATCCTGCACCCGCATAGTAAGTTCACCTTTCTGCACATCTATCAAGGTACGACCAGTAGCCAAGAAAGGTCTTCCCAAGATTATGGGAATCTTCTTATCTTCCTCGAAATCCAGAATAACAAAGTCTGCAGGAAAGAAGAGCTTGTCCACCTTGACTAGCACATCCTCCACTATGCCCCTTGGGTAAGAATAGAACGATCAGCCAATTGTAGAGACATGTAGGTGGGTTTTGGATCAGGAAAATCCAACTTTTTAAAGATCGAAACGGCATCAGATTGATGCTTGCTCCGAAATCACAAAGGCACTTGTCAAACGATAACTTGCCAATGGTGCAAGGAATGGTGAAACTACCTGGATCTTTAAGCTTTGGAGGTAACTTTTGCTGCAGCACAGCACTGCATTCTTCTGTTAGATCAACTGTCTCAAGGTCATCCAGTTTCACCTTCCTTGAAAGAATACTCTTCATAAACTTCGCATAACTAGGCATTTGCTCTAGAGCCTCAGCAAAAGGTATATTGATGTGAAGTTTCTTGAACACCTCCAGAAACTTACCGAACTGCTTATCCAGCTTTTGTTGTTGCAATCTCTTAGGGAAAGGTGGTGGAGGATAGAGCTATTTCTCCCCTGTATTACCCTCAGGCAGAGTGTGTTCAACAGTAGTCTTCCTTGGTTCCGCCGCTTTCTCCTTTTGCTTAGCTTCTTCATCTCCAACTTCAGCTTCTCCTTATTTTACCCTTTCAGCATCAGCAACTTTCCCAGACCTTAAGGTAATAGCTTTGACTTGCTCTTTAGCTTCCTTCCTGCCTGGTACTTTCGTGTCACTGGGAAGTGTTCCAGGTTGACGATTGAGCACTGCATTAGCTATTTGACCGATTTGATTTTCCAAGGTCTTGATAGAAACTGCCTGCTCTTGCACAACAGTTTAAGTTCCTCAAAAACAGCACTAGTGGGTGCTGCTGCACTTCCTTGTTGAGGATATGATTGCCTTTGAGCATACTGCTGTGGTTGCTGGAATCCAGGTGGATTGAACTGTTTACTCACACCTTGCTGATATGGTGGCTGAATAGCATTCTGATTATTACCCCAGCTGAAATTTGGATGATTTCTGTTGTTAGGATGATAAGTAGCTGGCACAGGATGCTGTTGTCGCTGATAATTGTTCACATACTGAACAGATTCATTGACAAGAGAACACTGATCCGTAGCATGAGAACCTGCACAAAGCTCACAGACCATAGCTATTTGATTGACTCCATAGGTAGCTAGAGAATCGACCTTCATAGACAGCGCTTGGAGCTGCGCTGCAATAGCGGTGGCTGCATCGACTTCCAGAATACCTGCTACCTTCCCATGCATCATCCTTTGAGTTGGGTTTTGATGCTCATTTGCAGCCATAGTCTCAATAAGATTATAAGCCTCAGTATAGCTTTTGGCCCACAAGGCGCTTCCAGCTGCTCATCGAGCATGGGCCGAGATTGGGCCCCCAAACCATTATAGAAACCAGTGATCACCATCCAATCGGGCATTCTATGATGTGGACACTTTCTCAGCATTTCCTTGTAGTGTTCCCAAGCTTCGCACATAGATTCCGTAGGTTGCTGCGCGAACTGAGTAAGAGCACTCCTCATAACAGCAGTCTTTGCCATTGGATAAAACTTCACCAGAAACTTTTCGCAAGATCTTGCCAAGTAGTGATGGACCCAGCTAGTTCAGAATGTAACCAGTCCTTAGCTTTATCCCTCAGTGAGAATGGGAAAAGCCTCAGCTTGATAGCCTCATCAGTCACGCCATTATATTTGGAAGTACTGCAGATCTCGACAAAATTCCTTATGTGCATGTTGGGGTCTTCAGTCGCAGCTCCTCCAAAAGAAACAGAATTCTGCACCATCTGAATAGTGCCCGGCTTGATTTCAAAGGTGTTAGCTTGAATAGCCGGATGAAGAATGCTTGACTGAATGTCATCAATTTTAGGCCGAGAAAAGTCCATAAGAGCTGGATCGGCCGGAACAATACGATCACCCATGATTACTGGTTCTTTCTGCTCACTTCCTGAATCCGAATCTTCAAAATCTATATTCTCCGGAATATCAAGAACTTCGTCTATCTCCTCAGCTGTATCTAAAGTCCTCTTGTGAGTACGAGAACGAGTTTGCATAAACGCTCGCTAAAGTACCTGAAACATAACCAGAAACAATAAGTAACAAATACGTCTTAATCACTGAGTCCTAAAGACCACTGATGGTAAGTACATAAACTAAACAAATACGCCGAGTCCCCGGCAGCGGCGCCAAAAACTTGTTAGGGCAAAAACACGCGCTAATATTCACGCAAGTATACGCGTTCGCAAGTAATATAGAATACTTTCTAGTTCGTTCCCACAGAGACTCAGACTAATTATGTTCAATTAAACTCACTCACCAACGTATGTTACTTCTCAATGTTAAGACAAAAACATTTAGAATTATATTAACTAATTGTTAACTACAATTAACTACTAAAATTAACCACTTAATTAATACTTCGAATTAACAATATTAAAACACTCATGAGATCACAACTTCATTACTACTTCCTTCAATAGTCATTGTTATTACCCTTAGCATGCAATAGTGATGATATTAATCGAATAACACGAAACTGATAAAAGCCAACTTTCATTGTACTAATACCATTCTACCAAACATCCAGAATTAAGATAGAAGTTGAATAGGCATCAATTATGTTGAGTCCCTATATGTCTACAGAAATTGACAACATAATGAATTAAGGACAAGTTATTCCTTTTGATTATACAGGGCGAATAAAACGGTTAGAGTTACCCACTAATCATGCAACATCATACATGAACCTATGCTAGCATGGCAAGTTCTAAATCTCGAGATCGACTGTCGCTTCACAAGAGATTAACACCCTATCTTATATGTTCGCGACGCACATAAGACGAATACGCACAACCAATACTAGATATCATACAATCATCACACATTAAGGTATTAAACAACTAACTAAAGAATTTCATAGTAAATCCGTTACGACCCCATGATCACGATTAGCCCATGATAGCACTTATCGTCATCATCGGTTCATATGAAAACATGATAAATAAACACAAGAGAATAATAACTAAACTAATTATATTAAACCAGAGTACGTCACAAGAGTAAATAGGTTCAAAGCAAAGAAAACTAGCATCCAACGTTACAACGAAATAAAGAATCACAAGAAAATATGCTTCTTCTTCGTTGCGGTGGGCTAAAACGGTCTTCTTCCTTATCTCCTTCGCTCCTCGATTAATACCATGATTCAACACACGTGAAACGTCTCTGAATCTACTTATATAGAAGTCCCATAAAACTCAGATTACTCAGAAGTTGGAAGCCAAACAGAAGTAGAAGTCTAAAATAAATATTTTAATTTCCCAACCCTGCGCGGCCGCTCAGCATAGCTGAGCGGGTGCTCAGCTTCCTGCGCGGCCGCTCAGCATAGCTGAGCGGGCACTCAGACCCCTACTGGAAAATATCTGATTTTGCTCCGCTTCTTCGCTGTAATCTGCTCTTCTCATTCCTCTCGCAATGCTAGACACATGCCAAGGCTTATTATTGATGATTACTCCCCCGAAATGCAGCTATTACCCTGAAACGCACAAACACTAGAAAAACACATCAAATACATAAAATACTTGATTTCAAAACACCAATTTAAGCTATTTTAAGACGTTCTAAGTGGTATAAAATGCCACTTATCACACCCCCAAACTTAAATCGATGCTTGTCCTCAAGCGTCACAGACTAAAAAACAAATAAAAATATTCATGAATGCAATCTATATGAAATGCAGCGATCCCCCTTACTATGAACAAACCAACCAACTTACAACATCTTAACTAATGCAATTAGGCGACTAAAGATCAATCAAATCATGCCAACTAACATACAACCAAAAACGTGGTGTGTGCAGATGCTTAACAGATATGCTCCGGAACTAAATCAATTATTATGACTGAACTGTCATCAAGGCAATCACATGATTATACAAAGAATAAAAATTCTAGGCACAAAGTGACTTATAACACTACAAGAATTCTGGAGCTTATCATGGAATCAAGCTTTTTATTCCTAACAGTAATGCTTATTTGATCGTGCAATGAGTGAGGTCCACAAAAGACTTATACGATGATATCCATGTAGCGAGCGTTAGGTTAACGGATCCCAGACTCTAAAAGCCTTAGGTCACTAGGCACAAAGTCCCCTAAGAACTTAATAACTCGAATACCAAAGAGCCCACTCATGATCAATTATGCTTAAATATATACTTTTTTTTCTCTTTTTTTTATAAAATTTCTGAGCAAGTGCGTTTCACTCCATCTTGCTCAACCCTACACTACTCGCATAAACATACGAGCCGGTTATTAGCCAATTGACGCCTAGTCACAATTAGCAACAAATTCCATTTTTTTTACTCCATTTTTTTTTCTTTTTCATGCCTTTATCACTAAGAACCTATTATAAATTCTAAGCATAATAAATAGATTAACCTCGAAAACAATCAGATCATAACAACAATCTAGTCCTTAAGCATTTTCTAAGACTTAGTGAAAATACAAGTGCTTCTAGAATGCATATCAACCTACATGACTCAACATCACTTTAATGCTATCACTACACTCGCATCAACATCACAAATCAGTCGGTAAATCATCGCAAAAGGGATCATGGTATATGCATGAGCTACATGATATGATAAATAAATAAATCTATAAAAAAAACTACATGACAAAAATTATGCAACTATATGAACTAACTATCATGAATATGCAGCTATATGACACACACACAAACTATTCCTTAACTACCACCCCCAAACTTAAAATTTTCACTGTCCCCAGTTAAGGTAGTAGAAAGGAACACAAGGTATACCTACTCGGAGTCATGATCATCATCACCCTCAGTGAGTGGTGTATCAGGAGGCGGATATACAGAGTCCTCACCAAAAACTGGCCACTGGATATCAGCTCCAAGGCCTCGAAAAGCAGTCCCTAGTGCAAGGGTGAGCTCCTGAGCAAACCTGCTCTGCGTCTCATACATAGCATCCATCCTCCGTGACAGCCTCCTATATTGGGCATCAGCCATCCCAGCACCCTCCTGAGCTCTCGAAGAACCAGCCTCATCACGCCTAGGTCTAACCATAGTAGCACCTCATGCTGGACGCCCTCCTGGAAGACGATAACCCAGCCCATGCTCCTCGGGCTCACCACCGGTCCACTCCTGCATCGCATTCAGAGTCCCGGAATCAATAGGAGCGGCCGACAACTGCAACTGCTCATGAGACGGCCAGTTCACTCCCACCGCTCGGCAAAGCTTAGTAACAGTGGATGCATACGGGATGTTCATGTGCTTAGCTCCCCCCAAAAACTTCAGAATTCCTTGGTAGATGAACTCACCAAGGTCCACATAGTATTCCTCATTCAAAATTCCCCACAACAACTGTGCTCTCTCAACTATGACCTCGTGTGCATGGGAAGAAGGCAGAATATTAGCATAAATAAATGCATTCCATGCACGGGCATACCTGTTCATCGCGATCGCCGGAAAGTGACAATACTCATTAGTTCCAGTCTTGAAGGTCCAAACTGTGCCCAACCTACAGAGAGTAGCACAAATCAAATCCAAGTCAAAATCCTCAGCAGTTTTCTCATTCCAGTTCTCCTCCGTGGGCTTCCTCCCTCGCTGCCCAATCACACGGCGAATCGCCGCTGGGTGATAATCAACCGTCATCCCCCGAACCACAGAAACCCATTCTTCTTGGCCTTCGCGTTCGCATAGAACTCGCGAACCACGCTCATCGGCACTGCTTCAGGTGACTCACAAAAAGCTATCCACCCCTTCTCAACAATCATCGGTAACAACACACCATCCCTCCCCGATGGTAAAAATCCCCTCTCCTTCAAAATCGGCTTCCCCAAAAGCCTAGTGTACTCCTCCTCCGCAGCCCTGTCATTCAAGCGGGGCCTCGCAGCAGTACCCCTCGAAGAATCAGCCGTAGGCACAGTGCTACTGCTATCTATAGTCCTTGCTCTCTTGGGTGCCATTGAATCTGAATAAAAGTGCTTGAGAATTGTGTTTTTGTGTTTGGGAGAGAGTTTGAGTGTAGAAGTTGTGTGGGAGATATGTGGGATAGGTGTATGTATATATAGGGAATGAATTAGGGTATAATTTGATTAGGAGTGGGTTTATGGGTAAAAATCATGGGATAATGGGGAATATGTCGTGGGTTTCATGGGCTAAAATTTGTGTTTTATTTTTCTGATTTTTTTGTATTTTTATTGACTTTAAAAAAATTTCTGTCAGCCGACCCCTGAGCAGGCGCTCAGGGGGTCACTGGAAAAAAAAAATTCAGCCCGGTTTTTCTGATTTTTTTGTAGTTTTGGATAGGTTATTACCTTCTAAGGGTTCCTATAACAACAAATCATGGGTTGCCTCCCACGCAGCGCTTCTTTTTCGTCATTAGCTTGACGTTGCGTACCTTCCTCAAGTTGACAATAAAACGGCACTAACCACTTCTCGGTTTGCCGTGTCCCCATAGTAGTGCTTCAAATGCTGACCATTAACCTTGAATGCTTGGTCCGAATCATTCTCAAAAATCTCCACCGCTCCGTGTGGAAACACAATTTTCACAATAAAAGGTCCAGACCACCTTGATTTCAACTTTCCAAGAAAAAGTCGGAGACGAGAGTTGAATAAAAGAACTTGTTGCCCCGACACGAATAACTTAGGATGTAGCTTCCTATCGTGCCACCTCTTCACCTTTTCCTTGAACAATTTATTGTTCTCGTACGCTTGGAGTCGAAATTCATCAAGTTCATTAAGCTGAAGCATTCGCTTCTTTCCAGCTGCATCTAGATCCAGGTTCAACTTTTTCAACGCCCAATAGGCCTTATGCTCAAGCTCCGCAGGTAAATGACATCCCTTACCATACACCAGTTGAAACGGGGACATACCAAGTGGAGTTTTATATGCTGTTCTGTAAGCCCAAACAGCTTCATCGAGCTTTAAAGACCAATCCTTCCTTGACGGACAAACAACCTTCTCTAGAATGCGCTTGATCTCTCTGTTAGACACTTCCGCTTGACCATTTGTTTACGGATGATAGGCAGTAGCAACTCGATGATTCACATTATAACGCTGCATCATAGAAGTGAACTTACGGTTGCAGAAATGTGACCCTTCATCACTTATGATTACCCGAGGCGTTCCAAACCTTGTGAAAATCTGCTTATGAAGAAAATTCAACACTGCCTTTGCATCATTTGTCAGTAGAGCTTTGACTTCTACCCATTTTGAGACATAATCGACTGCCAGCAAGATGTACTGATTGTTGCAGGACAAGACAAAAGGCCCCATGAAATCGATTCCCCAAACATCAAAGACCTCGACTTCAAGCATCACATTTAACGGTATCTCATCTTTTCTTGTCAAATTTCCCACTCGTTGGCAACGATCACACCTTAAAACAAATTAATGAGCATCCTTAAACAAAGTAGGCCAGAAAAAACCTGCTTGCAGAATACGAGCTGCCGTCTTCTCACCACCATAGTGTCCACCATAAACTGTGGAGTGGCAGTCTCGTAATATCCCCTCCGTCTCACCGAACGAGATACATCTCCTGATGATCTGGTCAGCTCCCTGTCTAAACAATTATGGTTCATCCCACATATACCACTTCACCTCATGCAGAAACTTCTTCTTTTGAGCTGAGGTCAAATTAGGAGGCATTATATTGCTGACAAGATACTTTACAATATCTGCAAACCATGGCTCTTCCTCCTGAACTGCGAACAACTGCTCATCCGAAAAAGACTCGTTGATCAAAGTCTTATCCTGTGAAGTAGACTCGGGATTCTCCAATCTAGAGAGATGGTTAGCTACTTGATTCTCAGTACCTTTCCGATCCTTGATCTCTAACTCAAATTCCTGTAGTAAAAGCACCCAACGAATGAGTCTCGGCTTCGAATCCTTCTTGGAAACCATATAGCGAATGGCCGCATGATCAGTGAATACTGTCCATTTTGTCCCAAGCAGATAAGATCGAAATTTCTCAAAACCAAAGACTATAGCCAAGAGCTCCTTCTCAGTAGTGGTGTAGTTCATTTGGGCCCCATTTAAGGTCTTGCTAGCATAGTAGACCACATGAAAGAGAAGTTGGAAGCCAAACAGAAGTAGAAGTCTAAAATAAATATTTTAATTTCCCGACCCTGTGCGGCCGCTCAGCTGCTGAGCGGGCGCTCAGATCCCTTCTGTAAAATATCTGATTTTGCTCCGCTTCTTCGCTGTAATCTGCTCTTCTCATTCCTCTCGCAATGCTAGACACATGCCAAGGCTTATTATTGATGATTACTTCCCCGAAATGCAGCTATTACCCTGAAACGCACAAACACTAGAAAAACGCATCAAATACACAAAATACTTGATTTCAAGACACCAATTTAAGCTATTTTAAGACGTTCTAAGTGGTATAAAATGCCACTTATCAGTTATGAGGTGCAATATAAACCTTGAGTAAATTAGAGGGGTGTGGCTAACGTTTACACTCATTTTCAAAATATTAGCCGGATTTTCAAATTCACAAAATGGTGGCTGAATTTCATTTTTGTCTTCAAAAAACGCGCCTCCCGTCAAGACCGTTAAATTTACACCGTTAACTCAAATAAAAAATGTAAAAAACAGAGGTATAAAGGTAAAAATATATATGTGTTTAAGAAAAATAAATAATGAAAATAATATAATAGTTTCTGCCAGCTTGCCCCCGTCCCTGCCCCTGTCCATGTCCCCAATTTCAACCCATCCCCCAAATCCCTCACTCCAATCTCATTTAGAATCTCTCTCTTCCTCCTCCTAATTGTCGTCGCGCTCCTTCCCTCTCCATCTCTCGCCAAAGTCAAAACCCTAAAAATCGTCAACGATGCCCGATCCATGATCTTCTTCAAGAAATTCAAACATATTAAGTGCATACATGACTAAATCCTAAATAACAACAACAACAATAAATACAAACAATACATACACTGGATGTGATTGGAAATTTAGGGTTTTGTGATGAATTTGATAGTAAATTTTGAGGTTTATGGTGGATTTGATCGGAAATTTTGGAATTTATGATATAGATGTTAACTGGAAAATTTGGGGGTGTTGGTGGCAGCCACCAATGGCCGATGGCAACGGTAGTGGTGGTAGGTGAGGGAGACAGAGAAGGGGAGAGGGGAAGAGAAGGGGGTTTGATAATTATTGATCTGGGGAGGGTTTGGTGGTTTTAATTGATCGGAGACGGAGGAGATAGATGGATGATGTTGTGTTATGTTGTGTGTGTATTTTGTGTGTTGATCGGAAAATGAGTGGGATTGAGAGGTTTAGTAAGAGAGATTAGAGATAAGGGTGTTGAGTGGATTTGTGTGCGCGACAGGAATAGGGCGAAGCACGGCGGCGATGGTGTTCCCAAATATAAATAAAGAAGAAGCTGATGATAATGAAAAGCTAAAGTGAGGACCGACCGAAACAGAAGTGAAAAAAGGACAAAAAAGTGAAGAAAATGATAGATAATTAAATAGATAAAGAATATTTTTATTATAAATAAAAAATCCGAAAATACCCTTTGCTCTATTAGAGCCGATAGGCTATATGTGATGGGAGACATATTTTTAAAATGTGAGAAGGAAATTTAGCCACTATTTTATAAATTTATAAATCTGGCTAATATTTTGAAAATGAGTGTATACGTTGGCCACACCTAGGGGTGTAAACGAGCCAAACTATTCGTGAGCTACTCGAGTTCGGCTCATAAAAAATTCGAATTCGACTCAAAAATAACCGAGCATGAGCTCGAGCTTTTTGAATTTTTAATCGAGCCGAGCTCGAGCTTCAAATTATTCGGCTCGTAAGGTTCGCGAGCCTTATTGAGCCTCAATTATTTTTAATTTATCTTATTATAAATATATTTTTATATAAATATCTAATATTTATTATATATTATATATTTATTATGGAGGCGAACTCGAGCTGAACTTGAGTTGAACCGATCATATGTCGAATTTTTGTTAATATTTAGTGAATTAATTCGAGCTTTCGATCCGAGCTCGAGCCTACCGAACCTTTTACGAGCCGAGCTTCGAACTTAAAATTAAAGGCTCGGTCGAGCTCGAGCTCGAGTTCGAGCCCGAACTATTTTAATCGAGCTCGAGCCCAGCCTGGTAGTATTCGGCTCGGCTCGATTACAACCCCACACCTCTGTAATTTACTCTATAAACCTTTAGTACATGAGCATGCTGAGTTGTAAAGTATCCTATTGCATCTTTCCCCAGATTTGTTGCACATATAGGACGTACCCTGCAAAAGAACAGTATAATAAGTGTAAATAGTAAAATTGATTATACATATTACCTTCATAGAGAATATATGCTTTGAGTCTGACTGAATAATTCAGTTCACTCAAGTATCACATCACTAGAGAACAATACTTCTTGCTCTAATTATAAGTAATAATGATGATATATAACTATAGGGTAAAATGGCTATTTCACCACTGTAGTCACATGTAACTTGCAAGTTGGTCACCAAGTTAAAAAAGCTTTCAATTGCATAACTAAGTTTATTATATATTGCAATCGTAACACTGAACTAAAAAAAGCTTACACGGACGTTAAAAACCCTTTGACTTTTAACGGAAGAACATTAGTCTTGACGGTCAATGGACATGTTGGAGCCATGTCATGCCACATCATATGCCATATCAGGTACCCGAAAAGACGCGACCTAGTTATAAAAATATAAATCTTACAATTAAAATTACATATCTTTGATTAAGCGAGAGTAAAAGAGAGGAGGCGACCGAGCAACTGGAATTATCGATCGGATCGTCACCTACAATCAATCATGTAAATCCTCTCATTCTCTTTGAATTTCGATTTGAGTTTGCATGTCTTATTCGATTTTGATTTGGTTGATTATTTGTAGGTATATTTCATGTATTTGTATGCATATATGAAAACCCTAAATTTATGTTAAGCTGTTAATTATGTATGCATTTTGTATTGGAATGAAACAGGTATGTGAGAATAATGTTGTATTATGGTGGTGAGTTTATTGTATCTCCTCTTACTAAGATGGAAATATACCTGGCTAAGAAAGTTAAGGTCAAAAATCATATTGATGTTAAAAAAATGGGTGTGGCTCAAATTTAGGGTTTGTTTACTAATGTAGTAGGACATATGGATGGCTTGTATTATTTAAGTAATGATATTAGTCCAGAAAAGGGATAGAAGTTGCTTATTGGAGATGAACAAGTCCCAGAATTGTATAAGTTAGCAACGAATACTAGCGGGGGTGGGGTGGTGAGATTATATGTTCACCACATAAATCTTGAGAGGGATAATGATGCTGAAGAGGGAGGAGATAATGAGAACATGGGTGATAAGGAGGAATACAATGAAAATTGTGAGGGTGAGACTAATGAGGAGGAAGTTGAAGAAGAAGGTGATATTAGGGATGATAGTCATTCTGATTTATCTGACTGTAGAAGAATTAGGGTAAAAGTGAGAAGAGAATATGAAGCATTAAATAAAGAAATGAACCAAGAAATTAGAGAATCTTTAAAAAAGTTTATGAGTCGAGAATCCGAATCATAATCAGATTATTATTATGATGGGTCCTCTAGTAGTGATGATGAGACGGATGAAGACATTGCATATGCTGAACCGAAAGCAAGAAAAAAAGTGAGGGTAAATGAGGTTTTTAACATGAGAATAGATGTTAAGAACATCAAATGGGTTCTAGGCCTAATATTTGGGGATAAACAACAAGTCAAAGCAACAGTCATGAGGTTTTCTATTGAGACTGGGAGACAAAGGGGAAGACCCCTGGGACTCCACCTCCCTCAATACCACTATCACATGGGGTTGGAACCAGTAAAATGGGAAGACCAAAACTTCCAGTAAAGCGATTCACAGCACCAAGGAAGAAGAACCATTGACTGAAGCACTTTAAACTTTTTAATTATTAAGTTATTTGCATTCGAGAACTATTGTATTAGTATGTGGGGGACATGATGCTTTCTATGCTATTTGCTTATTGTAACTACATAATGTTGCAGGAATCTTGACTATCTAATGCATTTCAAAATCTTTTATCATTTCATTCATGTTTTTATTTATGTTTACTTTTTCTTTTGAAGTTAAATTTCATAGAATTCAGAATACATACATAATCAGTTACAATTGTATAACATAAACTAGTCAATTTTTATTACACTTCAACTGTCATTTAGGTCTTCAACAACTAAGTAATTAAAACAAGTACAAATGAAAAAATAAACATCCAAACTGTTATTTTCATTACATTTGTTGCTTTTTTCACTTCCTTCTCCATCACATCCAATTTCCTCACACCAAACATCATTGATTTGCATATCTTCCATCTTCTCCAACTTTTTTTTCAGTACCTTAATTTCATCCTTTTTCATTATCAATTCGGATAATAATCCATCGATTACTTCTCTACCTCGATCTGTGTACTTCAGATCAATCCACATGAAAAAATTACAACTTCTCGACTCCTTAAACCTGCTACAACCATAAAATCTCCTACCCGGATTTTTTGTTCCAGATTTCCATGCCGGTCAAACACTAGCTTCGATTCCACATCAGCAATTGACAATACCCATTCTACTCGAACTTGTCAATCTCATATCTTCACACCAACCGCTACTATTAACGGAGGTTGAGGACCTCATTATATTTTAAGAACAACAAAAGAAGAAGTAAATAAAATCAATGTGAAGAATAAGTTATGGGTCGGGTTTATAAATAGAATCTTTAATTTAGGCGGGTTTCAATTGGGTGGGTACTACCAGGTAGCCAATGTCATGTAAGTAAACCGTTAGAGTTTTAACGGGACTGAAAATAATGACCAATTTGAAATTTTTTAAATACTTTATTAGTTGACTGAAAGCTTTTTTAACTTGGTGACCAACTTGCAAGTTACATGTTTCTACATTGATGAAATAGCCATTTTACCCTATAACTATATAAGTCTTGATAATGATGTAATTAGTATTCAGTATTCACTATCTTATGTTATAAAAAATTTCAATGCAGTATATCTTTCGAGTATATGGGAGGGGGAAACGGGGATTTGAAACCTTGCCACTAGGCTATCAACAAATCATTTATGAACTACTACTACATTTTTAGAGCAAATATGAACATCAATTTTGATTAACCACTTGTCCACAAGTTATATCTTGATCAACAACCTCAAAAGATGAAACCTGAATACATACATATATTAGAGGTTGGAGAACATATCGAATAGAGATATTAGTAGCTAGTTACCCTACCAAGTTTTTCAAGTCAAAGCAGTGTTCTTGTTTTAGATGGAGACAAATTGCGGAAATTTGAATATCCACATAACAAAAGGGGCAGGGAAAGCAAGCTACCATATCATCTGCATTAATATATATTCCATCAACAAGGTTACAAGTTCTAAGAGCACTTGAGCAGGTGGAAATGTCTATTCGCATACAGAAAAACCGCAACAAATTATATTCAAAGAGCGATGGAACATTTAGAATGGGATTATGGAGCAGAAAGTCTGAAATTTGTTAATGTTGCTTAGTAGAATACAGAGGTGAGAGGTTCTACCTTTATTGACTACTTGAAGTCCACCAAATCAACGCACATCATCATGATATAAAAGATAATGTGAACGAAAGGATTCGACGAATATACACATGACATTACCCTAAATAACAGGGCTATACTCTTAAAACCTAAATAACAAAACGGTCAACCATACATAATGAAACATGCAATGAGAATGTAAAGTAAGGGTGTACACGGGCCGGGTTGGTCCGGTTTGAAAGATTTATCAACCCAACCCATTAAAAATGGTTTGAGAATTTTTTAACCTAACCCATTAAAATTAATTTGTAACCCAACCCAATTTGTTGTATTACGGGTTGGGTTGGTTCGGTTCGGTTTGGACGGTTTATCAAGACTCTTTAGTAGACCCTCATTTTAAAAATTTACCATTGAGTTGATCTTAGTCCATGAATTTTATCAACTTTTTAAAATACCGGTGCCCTTTCTTTTTAAACTATATCTAATAATACTTCCCATGGTGATCAACTGATCATATAGAAAATATTAACAAGGGTCAAGCCGTCTTGTAATCTTTGTGCTACCAGATCACTAATCATTAAAAATTGTATTATAAGATCACTAACTATTTCACTTTCTCCCTGATTTTTTCTCATCTTGTCTTGTTAATCCTTGCACTCTTGTATGTTGCCTTTGTACTAATGAAGTGCAACATAAATATTGATGGTACATCATTTGCATTTTATAATACGCCTACAGTCTGCTCCTTTGTTTGTATAAAATAAGAGTGTAAATTTTATGTGTATTAATATATTACAGGTTGGGTTGGTTAAATAAAATCTAAAACCATGCCCAACCCATTAATGCCGGTTTAAAGCCAATTCAACCCAATTATATTACGATTTTTAATTTTCGGGTTGGGTCGGCCGAAAATAGGGGCGGTTTGGGTCGGTTTATTCGATTTGGACGAACCATGTACACCCCTAATGTAAAGCTTGCTTGAGATTAAAAAGAAAGGTATTATATATTGTTAAGACTGGGATGCTTGGTCTGCATCTTAAAATCTACTTAAATTGTGTAATTTGTTTAACATGTTTAGAAGAAAAATTAATATTGTTAATAGACCTGAGTCGTTTGATTGAGCTGCAGAGTAGTTATTAGTAAAGCGAACCCTTGAAGCCCACAACTCCATTGTAAATCACTATAAATTTAGCAAGTAAACTGTAAAAATTGGAGTACTTCATTTAAATGAACTAGTACATGTTTCAGTTATAATATTTGTTCTGGAATTGTGTGAGACACCGCAAGAATTCTCGATAATGCCAACGAAATTTAACAATGGATAACATTTTGTTGGCAGTTACTAACAAATTTCCAATAAAATTTAAGATTTTAAAAAGCCAATAGAATAATAATGGAAGCCAATTTAAACATCGACACATATTTACTATCGGAATTTTTCGTTGGCAAAATAGGCGCCAAAAAAGCCCGCGAATTTTGTTTACGAACTACTAACAGAATAACAACTAACTAGTAACGACTACGAACTAGTAACAGAATAATAACTAATTAGTAACAAAAACTTAACGCTATGCTAAAAAATGATAAACTGTATTCCGTTAGTATTACGTTACTAATTTGTTATAAAGGTAGACCGGTTAACATTAAATCCGTTATTGTTCCGTTAGTTAATACACTGATTAAATTTAATACCGACACCTACCTTCTCAACCAACCTTACTTCCTATATTTTGTATTCAGATTTATTTGAGTTTATTCATTTTATTCTTCTAATCTGAAATATAAAAGGCACCTCCTTATCAACATTCTCAGCAAATCAAGTTAAGATTCAAAGTACGATTTATTTGTAATATATAAAGGTCAGTGTTTTTCTTTAACTTCACAAATTAACCTGTGTTTTGCATTATTAATTATTTCTTTCAGGATTTGGTTTGAAATTTTTTATTGATGTTGCTATATATTATGCATTGTATAGTATTAATTAGCTTGCAAATCTTGACAAAGTTTACCCATGAACGTTCTGGTGAAAATTCTGTGGTTATTCTGTTACAGACATGTTTTATCAACTGATTTTCTAGACTCGCCAACGGAATAGGCTGTTGGCAATAATGAATTGAATTAGAGCTTTTTATTAATTTTTTGCATTAAAATACTATATACGTCAATTAGTCAGCTCATTTGCGAATTTTTTAATTTTCTTATTAGTGTCAATTTCAAATTTTATTCAAAATATTGCATTTTTATCTTTCTAATTACGAAGTACATTGAGTCTATTAAATGTTGTTGAAATGTGTAAGGTATTGTAAGTTTTGTTGTGCAAGACATGCATGTACAATACCAAGACTAAGTCGCATTGACAACCCTGAGATTTAGTTGTATGATAATCGAAATATGTATTATGTATTGTATTTCTTGATTCTGTAAAAAGGTTAAAGATTAGACTGGAGTATTTTCATGTGTCTCAAACCTAATAATAAACTCTGGAAGAAGATCAAGCTAAGATCATGCCTCAGAGAAACGATGAAGAAGTTTGGAGTTGAATAAATCCGTTTTCTGAAAAATGTTCTAAGTCAAGATATCTACAAGTCATAGATCAAGTCATATAGAGAAGTCATTCGAGAACTCCAGAATGGCCTATCGAGAAATCCAAAATGGCTTATAGAGAAGTCTCAGAGATATCGACAAGTCAAATAAAGATGTTAAGATTGGAGATATCAACAAGTCATTTCTACATATAGAGAACTCAGAGATATCGACAAGTCAAAATGAAGACATGAAGATTGAAGATATCGATAAGTCAATTTCTCATTAGAGATCTCAGATATATCAACAAGTCAGAATACATATAGAGATCTCAGAGATATCGATAAGTCAGTTCTACATGCAGAGATTTGGAGACCTCGATAAGCCAAGTTCACTTATAGAGAACTCGAAGACCTCAACAAGTCAAAGACACTTATAGAGAACTAAGAGATCTCGATAAGCCACTATACTTATCGAGATGTCAGTTCTCTATAAAACAAACTGGAGATATCAATATGAACCTCAAATACAGTAATGCAGATAAGTCAAAGATTCAAGATTATCAATCAACAAAGGATCTATTCACTTAGATTGGAAAGTCTACAAAAGCAGCTTGAAGAGTACAAGATCAAGGGCCAACAGTAACTGACAAAGGATAGTCACAGACTTGCAAGATTATGCAAAGATTTACTAATACATAAATAGAAATATTTAGAGATTGCTTAAAAAAGGGTTTAGTACATCTTATTACATACTGTGTAAACCAGTATTTTACTAATCTATAAAGTAAACACTGGTCCTTTATTTTCAATAGTAACAAAAATATATCTAGATTTTCTTATACTCTCTCAAGAAAGTAGCTGAGCTCTGATATTCTTAAGAACCCGGAAATTGTAGCAAGACCTAACTTAAATTTAATACAAAATTTAGTGAGTTTTGAAATACTGTGTTTATTGTGCATGTTTTGTTAATTCTGCTAATATAGTATCTCTACAATTTAACTGCTTTGTTCACCACCTATCCAATTAAGTTTTAAAAAGGTTAAAAATCAAGAAAACACATTCATCCATCCCCCTCTGTGTTCTACTCAATATCTAACAAGTGGTATCAGAGCAAAATCTGAAAGAAAACAGATAAAGATCTTGGAAGTATGAGTGCACGGAAGATAGGCAGTATCAAGGTACCAGCCTTTGATAGAATCAACTATATACTCTGGAAAAAGAATATGATGATGTTCATAAGGATGGACAATCCATTATATATATAGATTTTCAAGAATGGCCTTTTCAACCCAATGAAAAGGGTTGATGAATTTACAGATGAAGATATGATTATCCCAGCTCATTTTGCACCTAAGGATCCTTCAAAATATACTGAATCTGAGAAGGAGAAAGTCTCTCTAGATAGTGGCCTACAATTAATTCTGATAGAGTCACTTGACAATGTCATGTACAACAACATTGTGAATTGTGACACAACCAAACATATTTGGGAGAAGATAGAGATTTTGTGTGAAGGAACAGAGGAAGTTAGTTCAAACGAAAGGAGGATACTGGTTTCTCAATATGAGTGTTTTATGGCCAAGCCTAAGGAAGGTATAACTGAAGTTTTTGAGAGATTAAATAAACTGATAAATGACTTGCAACTTCATGATAAATATTATGAAGCTGAAGAGATTAACTTGAAGTTCTTGCTATCTCTTCCTGACCATCTTGAATAGAAGATATCAGCCATTAGAGAAGGTAGGGATTTCAGCAGAATGACACTGCAAGTGCTATATGGAATCCTAGAGACATATGAACTTGAAATGATACAAAGAACGTCATTAAGGGCAAATCAAGGGCATGTGCTTGATTAGACATAGTGCATTAGTTGTTAATAACAGTGAAGCAAGTGAAGATGAATAAGATGCACAGGCTCCAGTCACTCATGTTGTGGAGCAAAAGAGCAAAGGACCTCAAACGTAAGATGTTTTGGAGCTGGAGGAAGATGAGTACTATACCCTTGATGAGATGGATGAAATGGATCAATCTGTGGCTTACCTGGATAGAAAATTTTTTAACATCATGGTCAAAAAGCCAAAGGGTTTCAAGAACAAGGGACATTCCTCCAACAGCAACAACTGGAAGTCAAAAACACAGTTTAACTCATCTAGAAAAGGAGGTTACAAAACTGGATCTGTTGACAGATCAAAGATAAGGTGTTTCAGTTTTGATAAATTAGGCCACTTTGCTACTGAATGCAGGAGACCAAAGAAGGTGAAAAAGAATAAAGTTTATCTAGAACTGGAGGCTAAATATGAAGCTCTCTTAAAAAAGCAACAAGGCAAATCTTATATTGCTGAAGGAAAAATTGGGATGACTCTGATGAGGATGAAGACAAAGAAGAATTTGGGAACTATGATCTCATGGCTCTTGAGCATGACGAATCATCCACTTCAAAAACAAAGGTACCAACTCCAACCACTATTCAATATAAGTAAACTGTTGAAAAGAGGAGTGTAGAGATGTTTCATATCCACACAAGCATTGTGGCAGCTATTGAGGAAGTGAGTAGATTGTCAAAGATAAATTAGAAGCTTGAGATTGAGAACAAGAGATGGAACTGCAGCTTGTTGAGCTTGAAACTATCAAGCAGGAAAATGAATATTTGAAGAACAAGCAGAAGTGTGCTAGTGAAATAGAAGCTGTGTTGAGGGAAAAGATAGAGAAAAATGAAGTGAACTTGAAGTTTTTCAGGAATTCTTCTTAGTTGGTTGGTCAGTACCATGTGTTAATATAGCCATTGGCCTTGACTATGATGCCTTGAACAATACCTAGAAAATTAAAAGTGACAGAGGTAAAACAATTGCATATGAAGATGTCCCATTTATGCTGAGAAAAGTTGAGTCACCTTTGTTCAAGGCATGTGAAGTCAATTTCAGTGAATAGGAGTTGGTCATCAAGCAAGAACTTGCAGATGAATATAAAGAAATGAAAAATGAAGAAACCACTCCTGCTACTGAAAGAAAGAAGAAGCCCATGGTTAACCAAGTCCCTAAAACACCTGTCAAGGAAGTCAAGACTGAGAATATAGGAAAGAAGAAAAAGAACCTGAATGGCAAGATACGAGTAAACAAGAACAACAATTTTGCATTTGTTGCATATCCCCCTAGAAAGCAATATCAGAAATGTGGCCCAACAAATCATCTAACTCACCTTTTTAAAAAGGATGTTAGCAAGCCAAAAGTGGGAGCCTGCAAGTAAAATGAAGCAAATACAGTAGACCCTTACTCTTTTTGTGACAAGTTTGACTGCATACCTTACAACATGAAAGTGATGATAAGTTGTCATAAACTGAGAGTAGATTTGAAATATGTTAATTCTGGATCTATAGACAAAAAGGAAAATGCAAAACAATCTATTCACACTGTTCCTTCTGAATCAACTCATTATAATTTTGCAAATTCTGTTAGCAAGAAGAAAATACCCAACACTGCTCGGGTAGCTAAACACACTTAATCCTCATTGTGTGCAGGGAAAAATGAAGAGAGTCATATTGATCATAGACAGTGGATGCTCAAAACATATGACAGGTGAAAAGGCCCTGCTATCACAATTTGAGGAGATGGCTGGCCCATTAGTGACATTTGGAGATAATAGAAAAGAATTCACAATGGGATATGGCAATTTAGTTACTGGAAATATTATCATTGAAGATGTAGCACTGGTGGCTGGTTTAGAAGTGAATCTCCTGAGTGTCAGTCAATTCATAGATAGAAGATTCAATGTTTCATTTGACAAAGAGATTGTTCAATAATCAGCAAAAAGACTGGTGAGGTTGCCTTGAAAGGAGCAAGAAAAGGAAGCTTTTTTGTTGTAAATTTAGACTCAGTAAATAAGGATGGAATATGTTGCTTCTACACCAAGGCATTTGTTGAGCAAAGCAAGCTATGGCATAAAAAGCTCTATCACCTGAATTACAAGGCAATCAATACCCTAGTGAAAAAGGAGTTAGTGAGAGACATGTCAAACTTGGAGTTTGCTCAAAATTAAGTTTGTGAGGCTTGTTAAAAAGGCAAAATGAAGAGATCAAGTCACAAGAGCAAAACTAAGTGCACCTTTGTAACTCATTCACATGGACCTGTTTGGACCAGTTAATGTCTTATCAATTTCTAGAAAGAATTATGCATTTGTGATGGTGGATGACTACTCAAGGTACACATGGGTAGAGTTTATGCATTCTAAGGATGAAACTCCACACATCATAATTGAACACATCAAGAAAGTTGAGAAGCAGACTAAAGATCAGAACTGTGTAAAAATATTGAGGAGTGACAATGACACATAATTCAGGAATACAATTCTGCATGAATTCTGCAATGACAAGGGCATTGTTCAAGAGTTCTTAGCTGCAAGAACACCTCAACAAAATGGGGTAGTTGAAAGAAAGAATAGAACCTTGGTTGAGGCTTCCAGAACAATGCTGCAAAATGCCAATTTGCCAACAAGTTTTTGAAAAGAAGCTGTTAACATTGCATGCTACACTCAAAACAGATATCTCATCAACAAAAATCTAGGCAATTAAAACTACTTAATCTTGTCAAAAAGAAATCCTACTGTGAAGCATCTACATATGTTTGGAAGTAAGTGCTATGTTCTAAGAGACAACTCTGAATATATGGGAAAATTTGACTCTAAAGTTTTTGAAGCAATTTTTCTGGGATATTCATTGGAGAGAACTGCCTATAAAGTCTATGTGATTGAACAATATAAATTTATGGAAAGCCCAGATGTGACTTTTGATGATGACAAGTGTCCAGGCTTGGAGTGCCTTGATGAAAGCGAAGCTGAAGCCCTTAAGTTTGAAAATTTGAACATTGATAGTGATTCTGAAGATGAAGCTGAAATTAACACAAGCAATAGAATGAATGAAGAGTCAACTGAGCAACTGAATCATGATAATGGAAGCTCATCTCAAATACCTGAATTTGATAGCACAAACTCAGGGGGAGAAAGATGAGAAAGTTCTGCAAGTCATGCCAATGGTGAAGAAAATGCAGAAAACTCAAGTCAACCAAATCATACCAGAAAGTGGGATAGGAGTCATACTAGAGATGCAATTATTGGTGATCCTAATGCTAGTGCGAGGACTAGGAGTGCAAGTATAAATGACTTTCTACATGCATGCTTTCTTTCACAGATTGAGCGCAAGAAAACTGAGGAAGCTCTACTTGATCCTGATTGGATATCTGTTATGCAAGAAGAGCTAAATAAGTTTGAGAGAAACAAAGTTTGGAAGTTAGTTCCTGCACCAAAGAACAAAAGTATAATTGGAACAAAGTGGGTGTACAGGAATAAGATGGATGAAAATGGAATTATGACAAGGTACAAAGCAAGGTTGGTTACAAAAGGCTACTCACATGAGGAAGGAATTGATTATGATGAAACTTTTGCTCTAGTTGCAAGACTTGAAGCAATAAGGATCTTTCTTGCATTTGCTGCACACTCAAACTATAAAGTGTATCAAATGGATGTAAAGAGTACATTCCTTAATGGTGAGTTGGAAGATAAAGTTTATGTGCAACAGCCACATGGCTTTAAACATCCAGAATTTCCAAACTTTGTATACAAACTACTCAAGGCTCTATATGGATTAAAGAAAACACCTAGAGATTGGTATAATACACTGTCAGAATTGTTACCCAGTAAAGTAAATGTATAAGGGGGGTTGGATACAATTACTAAACAAATCAATGTATTATGAAAGTAAAGTAAGAACAGATGAATCAAATAACAGTTTATATTGATCTTTGATGAACGATTACAAAACTCTCTCAAGAACAATATTCTTAAGGGCTGCTAGGTTATACAAATACTCGAGTTGTGCACTACACATTGTGATAACCTATTCTGTGTTTATATACTACATAGCTAAAAATCAGTCATCTATCAATTACAAGATATGTTACAATATAACTATAATACTTTACATATCTAAATCAACTACGATCCTATAAATCAGCACCTTCTGATTTATCTCGCAGTCATGACTTATCATCCAAGTCATTCTTCAACGAATAACTTTGATCAACAGATAAATAATTTATCTTCAAAGTATAATTATTTATGTATATCAACGGATGACATCGAAGCTTTCAATGGATAATCATATTACAATAGTTGATCATATCTTGATTGTGACATAAATCTTGATCTTCTACTTAGCCAATTCTCAATAATCTCCCCCAATTTATGCTTTGTAGAATAAGCATGAATTCCCATAGAATTGTCTAGTGCCAAAAACAGATAGACAAAATTAGTAGTGTAAATCTTACTTTATTTCAGATGTAGATCTTCATATTTCTTGATAGACTCTGCAGTATCTCTAAACAAAATCTTTAACGCTGTCATCAATCTTTTTCAACAGAATATCTTCTAACTTGATCTTTAAATTCTTTTCATACTCTATTTTGTCAGATAATTGAGAGATTTCAACCCTCAGACTTCTAATTTGTGCTCTTTCTGTCATCATGTCTTCCAATGAAACATAATAAGTTTTTCTTCCATCAGGATTCATAGTTATATGTCTCTAAATAAGAACATTTTCAATGACAGCTTCACCTTTCTTCATGTTGACTCCTTGTCCTCTGAAATTTATGTATTTAGGAACATATGATTCGAAATAATATCAACCATTATCCAGTATTCTTCTTCTGATATTGGAAAGAATCATGTTTGACAATATCTTATAAGTTTCATCTTCAACTCTTAGCAAATAGTGAATGTACTTCAATTCTTTTATAGACATGATCATCAATTCATCAAGTGAAAGAACTTGAATTTGATCATTTTATAATAAGAGTAAGATCTTCTGTTTAGATTCAGAATCATCATGTTTATCAAGAATAATTTTCACAGCTTCAAGTCTATCCAGATGATTAGCAGTTATTTTCTGATCTGGACTATCAGCAAGTGTGAAGTTCAACAACTTTAAGTTGACAAATTTAGCTTCATGATGTCCTATTCCAGCTCTTGTGAATGGTTCAAAAAACTTCAGCTTCTTAGATTGTTCTAACCAAGATTTCTTATCTCTCATGGTATTAGAACTAAGTAAACCATCTAACCTTATTCCTCCAGGAGTAAAACTCAATTTATCATTACAATTAAGATCAACAATCTTTCTCCATTTGCATTTGTTCTTGATCTTTGGAAATACTTGAGCTCTCCTTTCTGATTTTTCTTGAAACATCTTCTTATTTGTACTCCTCCATTTATTCTTTTCAGATGTTTTAAGCATATTCTTGATCTGCTTTATCAACAGATATTCTGATTTTTCCTTCCTAAGCCCTTTCTTCTCTGTCAGAAATCATTTCTTCTTCCTTGAAGTTTTTAGCATTAACAGCTTCAACATAAGCAGAGAGAATCTGTAAATCCATTCGAAATAAAATTTCTTCTTCTTTAGACTTCACAGAATCAGGAATCACTATCACTCTTTTAGTGTCAAGAAAATCATCAGAACTTGTATCTTTTTAATCAGGAAATAAACTAGGAGTAACAAAAGCAGCTTCCATGTTGGATCTATCTGGTCTATCCTTAGAGACTTGAGTTGACTGTGTCTTCTTTTAACTTTGAATTCCAGTTCTAGATTGAACTTTCACAGTATCAACTTTCATAGAATCAGATTTCTCCTTTTCTTCTTTATCACCATCATCATCAGAATTGGTATTTCTTCTCAAAACTGATTCAGGTTGACATTTTTACTTTTATACTATCTCCCCCTTTTTGGCATCTAGACTCCGTAGTAGAGAGAAAATAGCATCCAACTTGGAATTTGTAGCAATTCTGACTAGCTTCCAAAGCTGTCAGTTTTTCAGACATTTGATCTTGTTTTGCTTCCATGCTAAATATTCTCTTTAGCAAACCACTTTGTTTATTTGTACATTTGATAGTCACAGAAAGATCAGCAAGCTCTTCTATGATTTTAACAGTATCTTCCTTGAATGCAGAGACAGAAGAATGTAGTCCTTTGACAAGAACAGTAGTGGATTTGATAGATGTTTTCATATCAGTATTTAAAACTCATTAAATAGCATGATCAACTAAAGTTTGAGTAGATTCCATAGATATCTTTTCACTTGGTAATCGCCAGGAATGATTCCGTTCATAAGCCCTATGAGGATGTAGAATAACAGCAGGACCAGATAATGAATAAAAAGTAGAGAATTTAAAATGCTTAAATACCAGCTTTCAAAATAGCATCATCAGGTATATCATCATCAGAGTCATTAGAATCATCTTGATCACCAGAAATCTCTTTGGAATATCATATTCAACATCAGAATCAGGAACTATACCTTTGAGCTTTAAATCAAGATTTGACTTAGAAGGCTTAGTTACCTGTGTAGATTCTGTAAGAAAAGAACCATGAGTACCTAAATCTCTTTTTTCTTTTAAAGTGATCTCATCACCTCTCACTCAACTTATCTAATGACTTTTGATAGTCAGAGCTTTCTCACAAGGATTGACTAAATCTTGTTTGTCATATACCTCTCCTTTTTCCAGGTAAGGATCCTGCCTCTGTTTAATTATATGTTTTACTAAATCTTTTCTCTCAGTCTCACATGAAAAGCCCAGAAAAGTTTGTCCTGCAGAAATAAGAAGTGGCTGGGAAGAGTTGTCTGTGATCATATGACTAGAGATATTCCTTTTTAAAGGTCTAATCATAGTCATATCAGCAGATAAAATAGAGTCTAGAGAATTTGTACCTCGTGGAGCATCAACCATTGGTATAGCCTTGAGTGATTGTACCAAGATTGTTTTAATCTTGTCTTGAGAAGTGATCCGTATATCTGTAGAATCAGGAACAGCTTCATCAGGAATTGTCCTTGTGTCAGGAATGTGCTGCTTGTCAGAAATTGATACCTTAGTAGAATTTGATACAAAGTCTGCAACAGTACTTTGAACTGTTGGTTCTTGTGTGATTTGAGGTGTAGAAGCTTCTTCAACCCTTTGAACTGGAGGTTCTTGTGTGCTTCCCTCAAAGATAGTATTGTGGATAACAACATCCAATTCAGAAATGTGCTTTTGATGAGCTTCCCTGTCTTGTACTGTCTTCATAATGTCATCAACCATAGATATTGACTTCCTTGAGCAATGTCAACAATAGTAAGATGTGAGAATATGCTTGCACCTATACTTCGAGCAGGTGGTTCTTGTGTAGCTGAGGTTTTAACAGGTGTATCTTCACTTTGAGAAGATGGTTCTTGTGTACTGTACTCCTTCTATGGTGAATGAAGTGTGATCTTCTTGTATTTAGAAATAGATGAAGTATTTGCTTTCCTCTTGATAGACTTCTGCAGATCAACTTCCTTAGCAATTTCAACTTTCTTGGCTGTGTGAGATGTAGAAATTTTCTGATCAGAAATTGTCACAATCTTGTCAGGAATTGCTTGAGACCTGTCAGGATTTGACAAAGATTTTTCAGGATTTGTAGATTCCTGATCTAGAGCAATATCAGCCAACACTTGAAGACCATCTGATTTGTTGTGAACCTTTTCTGCTAACTTCATTAATCTTCTTTTCTTAGGTTTAGCAGCTACAACCAAATTTTGGTCTTCTCCTGCACTAGCATCAGTAACCTCCATTGGTCTAGCAGGCTTCTTAAACACAGTTAGACCATCACTGTCACTTTCTGTGTGTTATGATTCATTAACCAGTTTGTTACCAGCTCGAACTTTCCTTTTCTTGCTTTCTGTAAGCTTCTTTTTGTGTGTTACTGATGAAACACTTTTCTTCCTTACTCCACCTTGTTGCTCCAAAGATATAGATGAGAGTGAAACAGCCTTTAAACCTGATTGTCTATGAGACAAATCAAACTTAGCTATTGTCTTTGATTTTATAACTCATTCTTTTTTAGAAAAATCAGTGGAGATTTTGTGTTTTGATTGAAGTGTAGAAAAATGAACACTTTAGTGAGGAACATGGTTCTATATTCCCTGTCCCATAGTGTCAGGATTTGGAAAACTATATTTGTCAGGCATTTTGTTAGATTAAAATACCCACAATTCCTAAGGAAACACAATTTATGATCAAGTGAAAATTAAATAGTGTGTATGTAATACCATTTTTCTTTATCAGAATACACTTTGTAAAATTATCTGATTCTTGTTCAAGGATCTATTTTCTTGATCTATTCCAATATCATTAATATGAAGATATCTTGAAAACGATTATTTATGCAAATGTAAAATATGAAATAATTCAAAATTACACACATTCACACATGCAAATATTAAGATAATGGACAGTCATAAATTATGAGATAGAGAGTAAACTAGAAGAAAACTTTCATTGATAATATTTAAAATTCATTACAAGACAGACCACAAAAGATTTTCAATCCTAATTCCTAAGAACTAGAACTACTCTTCCTTAGTCTTCTTGTTGTCCTCCTTGTTCTTCATCTCCATTCGACGAAATATGTGGGACATGCTTAAAGCAAGAGAAATAATGTTCTCTTGAAGCTCCAATTGTGCGAGGCGATGTTGTTCAGCCTCCTCAGCTCGTCGCAACTCTTCAAAATGGACATCCATTCCAAAAAGATGCAACGAGAGCTAATCATCCCAGCAGAGACGATCGAAAATCGACTGGGGAAGTCCAGTCAGTTAGTAAGTTTGACCATAAAAAATGAACCTTAGGTAGAAGGGTTCAAAGTAGAGCAGTCCTTGTTCAGGATTTTCTACTGGTCGATACACTCCATGTTCGAGAGAGCAGATGGTTAGCATCGTGAGAATGGGGGTGAAGTTTTGAAGATTTTTAGATGCAAATCTTTGATGTTGTGAGAGATATGATTGAGGGTAATTGAGGTTTATATGAAGTAGGAGACATGATTTTATAACCAAAACCTACTGGGAATCTAAAGAGACACTTTGATTAATAGTGTAATAATGAATACTGTATGCATAACATTACGCGTATCTAGGCAAATAATACATAGGCTCTTTACATGCATCTATTCCCAATATAAAACTAATAATGATGACAAGTTTAACATGATTATTTAAAATAGAATAAAACAAATTTGTAACACTTAAAAATTCTGAAAGAAATAATGTTACCGTCCTTTTCAAGAAAAGTCATGTCTTGTCCATCACTTGCTGAGATAAAATTTGTAATCCAAAATCAGAAATTTAACATGATTTCTCCCCTTCAGCATTTGCATTGTTGAATTTATCAACAAAATCAACAAATTTTTTTCTCCACCGACCAATCTGTCAAAAGTTGACAAAT
Organism: Apium graveolens; assembly: GCF_009905375.1. Classification (NCBI taxonomy): domain Eukaryota; kingdom Viridiplantae; phylum Streptophyta; class Magnoliopsida; order Apiales; family Apiaceae; genus Apium; species Apium graveolens. Next base: position 39,888,428 of record NC_133656.1, on the reverse strand, counting down.
CATTAGCAGTAAAAAAAATACAGAATTAGTTTCATGCAAAACTCCCCCTGTAATCATGCTGTCAGTTCCTGATAGTTTTGCGTTTCTCCCCCTCAACATGTGCATTATCATCAGGATTTGCTTTCTTTCCTGATTTGAGACTTTTGTCCACAAGTAGACCTTTTACCAAATCTTTCTTCATCAGTTCATTGAGATTATTGAAGTTGAGATGAGAAAGCCACTTGTGCCAATTCCAACTTTCATCTACTGATGCCTTGGTTACCAAACAAGTTTCTGGACCATCAGTATTTGCATAGAGTTTGGATTCATAAATGTTTCCCTGTCTGTAAGCTTTGAAGACCGTTTTCCTTGTGATCTTATGAACTACTTCATAGTAAGTATCATAGAGCACGATATAGAAACCTCTGACAGTGATTTGACTAATGCTCAGTAAATTGTGCTTCAGTCCATCTACCAGAGTTATGTTTGAGATGATGACATTTCCAATGATAATATTGCCATATCCCAGTGTTTTTCCTACATTTCCATCTTCATAGGAAACCATTGTGCCATTTTTCTCCTCATATTCTGATAATAGGGATTTATTTCCATTCATATGTGCTGAAAAGCCACTGTTCAAGACAAGCATATTCTTCTTGTGTTCTCTGTAATCAGAAATATGGAAATCAGTCAGAATTTTTGAGAACCCACACTTGTTGGGTTTTTTTTTGACATCTTATGCATTTTTATATTAGCAGACCTTTTGTCAGGATTCGGTCCGTCAAGATTTACTTCATCAGGATTTGTCTTGACATTTTTAACTCTATAAGATGTATGCACATTAAGTTTAGCAGTTCCATTTAAAACAACAATTTTATTGAATTTTGGAAAAGGATCATAATTGTTGTGATAATCCTTAAAAGTGTAAATAGAGTGACAACTGTTACCACAATAAGAACAAGGATTTTATGGTTTGCATAATACTGATCTACCACTAATATCAGATTCAGGAATTTTAGAGACTTTCTATTTGGGCTTCCTGCAATCAATCGCAATATGATTAGTATTACCACGGTTAAAAAAAGCTTTCATAGGTACATTAGGAATGTACTTATAGTTGTTTGCCTTGTTTATTCCTTGTTTTCCATTTCTACCTCTCTTATACCTAGGTTTGGGCGCCTTACACGTTATCTCACATATCTTCTTGTCTAACTGACTCTTAGAGAGAAGTCCTATATTTTTACCTTTCTTGTCTTGCATTTTAGGATCTTATTTTGTTTTAGCAGGGACTCTAGGTTCAGGCTTTTCTTCAGCATTGTTCTTAGAGGAAGAACCACATTCATAAAATGACTCAAATCCTTTTTCATCAGTTCCAACAAACTTAACCGAAGTAGTGTTATTAATGGATTTATTGATATTTCTATCGGCAAATTTGTTATAACCTAGACATTCTTTACAATTCTTATCACTGATGAAATCATGAACTTTCATTCCTGAGGTCATCCAAGTCTTAAACACTTCTCTTTCCTGTTCTAGAACTTTCTCTAGTCTAGCATACCTGATGTTTATCTGATTTTCATTATGTTGTGTTTTATTACATGCTTTTTCATTTTCATTCATGCATACTAACTCAGCTTCTAAGAACTCATTTCTTTCTTTAAGCCTCTTATTATCAGCAATCAAACTATCACATTCAATAGTCTTACATTTAAAAGTAACATGCAAAGAGTACAAGAAAGTTTTCATTTCAGACACATTATCAATATCAACAGGAAATATAACTTAAGGTACCTAATCAGTTCATGAGGCATTCTCTCCATGAGCTGCCATGAGTGCATAACATTCATCATCATTGTTAGTTTCTGATGAATCCATCCAGTCTCTGTTGGAGTTTATTGTGACCAAAGCTTTTCCAGTTGTCTTGGGGCACTCACTAGCCAGATGTCCCCTTTTATTACAGTTGTAACATGTCACCTTGGTCTTGTCAACCTTCTTTTCCTTGTTGTTCTGACCATCATTCCATCTGAACCTGTCTTTGCCTTGACTAGAGAACCTTCTATTGAAACCACCTTTCCTCTGTGGTTTTCCAAACCTCATCCTTCTGAAACCTTTCACAAGCATTGTAGCCATATCAACCAATTGAGGATTATCCATATCGATTTCAGAATCCTCGTCAGTATCTGTGTCAGGATCTGATGCATCATCAGTATCTGATTCTTCCACAATGTTCCTTCTCCTTGACCTCTCACTTATCTTTTCTTTGCCTTTGTGAGTCTCAGCATTAAGAGCCACAACCTTCATTTCTGACCTTTTCTATTCTTCCTTTGTTGGATCTCCAACTCATGAGTCTTCAACATCCCATACACTTCATCCAGAGTCAGAGAATCAAGATCATATTGATGCCTGATTATTGAGGCATGTGTATCCCAATCTTCTAAAAGAGATCTCAGAAATTTGGTGTTTGAGTCTTCCCTTTCATATTCTTTTCCAACCAATGAAAGACCATTCAGTAGTGTCAGAAATCTATCTTATATTTCAGTAATTGACTCATCAGCCTTGGCATCAAATTGCTCATATTCTTGCACAAGAACAACTCTTCTGTTTTTCTTTATTGCCATCGTACCTTGATATTGTGTTTCCAAGGCATCCCATATTTCCTTTACAGTCTTGCAGGCAATAACTCTGTTTGACATCACATTGTCCAAACTGTTGTGCAGAATATTCCGGTTTTTAGCATCTTTAAGCATAACAACTTTTTCAACGTCTGATCACTTAGATTTTTCCATTATGGCATAGTGTTCAGGTGCATCTGCAGACATAACCATAGTTTCCATAGGATATGGAGGTCCTATTATGATGATATCAACATATGCATCATCAATAGCTTCAAGGAAGATCAACATCTTTACTCTCCATGTAGAGTAATTAGCTTTCTTCAGGATGGGAATTTTCATGCGTTCATACTTAAATCCAGACATCTTGACCTTTACAAATAAACAGTTAATTTGACCGCTCTAATACCACTTGTTGCCCAGTAAAATAATTGTTTACGGGGGGTTGGATATAATTACTAAACAAATCGATGTATTATGAAAGTAAAGTAAGAACAGATGAATCAAATAACCATTTATATCTTTGATAAACGGTTACAAAATTCTTTCAAGAACAATATTCTTAAGAGATGCTAGGTTATACGAATACTCGAGTTGTGCACTACACATTGTGATAACCTATTCTGTGTTTATATACTACACATCTACAAATCAGTCCTCTATCAATTACAAGATATATTACAATATAACTCTAATACTTTACAAATCTAAATCAACTACGATCCTATAAATCAGCACCTTCTGATTTATCTCGCAGTCATGACTTATCATCCAAGTCATTCTTCAACGGATAGCTTTGACCAACAGATACTTAAAGGGAACACCAAACTTGGGATTATGGTATCCTAAGGGAACTGGATTTGAAGCTGTTGGATACATAGATGCATATTTTGCTGGATGCAGGGTTGACTGGAAAAGTACTAGTGGAAGCTGTCAATTTCTTGGAAAAAGACTTGTACCCTGGTATAGCAAGAAACAACAGTCTGTGTCAACTTCCACAGTTGAGGCTGAATACATAGCTGCTGGAAGTTGCTGTGCTCAAGTGCTTTGGATCAGAAATCAGCTAATGAACTATGGCCTAGCGTTACACAAAATTCCAATTTTGTATGATAATACTAGTGCTATTTCTATTGTGGCTAATCCAGTTAATCATTCTAGAACAAAGCACATTGATATAATGTACCATTTTATTATAGAACATACTGAAAATGGTACTATTGAGCTTATTTTTGTTCCAACAAAAAAACAATTAGCTGACATTTTTACTAAACCTTTGTATAAAGCAACTTTCACTAGACTTGTCGGTGAAATTAGAATGTTAAATTCTTCATCCTAAAGGCAAGAACTCAGCTAATGTGTTGCAGCAGATTAATTTCTAGTAAATCAAAATTAATTTGATTTAATTGAAAATTAACTGGAATATGAGTTATAAATATTTCAGAAATCTATGAATATTTATTTTTCAAAATTCAAATTTAACATGAAAATTTTCAAATTCTAAGGAAACTGCATAATTATTAATTTACATTTTTCAATATGAAAAATTAGCATAAGGCATAATCAAAAGCAAACAAAAGTATATAGAGAACTGAGTTCTCGATAAGTCTAATTGACTTCTCGACAGGTCATTTTGAGACTTCTCGATGGAGTTCTCGATAATTCTTTTTCTAGACTTCTCGACAAGCTTCATTTTGACTTCTCGATAGGTCATTCTAGAGATCTCGATAAGTCACGTTGAGACTCCTCGATAGAGTTCTCAACAAGTATAATTCTTAGACTTTTCGATAACTCAGAACAGAAATAATTTAAATCAATAAATTATATCAATAAAATACTTTTGATATAAAATCATTCTGATTTTATTTTGATTTATTCAAATAAAAATTGGAAAACTCGGTCCATTCAGGACAAACCGGGTATTTACTTGACATATCGATTAATCATTATCTAGTTCTCGATAAGATTGAGGAAAGTGACATATCGATATGTATCTATTCTCAAATGTGACTTCTTGATAAGCAAATCCCAACTATGTATTTCTACGTCTCGATAAGTCATTTATCTTTTACTATAAATACCCAGACATCTCGACATACACCTCTTTACGCCTTCGAGATCTTTAAGTGACCTAATTTCTGCAAATCCAAACCGTTTTCTCTCATTTCAAAATCTTTCTCTCTAATTTTTCTTACCCACACAAATTCAAACACATAAAATGGCATCAAACACGGTTAGAGCTTTATCCCAAAAGAGGGAACTAACTATCTTGCTTTTACTGATGCTAACCAAGCTCCTAATAGCTTCAAGAGCTTTGTGAAATTCCTCTCTAAAACGTACTTTGCAGGTGCTCTAAATGCAAATCCAATTATGTATTTGGATGTTCTCAGTGATTTTTGGAACTCTGTTGTGATGAGGACAGTAGTGCATGAGAACCAAGCTATTTCCATTGTGGTTAACTGCTCTATTCAAGGCCAACAGGTGGAGTTTTCTGAGAATGATATCAATCTGGCTTTGGGCATCCCTACTGACAACCTTTGGGCATCCCTACTGACAACCTGGTGGAGGTCCCAACTCAAGATGAGCTAGCTGAGTTAATGGGATTCATCAAATATAGTGAGAGGATTAACTTGGAAAGCCTGAACAAGAAGTATTTAAGGAGGGAATGGTCTTTCCTGTTTGTCTCCATTGTAAGGGCCTCCGCCTGCAGGAAGACAGGGTATGACAACATTTCAAGTGTTGTTTAGAAGCTGGTGTTCTCCATGTCTCACAACAGACACCTCAATGTAGGACTTTTGATTATGGAGGAGTTAAGCACCGACAAATATTGTGAGAGGATCAACTTGGCAAGCCTGAACAAGAAGTATTTGAGGAGGGAATGGTCTTTCCTATTTTACTCCATTGTAAGGGCCTTCACCTGCAGGAAGACAGGGTATGACAACATTACAAGTGTTGTTCAGAAGCTGGTGTTCTCCATGGCTCACAACAGACACCTCAATGTAGGATTTTTGATTATGGAGGAGCTAAGCACCGGGCTCACAAAGCCCTTGACATCAAGAGGTAAGAAAATATTTCTTCCCAGATTTATACTGTCTGCTTTAAACTATAAAGTGCAAGATATTCACTTACTTAATGGTATAGATAGGACACAAATAGGAAACTGTAAACAAGTGTCTACAGTTTTATTTGGCTCACTTATTACTAAAATTAAGTACCTGTAAGTCTTAGAATTGCTCCATTTATGTTGGAGAGATTCAGGACTTACCCTTACCCTATGCCTGACACGTGGTCTACAGTAACAATTAGTTCAGTTATGGCTCCTGTACCTGTGGAAGAACAAACACAGGAACACCAACAGGGGCCTTCCCAAATTGAGACCCTTCCTTCTTTACCTCTAGAAGCTAGGTTACTAACCACTTCATCCTCTCAAAAGGGTGAAGTGAGTAAAAAGAAGAGAAAGTAGGCACTGTTGACAATTATTAATGAGAGTGGTAAGGATCAAACACAATCAGAGTCTACCTTGGTCAAGAAGCCAAAGAAGATAAGGAAAACTGAGTTGACCACTCATTTGGATACCTCTGCATCCTCCAAAAAGGATTTAGTTGAAAAAGAGGGAATCAAACAGACTCTAGGGGCATCCTCTCAACATGGTCTCTCTATTGAAAAGAGCATTATCCCTAGTACATCCTGTAAAGTGTCTGCATCATCACTTGAACACATTCAAGTGTATGAAAGAAAGAAATAAGGATGACACACACTCTGAGAGCACATTTTTTGAAGCTCCCTCATCTAGGAGCTGCCAACATTCAATACTAAAATTATAAATCTCATTTCTAAAATTTCTTCTTCATTAATAAGACACTTGAACCCACTTCTCAAGTGTCAGCAAAATCAAGTGACATGTTTCATGAAACTGTGCTCACCACCCAGGAACCATAATTAGATGGTGAGAGGCTACTAACTGGGGTAGACTTTGATGACACCATCAAAACCACAGGGGTTTTATCAGTTTTGACTGAAGACCTTGTGGATGTTACTCAAGCACCTTCATGTGCTAAACAATCTTCACAGATTGATAGGTTTGAGGGTAGTACTCCTGAGGGGGAGCTATCTAAATCATCTCCAATTCAATTGGAGGTTCCTCATATAGGGACAACTCCCCTCAAAATCCTAGCTGAGATTGCTCTATCAATTGAAGCTCCAATTGCCCATGATCCAATCATAGGAAAGGCAAGCTTAGCACATTCAAGTGCCAGCTCTTTGCAAGAAGAGCAAGGGTTTGAGGCCATGGTACATGACAGTAACCTGGTCAAATCCCCTCCAATTCAATTGGAGGTTCCCATTGTTAGTGAACAACACACTGTCACAACCACAGTTCCAATTGTGAGTCAAACTGTGGCATCTGTCACAAGTGATGTTCCTGAACCACAACCATCTACCTCAACTCAAACAGACCTTCCATCTACATCAAACCCTTCTCAAAAACCCTCACACCTAATCTCATAGTGGTTGCAGGGTGCTCAGGCTCAACCAGTAATAATGAATGACCTTCTAGTGGATCAACTTTTTGGTCTTGCCAACATCACACAATAATTTCTCAAAACTGATATCTTCAATCAGGATTATCAGGCCATCTTCCTTTCCTAAAAAACAGATGTTGAAGAACAACAACAAAAAAATGATATTGAAGCTGAACAAGATGGCAGTGTGGATGCATGGTTAGACAAGGATTTTATCTTGAGCATGGATGAGGTCTTGGCAAGATTTAGAGAAGACTATGTCACTATCTTGGGAAGTAATGCCAAGGCTCTCAGTCCACAGGAAGTCTATGATGCTGTGACAGAAGTCTACAAAGCTCAACTCAAAGCTTTTCATCTCATAAGTAAAGCACTCCAACAGACTCTGGACAACCATCAGGACAGAATTAGAAGATTGGTTAAGGACAAGCTGGATGACCTTGTGCCTACTCAAGTTAAGATCAATAATAAATTTCAGAAATTTGTTGATCAAATGGCAAGGTTTGATATGACAAGTATGATGCAGAGCATCACTAAAATCAAACAATCATTTCTGGCTCTGCATGAAGTTGTACTGAATCACATCACAAGTAATAATGACACAAGGGTCAAGCTGGATCAACTACATCAGGCAAGGTATGAACCTTCAGCTTTATTGATGGAGGGAATTAAGGAGTCCATTCAAGCAACATTTGGTGCTTCTGTCTCATCAAGTTCACAACATCCCATCTCCACATCAACAAACCTTCAAATTCAATATTTTTAACAACAAGTTTCCAATCTCCAATCCTCAAATGACTCACTCACAGCTCAGGTCAATGCTCTCACTTCACTAGTGCAGAGTCAATAAAATGACATCAGGACCCTGGTAGACTACCACAAACATCTTCAAAAGAAAAATTCAATTTCTTTGGGAGCTATCATGGGTGCCTTGAATGCTCCACTACCTACTCTACCTGAAGCTTTGAGGTCAGGAATTCCAACTCCACTACTCATGCCTGCTACCAAGACTAAGGGGGAGATAAAAGCTAGAATTCAACAATCCAAGGAGGCTAGAAAAAATCTACACAGTCAAAGACAGACTCCAGAAAGCTGCAGTAGGATCCTGTCAAGATATGGAGTTCAATAAACTACTACTGTACTGAGAGTCTATTTGGCCAACAACTACATCATTTACAAGAGATCTTTAGCCAACAACATCAATTTTATGAGGGTGGTGATAGTAAAGGTTGACAACTTCCTGGAGAAAAGGATAGTTGCAAATGTCAATGACTGTTGCTTGGAGAGATGTCTTCAGGTATCTCTCTCAAATCTCCAAACCATGAGAGCATCTGAGCAGGATGTAATAATTGATAAGAGTAAATCCAGTAATTCCAGAGGACACCCAGTAGCTAAATGAACTTAAGAAAGCTCAAATAGCTTCATTTCCTGAAGCTTATCTACATCCAAGAAAAGGGTGACTACATCTGTTTACAGACCAAAATGTGCAAGTACTTCACTATCCCAAAGAATTTTGTAAGAGGAAATCTCAGATTGATAATGACTCTGGAAATGAATCTAAAGTCCAAGAAGAATAAGAAAGTTGAAGATGAGGAGATGATCAAAATATTGGGGAGATACCTTCAAAATGCTGAAACCATGTTGCCAACTACTCAATTCAACACAAAAGATGACAAGGATGATGATGAGAAAAAGAATGATGAGCAAAAACCTTCTGGCTCAAATCCAAGTCAATCTTCTAAAGCAACTGGCAGCAAGTAGAAGAGGAGAAAAGGAATCATAAGAAGAGAGGAGATGAAAGGAGAAGGAAGAAGAGGGAAGATGGTGAAGGCACCAAGAAAAATGTCCTACCAATCCAAATCTCACAAACTCAAACCCTTAAGCCTGCAAACTCAATCACCCAACCACCTTTAACCTCTAAAACTAAACTTTTTTATAAACAAACTGCAAACACCTTACTCAAAATACCAATCACTTCTAGCAAAACCACCCTAAAGAAAATCATAAAACTACCTTCATTTAAGCCACTAATCAAGACTCATTTTAAAATTATTGGGAGAAAACCAAAGAAGCTGCAAGTTGGAAATGGAGTTATATGGAATTGCTTTAATCAGACTGATATTCTATCTTAATATTGGTGCATCTCAGATGATGACTACTTTCAACAACTATCTGAAGAAATGGTCAAAGTTTGGGTTGTATTATATAGAGAAGTCATAATCTATTATCAGGATGGCTCCTTCACTCTACTTGGCAGGAATTTAATGGATACACTTTCAACCAAAGAATTTAAGAGGATGATTAGTTTAATGAAGGACAAGGACATAAGTACAAGGGCATAGAAGGTTGTGATGTGTGTATGGTTGAGAGAAAGGGGTGATAGAAATGCAAAAGGAAGGGCTAAAAAAGAGTAAAGGGGAAGTAAATATGCAAAATAAATAGAAATGTTTGAGCAGAGATCTAATGAACTCAAGGCAAATGGGCTGAGCAGAATATCTAAGGATGGACACTTTCTGAACATACAAGCTGGCAGGTTATCAAGATTCAGAGTTGGTTACTTGAATAGTTATTCATTGGATGATTGGCTCAAGCTTGTGGAAGCTCTTAGAGGGAATGAAATCATAGAGGAATTTCAAGTACTTTTAAATCTAAAGGACCTCATTAGAAAACAATCAGGCTATGCGAAATTCATGTGATGACTGTACTTATTGAACTCATGTAATCACTCAGTGTATAAAAGTTGTATTTGTTATTCTATCAGTTTTATGTAATTATTTTTTTTCTTGGGGTTAGTCTTGTTACCAGGCATGAATTTGTGACAAGCAATCTTCTCACAAATTGAGGGAGATTGTTGTGCAAGACATGACTGTAAAAGAACAACACTAAGTCATATTGACAACCCTAAGATTTAGTTGTATGGTAATCTAAATTTGTATTATGCATTATATTTCTTGAGTCTATAAAAAGGTTAAAGATTAGATTGGAGTATTTTTCTGTAAACAGTCTCAAGCCTAAAAATAAACTCTGGAAGAAGATCAAGCTAAGATCATGTCTCAGAAAAAACATGAAGAAGTTTTGAGTTGAATAAATCTGTTTTCTGAAAAATATTCTAAATCAAGATATCTACAAGTCACAGATCAAGTCATATAGAGAATTCATTCGAGAAGTCCAAAATGGCTTATATAAAAGTCCCGGAGATATCGACAAGTCAAATGAAGATGTGAAGATTGGAGATATCGACAAGTCATTTCTACAAATAGAGAACTCAGAGATATCGACAAGTCAAAATGAAGACATGAAGATTGAAAATATTGATAAGTCAATTTCTCATTAGAGATCTCAGAGATATCGGTAAGTCAAATACATATTAAGATCTCAGAGATATCGACAAGTCATTTCTACATGCAGAGATTTAAAGATCTCGACAAGCCAAGTTCACTTATAGAGAACTCAGAGACCTCGACAAGTCAAAGACACTTATAGAGAACTGAGAGATCTCGATAAGCCACTATACTTATCGAGATGTCAGCTCTCTATATTAAAACTGGAGATCTCGATATGAACCTCATATACAGTAATGCAGATAAGTTAAAGATTCAAGATTATCAATCGACAAACAATCTATTCACTTAGATTGGAATGTCTACAAATGCAGTTTGAAAAGTGCCAGATCAAGGGTCAAGATTAACTGACAAAGGATAGTCACACTTGCAAAATTGTGCAAAGATTTACTAAGCCAGAAATAGAAAGATTTAGAGATTGCTTAGAAAAGGGTTTAGTACATCTTATTACATACTGTGTAAACCAGTGTTTTACTAATCTATAAAGTAAACACTGGTCCTTTATTTTTAAGAGTAACAAAAACATATCTAGATTTTCTTGTACTCTCTCAAGAAAGAAGATGAGCTCTTATATTCTTAATACAAAATTGAGTTAGTTTTGAAATACTGTGTTTATTGTGCATGTTCTGTTAATTCTGCTAACATAGTATCTCTACAATTAAACTGCTTTATTCACCACCTATCCAAATAGGTTTTAAAAAGGCTAAAAATCAAGAAAACATATTCACCCCCTATGGGTTTTACTCAATATCTACAAGCTTTATACATATGCTCTGTTTTTCTTATATATATATACATATATAATTATTTGATATTTTTTTGCAGGTTACTAAAAAGTTTAATATGAATAATGATCGGGTTTGGATGTATCAAAGAAAAGATAGTCGGGGATTTTTAACTCGAAATTTTATAAATGGGTTGGAAAATTTTATGCAATATGTTATATCTCGAGAACAGTCCATGAATGGGAAAAATATTCGGTGTCCATGTTTCAAGTGTGATAATCGCCAATTCTGGAATGCGGAGACAGTGAAATTATACTTATCAAAGAAAGGGTTTATAAGAGATTATTATTTATGGAATCGACATGGAGAGCCATATATTGCGAGACAAGTGGAGAACAATCCTCCACACATTACTCCAATACTCAATATGGAGGAGATGACAACCTAATGTACAACATGGTGATGGATGTTGACTCTTAATCTGTTAGCAAGGTGCTTCCCAATGACGTTTACACTAACCGTCCAGCTCAGTTGGCATTCCGTTAGGAAGTGCTCTTATTAACGATTTTCTTTGATTTACCGGCCGAATATTTCAATGGCAATACTGAAATTTCTTGTGTTGTGAGTGAGTGTATTTGGCTGAGTGCTAGTAGCATTTTAGAATTAGAATACTAAAATACTAAAGAGATAGTCAATATATTTATGACACATCTGAACATAATAATCGCATACCAAATAAACAAAAATCATTTAAAAAATTATAAAGTTGATGAATCAAGAACAGCTCACCGGAGTCCCTGGTGAATGCTATGCCCCTATTTCAACTTCCCCGTCATCTTGGGCTTTGCAACTTCAGGCATCTCAACGGACTATCTACCGTTCCTTGCTCCTTCATCTTTATAATTATTATAATAGTAGATATTTATTGGGTAATTGATCTATATGAAATTTTTCTTAAATATATATATAAAATGTATGTTATCTTGTTATAGATTACAGAGGTGAGGTTTTTAGCTTTCCA